>NC_044034.1:43047341-43789569 GCF_901765095.1 Microcaecilia unicolor | reverse complement strand
ACTATGAAAAGTTATTTCTTTATTATACTTCCTCTGTGTACATCCATATGCTGCACAAGCTGGCATGTTTGAAACTGTAAGTGAGATTAAACAAAAATGCTAACAACAATAAAGAACGACAATGTGGATGCAGCAGCTCATGGGTTTGTTTGCTTTATTTTGAGTGTACGCAAACGATCGCTGCGCGGGGAAGGGGTAACATAGACTAACCTAAGTGGCTTCAATATTTTTACATCATGCCATCTCTTGTTGTCAATCAAACCTCCTTGTGGGATTCTATGACTAGGAAGACTGAAGCTGGGGTAGAAGTAAGGGAGACGAGCAAAAGAAAGAATCAACATAATATTTACCTTTCTTTTCTGTTTCTGGAAAGATATAGACAGAATGGAGGGAATGCCAGGACACTTGTCAAAGGAAAGTACCACATAAATTATCCTCTTACACGAGTCCGGGTAGAAGATGGCTCTCCCGGATCCTTACAGCACGACCTTAAAAACAGGTCGCTGTTTTATCTGCAGCTGATGCTTTCGGTATGTGGTATGTCCAAGAAGGTTTTATGACAGGAGATGGCCTGAGCCTATCTGGCCCATTCTGTGGCAGTGGGCGGAGCTTGCCACCATATTTGTGACCCCAAACATTTGCAGATGCTATTGAAAACAATTGCAAACGTGTGAGGTTTATGATTGCCTATGTGTGTTTTTTTTTTTTTTTTAATTTGAAATCTTCCCATATTCATTGTGGATATCCCGACAACCTGACTGGCTGGAGTGACTCCGGGACCAGGTTTGGGAACCACCAGTACATGGACTTGAATTCAAAATGTCTCCATTGCTTTAGGTAGAATTATGATCAACATTTGGTTTCTCATACTTAAAGATATTAATTGTTGACAATGTTAGGATAGCAAGAAGAACCCTGAAGTCTCCTTTATGTTTTACTTCCCAGTGCTTAGTTTACTGATTCACAATTTCAACTTTAGGAACATCATACGTTGCCTAAATGTTAACATGCAGTACTGACTGCAGAAGTACATAGTCATGCTTCTCAAGTATTTTGATTGTACTGTGTGCTGCTTACACATTGGATAAAGTGTTCCAACATTAGTAATCAGTCTTAAAACCCAATGGTTAGGAGTATTAATAATCCTCTTTTACAACAGTCTTACTACAAACTGAAACCCACATAGGATTTGTCCTCTCATGCTCCTCTTTCCCCCTTCCACTACACAAAAGTGAAGTAATGCAGCTATGCTATACCTGTCTTTTTTGGGTTTTTTTCTTCTGCGAAGTTAGCGGTGCCTAGCTCAGTTGTTACTAGTATTACAAATATGCAAGAACACAGCTTGCTATACTTCTTTTCAATGGACAGAATACTTGATGTACACTGCCTAGAATTGTTGATAAATACATATCAAACTATTGTATTTACACCAGTGGAAGAAAAACACATTTCAATAGCATTTTAGAAACTTGATATTTCACAATAAACACAGTCAAAATGTTACGCTTTAACATAAAATATTTATTAAGGTGGTTTAGCAGGATACTAAACTTCTAAAATGGATTAAAGACCCTTCCTGTAAATTAAAAACAAAAAGTTGTATAAAATGAGTAGCCTGAACACATCTGAAGGCAGATTTTAGATAGAACATACAAATTGAAATTGAGATGTCCAGATTGGACATCAAATTCCAGTAGTATTTTAGGAAAGGATCTGCCAATGTAGAGCCTAAAATGATACAGGAAAGATCATGTATGTGATGGTTAGGTGAAGTGGGAGCAGCCACTTTAGAAATGTAAAAATCTAAAATCATCAATGGAGCAACACAGCAAGATATGCAGCTAAAAGTTGGAATATCAGAACCTAGATGTGTAAATGCTAACCAATAGAGCTATATGTCTGAAATTCTGGAAACCTACACATCTTTATTCTTCTAATTAGATGCAGAGCCTGCTACTGTTCAGCATAATTGTGAGGGGGAGGGGGTGAAAAACATTAAGGGATTGAGGGAATGACCTCCCCTAATCCCTTTAGTAGAGTGCTGCCCAAAACAAGCACTTTTCCAGAAACTACATGTACCCTGCAGCAGATATGAATTCCCATTCAGAAATGGGGAATACATGTGTGTTATTCCATTCCCCCCGCCCCCCCCCCCCCCCACATTCTGCCAAACACACATCACCTTGTCATACATATGTTGCAGATTTCAACATATAAATTCCTCCTTTCTAGGTATATCAGAGATACATGGGCAAATGCCATTATTTACATGTGTAAAATCATCAATAGGTTTCTAAAATGATATGTCTTTGAAACTCTGCATTAAAAAAACATTCAACAGGCTTAATATCTGAACCTTGACCCATCACATACACCTTTTACACAGGATATTTCTTAGAGAAAGTGTAAAGCTTGTGGTAATAAAACCATGAATGTTACATACTTACAGATAAATTAACCAGACCTAGCTGTACATTAAATTAGATTTAGTCAATACAGTAATTTTGTTAATTATAAAAAAGTATATTATATTTACATACATCATAAAAATGTTAAATACATAGAAAGACATTTAGTTTGCAACAAAATACAGTTCTTTTCTGAACGTTACATTCTGGTATCTCACAATTCTTCTGAGAGCAGTGATTTCTAAAGGTGGTCATTTTTTGGCTCGCAGTTTTTGCAATGTTCTCTGTAGGTAAAAGTAGAATTTGTAAATATTGTAAACAAAGATTGCTAAAATAAAGGATAAAGTATAATATCATTATTTATAATTTGTGACTGAAGATAGAACAGGTTGAGTACATTGATTTTTCCTAGATTTCTATGGCACTACAGTTAGAAGAAATATGGCAAAGCTAGAAACTCCAAAACCTCTGGTTCATAGGGTAACCAACAAGGAAATTTCCTTACTATCAATTCCAGTTCTGTTAACACCCATAGGGACAAAGGAGAGATGCAGGACAAGGATGATATAAGGCTACAGAGAAGCAATGCTGGACATGGGTAGGGGCATAGGAACACAGAGGAGCAAAGCTGGATATGAATGGGGGCATACGATCTTAAAAGGGCAATGGTAGACATGGGGTTGGGAAGTTATACGGACACAGAGACAAGATCCTGAACATTGGGGAGGA
Source organism: Microcaecilia unicolor (assembly GCF_901765095.1). NCBI lineage: Eukaryota > Metazoa > Chordata > Amphibia > Gymnophiona > Siphonopidae > Microcaecilia > Microcaecilia unicolor. The sequence goes on along the minus strand of NC_044034.1, from coordinate 43,786,432 downwards.
TATGTACACAGAAGGTAGATGCAGAACTTGGGGAAAATATAAAGACAGACATATTGGTGATGCTGGATATGGAGAGGGGAATAGGGACAACACAGAGGGGTGATGCTGGACAGGAGAAGATGGTTGATGACCATGGAGAGAGAGAAGAAATATAAAATGGACAGGAAACCATTGCTGGCAAGGGAATTAAAAAAAGATGGAAGATTTACAGGGGTGTGGGCCTGGGTGGGCCCAGGCCCACCCTAACTACCCCCAATCTAACATCCCTTGCTACCTTTCCTCCCACGGGTCCAGGTCTGGCCATCCGAGATCGTTGCCTGCCTCTTCCTTCTCCTCCTCGCTGCTTCTGCAGTTGTCTGCAGCTTTCTTTCTTGGGCCGTCACTGGCAATTCACACAGACATTTGCCTGTGCCGTATTCGGCCCTCTCTGATGCAACTTCCTGTTTATGTAAGGGCCAGATGGATGCAGCAGGAGGAAATGCCTTTGTGAATAGCTGCCAGCGATGGTCCAAAAAAGAAAGCTGCAGGCCCTGCAGCAGCGGCGGAGAGGAGCAGAAAGAGACAGGCAATGCTCCTGGACGGCTGGACCCAGACCCGCAGGAGGAAAGGCAGTGAGGGATGTTGGATTAGGGCAGGCAGTGCTGGACGTGGGGGGGAGGAGGGGGCTGGTGGAAAGGGAGCGAGATGATGGACATGGGCGGAAGAGAAGGGGATAGGATGGAAGGGAGGGGATAGGATGGAAAGGAGAGAACTACTGGATATGGGAGGAAGAGGAGGAGGGGATCTGGATGGAAGGGAGAGAGCTGCTGGACATGGGAGGAAGAGGGGGCTGAAGGGAAGGGACAGAGCTGCTGGATGTGGGAGGAAGAGGAGGAGGGGAGCTGAAGGGAAGGGAGAGAACTGCTGAAACAGCACAAGGAGGAAGGGAAACAGAAATAACAGACCAAGGAGATGAAGGAAAAGGGGATCAAATACTGAACCTACAGTGGGAGGGTGGGTGGGTGGGTAGGTAGGTAGGTGGGTAAGCAGGGAATCAAGCAAGCCAGATGCTGGAAAGGTGAGTGAGTGAGGAGAAGCTGGATGAGGTAGGGTTAGAGAGGTACAGAGATAGAAGAAGATGGATAGTGTACAAGGAGAGAGTAGAAATATCGATTCCCACTTCAGGCACAGGCAGCTCCTTGTGACTCTGGGCAAGTCACTTAACCCTCCATTGCCCCAGGTACAAATAAGTACCTGTATACAGTATGTAAGCCGCATTGAGCCTGCCATGAGTGGGAAAGCGCAGGGTACAAATGTAACAAAAAAAAAATGGAGAGAAGACCTTGGTGAGTGAGTTAAGAGAAGACAGAAGGATGTAAAAACCAGAGCCTGGGACCAACATGATTTGAAAAATAAAATGACCAGACAACAAAAGGTAGAAAAAATAAATTTATTTTTCTATTTTGTGATTAAAATATGTCAGATTAGATATGTACATACTGCCAGAGCTGGTGTTAAATATGTTTGGGGCCCAAGGCAGAAATTTGGGAGGGGACCCCACAACTTACTAACAGGCTGTACCTTCTTCAGCTTCCAGCTGGCCTGGGGTTCTCTCTGGCTAGGGGGACAAACGCAGTTGCTCTAGTTGTATCCCCCCTATCATCATCTCTTGCATGTGCTATCATTATATTTTGCACAGTATAGGAGAAAATGCATCTCTTTGTATTTCTCTGTGCTGTGCTACATGCAAGATCTGGTCTCTAGGCATTTCGATTTAATTTGTTTATGGTTTGTGGTCATTCTGTATTTGGCATTTGTGTTCTGTGTGTGTGACCAAAGTATTTTGTTAGCATGAATTTTCTATGTTGTATTCTATAGTAATTTCGCTTGTTCAGTTTTCTATTGATTGTTTAGGGCCCCACTGTAATATTTAGGGCATATTTTGGGGGAAGCATGCAACATAGTAACATAGTAAATGAAGGCAGATAAAGACCTGTACAGTCAATCCAGTCTGCCCAACAAGATAAACTCATTTTACATGGTATGTGATACTTTTTATGTATACCAGAGTTTGATTTGTCCTTGCCTTTCTCAGGGCACAGACCGTTGAAGTCTGCCCTGTACTGTTCTTGTACTAAGTTCAGAAGCTAACATCGAAGCCCCTTAAAATTTACTCTCCAGCCCATCCCTATCTATTCAGTCATGATCAAGGCATAGACCGTAGAAGTCTGCCCAGCTCCCATTGTGTGTGTTGGAGGACTGTGGCTCAGTGGAGAATGAAGAGTGCACCCTCTTGTATTTCCCCTAGCTCTCAATGTGGCCTACAGCCACTGAGGCCAGCACTGCTACTCCCATTGAAGTTATTGGGAGTGGGATAGGTGTGCAGTAGGGGCGTGGGCAGGTGTTTCTCTAGTGCCCATCCATCCATATATATATATATATATATATATATATATATCAAAGTACAGGAGGAAATGCATATCTTTCTACTTCTCTGTTGTACTACATGCACGGTCTGGCTTCCTGGGGTTTCAGTTTAATTTATGTACATACTACTACTTATTTTTATTGCTCTACTAGACGTACGCAGCGCTGTACACTTCAACATGAAAAGACAGTCCCTGCTCGAAAGAGCTTACAATCTAAACAGGACAAATAAGGGATAAGGGAATTACTAAGGTGGGAATGATAAAACATACATGGATATTGTACAAGTGAATAGGGGTTAGGAGTGCACTTTTAGCCTAGATTTGAAGATAGCCAGAGGTGGAGCTTGACATGCTGGCTCAGGAAGTCTATTCCAGGCATATGGTGCAGCAAGATAAAAGGAACGGAGTCTGGAGTTGGCAGTGGAGGAGAAGGGTACAGGTAAGAGAGATTTAACCAATGAATGGAGTTCCCGGGAAGGAATGTACAGAGAGATAAGAGTGGAGAGGACTGAGGAGCTGCACAGTGAATGCACTTGTACGTCAATAAGAGGAGTTTGAACTGTATGCAGAAATGGATAAGGGAGCTGAGAGGGCTAATATGAGCATAGCAACACTGGCGGAAATTAAGTTGTGAAGCCAAATTTTGAACAGATTGAAGGGGAGAGAGATGGCTTAGTGGGAGGCCGCAAGTTGCAATAGTCTAAGCGAGAGGTGATAAGAGTGTGGATAAGGGTTTTGGTAGTGTGCTCAGAAAGGAAAGGATGAATGTTGGTGATAATAGAGAAACGACAGGTTTTAGCAGTCTGTTGGATATGTGCAGAGAAAGCGACAGAGGAATCAAAGATAATCCCAAGGTTACGACTTGATGAAACAGGGAGGATGAGAGTGCTATCCACAGAGATAGAGAATGGAGGAAGAGAAGCGGTGGGTTTAGGGGGAAGATAAGAAGCTCAGTCTTGGTCATGTTTAATTTCAGATGGTGGGAATAGGATCAGAGGAACAGGTAAGTGGGTTTGGAGGAGAAAAGAAAATGTGCAGTTTTCTCTTCAGTAATTTCAGAAAAGGAAGAAAAGAAGGCAGGGGTTGAGAGAATGGACTGAAGGAAGGAGAGGTGGAGGTGACTTGGTTGAGAATTCAAGGTTAATCTTGTAAAACTTATCATGAAAGTACTCAGCCAGAGTCTGGGAAGAAAGTGAAGGGGGAGTTGGATGTGAAGGAACTTTGAGGAGAGAGTTCAGTGTGGAACAGAGACACCAAAGGTTTGAACCAAGCGAGTTTGTCAACTGGATGTAGTAGTCCTGTTTGGCAAGTGAAGAAGCAGGCTGGAAGGAGGTCAGCAAGAATTTGAAATGTATAAAGTCAGCATGGACACTGAATTTCAGCCAAAGGCATTCGGCAGATCGGGCACAGGAACGTAGATAATGGATTCTAGAGGTCAGCCAAGGCTGGGGTTTGGTACTCCTTACAGAACAGGGAATGGGAGGAGTGAGAGTATCCAGAGAAAAGAAAAACAGCGTCATTGACAGACTTGGATAACATAGTGGTTGACAAGAGATTTGAAACACTGGAGGACAGAGTAGAAGAGTCAATTGCCTGAAGATTCCTAAATGTATTGGTGAAGATTGGACGGGACTGGTGGGGGGGGAATGTTTAAGTGTGAAAGTTAGCAGATGATGGTCAGAGAGGGGAACAGCTAAGGTGCAGAAACTGTGGAGAAGACAATAAGATCAAGACAGTGGCCATTCTGGTGAGTAGGGGCAGTGGAGCACAGTTGAAGATTAAAAGAGGATGGTAAGGCGAGAAACTGAGAGGTGTAAGAATCAGAGGGATCATTAGCATGAATGTTAAAATCCCCAAGAATGAGGGAAGGAGATGAAGGTTCAAGAAGGAAGAAAAGCCACGAGTCAAAGTCAGTGAGAAAAGAAGAAAGGGATTTATCAGGGGGTCAATAAATAACAGCTACTCAGAGAGGTAGAGGAGCGAATAGACAGAGTGGACTTCGAAGGAAGAAAAGCAGTGAGACAGAGGTGGAAGAAGAGGCTGAAATCTACAAGAGGGTGATAGTAGAAGTCTGACACCAGCTCCACAGCCAAACGGGCAAGGAGTATGGGAGAAAAGGTAACCTCCATGACACTGAGCCATAGCTGAAGTAAAGTCTTCAGGGCAAAGCCAAGTCTCAGGGCAAGCAGATGGACAGTATGAGACATAAAGAGGTCGTGAATGTAGGAAAGTTTGTTGCAGACAGAGCAGGTATTCCACAGAACACATGAGAAAGGCAGCGAAGGGAGAGGAAAGGAACAGAAATTAGATTGGAGACATCATTGTGTGACCTGCACAAATAGGATGAGAGATGATGTGGAGGACCAGGACTGGGATTGATATCCCCAGTGGAGAACAGGAAAAGGAAAGTATGAGAAAGAGTAGGAAAGGCATGACGATAACGACGAAGATGAGATGTACTCAGACAGAATGGAGATGGTTGAATGAATGGAAGGATATGTTAAAGGTTGAGAGCTGAGAAGGGAGACAAAAGGGATGGTGAGATAATGAAAGCAGAAGGTGAGAAATGTGTTCCAGCAGTATACAGTGGTTTCAGATGGAGAAAAGATTAGTAAGGGAAAGTACTAAGAAGAGAAACTGTACTGGAGCCATAAGAAATAGCAGAGAGAAAATACAAACAGTTTAGAGAAGATGTTTCGGTAGCTGGAGTGAAGGCCCTGGTTGGACTTGGGAGTCACTCCAGAGAAGGCTGTGAGGATATGCAGATGGGCTGCAAGTCCTCCACAGCACCTGGAAGGCAGCTGGTGGAAGCACTACGCACCTGGAACGGAAGCCCTGGGTGGATTGGGGTGGACCTGGGAGTCACCCCAGAGAAGGCTGTGAGAATATGCAGATGGGCTGCAAATCCTCTTCAGCACCTGGAAGGCAGCTGGTGGAAGCACTAGGGCACCTTGGACGGAGGCCCAGGGTGAACCTCTGAGTCACCCAAGAGAAGGCTGTGAGGATATGCAGATGGCTGCAAGTCCTCCACAGCACCTGTTTCTAGTTTGTGGTCATTTATTCTGTTTGCAGACTTGTGTTCTGTGTGGGTGACTGAGCCCAGGTATTCCATTAGCATGAATTTTCTATGTAGCATTTGGCTTATTCAGTTTTCCCAAAAGATATATTGATATTCTAGGGCCCACTGTAATATTTAGGGCACTACCTTTTTATAGCTAGGGACTTTGTTTTGTCAGTTAGTGCTGGCATGGTACATTTGCTCTAGGTCTCGAATGTCTTTTTTTGTGGAGTTTTGTATTGCACCTATTACTGAGAAAGTTAGTGTTGTTACCGAGATTACACTAGAATCAGACATTTCTTCATATGGTGAGTTTATGGGAAAATGTCCTAGCTCTGTTCTGCACCCACTGTTGGGGGACTATGGCTTAATGAGGGCTGTACACCCTGCAGGTACTAAAAGTCTGCCTTGCCATCCTCACTGCAGATGTTGGAGGAAGGGTGGTGTGGGGCAGAGCATGTGTGCATCAGGTGGTGGATTTGTATTTTTGAAAATGTTGGCAACCCTAGTGCCTGCCCACCCCATTTGTTGGCCCACCCAAGAAAAGCCTTCTGGCTACAACCCTGTCTGGAAGGTGAAAAAAGGAATTATAAAATGGCAGACAATTTCTCCTGTGTCATCGCAATATTTTTGAGAAGCTGTCCTCTCTCATCTCCCTGCCTCCACCTAGTTCTCTGATCTCTAGTTATTCAAAACTTTATTTACATGTGTGAATAATGATCTGAAAACTGTTGCAACAATTTTACCTTATATTTTCCCTAGACATGTTCTTTTATTAACTTCTCCCTTGATTTGATGGTTGCTATACAGAGCAATGTCTACTAGCTTACATACACTATTCTTTTAAAATAAAAATTTTAAAAAGAAAATCAAAAGAAAAAGGGTAACATTTTACATAAGGACAACTAAAGCTGTAAGTTAGAAGGTGAAAGATGAACTACTATATTACATGAGAAAGTAAGCATGAGTTTAATCTCAAATTTAAAGAGTCAAAATTGGTTACCTTTTGAAATTCTTTTGCCTTTTCCCTGTTCTTGGCATAGGATTCTTGCCTTGCTTTCTCATTTTTCTTGGTTTTTACTTCATTTAATTGATTATATAGCCTGCAATGCAATAAAACAAAGTTATTCATCCTTAACAGGTATTCTTGGAGGACAGCAGGATGAATATTCTTATATGTGAGTAGCATCATCTGATGGAGCCTGCGCAGGAATGTCACCCATATTCTAGAAGGTTTTGGCAGCATCGCACTTCATATGCACACATCTTACTGCTTGTTGCTGACGCATGGGACCAGTCAGATTAATACGTATTGCTGATAGAATTCAACTTCTACGGGAGGTGGGTGGATATGTAAGAATATTCATCTTATCTTTTGTATTTCCCTATGGTACAAATGATTTTTCCTCTACATCGTTGGCATACTTTTCTTTTCCATGTGCTATTTTATTGAATTGTAAGCCACCCTGATATACTCTCAGGAAGGGCATTATATTAATTTTTAATAAATTATAAACCATCCTGCTGTCCTCAAGAGAAAATCTGCTACAGGTAACTGTTTTCTTTAAGGACAAACAGAATGAAAATATTCTTACATGTGGGAATCCCTGGCTACCTGCCTTAATTTAAAAAAATAATAGGGAAGAACAAGGCCTGCAACAGGCAGGGCTCAGAGCACCAAACCAGAATTGTCAAACAACAATAGACCAAGCAAACCTAAATAGGAGGAATTGGATTTTAGACCCCAAAGATATTCTGAAAGACTAATTAACCAAAACCGACCATTGCATAAGGAGTTCTGATCCAAACAGTAATGAAATGTGAATGTGTGGACTGCTGACCACATTCCAGCTCTGCAAAATTTCCTCTATGGAGGTGATCTCAAGTGGTCTACTGACACATCTATGGCTCTGCCATTATTTTTTAATTTTTGTTACATTTGTACCCCGCGCTTTCCCACTCATAGCAGGTTCAATGCGGCTTACATATTATATACAGGTACTTATTTGTACCTGGGGCAACGGAGGGTTAAGTGACTTGCCCAGAGTCACAAGGAGCTGCCTGTGCCTGCAGTGGGAATTGAACCCAGTTCCCCAGGACCAAAGTCCACCACTCTAACCACTAGGCCACTCCTTAACATTCTATGTAGAAGCCTGCCCTTGCAGCCGCGCAGGCTTCTGTTTCTGTGAGTCTGACGTCCTGCACGTACGTGCAGGACGTCAGACTCACAGAAACAGAAGCCTGCACGGCTGCAAGGGCAGGCTTCTACATGGAATGTTGCTGGTGGAATAGCAACATTAACATTCCATGTAGAATCTCCAATAGTAGCAACAGAATCTCCAATAGTAGCAACATTCCATCTAGAATCTCCAATAGTAGCAACATTCCATGTTGTTGTTACATTTGTACCCCACGCTTTCCCACTCATAGCAGGTTCAATGCGGCTTACATATTATATACAGGTACTTATTTGTACCTGGGGCAATGGAGGGTTAAGTGACTTGCCCAGAGTCACAAGGAGCTGCCTGTGCCTGCAGTGGGAATCGAACCCAGTTCCCCAGGACCAAAGTCCACCACTCTAACCACTAGGCCACTCCTTAACATTCTATGTAGAAGCCTGCCCTTGCAGCCGCGCAGGCTTCTGTTTCTGTGAGTCTGACGTCCTGCACGTACGTGCAGGACGTCAGACTCACAGAAACAGAAGCCTGCGTGGCTGCAAGGGCAGGCTTCTACATGGAATGTTGCTGGTGGAATAGCAACATTAACATTCCATGTAGAATCTCCAATAGTAGCAACAGAATCTCCAATAGTAGCAACATTCCATGTTGTTGCATTTGTACCCCACGCTTTCCCACTCATAGCAGGTTCAATGCGGCTTACATATTATATACAGGTACTTATTTGTACCTGGGGCAATGGAGGGTTAAGTGACTTGCCCAGGGTCACAAGGAGCTGCCTGTGCCTGCAGTGGGAATGGAACCCAGTTCCCCAGGACCAAAGTCCACCACGCTAACCACTAGGCCACTCCAGCTGTAATGTGACCCTTAAGTATCAGCCAAGCCTGGGCATATGTAAAGGAGATGCAGTCCACTAACCAATTAGAAAGTGTGCGCTTCCTGATAGTTAGCGCCCATCCTGTTTGGGTTAAAAAACAAAACCCAACCCCCCCCCCAAAAAAAACAAACAAACATAAAGCTGGGTGCACTTTCTATGGGCTTCAGTCCACTCCAGATAGAAGGCCAAGGTTCTCTTGCAGTCCAAGGCGTGTAGTGCGCTTTCACATTTGTGGGCATGAAACTACGGGAAGAATGGCAGTAGAATAACTGACTGGTTATGATGGAACTCCTACACTACCCTAGGAAGGAGGTTAGGATATGTATTGTTCAAAACCTTAGTATAAAGTGGATCAGCTATTAGTGCCTGGAGCTCACTGACCCTGCACACAGAAATGACCACCACTAAAAATAGGACCAGATGAAGGTATCCAGTGGATCAAAAGGTGCTTTCATCAGCTGGGTTAAAACACTGAGATCTGTTGACACTGCAAGGGCTTTCATGGGAGGCTTCAGTGGAATCAGGCTCGGCATGAAACAATCAAGGGTTCAACAGAGATGGGTTTACTTTTTACGTGATGATGATGATGATGAGTGCCCATTGCACCAAGTAAATAGTCTGTTGAACACTCAGCCTGTATCAACTGCAAAAGAACCCACTCCAACTGCAGAACAATTGGTGACATATTTCGAACAGAAAATAACTAAAATCAGACTAGAGCTAAACAAATCTTTTACATTAGTTGATTACTTTCTCAATCTTCAGGATTAATTACCATCTTGTTCTCATGCAGGCACATTTTGGTCCGCTTTTCATCCAATTACTATTGATCAGGTCAGTCACAACCTACTCAAATATACAAAATCACAATGCCTATTTGCACATGCCCTAGTTACCTACTCAGATCAGCTCCTAATCTATTCATCCGTTATTTACACTCAAATCTTACTCTGATACTATCTCAGGGTCTGTTCCCCTCTCAAAATGGCAATACTATCTTGACTCCCATACCAAAGAATACCCAAGCAAGCTTAAGTATAGTCTCCAATTATAGACCTGTGGCCTCAATTCCTCTACTGGTTAAAATTATGGAAGGACTTGTCATGCAACAACTAATGGAATATCTCCAACTCCATTCCATCCTGTACAGCTTAGAATCCTGTTTTAGACCCTCATAATACTAAAACTGTTCTTACTACCCTTAGCCAACTTCAGAAGAGAACCACAACAAAATATTAATACTTCAGTTTGATATGTCTAGTGTCCTTGACACTGTTGACCATAGTCTTCTAAATATCTTCGACCATTATGGAAATTGTGAAGATGTTCTGAAATGGTTCTTTGGCTTTCTAAAGTCCAGATCATATCACGTCAAACAATCAGGTGCAATTTCTTCAACATGGTCTCCTGATTGTGGAATACCTCAAGGTTCTCCTCTGTCCCCCATCCTGTTTAATATCATGATGATCCCCCTAGGTAATTTACTAGAAATAAATGGTCTTTCTTCATTCATTTACGCCGATGATGTCACCATTTATATTCCATTCTCTAAAGAATTATACGAAATAACGGACTTGATCAAATTAGGCATCACATTAATGGAATCACGGACATCTAATTTTAAATTAAAACTCAATACTGAAAAAAACTATGTTTCTAATATTAACTAACCCTCACCACCCTATAAATCTTAAATTTTACAATTAAAATATTAGGAATCACAATTTCTTACCCTTGAAACTTAAGTTTCTAAGGTGGTCTCAAGTGTCTTTAATTCACTTTGGAAACTAAAGAGATTAAGACCTTTTTTCACTAAATCAGTCTTTCGCACTTTGGTTCAATGCCTAGTGCTAACAAAATTTGACTACTACAACTCCATTTATGCAGGAATTAAAGGCGGCCTAATTAAAATATTACAAACTGCTCAAAATACGGCTGCACGCCTCATATGTAGATCACCTTGCTTTGCAAAAGCAACTCTTCTTCTAAATAACCTACACTGGATACCAATAAAAAAGAATATATTTCAAGTTCTGTGTTTTTATTCACCAAATTCTATATGGTTCTAATCCATCATATATACTACTACTACAAATCATTTCTATAGCGCTACCAGTCGTACGCAGCGCATGAAAAATCTCACTGAAATACCCCCATGTAATGCCGTATCACAATCTAGAGAATATCTCATTCTGTATTTCTCTATTTGTAGGAATGTAATCTATAAAACAATTCACGCCAGTTTCTCATATCAAGGTACTAAAATTTAGAATTCTCTACCAAAAACAATTAAATGCACATATGATTACTTGTCCTTCAGAAACCTACAGAAAACTCATTTTTTAAATTTAGCCTTTCAGAAAACAAAGAATTCTATTTAAATATTATCCATTCATACAATTAATTTCACTTCTTCTTTCCTCCCTAATCCTGTCTAGCCCTAATTGTACCCATATTTATTCATCTTCACTTCTTTGTTTACAAACTTAATTTTGATTTAATCTTCTTCTCTATTCCATCTACCCTTAAGAACAGTTGCATCCAGGTTAATTCACCACAAAAGTTATATCTGTTTTACAAAGTCAATGTTATAGCATTATTTATTGTACTTTATAATCTCTTTATGTAATTTTTAATATGCATCATTCATTTAATTGTTTGTTATGTAAGCCACATTGAACCTGAGACACTCTCAGCTAATGTGGGGTAAAAATGTAATAAATAAATAAAATAAGTTAAATCCTTCCTGAGTTCATCTTGAGAACTAATTATGAGACATGTAGAAAATACTTAAGCAGTTTTTGGATAGGACAGGAGAAGGGATCTACGGCCTTATCCTCATAAGAAATAGCCAAACTCGTCTATTTAAAACCTTAAGATTTTCTAGTGGAATCTTTCTTGGAATCCAGCAAGACCTGAGAGAGTTCGGGGAATCCACTACTAACCTCTCAGTATCCAAGCCGTGGGGCCTAGAAACTGGAGATCAGGATGTAGAAGGAATCCCCCCCACCCCTTCCTGAGTAATCAGAGATTAGAAGCACTCCAGTGTCCATGGATCTTTAGCGGCAAACTCCAGATACAGAGGGATCTAGATCTACCTTGGACAGTAATGTGTGATTAGGTGGTCCCTGAATCCTGCTTGAGTTTCAAGAGTTTTTTCCATGAGACGTGTAGAAGGATAAGACCCTTCCTCCAACAAAGGAGAAAGGTATCCAAAACTAGTCTGTCACATGTGGGCATATGCATCCTTTAAGTCCAGAGAGCATAGCCAACTCCCCTTTTGAATCATGAGAATGAGAGTGGAATCGACCACCATGGAATGGTGAGGAAGCTGTTGCTTCTCTAATCCTGGAGTCTTCTGGACTATACACAAAGTTGACCTTTTTGATGACCTTCTGTGCAGAGATGGGTGTTTCCCATATAGTGAATGATACATACCTGTAGCAGGTGTTCTCCGAGGACAGCAGGCTGATTGTTCTCACGACTGGGTGACGTCCGCGGCAGCCCCCACCAACCGGAAAAGGCTTTGCGGGACGGTCGGCACGCAGGGCACGCCCACCGCGCATGCGCGGCCATCTTCCCGCCCGTGCGCGACCGCTCCCGCCAGTTGAATGACAAGCAATAAAATATGAAACACAACTCCAAAGGGGAGGAGGGAGGGTAGGTGAGAACAATCAGCCTGCTGTCCTCGGAGAACACCTGCTACAGGTATGTATCATTCACTTTCTCCGAGGACAAGCAGGCTGCTTGTTCTCACGACTGGGGTATCCCTAGCTCTCAGGCTCACTCAAAACAAGAACCCAGGTCAATTGAACCTCGCAACGGCGAGGGTACAACAGAAAATTGACCTACGAAGAACAACTAACTGAGAGTGCAGCCTGACCAGAATAAATTCAAGTCCTGGAGGGTGGAGTTGGATTTACACCCCAAACAGATTCTGCAGCACCGACTGCCCGAACCGACTGTCGCGTCGGGTATCCTGCTGGAGGCAGTAATGTGATGTGAATGTGTGGACAGATGACCACGTCGCAGCCTTGCAAATCTCTTCAATAGTGGCTGACTTCAAGTGGGCCACCGACGCTGCCATGGCTCTGACACTATGAGCCGTGACATGACCCTCAAGAGTCAGCCCAGCCTGGGCGTAAGTGAAGGAAATGCAATCTGCTAGCCAATTGGAGATGGTGCGTTTCCCGACAGCGACCCCTAGCCTGTTAGGGTCGAAAGAAATAAACAATTGGGCGGACTGTCTGTGGGGCTGTGTCCGCTCCAAGTAGAAGGCCAATGCTCTCTTGCAGTCCAATGTGTGCAACTGACGTTCAGCAGGGCGGGTATGCGGCCTGGGGAAGAATGTTGGCAAGGCAATTGACTGGTTAAGATGGAACTCCGACACCACCTTCGGCAGGAACGTTGGGTGGGTGCGGAGCACTACTCTGTTGTGATGAAATTTGGTATATGGAGCGTGAGCTACCAGGGCTTGAAGCTCACTGACCCTACGAGCTGAAGTGACTGCCACCAAGAAAATGACCTTCCAGGTCAAGTACTTCAGATGGCAGGTATTCAGTGGCTCAAAAGGAGGTCTCATCAGCTGGGTGAGGACGACGTTGAGATCCCATGACACTGTAGGAGGCTTGATAGGGGGCTTGGACAAAAGCAAGCCTCTCATGAATCGAACGACTAAAGGCTCTCCAGAGATGGCTTTACCTTCCACACGATAATGGTAAGCACTAATCGCACTAAGGTGATTCCTTACTGAGTTGGTCTTGAGGCCAGACTCTGATAAGTGCAGAAGGTATTCAAGCAGGTTCTGTGCAGGGCAAGAACGAGGTTCTAGGGCCTTGCTCTCACACCACACGACAAACCTCCTCCACTTGAAAAAGTAACTCTTTTTAGTGGAATCCTTCCTAGAGGCAAGCAAGACCCGGGAGACACCCTCAGACAGACCCAACGCAGCGAAGTCTACGCCCTCAACATCCAGGCCGTGAGAGCCAGGGATTGAAGGTTGGGGTGCAGCAACGCTCCGTCGTTCTGCGAGATGAGAGTCGGAAAACACTCCAATCTCCACGGTTCTTCGGAGGACAACTCCAGAAGAAGAGGGAACCAGATCTGACGGGGCCAAAAGGGCGCCACCAGAATCATGGTGCCGCGGTCTTGCTTGAGCTTCAGTAAGGTCTTCCCCACCAAAGGTATGGGAGGATAAGCATACAGGAGGCCGGTCCCCCAATGGAGGAGAAAGGCATCAGACGCTAGCCTGCCGTGTGCCTGAAGTCTGGAACAGAACAGAGGCAGCTTGTGGTTGGTCTGAGAGGCGAAAAGGTCCACCGAGGGGGTGCCCCACGCTCGGAAGATCTTGCGTACCACTCTGGAATGGAGTGACCACTCGTGCGGTTGCATGACTCTGCTCAGTCTGTCGGCCAGACTGTTGTTTACGCCTGCCAGGTACGTGGCTTGGAGGAGCATGCCGAACCGGCACGCCCAACGCCACATCCCGACGGCTTCCTGACACAGGGGGCGAGATCCGGTGCCCCCCTGCTTGTTGACGTAACACATTGCAACCTGATTGTCTGTCCGAATTTGGATAATTTGGCAGGACAGCCGATCTCTGAAAGCCTTCAGTGCGTTCCAGATCGCTCGGAGCTCCAGGAGGTTGATCTGCAGATCCTTTTCCTGGAGGGACCACAGACCCTGGGTGTGAAGCCCATCGACATGAGCTCCCCACCCAGGCGAGAGGCATCCGTCGTCAGCACTTTCGTGGGCTGTGGAATTTGGAATGGGCGTCCCAGGGTCAAATTGGTCCGGATGGTCCACCAGAGCAGTGAAGTGCGGCAACTGGTGGAGAGGCGGATGACATCTTCTAGATTCCCGGTGGCTTGGAACCACTGGGAAGCTAGGGTCCATTGAGCAGATCTCATGTGAAGACGAGCCATGGGAGTCACATGAACTGTGGAGGCCATATGACCCAGAAGTCTCAACATCTGCCGAGCTGTGACCTGCTGAGACGCTCTGGTCTGCGAAGCCAGGGACAGGAGGTTGTTGGCCCTCGCTTCGGGAAGGAAGGCCTGAGCCGTCTGAGTATTCAGCAGAGCTCCTATGAATTCCAGAGACTGCGTTGGCTGGAGATGGGACTTTGGGTAATTTATCACAAACCCCAGCAGCTCCAGGAGTCGAGTAGTGCACTGCATAGACCGGAGGGCTCCCGCCTCCGAGGTGTTCTTGACCAGCCAATCGTCGAGATATGGGAACACGTGCACTCCCAGCTTGCGTAGGTAGGCCGCCACCACCACGAGGCACTTGGTAAACACTCGAGGGGCAGAGGCGAGCCCAAAGGGCAGCACACAATACTGAAAGTGCCGTGCGCCCAGGCGGAATCTGAGATACTGTCTGTGGGCTGGCAGTATCGGTATGTGAGTATATGCGTCCTTTAAATCCAGGGAACATAGCCAATCGTTTTTCTGAATCATTGGCAGAAGGGTGCCCAAGGAAAGCATCCTGAACTTTTCTTTGACCAGGAATTTGTTCAGGCCTCTCAGGTCTAGGATGGGACGCATCCCCCCTGTTTTCTTTTCCACAAGGAAGTACCTGGAATAGAATCCCTGCCCTTCCTGCCCGGGTGGTACGGGCTCGACCGCATTGGCGCTGAGAAGGGCGGAGAGTTCCTCTGCAAGTACCTGCTTGTGATGGGAGCTGAAGGATTGAGCTCCCGGAGGACAATTTGGTGGCAGGGAGGCCAAATTCAGGGCGTATCCGCACCGCACTATTTGGAGAACCCACTGGTCGGAGGTTATGAGAGGCCACCTTTGGTGAAAAAAACTTAACCTCCCCCCGACCGGCAGATCGTCCGGTACGGACACTTTGAGGGCGGCTATGTTCCCATGGATCCAGTCAAAAGCCCGTCCCCGGCTTTTGCTGTGGAGGCGCAGGGGGCTGCTTAGGCGCACGCTGTTGACGGGAACGAGCGCGCTGGGGCTGTCCCTGTGCCTGACGAGGCCTTCGGGCCGGCTGGTTGTACCTACGCTTTGCAAAAGAATAGGGTGCAGCCTGCCGGGCCCGGGAAAAACGTCCACCTGCTGAGGTGGATGCTGAAGGCGCCCGGTGGGAGAGCTTGTCGAGAGCGGTTTCCCGCTGATGCAGTTGGTCCACCAGCTGCTCGACCTTCTCACCAAAAATGTTATCCCCCCGGCAAGGGACGTCGGCCAGTCTCTGCTGGGTGCGGTTGTCCAGGTCAGAGGCACGCAGCCATGAGAGCCTGCGCATCACTATACCTTGGGCCGCAGCACGAGATGCCACGTCACAGGTGTCATAGATACCCCTGGACAGGAACTTTCTGCACGCCTTCAGCTGCCTGACCACCTCCTGATAAGGCCTGGACTGCTCCAGCGGGAGCTTATCAACCAGGTCCGCCAGTTGTTGCACATTAGTCCGCATGTGGATGCTCATATAGAGCAGGTATGACTGGATGCGGGTCACGAGCATGGAGGATTGGTAGGCCTTCCTCCCAAACGAGTCCAGAGTGCGAGACTCCCGCCCCGGGGGCGCCGAGGCGGTATCCCTCGAACTCCGTGCCCTCTTGAGAGCAGAATCCACGACCGCCGAGTCATGGGGCAATTGGGGCCGCATTAACTCTGGGTCAGAGTGGATCCTGTACTGGGACTCTGCTTTCTTGGGAATGGTGGGGTTAGTTAACGGTCGCACCCAGTTCCGAAGCAGTGTCTCCTTGAGGACATTGTGCAGCGGTACCGTGGAGGACTCTCTAGGTGGTGATGGATAGTCGAGGACCTCGAGCATCTCGGCCCTCGGCTCTTCCACAGAGACCACGGGAAAGGGAATGCTAATAGACATATCCCGCACAAAGGAGGCAAAGGAGAGACTCTCAGGAGGTGAGAGCTTCCTCTCCGGTGAAGGCGTGGGGTCCGAGGGAAGGCCCGTAGACTCCTCTGAGGAGAAATATCTAGGGTCCTCCTCTTCCCCCCACGAGGCCTCATCCTCGGTATCGGACATAAGCTCGTGTAGCTGAGTCTTGAACCGGGCCCGGCTCGACGTCGAGGCACCGAGGTCTCGGTGTCGTCGAGCGGTGGACTCCCGCGCCGGCGGGGACGGAGCTCCCTCCATCGACGTCGACGGGGACTCCACCTGCGTGGCGGTCGAGACCGGCGCTGCAAGCGGCGGCGGTGTCGACGGCCCCGGCGCCGGGCTAGAGCTCGCCGGCGCCACAGACATCGGCGCCGAGGGCGCAAGCACCCCCGGCGCCGGCACAGCCTGGCGCATCAGCCCTTCCAGGATCCCCGGAAGGATGGCTCTGAGGCACTCGTCTAGGCCCGCTGCTGGGAAAGGCGGTGGGGCCGGTAAGGGTGTCGGTGCCAGAAGCTGATGGGGGCCAGGAGACGGCACCGAGGTGCCGGAACCCTGACGCGTCGGTACCTCCACAACCGACGGGGACCTCTCCTCTCGACGATGACGCTTCGGCGTTGCCTCCTCTCCGATGTCCGGATGCACCGAGGGCGACCGGTGACGACGCTTCTTGTTTTTCTTTCGATGCGCGTCACCGGCGCCGGGAGGTATGGAGGAGGAGGAGGACGATCCCCCTCGGTCCCGAGGAGCCGGGTCAGACAGGGTTCGGTCCCGTGGGCCACGGGCTGAGGGAGTGACCGGGGCCGAATGCCCACGCGGCCGCTCACCTCTACCCTCGCCGGCGGACCGGCGGGCCGACAGGACCTGTTCTCCTGGGGTCGATGCCATCGGTGCCGATGTCTCGGGCATCGATACCGGTACCGAAGGACCGGGCGTCGATACCGATGCCGTCGAGGTCGACGTCGAGGGGCCGGCGCAAGTTCCAAAAAGACGGTCCCGCAGAACTTGCCTCGCAACCTGAGTCCGTTTCCGGAGACCGAGACACAGGGAACACGACTTGATATTGTGCTCCGGCCCGAGGCACTGGAGGCACCAAGTGTGGGTGTCGGTCTGCGAGATCGGCCGGCCGCAGCGACCACACTTTTTAAATCCACTCGGGACCTTCGAGGACATCGACGGAAAAATCGCGTCGGCGAAGTCAAAGTCGTCAATGGTGGCTGAAATCACACCTCGAAAAAAGAAAACGACCGTGCGGCCACTAGGCCGCAACGCGGCGTCCCCGCTGGAAACGAGGGAAAAAAGGGAGCGCGTGCTCCACACGCTCAGGTTTTTTTTTTTTTTTTTTGAAAAAAGAAACCGGCGGTAACAAAAAACTAAGAGAAAAAAGCAACGATCCGCGTAAACACGATCGAAAATCCGGCGGCTGAAAACAGAGAGAGCGGCAAAGCACAACTCTCTCCAGACGCGGAAAAAAAGGAACTGACGGGAGCGGTCGCGCACGGGCGGGAAGACGGCCGCGCATGCGCGGTGGGCGTGCCCTGCGTGCCGACCGTCCCGCGAAGCCTTTTCCGGTTGGTGGGGGCTGCCGCGGACGTCACCCAGTCGTGAGAACAAGCAGCCTGCTTGTCCTCGGAGAACTTCATCTGTACCAGCTTCAGAATTCTGTACCTGGGCACTGTCACAGCCTGTTTCAAGGGATCATCAAACTGAGGATGAGCCCAGGGCAGAGATGTTGGACGTCCTTCAGTCTCCAAATCAAATGGGACAGACGTGGTCATTTCTCTTATAAAATCAAAGAATGAGAGCTCCTCTGGGGAAGACTGCCTCTCATGCAGTGGGGAGGGCTCAGAGGGAAGACCAAGGAACCCCCCTCTCCTCTGATAAGACCTCTGGTGCTTCCTCAGTCACCCAGGAGCACTTGGAATACAACTTAAGTACTTGTCAGGAGACATCAGCGTCTACCTTAAACAACCGACCTAAGGGTCGGGCCTGAGCCTGGGGTGTCAAAACACTGGGATCCACCACTATCAGGGGAGCTTTCTACCCTGAAGGCCTTGGTGTCAATGCACCACCTGCAGGTAGTGCACTGGCCTCCAGGATGGACTGAATTGCTTCCAGTCTTGACATTAATACCTTTGGTGCCAATGCCTCTTGCCAAGCAAAGAAGGAGCTCCTCCTGGAACCTGCCCATGAGCTGCTCCTTGAGGGCCGCCACTGAGACAGCCAGTGCAGTCACATCCTTCAGAGATACTCGAATATATTAGGGGCTGGGTCTCGGCTTCTTGCAGGCTAGTGCGCCCTGTTTGATGTCAAGGAGGGTGAGCTACCCTCACGTTGGGTTTTACCTTTGCTTTGCTGTGCTTCAAGGGGGAGCTATCTTGATGCTTTTTCTCCTCTGCCTGATGCACTTCATCAGCATTCCTTGAAGACAAATCCTTTCTGGTTACCAGGGTGGGACAGGAGGATGCCCAATCCTGACTCTACTAAAGCTTGATGCTGAGGAAGGCTGAGACCCCTCTATGCTGATGCTTTGCCAGGTTCGATGCAGCTTCTGGAGTCATAGTGACCGATGCTCCTAATACCGACATTGATGGCCCAGACTCTAAGCTAAAAATCCTTTTGCTCTCCCTCTCATGACTTCTGATAATCTTGACATCTGCAAACAGATTTTACAAGAAAAGGAATCATGAATGGACCCCAGGTGTTGCAGGCACCAGTTGTGCGTCTGTGAAGGACATGGTCCTGTTGCACTGGGTGCTCTTCTTAAAGCCTGGAAACTTTCTGGGAAATATCTGCAAAAATAACTGTGGTAAAATCTAATGGCTGGATTTTGACAAAAATATAACTCAGCTGGGTGCCTGAGTCTAAGAGGGCCTAGCAGGCTGTAGAACAGAAACAAAACACCTTTAAAAATGCTGAAAAAAACATAACTAAGAGAGAAACTACCAGGTGATGTGGCCTATGCAAAAGGACTTGCACACTAATAATGCTTTTTGAAGAAACTGATACACTTGATGAAAGGTCTGCCTTGTTCCATAGAAAAAGAAGAAATGAGCTGGTCCCAGTGCAACAGCGACAGGTGAGTAGATGCGTGCATGCACAGTGTGACACTGCCAGAAGCTTGTAGAAGATATGCTAGGTAGCGTTCTTGTGTGGGCTCCGTTGTACACCACCACCCATCTTGCTTGTCCTTGGAGAAAAAGTTGCTAAATGTTTCAGATTAACAATTTAATTCTCTTATATACATGGGCACTCAAGTCTAGCAGCCATTAGAAATATGTTCAGACCAATATATTAATACAGATAAAAACTCAATGATTGTGCATCCAGATCTTGGAAATGATTTGTGTTTTGCAATTTACTTGGGCCATTTTTCCTACCTTAGTGTTCTCTGGTACATCTGTACTTCGACAGACTTTCTGTCCTCAGGAGTGCACACTTTGACTTCGCCAACTTTCTTCAACTGACAACCTGCTGGAGTTTGTAAACAATTGTCACAAATTGAATACAGTGAAAAACAGGTTCAGGCTTTTTAAGCAAACTAGGCCTGTAAAATCATAGCACCTCTCAGACCTGATATTTCACTGAAGAAATGTGACAGCCTGATTAAGCTAATAAAGCTTGGCAGAGTTACAAAGTTGCCAAGGATTGTGTACAGCTGGACATAGGCATGCTGAGAAACTTCATAAGAAATAATTGGGCAAAGATAAGGCCAGGTACAGAAAAGTTAAATTTAGGGATGAGTGAAGCTTGGAGATAAGCAAACTTACTAAGGTTGAAACTTGGTCATAATTGGATGAGAGATAAGCAAACTCACTGAAGTTGAAGCTTGGCCATAATTGGATGTATGTGCCAATTATGATGAAATTGCAGGTGGCCAAATGTATGGGCTAATAGCACAGAATAGTAGACAAACTATAAAAAGACACAATATAGGTGGAGAAGGCAGAAGAGACATGACTGACTGCACTTGCTGTGTGTCCCAAAGCGCTGTTCCACCATGTTCCAGATATGAATGCCTAATTGCCTGTATTGCCTTTGGGTAAGATACTGATGCTAATAAACTACTGATAGTCTTATATCCACTGACTACCGGGTGTCTTTCTGATTATGTAGCCTGTTAGTGCCCAGACTGTGTAAAGCAGTCTGAGTGGATACAAGGTCAGAATAATTAATCATTTTAAGGGAATATGCAATCCTCTTCTGGGTAGTAGAAATCCTATTGCTTCCCCTGCCCAAAGCCTTTTTTATAGCCCTTAAGTTATTCAAGTTGCAACTTTGTGTCAGAATAAAGATATATATAAGCTGTTATTCAAATCATATGGCCGGGCTAAGAGGAAACATTCAGTTCACACTTCCTTTATGTTGTGATGAAGAAATGGACACTAGGTAATTTCTGCGCTGCTTAGTACATTATGGTCACGTGGGATATAAATATTTTAAATAAATACAAAAAAGTTCCTCCTATGGCCAACATGGGTCATGAATTCTGATGAAGAAACAATTAGTCAAACAGGAAGGAGCAAACACAGAAGCTTTTTCTGAATGAGGCACTACATGGTTTCAGGAAGCTTGCACAAGGCTGAAAAGCCTTTCACTTCTTGGTTGTTGATTCAGATCTAAGGTTACTAGTGACCTCCCACCTGTCCAGCAAGGAAGCCAGACACCACCCTCTTCCTTTCCATAACAAGTGTGCTAATCAGTCTGCCAGTGAGCAAATTTGTATTTGTACAGAGGCTGGACAATGATCAGAAGGGCATTTTATACACACAAATGCATAAAGCTATGTGAAACACATAGAAAATTGCCATCTTTGCATCTGAAACTATTTTATAGTATTTTGTCTTCAATTCAGGTTATACCGGACAATGGTTGGATATGGCAGAAACTTTATAAATCATTTTCTGTGTGTAAATCCTGTTTTGCATGTGGAAAATGGCTCTTATAAAACTGCACATCTGAGATTTAATTATGTTTTCTATGTATTTTGTCTTCTCCTAAACCAAACCTAAATACTAACTTTAGAATGGATGGATCATACAAATGAGGAATAGAAATTCATTTGTTTCACTCTTCTAATCAGTATAATCGTTGTTCCAGTGCAAGACCTATCAAACCATCATTTTCAAAAGTTTAATCAATATTTCAAACTCAAAACATTGTCCATATATCCACTGTTAGCGTGTTGACTCACACTACTCCATAAATAAATAAATTTTATTTTACACACTAATTTTCGTTCCTTGAGTCCTCCTAGACCAGTGGTTCTCAACCTTCTTTCTGACAGACAGATGTTTATGTGTGACACATCGAACACTAAAATTTACCGCTGAACAAAGAGCATCTAAATATTTAATTGTTTAACTAAGTTTAGTATGAATTTGCCTATCCCATATCAAAAAGCTACATGATCAGTCCCAGATTTCTCACTTGCCATACAACAAAACAAAAATATATTCAAATTCTAGCGTCGCCTCAGTAACAGCAACACAAAATACCTCCACTGCCAGATACTGTGAAGCAACACAAAAGCTTGCAAATATGCTACTCAAAACTATATAGCAAACAGAATCCATGGACAGCAGACCTGCAACATTTTCAGTTGGGGCTGGAAGCAGCAGTTATTATTGGAGGGTAGTGGAGAAGTAGAAACAGGGATCAGTTACAAGGAATTCAAGAACCTGACTCTCAAGATTACTGGTCTTTCCTTTACAACCATCAGTGTCTGCAAGCTGGGAACACAGGTTTGCTGCCTACACCAAAATGTTTGTGACACCTCCCACCTCTTGGGGACACACTGGTTGACAGCCGTTGCTCTAGACCAGTCCAGGTGCATGGGTATACCTATTAGCAGTTGGCGACAGTTTCTTTTCGCATCCCATTTAAGATACTCACAATTGCCCATCAGACCCTACATTCAGATCATGGCACCTTCTTTTTAACCCTGTTTATTCCTTATGCCCCCTTATGTTCATGCCATTCTTTTCAGCAATCTTTGCTGGTCATTCCTTCTCACTTAAAGATACCTTTGGACCACACAGGGCAGGCCTATTTTAGTGTTGTAGCATCCACACTTTTGAACACTCTTCCTCTATATATCCATCCAAATTTCCTTTCAGTGTTTTACAGCAACATTAAAGACCTACTACTATTCTTACTGTACACCGCCTTGAGTGAATTCCTTTAAAAAAGCGGTAAATAAAACCCATAGCATTCTCTCTGATTGCCACAAAATCAAAGCCCAAGGCATTGTTAATCTCAGATGGCAACAACTACCCTTTGTTTTTGCTGTTGTGTGGCATTACACCATCCTCCCTTCCTTGTGTGTCTTAATAGAATAATGTTTTAAGTTTGCTAAGAATATAAGAATAGCCATACTGGTCTGTCTAGGCCAATATCCTGTTTCCAACAGTGGCCAAGTCAGGTCAAAAGTACCTGGCAGAAACCCAAATAGTGGCAACATTCCATGCTACCAGTCCCAGGGCAAGCAGTAGCTTTACCATATCTGTCTCAACAGCAGACTATGGACTTTTCCTCCAGGAACTTGTGCAAACCTTTTTTAAACCCAGATATGCTAACTGCTGTTACTACATCCTCAGGCAAAGAATTCCAGAACGTTACTATTCGTTGACTGAAAAAAAAATTCCCTACTGTTTTAAAATTATTTCCATGTAACTTCATCGAGTGTCCCCTAGTCTTTGTACATTTGGAACAAGTAAAAAAAAAAAAAACATCAACTTGATTCACTTCTACTTGTTCTATACCATTCAGGATTTTGTAGAAGTCAATCATATCTCCCCCCATCCGTCTCTTTTCCAAGCTGAAGAGCCCTAACCTCTTTAGCCTTTCCTCATATGAGAGGAGTTCCATCCCCTTTATCATTCTGGTCGCTCTTCTTTGAACCCTTATTAATTCTGCTATATCTATTTTGAGATACAGTGACCATAACTGAACATAATGCTCAAGGTGAGGTCACACCATAGAGTGACACAGAGGCATTGCAGTATTTTCGGTCTTATTTATCATCCCTTCCTAAAATTTCCCAGCATCCTATTTGCTCTTTTGGCCGCTGCCACCGCACACTGAAGATTTCAGCGTGTTATCTACACCACCACCTAGATCTTTTTCTTGGGTGCTGACCCCCAAGGTGAACCTTAGCATCAGGTAACTATGATTCGGATTATTCTTTCCAATGTGCATCACTTTTCATTTGTCTACATTAAATTTCACCTGCCATTTGGATGCCCAGTCTTCCAATTTCTTAAGGTCTTCTTGCAATTTTTCACAGTCCATATGTGTTTTAACAACCTTGAATAGTTTTGTGTCATCTGAAAATTTACTCACCTCACTTATTCCTATTTCCATATCATGTATAAATATGTTAAACAGCACTGGTCCCAGTACTGATCCCTGCGGCACTCCACTATTTACCCTCCTCCACTGAGAGAAAATTACCATTTAACCCCCTACCCTCTGTTTTCTGTCCAATAACCAGTTCCTAATCCACACCAGAACACTGTTTCCTATCCCATGACTAATTTTCTCAGGAACTTCTTGAGGCACTTTGTCAAACGTTTTCTGAAAATCTAGATACACTACATTAACTGGCTCACCTTTATCCACATGTTTATACATGCCTTCAAAGAAATGAAGTAAATTGGTGAGGCAAGACTTCCCTTGGCTGAACCCATGTTGACTATCACAGTTCCAGAAATGTTATTAAGTATTCCATAGTAACAGGGAAATAATATATGAGAAAAACATATTCTCATGTAATAAAAAGACTACAATTAAGCAAACCAGGGAAGAATACAATTGAAAAAACAAAATTATCAGCCTTTCAGAGAATCCATAGCTGAGAAGAGAAGAGAAAAATAATATAGAGAAAGAGGAAAGAAAAAGAAGGCGGAATATAGTACTAAGAAATTACAATTGAAATAACGAACATTAGGTGACAATAATGAAGTACAATATCTGCTCACCAAAACATCAACCACAGGTGTAATATGAAATAGCTTGTATTTAAATAAAAGATTGAAGATATTGGTCTAAAGAGGACTAGATTTGCTGCTTTCTTCTAGAACCAGACAATTTAGTTGCAGTAGATTCCAATTTATAGTAATATGAAATAGCTTGTATTTAAATAAAAGATTGAAGATATTGGTCTAAAGAGGACTAGATTTGCTGCTTTCTTCTAGAACCAGACAATTTAGTTGCAGTAGATTCCAATTTATAGTAATATAACACAGAATGCCACCAAAAGTGAGGATTAAGTAATGAGACATCTTTCCAGTTGTTTAAAATCAGTTTGTGAGCAATCGTGATTAAAATATCTAGCAATCTTTGTTGATGGTTCGGTATAGTTATTGTAATAGCAGCTGATTTTAAAAAAATTAGATGACTCGAGAGTGGCATATCAAAATGAAAATTGCAGAAATGATGTTCCAAACCGATAGCCAGAATGGTTGTATCAAAGTACATTCATAAATCATATGAAGTTAACGTACAAGGTTGAAGTTTACAGTGCCAACATAAATTAGAAGGCAATAGTTCAGCAGTATGGAGTTTCCTTGGGGTTCAATCAGACTTGTGATATAAGAAAAACATTGATTGTAGTATGCCTCTAAAGGGATGCTAAACAAAACGGAAGACTGAAAGAAAGCCCTTCTGGCAAAGGAAACACTCTAGAGTTCAGTTTTTCTCCTTTATATTAATGCTAAAATTTATTACAGTAAATAAGTGCCAGAAATGGTGATGAGTTGGAGAAACTGAAACAAATCTCTGTAAACTTGGAAGATGTAATGGGGCAAGTTGATAAATAAAAGAGGAGCAAATCGACTGGACCGGATAGTATACATCCCAGAGTACTGACAGAACTGAAAAATTAACTTGCAGAACTATTGTTCATTTGTCATTTATCTTTAAAATCAAGCACAGTAGCAGAAGATTGGAGGGTGGCCAATTTAACACCAATTTTAAAAAGAGTTCCAGAAGTGATTCAGGAAATTATAGCCTGGTGAGCCCGATGACGTTGGACAAAACGGTAGAGACTATTATAAAGAACAAAATTATTGAGCATATATATATAGGCGTGGATTTGATGAGACAAAATGGACATGGATTTAGTCAAGAGAAATATTTTCTCACCAATCTAGTACTTTGCTTTGAAGGGGTGAATAAAAAAGGTGAGCTGGTTGATACTCAGTGTGTATTTGGATTTTCACAAAGGTGTTTGACTAAGTACAAAACGGGGAATGACCACAGGATGTGGAGGAACACTCAGTCCCTACGATCGTTGATGATACGGATCTGGGAGTAGGGTAGGCTGACACTTCCAAAAATAGCAAGGGAGAGAATATGTCAGACATATAGAATTACGGAGTGGTGACCGCTAAACAGCAGAACAAGTTCAGTTTTTTTGTGTACTTAGAAGGGGTTTTCCCCTTGATTAGTTTTACCCCTGACGTAGCCTGAGGGCGAGACGTGGCCACGTCGGGTATTGTTTTATTGTTCATTAAACTTTGTTTTCCATCATTCTGCTTTTATATTTTATTGCTAGAACAGAATCTGACAGGTTCCAAAGAGACAGAGAGATAGATTTTATTTTCCTTATACTAAAATTTGGCCTGAAATAAACAGTAATTCAATTTTCTGTAATACTGGGATAAAATAATTTTTATTGTAACCATTTATTTACTGTAATAAATTTTAGCATTATTATAAAAGAGAAAAACTGAACTCTAGAGTGTTTCCTTTGCCAGAAGGGCTTTCTTTCAGTCTTCCGTTTTGTTTAGCTTCCCTTTAGAGGCAAGAGGGTTGTTAATTGTTATTACAGTATGAAAGTAGTTTGATCTTAAACTCAGTCTTTCAATTAATATTAAAATGGATTAGATCTGATACATATTTTTAAAACTCTCTCTCTTCCCAGGCCCCTCGCCACACAGCAGGGTTACCTACAATACGCAACATATTAAAAAAAAAAGTTTGAATCCCATCTTCAACAAACTTACCACCAGGAGGAGAATGCCCCCTTTGCAGCAAAGATTCTTCTGTTCCATTTTTTGGAGTATTAGTAGTTCCTATTTTCCCAGAAGTGTCTCCTCTTTTTTTTATTCCTTCCAGTCTTTTGCATGATCTCATAATGAAATTAATTTTTCGTTTTAAGAATGCCTCCTGCAAACTCCCTGGAACATCTAGCTGCATGACTATAAAGAAAATACGAGTATTCTGATTACTGCAAACTGCACTTCAACTGTTAAACTGCTCTTACAGTATGTGCCACTTATTTAAACACATTTATACCCCACATTTTCCCACTAGTTGTAGGCTCAATGTGGCTTACACAAAACCGTAGGGCAGGTTACAATTCAGAAAATACAATTAGACAATGTAATGGTAAGATAATAATTGTATAGGTATTTATTGTAGCACAGGCATGGTTTGAGAGAATGGCTCATCTTATCAGGTGGGAGAGGATGCAAAGCATTAAAATTTAAACTATATAAAACAAAATGGGCTGCCATTTCTCAGCAAATCTATAGCTATGCTGCATGATGTAAATGTATAAAAATGGAAACTGCTTTTATTAAAATCACCTAATTTGACATACTGTAAGAATCTTACTAAGTGAATTGCCTTTTATCCAACAATTATTCTATACAGGTGTCTGCATCAAATTATTTCATAGAAATTGCTTAAAAGCACTATCTAAGAGGTCATACAGCAGCAACAATTACTCAATTTTGAATGAAATCTCAACAATCTACTGAAAATCGAACAATGAAATGTATATTCTCACAGGAAGTACCTTCTGGGATAAACTTTTTTTTTTTTTTTTTTTTTAATAATGACGAATTCTTGGTTCATGCTACAAAGCTCAATTATTTAGCTGATTCCATTATATAATATGGTTTCAGCTTGCACCACAAATCCACAAGACTCTCTTATACTACTACTACTTATCATTCCTATAGTGCTACTAGACATACGCAGCGCTGTACACTTGAAGATGAAGAGACAGTCCCTGCTCGACAGAGCTTACAATCTAATTAGGACAGACAAACAGGACAAATAAGAGATAAGGGAATTACTAAGGTGGGGATGATAAAATAAGGGTACTGAACGAGTAAAGGTTAGGAGTTAAAAGCAGCATCAAAAAGGTGGTCATTTAGCCTAGATTTGAAGACAGCAGAGATGGAGCTTCACATACTGACTCAGGAAGTCTATTCCAGGCATATGGTGCAGCAAGATAAAAGGAACGGAGTCTGGAGTTAGCGGTGGAGGAGAAGGGTGCAGATAAGAGAGATTTACCCAGTGAATGGAGTTCCTGGGGAGGAGTGTAGGAAGCAGTACTTTTTTTGTAGAAAAAAAAAGGTGCCGGTACTCATTATGGGCGGGGTCAACACATATGGCTCCAACACTTTGATAGCCATACACCCCTTATACCAGTCATGGCGCATATAAACAGGCATCATTGAAAATATTATACCAGTATAGGAGAAAAAATAACTTGAATTTTTTCATTATAAATAATTTCTGTAAGCTGTTACAGCTCCAGTATACCCAGTGCAAAATAAGACAGATGTAAATTCTCAAATTGGACATATTCCAAACACTAAAATGAAAATAAAATGATTTTTTTTCTACCTTTGTTGTGTGGTGACTTTGTTTTTCTATCCATATTAGTCCCAGTCTCTAATTCTGCTGCTCTCTATCTGTTCCCTTATCTCCGTTTCCAGGGCTTCCTTTCCATTTATTTCTTTACTTTCCTCCTTCTTCATTTCTTGCCATATATCCATAAGTAAAAGCTGGGTCCTGCTCCGTGGAATTGACTGGAGGAGGTATAACATGGATACAGCTTTTGCCTATTTTCTTCATGCATGTGCAGTTTTTCTCCTCTCTTCCCCTTCCCCATGTGCACCTTCTTTTTTCTTTCCTCCCCTCCA
The DNA here is from genome assembly GCF_901765095.1 of Microcaecilia unicolor. NCBI lineage: Eukaryota > Metazoa > Chordata > Amphibia > Gymnophiona > Siphonopidae > Microcaecilia > Microcaecilia unicolor. The sequence continues at coordinate 43,758,122 of NC_044034.1, read as the reverse complement.
TCCATGTCCAGTACTTCTCCTCTCTCCTCCCCTCTATCCATGACCAGCATTTCTCCTCTCTTCCCTCCCCTGTATCCATATAAAGCAATAATTCTCTCTCCCCTCTCCTCCATCCAAGTCCAGCATTTCTCCTCTCTCCCCATTAACCACTTCATCCATGTCCAGCAATTTTCCTCTATCTCCTGCTCTTCTCTCCATCCATTTCCAGCATTTCTTCTCTCTTCCCTGCCCTCCCATCCTTGTGCATCTCCTTCCTCTCTTCCTTCCCCTCCATCCATGTCCAGCATGTCTCCTCTCTCCCCTGCCCTCCCCTCCCATGTCCAGCGATTCTCCTCTGTCCTCCCCTGCCATCCATGTCCAGCAGTTCTCTCTTCCTTGCCCTCCCCTCCCATCCATGTCCAGCGATTCTCCTCCCTGTCCAGCAATTCTCTCATCCCTGCCCTCCCCTCCCATTGATTCTCTCTTCCCTGCCCTCCCATCGATGTCCAGCGATTTTCCTCTATCCCCTGCCCTACCCTCCCATCGATGTCCAGCGATTCTCCTCTCTCCCCTGCCCTCCCCCATGTCCAGCAATTCTTCTTCCCCCAGCCCATCCTCCTTCTCCACTGCCTGCCAGCGAAGCGATAGAAAGGCTGTCAGCATCGGACTGAGCAGCATGAACAGTCCAGCAACTGAGAGAGCCTGGCAGCGTTGGAGCTTCCCTCTGCGAGTCCTGTCTATGCGGAAACAGGAAGTTGAAACAACGTAGGTGGGACTCGCAGAGGGAAGCTCCGACGCTGCCACTCTCTCTCTGAATCACTGCCTGCACTGTTCGCGCTGCCGAGTCCTAGAAAAACAGTAAGTAGGGGAGTGAGAGGAAGGGTGCAGGACTCACCGGGGGGAAAAGGTGCCGGTACATCGTACCAGTGTGTACCGGCACAAAAAAAGCCCTGGAAAGGAGAGATGAGCATGGAGAGGTACTGAGGAGCTGCAGAGTGAATGCACTTATAAGTCAATAAGAGGAGTTTGAACTGTAAGTGGAAACGGATAGGGAGCCAGTGGTGACTTGAGAGGGCTAATATGAGCATAGCGACACTGGCGGAATATAAGTCGTACAGCAGAATTTTGAACAGATTGAAGAGGAGAGAGATGGCTAAGTGGGAGACCTGTGAGAAGCAAGTTGCAATAGTCTAAGCGAGAGGTGATAAGAGTGTGGATAAGGGTTCTGGTAGTGTGCTCAGAAAGGAAAGGGCGAATTTTGGTGATATTATAGAGAAAGAAACGACAGGTTTTAGCAGTCTGCTGAATATATGCAGAGAAGGAGAGAGTGAGAGAGAGAGATAGTGAGAGAGGTTGGTTTAGGGGGAAGATAAGAAGCTCAGTCTTGTCATGTTTACATTCAGATGACAATGAGACATCCAGGCAGCAATGTCAGACAGGCAGGCTGATACTTTGGCCTGGATTCCTGCTGAGATTTCTGGTGTGGAGAGGTAGATCTGGGAGTCATCAGCATAAAGATGATACTGAAAACCATGGGATGAGATCAGAGTACCAAGGGAAGAAGTATAGATGAAGAAAAGAAGAGGTTCCAGACCAGATCCCTGAGGTACACCAACTGACAGTGGGATAGAAGTGGAGGAGAATCCACCAAAGTATACACTAAAAGTACGATGGGAGAGATAAAAGCAGCAGATAGATTGAGAAGGATGAGAATAGAATAGAGACCTTTGGATCTGGCCAGGAACAGGTCATTGGAGACTTTAGCAAGCGCTGATTCAGTTGAATGAAGAGGGCGAAAGCCAGATTCAAGTGTTTCAAGGATAGCTTGAGATGAAAAAGTCAAGACAACGGCGGTGAACAGCACGTTCAAGTATCTTGGATAGGACAGGGAGGAGGGAGATGGGATGATAGTTGGAAGATAGGTAGGGTCCAATGAAGGTTTTTGAAGGAGTGGTGTGACTACGGCATGTTTGAAGGCATCAGCAACAGTCACAGTGGAACGTGAAAGATTGAGGATATGGCAGATAACAGGGATGACAGTAGAAGAGATAATGTTAAGTAGATGATGGGAATAGGATCACAGCAACAGGTAGTTAGTTTTGAGGAGAAAAGAATTTGTGCAGTTTCCTCTTCAGTGATTTCAGAAAAGGAAGAAAAGGAGGCAGGGGTTGTAGGGTTGAGAGAATGGACTAAGGGAAGGAGAGGTGGAGGTGACTTGGTTGAGAATTCAAGTTTAACCTTGTGAACCTTATCATGAAAGTACTCAGCCAGAGTCTGGGGAAAAAGTGAAAGAAGAGTTGGAGGTGAAGGCACTAGAGGAGAGTTCAGTATGGCAAAGAGACGTTGAGGTTTGAGCCAAGAGAATTAGTCAACTGGATGTAATAATCCTGTTTGGCAAGTAAAATAGCAGACTGGAAGGAGGTCAACATGAATTTGAAACGTATGAAGTCAACATGGGCAAAAAACTGTAGGCCTCTTGAGCCTCAACTAAGGTCAGTGTTAATGACTCAACAATAAGAGGCTGGGCAAAAATGTGATTCATGGGAGAGTAGCATGGAGAGAGTAACATCGATTCTCATCTCACATTTGCACACACACCTGGATGATCCTCAAGCCTTTTAGGACAATCTTCTATGGACAATGAAAAGCTATTACTGTTTTCTAGAACGCCCTAGAATCAGTTCATTCAGCAAAAGGGCAAAACATGTACCTATATGCCTTTTATGAAACAGCTTGAAGACCTGCCATTTGATTATCCAAAGCAAGGTCACATTTTATGTTCTACTTATCTTTAGCCTAGTTTTAGAAGTTAAAACCAGAGACCAAAATTCAAAATTTGTTAATTCTAAAGAATTAGGAGACAAAGTCAAATTGATGTGTTTTGTTTAAGTAGCATTTTTCTTATATATATTTTCTAAATACCTGCAAGATAATATTTCAGTATACGTTCAAGTATGCTTGGAGCAGATAGAAGAACAATGTTAGAAACTATTTTAGAAGGCTGCAGTATTGCACAACCCACCCCATATTCTCCCCTTGCCCCAAACAGCAGCCACAAGGGAAAACATGATGAAGAGGAAAGAAGGAACGGATAAAGGATGCACAAGCCAGTGAAACTGCAAATCACAGTGTAGTCAAGTAGAAACAAGCAGGAACTAACTAGATTAATGATGACAGGATGATGTTGGTCAGTGATAAAGCCAGACTGATGTATGAATAAAAAAGGGGAAACTGTACTTTCTAGAAGTTAACTTGTGAATTGCCTTGTAACTACAAGCCTTCTGTTTACATCTTTTAAAAGAATTCTGATAGCTGTTAAAAAAGCAAAAATGTATATAATGCATATTAATGAAAAGTAATATATATTAATGAAATGTATACTGTTCAGGATCCCTGTCCTAACAGTGGGGCAGAGATAGCTTTCGAGCTGTGTAAGGCAGACTATCTCTGCAGGCCTGCTTTTCAATTTTCTGAAACAGTGAAACTGACAGATTTCCAAACTGGCTTCCAGAACATTATTTCATCACCAGGTACCATCCAAAGTCACAGGAACCTAGACAACTAGATGTTAAGGTAACAGGCTCGATAGTTTTGGTAGCTTTTCAGATTACTACAAAGTCTGGTGGGAGAGTGTGAATATTGCAATATTGTTGTAAGCTGCACAGAAAACTAACGAGGAGGATAAGTGACTTGGATAAGGAACTAAACCTTACAAATGGTCAAACTTCTACAACTGGTAGATGAAATATAACTTAGCAGTTTGGACTAAGAAAAAAAAAGTTGACCAAATGAACCAATTTGTCTCATCTGTCATCCTCTACTATGCTACATTTTAAATAGCTGTTACCTGCAAACTGCTGTGAAGATGACTGGCTTACAGTTGAACACTGATCAGTCAGAGAGTCTTGTCCTGAAAAAATGGAATCATCCACTTCTAAGAGTAAAGGAAGAAATTCACTCTGTTGAATAAGGACAAAAATTATTGCTTTAGGTATTTAAAAAAAAAAAAAAATCAAAGCCAGAAACGGTGCTCTACAGCCCCTAGTGTTATGGATAAAAATGTACAGCTACAGCCATGTCCTAATACACAACAGAGAACACAGAGTTAACATATAATTCCTTTTTGTTTAAAAAAAATTATAAAGCAAAGTAGCTTCCCTCTAAAAGGTAGCGCTATATAAGTGATTTATAGTAGTAGTAGAAGTAAAAGGTGTTCTTTGAAGGCACTGGATAAGAAACCACATTCTCTCACCTCTTCCCTTTGAGGCTGGTTTCTTAAAGCTGAATTTATGAAACTGAGAAAGCCCCCCACCAACAGCAGCAGAGTAGGGACTTCCATGCATGCCCAGAGAGGCTTTACAAGCTTTACCACAACTTTTCAGGAATGACATTATCTATATATGTGGGTTATCCTGTTGACCTTGACCACCACTTATTCGAGATCATCAATGGTTTTTATTTGTTGTTTTGTTTCTGAATGCTTTTAGACCATTCATTACAATTCGAAGTTCAAGAATTTGATGTCATCCTTTCTGAAATGACCAATGGCATAAAGCCCTTGAATGCAAGCTCCCTAGTCAGGGTGGAAATACAGATCTATAGCAAGATGAATTTGAATAAAACATTCCTTGACCAAACTGGAATGGACTAGCCACAAAATAAAGAATCTCTGGTTTGTTTGACATAGATATGCTTCTGCAGTCCAAGTGGCCTGGTCTTATTGGGATTTTAAGGTCCACTGGGCTTGTCTTATATGGTGACATGCCATGGGACCAAAAAACTATTGATGCCACATGGCTCAACATCCTCAACATGTCCCGAGCAGTCTGCTGATTCTTAATGACTCTGGTAAAGGGAGTCATTAACTCATAATCCTACAGGTGGGGGAAAAGGATTTCTCCCAAGGCATTACTAGCAAAGCCCCATAAAATTCCAATTGAAGTGAAAGACTCAGTTTGGACTTGGATAATTAAAAGCCTAGCCATCCAACACCCAAACAGCTGTGTATATAGGATTTGTCTGACCCTGCCCAAAATGGGCTTCTGATCAACCAAGCACTCAGAAAGAGAAATATATGGATTGGTAATAAAGCGGTGTACAATAAAATATCAAACATAATCACTAATTTACAATGAAAATATATAACACAATCCCCCCAAAAATCCAGATACAATATTTTTCAAACCTAAATCATGGTTCTAGTCTGCATAGCAAGGTGGTCACCACTGCTACTCTGTGAACATTTATATGCTAGGACGCAGGCAATATGCTATTGGTAATTCTGTTATCCTATAACAAATGAGACTTTTTTTTATCTAGAGAGCATATCTAAGGGAGGTGTATGCATCTTGAGCTCCAGAAAGTAATGCTGCTCACCTGTAAAAGATGTATTCCTTAGACAGCAGAACTGATAAGGCACCCATGGATGATATTATCCAATGGCAACAGACAGAACTGTCTCCCAGAACTCAGAACTTAGTGAAACGTTCCAAGCGTGTGCAGCGCTTCCCATGTGAAGAAATCTCCTCAGCTCTTCAGTTGGTTTCAAAGCTCAATCCAAGCAACTCTTGGTGAGGTGGAAGGGATTGTGTACCAATAGCTGGGTTTGAGCTTGCACAGAAAGAGTAGGTGAACATGTCTGCACTTTCAGAAAGATGGCAAGCATGTAGTGAACTATATGAAGCTGACGGGCAATAATGCCACCAAAGAGCATAACTCCTTGGAAAACTTTCTTGTCTAAATGATAAAATATGAGGCCACGTGATGGGCTCAGAGGAGCAGGACGTGCATCTTCTCCTCTCTGGGTTTCCCGCTCTCCCCCAAACGACTACATTCCCTAAATCTGCCTAGCACTGCTTAACACTCCCATGGTACACGGACAACTGCATCACCCATACTGACTCCGCAAAGACCGGGAAATCAAACATGAGAGATTAGGAGAAGACACGTGGTGCTGGAGATAACAAAATGGCACCAACAGTGAGTGCAAGTACAGAGATATTCACACCAGCACAACTGACTCAGCGGAAACAGTAGAGCGGGCATTGCAGCCGCGTTTAGACCACTTATTAACACAGCTGACCAATTTGGAGTCTTTTCTCATGGACACGACCCTGTGCACTGGCGAATTGGAGCAGCGGGTGTCTGAGCTCAAGGATGAGGGAGTTACGGTATCGGCAGACTTACAAGCACTACAGAAGCAGGTCAGTAATCAACCGGTAAAGATAGACCAATTGGAGAACCGCTCTAGGAGGGATAACCTCCGCATCATAGGTATCCCAGAATCGTATCAGAACATCTGTTATCTGCCCTCTTGGAGCGATGGCTGAAGGCGGAGTTCGCCCTGACAGTGTGGTTCCTTTATGCTTAGAGCAGGCCCACAGAATAGGGAAGATCAGCCGGAGAAAGTCACCCTCGAGCTGTTTTGAAGGTTCACAATTTTATCCACAAAGTGGAGATACTGAGGGGCTACCGGCAAAAAAGGGCATCCCTGACTTACGAAGGGATGCCGGTGAAGATCTTCCAGGATTATTCGGCAGCACTCCAGGCCCGAAGATGCCAGCTCCACCCCATTTGTGAAACACTGCAAGAAGCAAAAATTCACTTTATGATACTTTATCCAGCTACCTTAAAAATATTTTCCAATGGCAGTTGGAATACTTTTGAATCAGCCTCTACAGCACAGGATTACTTAGGTAGTTTGCAAAATTCTACTCCCAGGAGAATAGATTATCTTAGCCCTACTTCCTCGTGCACTTGACATTTGCTATGCTTTTCAGCTTAGAGGCTGCTCTTGCATATTTGTTTGCTGTGCCACATTGATGTTAGGTTCAAAAGTTTTCTTGTTTTCTTTCTTTCAAAGGCCAGGTGGGCATAAACTTCTGTTACTATTGGTTCAGATCAAGTTACGGGAACTTAACAGTACAATGTGTGTTTGGGGGGAGTGCGATCCCCAATGTTAACAGTGGCCTCCACGTTCAGAACTTTATGCTGTGGAGCACTTTTGGGTACCTTTGGGGAGTGCTGGGGTGGGAAGAGAGTCTTAGGATAGATAAGGGAGGATGGGAAGTTAAGGATCAGGAAGTAATGCGAGAATAGGATGAATGTGAGATGGGTAGGACTCCCTGAACCCATACGCCAGGCCCCCTCCCTGCCCATCTTCAAATCATTGCTCAAAGCCCACCTATTCAATGTCGTCTTCGGCACCTAACCACTACACCTCTACTCAGGAAATCTAGACTGCCCCAACTTGACATTTCATTCTTTAGATTGTAAGCTCCTTTGAGCAGGGACCATCCTTCTTTGTTAATTTGTACAGCGCTGCGTAACCCTAGAAGTGCCCTAGAAATGTTAAGTAGTAGTAGTTATACATCAGAGGTTAGAATGGAACTCTTGGATCATATGGGTGCGTGGGCATGCTTGGAGCCTGAGGATATTTCAGCACAAGCTAGTAATCTCTGGAATCAGGTATTTGGCTCTGGACGTGGTTGCGCACACCAAGGTGGGATGAACAGGACCTGGGTGAGGCTGGGCACCTGGGTTCAGAATTACTGTTGAATTATCAAGGTAAAATACATGTGGAATGAATGTTAATGATGATGTTGCTTGCCTGCAGGAGACACGTCTCACAGAGTGCAAGCATAGCAAATTAAAACAAGCCTGGGTGGGAGACATGTTTTCTGCTTCCTTTTCGGATTGATGAGGGAGTGTGGCAATCCTAATTAGGAAAGGTTTGCCGTATACAGCTGAACTCTATCGCGAGAGATCCTAAAGGAAGTTATGTGTTGATTCATTTACGGCTCCATAGTCATAAATTCCTAGTTCTGGCAGTATATGGCTCTAATAAATACGATCAGGCCTTTTACCGGATGCTGGTACAACTATGCCTTCCCTACCACTCATTGAAATTGCTGGTCCTGAGAGAATATAATTATCTGATCCAGAGCTTAATTGCTTTTCTCCCGCTCGTCTCACAATGGAGGTGTGCAGGTTTGTGCGCTTCCCTCTTTCATGTGTTCGCTGGACCTGATAGACGTGTGGCGGGCCCGTCACCCCGGAGATAAAGACTTCACACATCTCACTCAGGCACATGGCAATTTTTCTCACCTAGACTATATCTTGGTGGACCAATCAATTTTCTCTTTTGTGACATCGGCAGTTATTGGTCCAGAAGCGGTTTCTGATAATGCACTGGTTTGGGTCGATTTGGAGGCACTGGCACACTATCGATCCTTCTTGGGATGGCGATTTCCCTTATATCTGTATCATGACCTAGATTTTAGAAAATATATTCTTGCAAAATGCAACGATTATATGCAGCGTAATAGAGAGCACCTTGACCAACCTTCATTATTTTGGTCAGCAGCGAAAGCAGTTCTCTGAGGAGATATTATAGCCTACGTTTTGCACACGGCTGGCCTCCAGAATTCTTCTGTTAGAGTCCCAGTTGAAGACGGCAAAGAACACGTATTTATGTTGCCCTGTGCCTCTATACGTGCACGCTACTCAGGTGTCTCTAAATTCCTTATTGTATGAGAATACTGCTAGATCCTTGCTATATCGCAAATATAGGTTTTACCGCTTTGGGACCAGGTCGGGACATTTGCTCACCAGAGACTTCACTGGAATAGTCACGGGCGGTGTATCACTGAGGGATGCTCAAGGGACTGTCTGTAACACCAGTGCAGACATTGCAAGTATATTTACTAATTGCTTCTCCCAACTTTACACGGCAGCTGATCCCTCAGACCCTGAGGTCATCCGAGAATACTTAGAAAAAGCGGGGCTTCCTCATTTGACAGAAGAGATTGCTGTGTTGGATGAACCCCTCTCAGCACGGGAATTATCAAAACTTTGAAATTACACTCTGCTCCGGGCCCTGATGGGTTTCCAGAGAATTTTATAAGCTCTTACCCCCACAATTTCTTGGCACCTTGGCAAATGTTTTTCAGGATGTAGGAGAAAATGGCTCGTTCCCTTTAGATGCCAATTCTGCGCTAATTTTGTTGATTCCCAAGCCGGGATGACACGTAGATTTGGTGGATTCGTACTGTCCCATCTCGCTTATAAACATGGCTATCAAAATATTTTCAAAGGTTTTGGCAGAGCGTCTTGTGGGGATCCTACCTTGAGTGATAGGGGAGGAACAAGTGGGCTTTGTATGTAATTCTCAGTCTGTTCGTAATGTCCACTGTTTACTGCTGGCCATTACTCACTGTAAACATACGCGAACGCCTTCTCTGGTTGTTAGTTTACATGGTACAGATAATGGACCATACACAGCTTTGGAAACACTCTTCTCTCTGCTTTGAAAATTTTTCTGGTTTCACGCTTAACCTTCAAAAATCTTATATTCCCAGATATTCTGGTAGAATGGGAGGAGGATTTTCTCTTAAGGTGGGAAGAGGGGACCCTAAAGTATCTCGGTGCTTATATTCCCCAGGATTTATCTAAGCTCTACTCTGTGAACGTCAATCGAATGCTCAAAGACACTAGCGCCAAATTACAGGTATGGTCTGCATTCTCTTTATTGCTGTTGGGACACATTGCACTTTATATGCTTATCATTCCTAGGTGGTTATATGTATTCCAGATTTTACTGTTATACCTTAAGGTTTCTGATGAAAAAGTTTAAAGGTTTGCAGAGATTTCTTTGGCAAGGCCGAAGGGCACGTCTCCCACTGTCCACCTTACAGATTCCGGTGCAGTATGGGGGACTTGGAGTGTTGAGTTTACGCCAGCTAACAATAGTCAATGGAATGAGACATATCAATGACTGGTTTTGCTCCACGCATGCCTTCTCAATCACACCCCTTGAAACATAGTTGACTGGACCCACTCACTTCACAAGTCTCCTTCACACAGCTGGGAAGAGTTCCTCCATTTTACCCACAGCAAAGGCAGTTTGGCATTGGGTATGCAGACATCATCAGTTTTCACCCAAAGTAACACCTTTTATGGCTATTTGTGGGAACCCGAATTTCCACAGAGATCAATACACTGCTTTTCAAAAGTGGAGGGGCCGCAGAGTAGTGTTCTTGCTTAACACAGTGACAGAAGAGGGTCGTATTAAGCCCTTTGCTGCCCTACAGTGAAAATTCTCTCTGCCAGTGACTGATCATTTTCATTACCTGCAAATACATTATTATGTTGCTAGTTTGCTCTGCGAGGATTAAGCAGAGGATGTTCAGGAAGAACTTGCTACAGCCTATTCTGTGGGGGCACAGCAGGGGCTGCCAATTTCCTTTCATCATCACTGACAGCAAAATTATGAGAAAGGTTTTGATAAAATAGGGTCTACTGACGCTGCGCTCACAAGACCTTACCCAAGTACAGAAACACTGAAGTCAAGCACTACTGAAGAAAAATTAAACTTCTACAGTACTAAGAAAGGAGGGCAAACCATATGGAAAACAACCCAACTGATTCACCAGAAACATGTTAGTTGAAAAAGTGACGTGGTCATCAAGCAATAGTAACACCACAAGAACTCCTGCAACTGGAAAAGCAACCTACACTTTTACACAAACGTCTAGATGTGCCACAATTTTATCACCATGTATAACACTATCCATCTATTTTTTAATATATTTAAGATCTTTATAGCCATTTAAAAGATCAAGCAAAAGTGCAACCTGTCACAGCTCTGATGTATCAATTTTGACTAAGTTGTACAACAGCATAATTACACTCCAGTGATCAAAAATTGAAACCTAAAATATCAAGGTTCCTTCCCACAGCTACAAACACAAGCAAAAAAAACCCAGTTAAATCCAGAACTTTGTTTTATAATTCATTACATTCATCAATTTCATTGCTGGCAACAGCTAAAAAGCATTTCAATAATCATTGCATGCATTGATCCAACTACCCAACAGTCAATCTGTTCTTCTAGAACTTTGAAGACTATAATGCTTTCTAATCTTAAATGGAACCTCTTAAAATGATTAAGGTTTATATTTTAGTCTTTATAACTTAACAACAGCACAAATGCCACTACTTTAACAATAGCAGGTAATCAATATTTACCCTACAGCTACTTCTGAATTCAGGGTCATCAGTTGTATGTGCCAGGATATTGATTTTACTCTCTCTGTTTTCTTCTTGGTTTGTGTGTTCCAAGTCTGGCACTGTAACAGTGCTGTCACTCAGGCTTATTAAAGTCAGTTCAGATTCTTCCATAATTCCATGCCCAGACTCTGTTTCCTAAAAAAATAAATTACATAAGACAGGATCAGTATAAAATCAATATGTCTAGTGACAGGAACATTGCTCAGCTCATCACAGAAATAATGCCAAACTTGAAAGGGAAAAAAAAAAGGCACCAAAGGAAAAGCACACAACATTCTAAACAGATAATTAAGGCAATGAAACAGTGTAATTGCCATGTTAGTTCACTTGAATGTGCAGAAATGAAGGTCAACAAACTATATATAAAGGTGATGGGGTTTTTTTTTTTATTAGGCTATTTGTTCTTCGTTGCCCATAATTCACAGAAAAAAAAAATCTAATCTGCCAAGAAATCAGTATTACTTCAATGCTCCACTATATAAAGGTGTTACGTTGTGATCTTAAAATCTCTAGCACATCATTACCTTTGGTCAATTATAGTGCACTATGGGAAAGGAGAAATTAGGTTTTTCCTGATAATTTTCTTTCCATTAGTCCTTCCCGCTATTCCAGAACCTGTGGGATAGTTGCATCCATTAACCAGCAGGTGCAGATAGAGAACACTAAGCTGAGACATCTCTCCTTTGCATCCAGTCTAGCTCCTCAGTAATTATGTAGACAAGCAGTAAGGAGGAACTCAGGAAAAAAACACAACTTTAAACAACTCACTAACCTAACACTAACAAGATGAGCAAACGTGTGGACCTCTCATCTATAGACAACTTGTAGAGAACAAGAGATATGCAGGAAGCACCATGTAAGGTGACAGTTGTTATTTGATCCATTACTTTGCACTGACTAAACATCTCAGAAACCTTGGACGGGTCTCTGGAATAGTGGGAAGGACTATTAGAAAGAAAATTATCAGGTAAGACCTAATTTCTCCTTCCATTACGTAGCTTCCCACTACTCCAGAACCTGTGGAATGTTCAAAAGCAATCCCTAGAGTTGGTAGGATCAAGCATCAAAGCCCCAAAACTGGCTTCTGAGCACACTACAATGTCCATCCTGTAGTGCTTGGCAAAGGGATGCAACGTCGACCATGTCGCTGCCTTGCAAATAGCCGCCAGAGACAGTAAGGTAGTCTCCACCCAGTATGTCACTGTACACCTCGTAGAACGAGTCCACAAGGCCTGAGGAGCTGCATCAGCTGTCTAGCAATTGTGGGCTTGGAAGCCATAAGGCCAAGCCTCGGTTTACAAAAATGCACAGTCTGCCTGATTTGAGAAACTCATGACTGCCACATATATTATTTATGGCGACATTTCTATCCTGCATTATCTCAAATAGAGTTCAGGTTCAATGTGGCTTACAATCCAGACAATTTAGTATATACCTATTATAGTTATAAATCTTCTGAATGTTGAGTAAATCTTCCATATATACAACCATATGAAACTTTACAAAAATTAGTTTATGAATTTATTTACAAGGTTGTATTTTGTAACAAACATCAAGTTATAAGCAGTTATACAGGATAAAGTTTGAAACAGCATTTTGCATAAAAGTAGTTATTCCTGTCTTCCATTATTTTGTTGCAGGAACTTTTTGAAACATACTAACATAGTAAGTGATGGCAGATAAAGACCTGAGTGGTCCATCCAAGCCGGCCAAATGTCATGTTCATTTTCAATTCTAGAATAAATCCCTTTGACAAGCACTACAGGATGGACATTGCAGTGTGCTCAGATGCCAGTTTTTAATAATTTCAGAAATCAACTGTAAGAAGATTCCACCAATTAGTACATTGATAGGAGAAGTCAGCAGAGAGGACAGTTTTGTAAGCAATCTTTTTATAATTAGATGATGGAGAATTAGGAATTCTCTGGATCCAGAGATGGAATTACACATAGGGAGGTCAATCAAAGACAGCATATAGTCAGGGGCCATACCATACATAATGTGATATGCAAAGACACATAATCTGAAAGCAACCCAACCTCCATAAAGTTTTAAAGACTTATTTTTATCACTGGAGATACTTGTAGATCAAAAGAAAGGTGTTTGATCGATTGCAATACCTAGAATTTTCATGTTCTGTTCTAGTGGGATCTTACACTGATCTATAACGAACTCTTCAGCAAGGTATGAATGGAATGGATCAGTAAGGACTAGGAATTTGTTTTTCCCTATTTCGTTTCAGTTTGAATGTGGATGCCCACGATTCCATCAGGTCTAATCCTGCTTTAACAATATTCAAAATTTCACTTAAATCATTATTGAAAGGTATGTAAATGGTCACGTCTGCATAAAGGTGTTGAAGCCATTTTCTTCTAGTTTCTTCCAAAGTGAGGCCATGATGATGCTAAAGAGGATAGGAAATATGGAGAACCTTAAGGCACAGTACAAACAAGAGCCCATGATGGGGAGAGGGACCTGTGAGTTTCACTTGATATGCTCTTAACTTGAGGAAAACTTTGAACCATTGAAGAAATCTGTCACATATTCCCACATTGTCAAGTATTCTCACTAATATATCATTGTCTACCATGTCAAAGGCACAGGACATATCAAATTGTAGGATAAGAATTTTTCTGCCTCTACTAATTTCTCTCCTAAAATTAGATATTAAAGTTGTTAAGACTATCTCAGTGTTGTAACAGGGTCTGAAACCGGATTGTGACCTATGTAATAATGAGAAATCAGTTTAGGAAATCCATAAGTTGTGCTACCATACCTTCCACTAATTTAGTAATCAGTGGAACTGATGCTACTGGTCTATAATTGTTCACATCATTTTTATCCTCCGATGGATTTTGAAGGGAGGGAGTTAACATGATGTTACCTTTTGATTCAGAAAAGATGCCATGTTTGAATAAGTACGATACACGTGATCTTAGACATTCATCGGAGTCAGGAGCTGATCTCATGAGGTAGCTTGGACAAGGATCTAAGATGCAACGAGAGGTAGAATATTTGTGTAGAAATGTTTTGGTTGTATAAAAAGTTGGAGGTAAGAAGTTTAACCATACTCGATCTGCAGCAATGGACAATATATTGGGTTCTTCTAGATAATTGTCTAGCTTGCCTTTTAGATAGATTATGTTTTGTCTCAGCTTGCATACTTTTTGCTCCAAAATCGATTGATAATGGATTGTGTGAGGTTTTATTTGAATTATTTCACGGTTGATTTTATGTTTAGAGTACTTGATATGTTAAGCATTATTAATCCCAAGAGCTTTGCCCCCATCCCCACCAGCTCTGCCTCTGACTTTATCTGCACAAACCTCTGTTATGTAGTACAACGCCAGGATATAGATAGAGATGAATTTACTCCTGTACAGTGCAAAATATAAAGATGGCATATGCCAGGGATAGTGTTAGGGGAGTGTGACTGAGCAACTGAATCTTGGACCCCGACCAGGGAGAGTCCCATGCTTGCTGGAAGCTGAAGAAGTGCAGCCTGGTAGTGGGCTCTGGATTTCCCTCCCAAATTTCTGTTCTGGGTTCTAGCCATGTCTAACACTAGCTCTGGCAAGATGCACATTTCAAATCGGACATACTCTAATCACAAAATAGAAACTAAAATTAGTTTTCTACCATTTTTCATCTGATCATTTTATTAAAAAAACAAAACAAAACACCACCATACAGGTCTCAGGCTCTGGTTTCTGCTTCCCTGTCTTCGCTTAACTCACTCATCAGGTTCTCCTGTTCATTTGATATCTCTTCTCTCTCCATGTCTACCATTCATCTTCCATCTTCTATCGTACCCTCATGTTCAGCATCTCCCTTCTGTGTCCCTGTACTTCTCTGTCCACTCTCTCTCCTGTGTTCATATTCCCACATCCATCACCACCTCCCGCTCTCTTGCACTGACAACCACTGCACACTTCCTCCTATAGCATACACATTCCTCCTCAACCATAGCAATAACCTTTAAATCAGTTGCATACTAAAGTTGAGATCTTAGGTATCCAACACTTCCTTTACCGCTGTGAAGCTACCGAGCTAAAATACAAAAAAGAACAGAAAATAAACCCATGCAAAAACCAGGACCGCGAATGGTATGTAGGTTTTCTGGTGTCCAAGAGGTGTACCTATATATTTATACATACTTAAAAAAAAAAAAAAAAACCCCAAAACAAACACACACACACTCACCATCCTCCTTGTCACCAAAAAGAAGTATTTTGGATGAAGTGTTTACTCCCATCCTTTTTCACTACTTGTTCCAGTGAAACATTTGGGAAGGGATCGTGAAGTGATAGCATTCCCTATGTGCTGGAAACCTGAGGGAAGCTGGGTGCTAGCGATCAGAGCACTTACAAGATAGATCTCTTTCTCTCTCTTTGCTCTCGTCTGGCTCCAACAGGGCTGCACGTTCAGCAGCAGCACATAGCCAAGGACTCATGCATCCCTGCAGACACAGTGCCGGAAGCTACAGGGGAGGACAGCTGCTCTTCCACTGCAAAACTGGGG
Source organism: Microcaecilia unicolor (assembly GCF_901765095.1). Classification (NCBI taxonomy): domain Eukaryota; kingdom Metazoa; phylum Chordata; class Amphibia; order Gymnophiona; family Siphonopidae; genus Microcaecilia; species Microcaecilia unicolor. The sequence goes on along the minus strand of NC_044034.1, from coordinate 43,742,552 downwards.
GTGCTATCATTTTCATAATACATCCTTATCATCAAAACCAGTTCTGCATAGGGCTACACAACCCATAGGCTGACTCCACAGCTTTCCTTATGCTATATCCTGCTCTCTCTACTGCAATTTCCTGTTTTGACGCTAAACAGTAAGTTGAAGTAGAGAGGACGGGACACAGCAGAAGGAAGAACACAGAGCTAGCCTGTGAATCGCTGCCAGCTGAAAGAAAATGTAAGTGATGCCCACAGGGAGGAGGACGGGAATGGAAGAAAGGAATTTTTTTTACCGTAGGAACAAAGCTTTTTACCGTTCCCACACAGCGGTAAAAAGTTTTGTTCCCGCATCCGCAGCGATTCTGGTTAGGGTGTTGTGTCCTTACTGTGATATGTCCATGGTAATGATAATCGTGTCATTCTCTAACTCAACCAAAGCTCAGGCCTCCTCTTAGGCAAAGCATAAGCTTCCATTTTACAAAAAGTGGGATAGGCACATCAAAAACCCAAGTGTGTGCAACCGGCAAGGTCTGGAATTGTTTTGGGTGGCACTAGGGCATGCCTAGAAGATACATGTTTATTCTCCATTTCAGAAGGGGAATAAATGTCAATGTTTTATCAGATCAACATCCGAATTTACACCTGTGACAAGCATAGTTTTTGGCTGTTCCAATTGAGCAGCACTGCACTAAAGATTAGGGGAGGTTGCCCCCTTAATCCCCCAGTGGTTTTTGTCCCCCTCAAAATGCCAAACAGGCAAGGGATACCACTCTCTGTGAAAGCATTAGAAAAATAATACACAATTATATTTCTAATCGTTTATGTTGCTATTCTACATTACAACGGTGTATGTGCTGACTTTCAACATTTATTTTTCTAAAATAGATGTTTATATATCCAGCGCATAAACGTCCGTTTCTCCTGTATTTCAGAACATGCTGTTCTTCATTAGAATTGTTGGTGAAACTTGAGACATTCTGACCTGGATGTCTCCATTCTGACTTCTACATCCTTTCTAAAATGGGGCTGCACACATCACAAGATTCAGACCCTGTGGATGGTGTAACACTGAGATGTAGATTTCTGAGGACTATTGTGTTTTCTGAAAGTGGAAAGCACTCTGTATCACTGCTGGATTTAGAGCTAAGATATTGGAAGCCCGGTATGTGAAGAGCATCCTATAAGCCCTCCAGAGAGCACCCAGATACGTTTTGCTTTTATTTTGCTCCTCATTCACGTGTCTGGCTTTTTAATTTGGAGAATTAAGTTTTAAACTCTGCTTTCCTATTTGAGCTGTGCCCCATTTGTCTCTACCTATGTATATGATATTATGTAATTAAATTAAGCTATAAGGTTTTTCTCCACAGATTGCTGAGTGGAGTTTTTTTTATTTTTTTTACCTGATTGGCTCTTTTAATCAGTATATATGGTTCACCAAACCAATGATAAAAATTGGGTCTCCAAGTGAGAGGGGTGGATTATGAACAACCCCCCCCCCCCCCTTTGGGAGTTTTGAGGGTTGGTGTATGAACGAATAGTGGGTTTTTTAGATGGATCCTAAGGCAAGCTCCGGATGGGGTAACCACTTCTGTATTTTTTAATACGCTGCACATTATCACTCATTTTTCTTCAAGCGGTACAAACTGAAAACAGATGAATAAGTTACATTTATATATATTTGTAACATTTATATGTATTTGTATTTTAATTTCAGTATGTCATAAATTATTAGGTATTTTCTTTACTCACCCATATAGGAATACTGGTCTGTAATGAAGCTCCAGAGCTTATTGCACTAGGTTGGCCAAAGGTTTCAGATAAAGATCTACTCTGAACTATTTTGGGTTCTGAATCTGTACCTAACGTTTCCACATTTGTCTTCTCAGATAGTCCACACTGAGTCTGTAATGTAGAAACCTGCCCATCTAATGGTTGGCATTCAGACTTATCCACAAATATGTGCATTTCCTTGTTAATATTTTGTTCTTCCTGTGCACCTCCAGCTTGGTCATATATCGGAACTTGTAATTCTTCAAAACTGCAGGAGCCTTTCTTTGTGAATTCTAAGCCACCTTTAACAGGATGTTCAGATAATACAGAGTCATTGATTGTATCCTGCATATATCTTAACTCAGAAAATGAGCCAAATTCTTCAAATGAACTTGAATTTTGGCTCCTGAGATTCTCCACAGAAGACTGAAGGCTGGGGAGATTTTCTGTATTCCCTGCTATAACTTCCTCTCCCTCTTTGGTAGGCAAAAGAACAAATCCTTTGTCCATCACCTGGTTCTGGTTTTCTATGCTTTGCTCATAGAATTGTCCAGATGCAGCCAGTGAGTCATCATTCATCAAGTTCTGCTCACCTAGGGTAGTTTCTGGCTGAAGCTGGTGAAAAGATCCTGAGGAAACTGTGTGAAAAGTTCAAACAAAGCTAATCAGATAAATGAAAGCTTAAACTACTATAATACTATCATAATGGAACAAACTGTTAGAGTCAATGGCATCAAAATTTTACTGTAAGCAACTACTGTAAAAAAATGATGTTCACATAATTAGTCTGGTTCCTTTTGGTGTTAGACTATTGTACTGCAGTAGTGAAGTTATTGGAACAGTTACCTTTCTTATTAGATAGCAGTGAATGCTCCAAGTGCCACATCACCACAAGAAATGCTGGGAAACCCCAGGTTCAACTGCATGGCAACACAGTTCTTGTGTTTCAAATATAAAACTCTGGAAGCTCCACTATGTTGACAAAGCCATTTTAAACACAAATTTCTCTCTTTAAAAAAAATACAGGAGCATCTTTTGCATGCAGAATATTTATATTCATAAAATGGTCCAGGTTGATATTCAAAAGCACTTATTGCAATCAGTATCCAAAGATAATCCACAATTAAAAAAATATATATATCGATTAATCTGTTAGCAAGTGCAGAGTTTCTGAGTTTAGGGGGACCACAGAAATAGCTGTCCTAACTTCTTAGCAAATGAGTAAGTTATTTGAGTTTAAAAATGTACAACTTTGAATCATAAGCTATAGGTTCTGAATTTCAGATTCCATCTCAAGTGCTGCACAAACATCACATGTGTGGACTAAGCAAGTAATTTATTTTCCCTTTTCTCTATCAAAGTGATACTAAAAAATGTCTTCCAACTGTATGGTAAAATTATGCCTTACCTGCTGATAATTTTCTTTCCTTTAGTAGAACAGATGAATCCAAGAACTGGTGGGTTGTGTCCATCTGAGAGAAAATCCGCCAACAAGCGGTTATGTCCATCTACCAGCAGGTGGAGATAGAGATTACAAAGCTGAAGGCAGTGATACTAGACGGCCAGCTCCTCCTTCACCTCAGTACATGTCTCATCACCAAGCAGCATCAGACAAGTAACCAGGTAGCCTTCCTCACCATACAAAAAACAGAAACTTGTCAGTCTGGCTTAAGAGAAACCACGATTGCGATGGAGTCCTCTTCAGTGGTTTATGTTCTCTTTCCTCTTCTTTTTTTTGTTTTGTTTTTTTTTTGGAAACTAAAGACCAGAACAAGAACAGATAGGCAAAACAAGCGTGGCTGACAAAGGGCGGGATCCTGGATTCATCTGTTGCTACTAAAGGAAAGAAAATTATCAGCAGGCAAGGCATAATTTTATCTTCCTTAGTGTATGCAGCAGATGAATCCAAGAACTGGTGGGATGTACCAAAGCAATCCCTAAGTAGGGTGGGAAGTCACCGCTCCCCGAGACAGAACCGCCGCTGCAAAGGCAGCATCTGAATAGTGAAAGCACACCCGTTCCGCTCAAGAAGTAGATAGCAAACTCGTGAAACGAGCCTGAAATGCCACCGGTGGGATGTAACCTTTCCAAAAAATCCACAAATTATCTGCAATTCATCAAGAAAAAAAATCAGATCAGACCAGAGGCTGCCATCCCACAGCAAGAACCAGTGACAAAGACAAACAGAAGATCTGAATGCTGAAAAACATGCAACATCTGCAAATACCGGAAAGCCCTCTGAACATCCAGAAGATGAAGCGCTGTGTACTCCATGTAAAAATCCCCCTCCTGAAAGAAGGGAAGAAAAAAAGAGGCTGAAAAAGAAAAGCCAAACCACAGCTGGAAAAGAAAGAAGGAACCGAAAGCAAGGTCACTCCAGACTAAGCAAATTGCAGAAAAAAAACAGCTCGGAATGGCTGCACTAAAAATTCAGACACTCTGCATGCCGAAGAATTGATGACCAAGAAGACTGCTTGTAAGTTCCTAAGCGAAGCATTCTGCAAAGGAACAAAAGGAGTCCAAAGCAATGCTCGGTAGACAAGGAAACCCAAGCTAGACTCGGAGAATATGAACAAGGTTTCACGGAGAAGAAGGTCGCAGCAGCGGAGGAGCAAAGCACTCTGCAAGAAATGCACCACCTCTGAGTGCAAGGCCAGGCCCTTCTGCAACCCATCCTGCAGAAAGAACTCAACCACTGAGGAACAGACACCCACAATGAAAAAATCCTCAACATCTGAGAGTACGCGGTTGCAGTGGACCGTGGACCACATACAAGATCGCAACAGAACAGTAACCATAGCGTCCAAAGAACTCTGACAGAGTCAACCTCTCAAAACACCAGGCCGTAAGACCAAAGTGAGAGGGATCATCCACTCAGGAGCAGACCCAGAACGAAGAGCCGGAAGTCAAGTGGATCCAAAACGAAGGCACCACCAGGATCCTCACTCTATCTGCATACCAAGGGCGCCGAGGTTAATCCGAAGCTACCAGAATGACTTAACCCCGGTGGAGAGCGATCTGAAACGAACTCGGTCGCAGAGAGGCCATGGAGGAAACACTATCGAAGAACGTCCTCCAGCCTAGGATGCAATAGAACAACCAGCTCTGCCGAATCACCCTCTCTCCGATGACAGAAGAAAGAAGGCACCTGGGCATCCAGCCGGGACGCCATCAGATCTACCTACGGAGCTCTCTACCTGAGGCCATGTTGGAGAAGCACTGGTGCGAAATAACCATTCTGCCAAGACCAGAAGATGGCAGAAAAGAGAACTCACTGTAGGAAAAGCCCGCAAAATGGGCCGTGTAGAAACGGAACACGAGGTCCTCTGCCCATTCCATGGGGGCAACACGCCCTGATGGCCACAGTCTGACTCCATCCCACTCTGTCGAAGAAACAGCCACCGTCTCATCTTCTCCGATGGCAGAAGCACCGCCTAGCCCACAACGTGTCCTGAAGTGCTAGAAGACGTACAGCACCAAAAGCAGGTCCAGGCGGGGAAGACGACACAAGCACCACCTGGCCTGCAATGTGTCCTGAAAGGCTAAAAGACGAACAGCACCAAAAGCAGATCCAGGCGGGAGATCGGCTACATCGTCCCCTGTGGCATCCACCACCCCGGAGACGGAAGGAGGAAGCAAAGGACTTTCCAGTCCGAGAGACTCACATCCGTGACTACCACCATCCACTGCGGAGGCTCCAAGGCATCCCTTCCACATGGAGGAATTGCGAAGCCACCAGTTCATGCGCCAACGTACCGAGAACAGCCACGGAAGACACTGCTGACACTCCTGGAACACAGGAGACCACCCGTCAAGAAGCAAGAGCTATAGATGTTGTCTATGAGCACCGCCCACAGCACTACCTGCAAAGTGTCCACCACAGAGCCCAAGACATGAATGCATAGCCAGGCCCGAGGACTCAGCGCCCTGAGCAGACTGCGCACCCAAGTCTGAACCTAGATCCTCCAGTCCTCGGTCAAGAAAAAAATCATACCAGAGCTGTCTGGAATGGGACGAGGTGGCTCATTTGAAGGGTGACCACCCAGTTCAAGGATTCCAAGAAGACCCGGGAAGATAAACTCTCGGATCTCACCTAGAGTGAGGTGGACTCTGATGCTGTCCTTGCGGAGAATGCCACAAAATTCCCAAAACTAGGAAAAGGTGAATGGAGCCATAGCCATGCAGACAGGCAAAACCTGAAACTGAACATGAGGGCTCAGAACGGCCCAACAGAGAAACCGCAGATGATGGGGCCAAAGAGGAAAGAAAAGAAATGCTTCCTAAGGGAGAACTGCAGGGAAAATTGAAGTGCAGACTAATTTGAAGTAGCTCTGACTATAGCTAGCTGTCCAATATAAAGAAAAAGTGCAATAAAAGCCTCAGAGACACCACAACAAACAGCTAGCTAGAAGTGCCACAGATTCAGTGGAAGCTGGAGCTGGAATGCAATACTTTGATCAGGGTCAGACAGCAAAACTAGAAGAGCAGAGCTGCTGTGGGAAACCACCACTGCTAACCTTTGGCACTGTAGCCTAGTGTAAACTGTCCCAGCTATGGAAAGAACTGCTTGTCAAGGCAAGCAATATGAGAGAGGGAAGTACAATATTCCCCACAGAAAAGGAGCTGAGGGCCACAGTTTCTAATATGATGCACAAACCAGCCTTAAACCTGTGACCTTCAGGCTGAAAGCCAACCATCTTCCAGAAAAACATAACTATTTTGCTGAAGCTACTGCACCTGGAGCAACTGCCCCCAAGCACTGAGGTTCCATGGTTACCATGGAGACCAGAGAACTAGCCCCACAAAATAATATGTAACATTTCTGACAGAAAGGTGGAGCCAAAGGCACTAAACCTAGAAACTCCCACTTGTAAAAGAGCAAAAGGTGCAGAAAAAAAAAAAGAAAACCTACTGCACCTGGTATTCCCAGACAGTCTCCTATCCAAGTAGAAACTAGCCAGGCCCAACCCTGCTGAGCTTCCAAGATCAGGCATACTCAGGGTGGTGTGCTCATTGGCAATGCCTGTACTACCAGTATAAAAAGAATTTCACAAAGGAAGGAGGGAAACTTCCAAGCTGTTCAAGCAACTGCCCTCAGAGAAAAACTAAGGGGGCAGAAACGTCTGTAAATAAAAATACTAAATAGCTCTTTCACAGGCCCAACACACAAGGAGCCCTGCTCTGATGCTGTTCACAGTTTCCCACACCAGAACAGCCTTAGCCAATGCAGGAACTATAAGAAAATCTAAACTCACCACAGTGAGGCCTATTGCTATCAATGTACCCACTTAGGCAAACATGGCTTTCCAGCTCAGGAGATTCTTGCTGCCTTTGTGCAGAAAGGGACTGCCCTGAAAAGACTCCCTCTGAATAGAGGAAGACAGGGGAGAAATGGACCCTACTGCTCAGCTGGAGAGAAAACATCCCCTCTTTGGGGCAGGGCAGGGCAGGGTTGCCAGGTGGAAAATTTTTTTCCAGCCCAAAGGAGCCCAAAATCCAGCCCAAAACCCGCCCAAACTCAAACCCCGCCCCTGACACCCCCGCGTCATCACCCCCGCCCCCGCCGTCATCAACCCCGCCCCCGCCGTCATCGGCCCCGCCTCCCCCGTCATCGGCCCGCCTCCCCCGTCACTAACCCCGCCTCCCCGTCACTAACCCCGCCTCCCCCGTCACTAACCCCGCCTCCCACGTCACTAACCCCGCCTCCCACGTCACTAACCCCGCCTCCCACGTCACTAACCCCGCCCAGAAACGTCATTAACCCCGCCCACCGCGGCCGAAAAAGCCTGCGAAAAAACCGCCCCGAAGCCAAAAAGGAGCCCAAAAAACCGCAACCCGCCGCGGGCAAAAATTTTCCGCGGCGGGTCGCGGAAAACCGCCCAATTGGGCGGTAAAACCGCCCACCTGGCAACACTGGGGCAGGGTCCATCAAGAGACTGAGACAGGGAACAAGCCAGAAAACTCCAAAGGCTGAACTAAAAAGGAACTGTTAGCTCCCCTACCAGACTTCTGCAACACATAGGTATACAGAGCAGCAGAATGAACTCGGGGGGGGGGTCAGAAATCCCCTGCCCCAAAGAAGACCACAGTGGATGACGTGCATCCCAAAAATACCAAGGCACATTGCAGGACCATCAGATTCCTTCTGGAAAACGTAGCCTTCTAGAACCCATCTGAGAAAAGAGAGAGCCACGCTAGCAAAAAGGCGTGCCATTTTAGCACAGGAAAAAGCTGCTCGGGAAAGGGGAACTTCAGCACTTCCCTCCCCAGCGTTCAAACACGCCACCACACAGAATTCCGCTGCGCAGCATCTGCTACCGCAGCGGGAACTGCTTTCAAACGCCAGCATCGCCCATATTAAAGCACGGTACCCCCGCACCAAAAGAGAAAGGCAGGGAGGGACTCACTAAACAGCAGGTGTCTCCAGAGGAGAAGCAGAGTCCCACAGATGCAGCAGCCTGCTGCCTAACTGGCACACAGACTGAAAGCACAGCACTAAGACAGGGAAACCCTGTACTGCTCAGTCCTGTCAGAAATCTTCTGTTTCTTCCGTTTTGTTTTTTTAACACCAAATGAAGGCAAAGGAGCTCTGTTGGTTTTTTTTTTACTGGTAAGGAAGGCTAGAGCTCTAAAGACCGGGAGGCAAGGAGGGAAAGGGTGAAGCAGGGACCCAGAAGACAGTATGCTCCCCCAAAGTCGGCACCACCAGCCAGACACCCCTAAACTGGCCCACAGGATCCAGGAATATTCCCAACACACAAATCCAGGAGCTGCTGAAGCGCCATCCACCACCTACTGGAGATAGAGATGTACTGAGGTGAAGGAGGAGCTGGCTGTCTGGTATCACTGCCTTCAGCTTTGTAATCTCTATCTCCACCTGCTGGTAGATGGACACAACCCACCAGTTCTTGGATTCATCTGCTGCATATGCTTAGGAAACCCTGTTTAAATAACACATCATATTTAAACCAATTAGTGGGCCACTACTGCTTAAAGATCTTAGTTTCTTGGTCACTATCTTATTGTAATTTCAAAACAGAGAGAAAAGATAATGTCCTACACACAAAGGTAAATGTAAAGAGCAATTGTTTTTGAACCTTTAAACAAAAATAATGTGCTATCCATACCATGAGTAATGCTCTCCTTGGAGGATCCTTCTGCTGAGGATGCAAAACCGTATGATTTAATACTGCCAAAAGAAGAGGAGTCCAAATTGTTGCTATTTCCTTGCAAATCAGAATCTGTGCTTTCATGAGATATGTCTTGCCTCTTTCTAGAGAACAATGAATCCTAAGGAGAAAGAATTAAATTATTTGTATAAGGGCCTGAACAGTTAAATACTGAAATCATTACAAGAGTCACCAATCGTTTTATATGCATTCCTGCTAACAGACTGATTAGACAGGGTACAATTTAAATCACAGTAATGGTATGGTGGTACAGTTTACATTAGAGCTGGAGCACCTTAAGATGCTCCAATCAACCTGGCTCTCCTGTAGACTATGGCAAGGCAAAAGTAAACTGCTTGATTTTCACTTTAGCAGAAGTAGTCACTCTTTAACTATAAATTAATTTTAGAATGCTAATATGTTAATCAATTTAATGAATAATAAGTATGTAGGCCAGAGTATGGATTCCAGTGTAACAAAAGTATTTTGTCATGGAAAGAGAAAAAAATATTAACAGCTTTCCAATGGTAGTGGAATTCAGAAAGTATGGGGCAACCATAAGAGATCATGGTGGTAGCAAGCAGAGAAAAGGCTAGAGACAAAGTATGACCCGTGTAAATCAAAACGTGGCCACTATAATTAACTTTGTGAAGATGTGGAAATATCTGCTATCATATTCTCTGTTTGCATAACCACTCTAACCCAGTGTTTTTCAACTGCAGGATAACCCCTCAGTACTGTGTCACAGTCCTGGCCCCGCATTCCTTTCAGGTGCTCTGGAGGTAGCACATTTTACTGCCGTTTCTGAGTCTGAAAAGTTCGGAGGAAGTATGAGCCACATAGTACAACTACTTCCATGTAGTTTTCATGGTAACTACAGAGAAAATGGGAATACTGGCACCCTGTAGACAAAGTAACTGAGGGTCACAAAAACCTAGGAAGAGATAGCAAACAATGAATAAGTTGGAGGAGGAAGGCAGTGACAAATGAGCAAGGGGGTTGAGAAAGGAAGGATTAGATCCTAAAGAGGGAAAAAAAGTTTTAAAACCACAGTTTTAATTTACGAAATTTCTAGAACTCAGAGGTCCAGTTGCCAGAAAAGTGAAGGTACTTACCTGTAGCAGGTATTCTCCGAGGACAGCAGGCTGATTGTTCTCACATGTGGGTCGACGTCCGCGTCGACCCAGGAAACGGCAAATTTTCACCAGCAAAATTAAAGTTTTGCCAGAGTCTTCTGGCGTGCGTGCATCGCGCACCTTGCATGCGCAGACGACTTCCTGCCCGTCGCGTGAGCGTGCCTCCTCAGTTTAATCAAAAAACATAAATACAAATAAACAACAACTCCTCCAAAGGGGAGGTGGGCAGGTTTGTGAGAATAATCAGCCTGCTGTCCTCAGAGAATACCTGCTACAGGTAAGTATCTTTGCTTTCTTAGAGGACAAGCAGGCTGTTTGTTCTCACATGTGGGGCATCCCTAGCAACCAGGCTCACTCAAAACAATGAAAATTGGTCAATTGGACCTCACAACGGCGAGGACATAACATAGATTGACCTGAAATCATAAACAACTAACTGAGAGTGCAGCCTGGAACAGAACAAAAATGGGTCTAGGGGGGTGGAGTTAGATTCTAAACCCCGAACAGATTCTGCAGCACCGACTGCCCAAACCAACTGTCGCGTCGGGTATCCTGCTGAAGGCAGTAGTGAGATGTGAATGTGTGGACTAACGACCATGTTGCAGCCTTGCAAATCTCCTCAATGGAGGCTGACTTTAAGTGAGCCACTGACGCAGCCATGGCTCTAACATTGTGAGCTGTGACATGGCCCTCCAGAGTCAGCCCAGCTTGGGCGTAAGTGAAGTCTGTCCAACTCAGATTGTAGAATATGTTAGTTTATGCTGATTAAGTCTGCCCTAGCTAGATCCTAAGCTGTGCTGGATGGGAAGGCTATTGTGCTGCATGCAGAGTCTAACTTCTTAGGATTTCAGGTTAATTTTTGAAGAATTTGAAGAGGGGCTATCTCTGTTCTACATGTGTGACTGCAAGGCCAAGTGTCTGAATAGGGATCTGTTTGTTAGATTCTGAAATTTTGATAACACATTGTTGTTCAGAGTTGGCAAGACTGTCTGTTCTCCTAATTCCTGGTCTGTGTGCTAAGTTATTTTTCTTCTATACTGGTGTAATATTTTCAATGATGCCATGGCTGGTAAAAGGGGTGTGTCTACTGTGGGGGCGGAGCCATAGTGATCCCGCCCCTGGATGGGTAGGGGCGCCGACTAATAGACTGCAGGAGGGCGCTAGAAACCCTAGGGCCGGCCCTGGTAGAAGGTATTCAAGCAGGGTCAGAAAGAGGATTTAGGGCCTTGCTGTCACACCAAATGGCAAACCTCCTCCATTTGAATAACACTTTTTCGTGGAATCTTTCCTGGAAGCAAGCAAGACTCAGGAGACACCCTCTGAAAGACCCAAGGAGGCAAATTCTAAGCTCTCAACATCCAGGCCATGAGAGCCAGAGACTGGAGGTTGGTATGTAGAAGGGACCCCTCGCTCTGGGTGATGAGGGTCGGAAAACAGTTCAATCTCCACAGTTTCTCGGAGGACAACTCCAGAAGAAGAGGGAACCAAATCTGATGGGGCCAAGAGGGTGCAATTAGAATCATGGTTCCGCGGTCTTGCTTGAGTTTCAGCAAAGTCTTCCCTACTAGAGGTATGGGAGGATACGCATACAGGAGACCTGTCCCTCAATGTAGGAGAAAGGCATCTGTCGTGGGCCTGAAGCCTGGAATAGAACTGAGGGACCTTGTGATTGATCTGAGTGGCAAAAAGATCCACCGAGGGGGTGCCCCATGCTCAGAAGATCTTGCGGATTACTCCCATGTTCAGTGACCACTCGTGAGGTTGCCTTATCCTGCTCAGTCTGTCGGCCAGACTGTTGTTTACACCTGCCAGGTAAGTGGCTTGTAGAAACATGCCATGACGGTGCGCCCAAAGCCACATCTGAACAGCTTCCTGACACAGAGGGCGAGATCTGGTGCCCCCCTGCTTGTTGGTGTAATACATAGCAACATGATTGTCTGTCTGAATTAAAATGATTTGGTTTGACAGCCGATCTCTGAAAGCCTTTAGAGCGTTCCAAATCGCTCGCAGTTCCAGGAGGTTGATCTGAAGATCTTTTTCCTGAACCGACCAAGCCCCTTGAGTGTGAAGCCCATCTACATGATCTCCCCATCCCAGGAGGGATGCATCCGTCATCAGCACTTTTTGTGACTGAGGAATTTGGAATGGACGTCCCAAGGTCAAATTGGATCGAATCATCCACCACTGAAGGGAATTCCGAAAGTCGGTGGTCAGTTGGATTACATCCTCTAGATCCCACACAGCTTGATACCACTGGGAAGCTAGGGTCCATTGAGCTGATCTCATATGTAGATGTGCCATGGGAGTTACATGAACTGTGGAGGCCATATGCTGCGTCGGGAAGATAAGCTCGAGCTGTCTTTGTGTTCAATAGAGCCCCAATGAATTCCAACTTCTGTACTGGGGTGAGATGGGATTGGAGTAATTGATCACAAAACCCAGTAGCTGTAGCACCTGAATAGTCATTCACATGGACTGTAGAGTGCCTGCTTCCGAGGTGCTCTTCACCAGCCAATCGTCGAGATAAGGGAACAGATGCACTCCCAGTCTGCGTAGTGACGCTGCTACTACCACCAGACACACTGAGGCATATTTTCAAAGCACTTAGCCTTCCAAAGTTCCATAGAAACCTATGGAACTTTGGAAGGCTAAGTGCTTTGAAAATATGCCTCTTTGTAAACACGCTGGGTGCAGACGCCAGACCAAAAGGCAATGCACAGTGCTGAAAGTGCTGAGTTCCCAGCCGAAACTGAAGATACTTCCTGTGAACTGGAAGAATCGAGATGTGTGTAAGCATCCTTTAAGTCCAGAGAGCATAGCCAATCGTTCTCCTGAATCATGGGAAGAAGGGTGGCCAGGGAAACCATGCTGAATTTTTCTCGAACCAGAAATTTGTTCAGGCCCCTTAAGTCTAGGATGGGATGCATCCCCCCTGTCTTTTTCTGCACAAGGAAGTACCTGGAATAGAATCCCAACCCTTCTTCCCCTGGTGGAACGGGTTCGACCGCTTGAGCCTTTAGAAGGGCGGAGAGTTCCTCTGCAAGTACCTGTTTGTGCTGGGAGCTGTAAGAATGAGCTCCCGGTAGGCAATTTGAAGGTTTGGATTCCAGATTGAGGGTGTATCCTAACCGGACTATTTGAAGAACCCACCGGTCGGAGGTTTTGAGAGGCCACGTTCGGTGAAAGAATATCAACCATCCCCGACCGGCAAGTTGTCCGGTACAGACACTTTTATTGAGGCTATGCTTAACTGGAGTCAGTCAAAAGCCTGTCCCTTGCTTTTGCTGGGGATCAGTATGGGCCTTAGATGCACACTGTTGACAAGAACGAGCGTGCTGGGGCTGAGCCTGGGTAGGCTGCCGAGAAGCAGGAGTGTACCTACACCTAGGACTGGATTGGTCCTGGGGAACTGAGGAACTGAGTTTGATTCCCACTTCAGCCACAGGCAGCTCCTTGTGACTCTGGGCAAGTCACTTAACCCTCCATTGCCCCATGTAAGCCGCATTGAGCCTGCCATAAGTGGGAAAGCACGGGGTACAAATGTAACAAAAATAAATAAATAAATAAAATAGGGAGCACTTCTCTTCCCTCCAAAATACCTCCTAGATGAGGAGGCAGTAGCAGAAGGAACCTAGTGGGAGAGAGAATCCATAGCATCATTATGCTTCTTGATCTGATCAACAAGATCCTCTACTTTTTCACCAAAAAGGTTGTCCCGCCCCCCGGTAAGGAACATCCGCCATTCGCTGCTGGACAGAATGATCCAGGTCAGACACACGAAGCCATGACAGTCTGAGCATCACTATACCCTGAGCAGTGATCCTGGATGCTACATCAAAAAAGTGTCAAATGTACCCTGGCCAAGAACTTTCGACACACCTTCTGCTGCCTGACCACCTTGCGAAAAGGTTCGGCCAGCTCCCTAGGGAGTGCTTCAACCAAACTCAACAGTTGCCGTATCGAGTCCCACAAGTGCATGCTCTTGAAGAGCTGGTATGACTGAATCTTGGCGGCGAGCATTGCAGCCTGATATGTCTTCCTCCCAAAAGAATCAAGAGTTCTAGCCTCTTTGCCTGGGGGCACCGAAGCATAGTCTCTAGAACTCCAGGCTCTCTTGAAGGCGGAGTCCGCCACCATGGAATTGTGGGGTAACTGAGACCTCATCAATCCAGGTTCACCTTGGGTCCGATACTGGGATTCAGCTTTCTTCGGGACCACAGGGCCAGACAGAGGGGCCGACCAATTTCGCATAAGGACTTCCTTCAGTACCTTATGCAGAGGAACTGTCACGGCCTCTATAGGTGGAGAAGAATAATCCAGGCCCTCGAGCATCTCAGTCCTGGGCTCATCCTCAACCTCCACAGGGAAGGGAATAGCTGTAGCCATTTCCCGGACAAAAGAGGAAAAAAACAGATAGTCTCCTCTCTGGCAGAGGGGAAGGATCAGAGGGAATCCCAAAGGACTCATCAGAAAAAGAGCACCTGGGATCTTCCACTGACTCTCACGAACTTTGCTGCTCAGTGTCGGATAAAACCTGTGTTAAGGTACTTTGACACTGAACCTGCCTCGATGCCGAGGAACGATGTCCTCTATGGCGATGTCGAGAGGCCAACGCCTGGTCCGACTGCGGCGAAGCTCCCCCCACCGATGTCGAAGGAGAGTCGACCTGGCTGGCAGCTGACGCCGATGCCGCAGGTGGCACTCCAGTCGGGGACCTCACCGCAGGAGAAGTGCCAGACACAGAAGGCGCAAGCACCCCCGACACCGAAGCTGACTGTTGTAGCAGTCCCTCCAGAAGTTCTGGAAACAAAGCCCGGATGCGCTCGCCATCGGTGAAGGCTGCGGGGGTCAGTGGAACAGGCAGTGTCAGAATCTGTGGAGGCTCGGAAGCAGGTACCAGGCTGCTAGGAGACCGACACATCGGCACCTCCTTTATCGAGGGGGAGCGATCCTCTCGGCGCCAATGCTTCTCGGGTGCCAACTCTCTCAACTCCCCGGAGCTCCCGGTACCGTGTGTCGAAGAAAAACGATGACGGTGCTTCTTGGCCTTCGCTCGACGCCCGTCATCAAGACTACTCGGTACCAATGAGGACGTGGAATCCTCACATCTCCGACAAAGGTCGGTCCCAGGGGGCCTGCATAACAGGAGGCCTCAAGGCAGGTGGAGACCCACTCGATGCCTCACTGCTCCCAGCGCGAGTTGGTCTCTCAGCAGCCATTACCTCTCTTCCCGACATCGATGCTCCTTTCGATGTCGACGCCACCGACCTCGGTACCGATGTCGAAGGACCGGACCGAGCCCTAAAAAGCTTTTCTCATTGGGTTTCTCGAGATGCTTGGGTCCGTTTCTTCATACGAAGACACAGACTACAAGCGGCTGGGCTATGGTCGAGCCCAAGGCACTGGATGCACCAGGTGTGGGGGTATCGGTACCTGAGATGGTCCGGTTGCACCGAGTACAACATTTGAAGCCGCTGGGTGTCTTTGATGACATGGAAGGAAAAACGGCTTTGGCGAAATCAAACCACCCGATTGTGCCAAAATGGGAGAAACCCGACCGCGCAGCCTAAAGGCCGGCCACGTTGAAAAGAAAGTAAACTTAAAATAGTAAAAGAAATAAAAGAAATAGTAGTCAGACTTTGGACCCCGGGCCAAGAACAAGGAGAGCAGAAAAAAATCCTGTCACCTCGTCACGGACAAAGAAAGAACTGAGGAGGCACGCTCACGCGACGGGAGTCGACCGCGCACGCACGCCAGAAGACTCTGGCAAAACTTTTTAATTTTGCTGGTGAAAATTTGCCGTTTCCTGGGCCGACGCGTACGTCGACCCACATGTGAGAATAAGCAGCTTGCTTGTCCTCGGAGAATGCTAAAATCCCAGTAGGAAGAGATGTATAAAAAATACAAAACCAAGTAAAGCCCCCGACATTCAAATATTCTATATTAATCTGCATGTATATCTGATCTGAGATGGGGAGAGTAATTTACATTAGCAGCGGATACCTTGCAGGCACATGGTACTTTGTACCTATGGATCTTCATTGTTTTTCTTTGAAAACTCTACAGCCATCAGTGCTGCAGAGATATTCTTACCCCACAAATGAAATTTCAATATACAGGGGATTTCATTTGTGGGGTAAGCATATCCTCACAAATGAAATTCCCACCCTGGCCCAACCCCTAGCAACATCCTTTTTTCTCCACAAACAGGGAGGGCAGTTTTCAAAAGTCTGCGTTTCCCATGAGGATACACCAGTTTTGCCCCCAAAAAGTCTTTCAAAACTGTCCCCATAAAGATGTAATATTTTAATTTGTATTATATACTGCCAAAAAAAAAGTGGACGCCTAAAGCTGGACACAGTCTGAAGTTTACCCACTGCCAGTGTTTTCTATAAGCAAGTCTTTCAAAGAAGTATCTGTGTATGCTTTAGTTAACACACCAACCCACCGTAAATTGCGCACACAAATTTAGGCGCAGTGCTGATTGGCACGCGCAATTTAATAAGATGAGCTAATTAGTGCTAATTGGCGTAACAAGCAATTACTGGCACTAAGATTTAATTGGGTGTTACGCATGGCCCGAAGGGGGCGTAGAAAGGGGACAGTCATGGAAGTGGTTTTGAGTTAGCACATAATTACAGAATAAGAGTGCTCCATGCGTAAATTTAGATGCTGGCATTTGCACCATGTTTTCTTTGGTGCAAATGGTGGTGCATAAATTTAGGTACGATCATAATGCCTGAACACTATTTTATAAACCACGCTGAACTTTAGGCGCAGCTTACAGAATAAGGCTTAATCTGGGTTTTTTCGGTGCTAATTTTTTAGGCGCCGTTTACTGAATCTATCCCCAAATGTGAACAAGATACCAGAAAATCTTCATAATGAACAAAACAAGTTGGCCCTTAAGTTCAATGGCAAGTGCAGTGCACTAGATGTATGTCCAAGACCAGGCTAGTAAGCCACAGTATGTGACCCCTGTCTGGGTAATGCCATTGTAGCAGACAGTAAATTGGGCAGGTTAGATATGCTTTATACTCCTGAGGGGCAAGAAGCATCTGTCAACCAAAATACAACGTCCCAAGTGCACACCTCTTGGAACCCACAATCTGCTGAGTGCCAAAATTAAGGCATGTTGCAGAGACAATGGCAAGATTCATGATCATCATAAAATGCTGCTCATCCATGTCGGTACAAATGAAGACACCTTTGATATATTCAGGGGTAGCGCCCAATCAAACCCAGAATCTTCGGTTTCTGCTGAAATCGAATCTGCAACCAAAATTGGCTACTCAGTTTCATCAAAAACCAAAACCATAAACAAAACTCCACCCCCCACATCTGACAAAAAAGGTCCCCCTCCTGAGCTGACCCCCCTGGCGGGAGGTTCCCTCTCTCTCTTCCCCTCCCCCCTACAATCACTGTCCCCCCATCCCACCCACAGGCCCTCGCCGGAACTACCCTACGAAGGTCTGATGGAGCAGTGGCCTCTTTGGAGGCACTGCTCCATCGCAGTGGCTGCCAAGATTGCTGCTAGGGGTCCCAGCAGCCATTTTGCAATTGGAACCAGCACAGACAGAAATTTTCAGCTGAAACCCAAACCCAGATTTCGGTCCGGTTTTGGTACCGAATCCAAAACAGAAACTGAAATTCAGTCTATTTTGTGGAATACCTAGCAGCATCAAGGTTCTGGAAGAGAAGGTGAAGCAGACAGGTACATACATGGTGATTGCCTTGATCCTCCTGGTCAAAGGTACACACATGGTGATTTCCTTGATCTTCCTGGTCAAAGGTAAAGGCAAAGGCAGAAATGTATGCATTCTGGAAATTAATACATTGCTTCCTAGACACTGGGATGGTTTTCCAATGAGTGCTGAACAGAAATTGAGTCAACCTACTGGATGGAGGAGGGGCAAACTGTGGAACAACTAGATAACCTACTGAAGATGGCTTCAAATTAGGATCAATGGGGGTAGATGGACTATATGAAATTTCAGAACCTTCTGATGACTTAGCCATTTAGTACACATCTCAAGTAGATTTTGTATTTTCTTTATTTTTTTTTAATGATCTTCGTTGATTGCTTGTTTTACAGTTGGTAATTAACTCCTCTACTGAAAGCCATTAAGAGCTGGGATGGTAAACAAAAACCTTGTTTCTTCTTATTATTATTATTATAAAAGCCCTCAGGTAACTAAAATATTAAACAAGTATAGAAACAGGAAGACTAACCTCTAGATAGCTATGTATACTAATGAGCACAGCAAGGGAAATAAAGTCCTGGATCTACAGGCGGTAAAGGAAGAAGCTGACTTGGATTTAGTGGAAGTCATGGAGACATGAGCAATGGAGAACCATGACTGGGATGTTATTAGGCTATAATTGATTCAGGCAAAATAGAGCAGGAAGAAAGGGAGGAGTGGTGCTATACATAAAAAATAATTAAAGCAAAAGAACTACAGGACTTAGATAGCAAAGAGACACTGGAAATTAATCTGGGAAAAATAAACATTGATGTATATTGGTGGGATATACAGACCTCTCTTGCAGACAGAAGATCAATTGAAAACATTGAGGTCTACAAAATCTTGAGTGGTGTAGAATGAGAAGAAGTTAATCAGTTTTTTACTCTTTCAAATAGTACATAGACTAGAGGACACTCAATGAAGTTACAGGGACATACTTTTAAAGCAAATACAAGGAAATATTTTTTTACTCATAATAGTTAAGCTCTGGAACGTATTGCTGGAGGATGTGGTAACAGCAGCACATCTGGGTTTAAAAAAAAAAGGATTGGACAAGCTCCTTCAGGAAAAGTCCATAGTCTGCTATTAAAGACAGACATGTTTGCCCTGGGATTGGTACCATGGAATGTTGCTACTATTTGGGTTTCTGCCAGATTCTTGTGATCTGGATTGGCCACTGTTGGAAGAAGGATACTGGACCACTGATCTGAGCTAGTATGGCTATTCTTATGTTCTTAAGCAGTCAAAGCTATGGGGTTGGATGGGATACATCAGAGAGCACGGAAACCTAGGGAAGATCTGGCAAGTCCTGATGTCTGACATTTTTCACAGTGTATTTATAAGGAGAGAGTAGTCAAGTAACTTGTTAGAACAGCCTATCTTATTCTATTCAGTGTGCACAGCAGTCACTGGACAAAACAGTGCCCAGGGCAAGGATTGCTTTAGCATTTCTCTTCCCTTTAGGGCTTGTGTATTTTATTATCCTCAGTCAGTCTGGAAATACCTGCTCACTCCACCTTGGTGCCACTGGTGGTTGCCTACTTGCACACTTCTTTCAATAGCCTTCCCGATATAACTCTGTTTTGACACTTGTAAATTTACGTGATTTCCAAAATAATTTCAGTTTATCTGAAGCAGGAAGGTAGTTATGCTGTTAACAAAATTGTAAATTTTATTGTACCTACTGTACACCACAATGGGTGAATCCCTTCATAAAGGCGGTTAATAAATCCCAATAAATAAATAAATTTTCAATGGTTTCTTAAAGATGGGCAGATGTTGTTCCTCTTCCAAAGGCAAAAGAAAGGAGGAGGAGGAGGAGGACAAAAGGCAGCATACTAGGTGACCAGTGAGGGTCATGCATTTGGACTGTAAAAACCTTAGGAGGCATTACAAAATAGTGCTTGAAGTTCTTTTGTGCACAAAGAAGAGCATGATCTGAGGGTGATTGTATCTGACGATGTTAACGTAACCAAATAGGTAGAGACCAGGATGCTTGAATGCATGTGGAGAGGAATGGCCATCAGGAAGAGGTGAGATAATAGCGCATCGGTACTATTCTCAGGTGACATCATTTGGAGTACTGTTTGCAACTCTGGAGACTGTACCTTCAAAAAGCTAAACAAGATGGAGTCAGTCAACTACTAAAATGGCCAGTGATCATCATGGGAACAGACTCAAAAGACCTAAAAATATACACTTTGGAAGAAAAGCAGGAGAGGGAGAGATATGCTAGATGCATTTAAATACCTGCAATGTACTTCAGAAATTTATTTGCAGCTGCTTGATATATCACACATTGCACTGCTGCACAATACAAGTTGCACATGAAGCAAACCTTTTTCAATTGAAATGAAGCTCCTGAACAAAGAATTACAGGATAAGGGCAAGAAGGGTTAGACCCAGGAGTAATCTAGGGAAATATTTATTTACAGAAAGGGTGGCGAATATGTAAGCAGCCTCCCAGTGAAGGTGGTGGTGATGAGGACAGAAGCTTGTCCATTCAAGAAAGAATGGAACGAGCACAGCATATTCCTGAGGAAAAAGAGAATAAAGAAACTGTGAAGCTTCACCGCTGAGCTCTGTGCATCAGTTCAAGCAGTACAGCAAGTGCAATAAAGACTATTTTATATTTCTTGCCATTACATCCTATGATGATGTTCAAGATACTGTAACATAGGCTAGTTCCACTTCCTCCACTATCAAAATTAGTAACTGGCAACTCACAAATATTAATGAGAACAATAAGAGAATTAATTCAGAACTTCATAATACCTTACTAAGTTCTCCAGTGTCTTCAAAATTTCCAAGCTTCTGTGATTGTTCACAAGATGAGGAGGAAAGGTCAAAATCTAGTCTTGGTTGCAAAGGGCGAAAACACTGCTGCTGGTCTACATATGAGAAGTCAACCCCAAAAGCAGGCACTTTAAATTAATAAAAAATTAAATTAAATTTAAATTAACGAGACTTATTTTTATCAAGAATGTTCAATACCAATCCCTAACCCAGTACACCACATGAACAAAACTGAGAATTTTAGAAAGCACACATCATCCTCTCTTTCTCTATAATAACCTGACTTTTTTTAGACCACCCATACCACAAGCTCAGAGCAATTTACAATGCGTTATTAGAAATATAATTAAATTGTAACAAAGAGAGGGAACGAAGTACAAAAACAAACCAGGCAAAAAACAGCACAAAGGGCCTTTAAAAACAAAAGGGAACACAGTTTTTTCATATAAAAAACGTTTAATGGTAAACTTTGCTTGAAGAAAGACCCGACACGGGCCGTATTTCGGTGCCGCCGCACCTGCGTCAGGGGTCTGCATTAAACATATCATAATACAACAATCAAAATCACAAATAATAATAGTAATAATACTTTCAATTATATGAATAAAAATAAAAATGATAATAATAATAAAAAAATGGAAAACACTTTGATAGGAACCGAGAAAAATACTTTGATAAAAACCAAGAAACCTAGATACATACATAAAATAAGATATTATATATTTCAAGCTTATATCCATTCATTAACAAAAAATGATATTATATACATGTATCCACTCATAAACCAAAGAAAACATTTTTATTAAAATATATGTTTATGTATACCATTTGGTAGTAGAAACCCACATTTAAATAAACATAATTCAAAAGAAAAATATGAGTATAAACAAAAAGATAGTTTTTCAAAAAATATACCTTTCAAAAAAAATACCCTTTAAAATTTTTTTACCTCTTAAAAAGTCTACCTTTTAAAAAATCATATACACATATATATTTCTCTCTAAAAAAAAACTTATACCTGTGCAAAAATTTATATATATATATATATATATATATATATACATACACACGCATACATGTGTACATTTATACACATACATACACAAACAAAAATAATAACTCACCACATCATTTACAGAGGAGGCTTCACTTAGCTAATTTAAAAAGGCAAAAGCATTCCAAAATTTTATATAATATATTCCTCTTTTTAAAAAAAAATATATATATATATAATATTTGATAGCAAATTGAACACATTAATATCACATTAAAAAGGATTACTAATAATAAATACACACTATGCTAAACACAGATAACAAATCAGATGGGTTGATAAATACATAATATACTGATACCCACATAGCACACAAATCAAATACATTAATAATTGTATTAAAAAACATATATAAAAATAGTAAATACATTATTGTGGGATAGATACATAAATCAAAACAATTATTAAAAAATAAAAGTACTAAATACTGATTAAATTGTTGTTATGTCAAAAACAAGTGATATTTATCATACAACAACCACTTTGTTACCGTGCAGTGAAAACATAATAAAAAAATAATATAGTAGGAAATATATATGATATGAAACCCTTTTTTTGTGCAATAAAAGCACAATACAAAATATAATCAAAAAATAATAATAATGTAAATAATCAAAACTGCAGTTTAATTATCATTAATTCAAAGAGGATATTTTAGGAATTCGCCTAATGTTAGAAAGACAGATTATAATGCAATAAAAAACTGTTATAAAATAATCCACCAAAAAACTACTTAAAACAACAACATCCGCAATTCAAACCAGCATTTAAATTAATATTATGCAATAATAGAAATCAAAGAAAAGAGGAGTAGAAAAGGTGTAATTGTGATTGACATAAAACGAACAAAATTTGAAACGAACAAAATTTAAAACAATACAGACAATTGTTTGATTGCCGTCAATTAAGCCAAATATAGCGCTAAACATAAAATAAAAAAATGGGAGGACAAAAAACAAAATGATTGTGAACTCAATCCTGTATCTAGGAGTTAACAATACATAGCGGCAAAGCAATATTAAACTCAAATAAGGCTACCAAAATGTTTAAGGTCATGTTACATAAAAATAATAATTAAGATTAGCATAAGACAAACCTATGGCGTTATTAAATGCGAACTTTTATTTAAAAGTTTAAAGCTTGTTTTGTGTTAATTCAATTGGTTAGCCAAATGCGTTTTTAATGTTTGACAACCAATGGTTATATGGCAAAATGTCTTCAAGTATTTTTTTAATGCTCCATGCCTACATTTAATAACGTTAAAGGTTTGTTTAAGGCTCGTTTTGTGTCAATCTTAATTATCTAACCAAATGCTGTTTTTTTTGACAACCAATGGTTATATGGCAATTCACTTCATGTCTCAAATATATATATTCTTTTATGTTCGCATTTAATAACGCCATAGGGTTGTCTTATGCTAATCTTAATTATTATTTTTATGTAACATGACCTTAAACATTTTGGTAGCCTTATTTGAGTTTAATATTGCTTTGCCGCTATGTATTGTTAACTCCTAGATACAGGATTGAGTTCACAATCATTTTGTTTTTTGTCCTCCCATTTTTTTATTTTATGTTTAGCGCTATATTTGGCTTAATTGACGGCAATCAAACAATTGTCTGTATTGTTTTAAATTTTGTTCGTTTCAAATTTTGTTCGTTTTATGTCAATCACAATTACACCTTTTCTACTCCTCTTTTCTTTGATTTCTATTATTGCATAATATTAATTTAAATGCTGGTTTGAATTGCGGATGTTGTTGTTTTAAGTAGTTTTTTGGTGGATTATTTTATAACAGTTTTTTATTGCATTATAATCTGTCTTTCTAACATTAGGCGAATTCCTAAAATATCCTCTTTGAATTAATGATAATTAAACTGCAGTTTTGATTATTTACATTATTATTTTTTGATTATATTTTGTATTGTGCTTTTATTGCACAAAAAAAGGGTTTCATATCATATATATTTCCTACTATATTATTATTTTTTTATTATGTTTTCACTGCACGGTAACAAAGTGGTTGTTGTACGATAAATATCACTTGTTTTTGACATAATTAACAATTTAATCAGTATTTAGTACTTTTGTTTTTTAATAATTGTTTTGATTTATATATCTATCCCACAATAATGTATTTAATATTTTTATATATGTTTTTTAATACAATTATTAATGTATTTGATTTGTGTGCTATGTGGGTATCAGTATATTATGTATTTATCAACCCATCTGATTTGTTATCTGTGTTTAGCATAGTGTGTATTTATTATTAGTAATCAATTCTTTTTAATGTGATATTAATGTGTTCAATTTGCTATCAAATATTATATATATATTTTTTTATTTTATTTTTTTTTTTAAAGAGGAATATATTATATAAAATTTTGGAAAGCTTTTGCCTTTTTAAATTAGCTAAGTGAAGCCTCCTCTGTAAATGATGTGGTGAGTTATTATTTTTGTGTATGTATGTGTATATATGTACACGTGTATGCGTGTGTGTATATATATATATATATATATATATATATATATATATATATATATATATATAATTTTGCACAAGTATAAGTTTTTTTAGAGAGAAATATATATGTGTATATGATTTTTTAAAAGGTAGACTTTTTAAGAGGTAAAAAATTTTTAAAGGGTATTTTTTTTGAAAGGTATATTTTTTGAAAAACTATCTTTTTGTTTATACTCATATTTTTCTTTTGAATTATGTTTATTTAAATGTGGGTTTCTACTACCAAATGGTATACATAAACATATATTTTAATAAAAATGTTTTCTTTGGTTTATGAGTGGATACATGTATATAATATCATTTTTTGTTAATGAATGGATATAAGCTTGAAATATATAATATCTTATTTTATGTATGTATCTAGGTTTCTTGGTTTTTATCAAAGTATTTTTCTCGGTTCCTATCAAAGTGTTTTCCTTTTTTTTATTATTATTATCATTTTTATTCATATAATTGACAGTATTATTACTATTATTATTTGTGATTTTGATTGTTGTA
Source organism: Microcaecilia unicolor (assembly GCF_901765095.1). Lineage (NCBI taxonomy): Eukaryota > Metazoa > Chordata > Amphibia > Gymnophiona > Siphonopidae > Microcaecilia > Microcaecilia unicolor. The sequence continues at coordinate 43,717,873 of NC_044034.1, read as the reverse complement.
TTATGATATGTTTAATGCAGACCCCTGACGCAGGTGCGGCGGCACCGAAACACGGCCCGTGTCGGGTCTTTCTTCAAGCAAAGTTTACCATTAAAAGTTTTTTATATGAAAAAACTGTGTTCCCTTTTGTTTTTAAAGGCCCTTTGTGCTGTTTTTTTGCCTAGAAATATAATCTCTCTATATAAAAGGCAACACCAACGTTCTATGAAGCCTCCAACCGGAAGTGTGAAGGGGGCGAGATATCCGGTTTCCCTATGAGTGTCTGCCCCGCCCTCTCTGTAACACAGTCAGTGAAGGAAAACAGCAGAGCACGAAATCAAATCGCTGGCTCTGTAACAGTGAAGGACTCAGAGGGGGGAGGGGAGAGAGGCCAGAGGGCAGGGACACACACACTCCCACATGCACACAGAAGAAAACATTGCTAGCCCCCGTTTCATTTGCATCAGAAACGGGGCTTTTTTACTAGTTAAAACATATTATTCAAAATAAATATTATAAGAATAAAATTTAATGAACAACCAAGTCTTCCACATTTTTCTGAAATTCCTGTAATTATTTTCTAATGTCAATTCTAAGGGAAGAGAATTCCATTAGTTCTGGAGCCACAGATAGCATGCGTTTATAAACAGATAATTTCTTGAAAGTCGAAGCAGAAGAAAGTTGTAATTTGATGAACAGAGCACAAAATCTCAGTTGGACATATAAATAAGAAAAATAAAATTAAGACATGCAAGATAGTAAATGAAAAGCAAAGCAGCTTAAACTGAATCCGTAGGGAAACTGGCAGATAGTGAAGCAATTTCATCAAAGGAGTTACATTTTCAAATTTACCTTTATACAATATAACTTTGGCCGCAGTATTTTGTAATAATTGAAGCCTAGTTATGGTCTTCTTTGGGAGTCCCAGGTAAAAAAAAAAAAAAATATTACAATAATCCTACTGCAGTGCTAGACCTACTCTTGCAATCAATGTGCAAACTTTGTTTATAACTGGAAAAAGTGAAAACATTATGGAGTAGAAGCCTTACAGGAATTCTGTCCCATACTGTAACAAGTCACTGTTTCTGCCTACAGATAAATGGTTTATTTGAAACTTAATATACCACTCTTAATAGCCAGCACAACAAAGCAGTGCACAATGTTAAATTTCTAAAAATAGTTCATAAAACAAAGAATCAAACACTAGCGTATCACAGGACGGAACAGTCCAGAGCAAAAAAAACCCAAAAAGTTAGCATACAAATAATAGTTAATACAGTATGAAAGATTTTGTCATCTGCAGGCACCTTCCCGAAAACAGCTCTACGTATTTAATTAGAAAGCTTGTTTGAACAAATAAGCCTGGAGTTGTGGAGAATCTGAAATCGTAACAGCTGCTAAATATAACTAAAAATATCACATATGGTCCTTTGAGCCCCCATTTCATTTATTTTTCAAAGGAAAGGAAAGCACTAAGGAACCATATTTTAAAAATGTAAAGCAATTAACAAACATTAAAGCATTTAACAGAAAACAAACATACTCAATTGTAGTTTTAATTTGCATAAAGAAACTGTTGAAGATAAACACAATGCTCATATCATCCTAATAGCTGTTATGTTCCTCTTATGAGTTCTGTACAAATATTAAACAATTGTTGCCATGCCAATCTCAAGTTCCCTTCAAATGGCCTCTTATCAAACTGCGCTATAGTGGTTCCTGTGCGACAATGACAAAGAAGCCCGTTAAAAGTGAATTGACTGTCAGCATTACTGCACCGGGAGCCACTAGCGCGGCTAGATAAAAGAGGCCCTTACATTCTTGGTATACTTGTTTGTCTATGATTTGTTGAATGTGGCTTCTATTTTCTTGTGAAGGCAATTGTGATTCCTGATCATGAGACATAATACCTTGCCATGAGTGAGCAGGAGAGGATGGAGAAAGCTTGAGGCTGTTAGTTGCTTCTTTAATTGTTGAGGCTGGCCATGATTGGAGATCAAAATGGCAGCAAGAACTCTCTGCAAAATAAACTGGAGTCATTACTCTGTGTTGCCTTCAAATACTACACCGCTTAAATAGTAGTGCAGGAAACCACTTTTGCTTGTTAAAAGTACTGGTCAAAATTGGTAAAATTAATTTCTAGCACACATGTTTTAACTTGGAAGTAAACGTTTTACTAAAATAACTGTCATTAGCAGAAGTGCCTAAACTAGGAGAAATGAATACAGAGACAAAGCAAACATTTAAGCAAGGTTTTCACCAATTAAATGCTAAAAAATGATGAAAAGCTCCTTTTGATCAAAATGCTTTCATTCAATATCAAATCTATGTTGACGGCAAGTCACTATGCACAGTACTGTTCAGTAAAAGCAAAATGTCCATCTTACAGACTTGAAAAACTGCTCCTCCACTGTTGCTTAAGAATTATATATACCACTTGACCTTCAGGGAATAGCAGAATGGGACCTTAATCTATAACTACTAGTTTAAGACAACAGCACTGTAAGAGCTCCAAAGTAACAAATTTTAGGACATATATAACAGAATTACTTACCTATGTTATTAGGGCTTGGTTCCAGTGTTTCATTTGTCAAAATGCTACCAGTGGAAATTGTAGTTGAAGAACCATTATCACTAACTGCATCTTGGGTACAGGTTTGTGAGCTGAATGCACTGGCTACTGAAGACTGAGATAATACTACCTGCAGTAAGGGAATAAAACAAGCCAACACATGTATCAGGGTCAATGCATAAACATCGCTAAAAAAAAGCCTACAAAACATGAATTACTATGCATCCCGAGCTCAGTTCAAGTGTAGAGATCATCACTGTTTCACTGATCAGCTAACCTGAAGGCTCATCATTGCTCAGTTTGCAGTAAAACATACACACAAAACATACCTTTAGTCACACAGCACATACACTACACAACACAACTACAGAGGACACACAAGCACACAAACACACAAGCTAACATGATCTCATTCAGCATCCTATTGCTTCCCAGAAAAGTTTCCAGATCATGCACCGTCAAGACCATGTGATCTTCTGGTGCTCAGATTTGGCTATATTTCATCATAGATCCGCTTGGGTAAATAGCAGCAGATCTCAGTGGGAGAGAGAATAAATACTAATAGTCTTTCACACAATTCATTTAATTTAAATCTTGCATTACTAACCTGACTCTTGGGTCTACATTGTGAATCTGGGTACTGCATAATTCCTTTCCCAATATCAGCTGCATAACTAGGTAGGCCTTCAACCATAACAGAATCTTCACACTGGCCTAAATGTTAACAAATTTTAAACCATATTAGTAACAAGCATTTAAAGAGACATTTAAGTTTTACTCTCTTCATGTAATTGGCACACTAAGCTAAGAAACTGTATTAATTTATTCTTAAGAATTATCAATACTGTTTAGTAGTTCAATTATATATATTGTAAACATTACTCTCTTCCACACAAACCAGCAAAACACTATATGCTGGAGGTCACCAATAAATGTTTAACCATCATCTGAAGTCTCCTCGTTTGTTCCTTGGCAGCCTGGTCCATTTCCTACTCCCTTCTTTTCGTGGTCATTTTAGAAGCATTTACATGTGTAGATTGGCTACATAAACAAACAGCAATATCAGAAAGCTGCTATTTGCACATGTAGATGGCCTGAGATACACAGCTTCAAGGAGGCCATTGTGGGCATGATTATAGCAGGCAAAAAAGTTATGTATTCCCTATTTTACAATGAGAATACATGTATAATAAAAGAAAAATCAAATATACATTTCCCTGTTGGTTTTTGCACATCCTCCAAAGGGAGCATAATTTTAGCCAGGGCTTAACATTAGTAACAAAGCTAATGTTCTTTTTTGCTTTCGAACAGAAGAAAAAAATCTTTAAGCAGCCTCATTGCTTAATTCACGTCATTTATACATGAAGTTTTCTGAAATGGGGTCACTATTCAGCCGGCAGCAGTGAGCATTTTGATGACAGCTGCTGGTGTTATTCTCAGATATTCAAGGCCAAGAGTGTCTGGGCTTCAACACTGAATCTCTGGTTTATGCGGTGCTAGCTAACACATCGCCAGTTAAGCTGATATTCAGAACTTATCCAGCCATAGGTTGCCACATAAAGATAAGGCTGTTTTATGTGGTTACCTTGGCCGGTTAAGTGCTGAATATCGGCACTTAACTGGCCAAGTGCTGACTCCACCCCCAGAACGCCCTCAAAATAGCTGGTTTTCACGTAGGCAGTAACTGCTAATTTCCAGCGGCGATAACCAGTTAAGTGCCACTGAAAATTAGCGAATAGCCCCTAACAAGCGATTTAATCAGTCAATGGCCGTTTCTGGACAATTAAATCGTTTTGAATATCAACCAGTAAGTCTTCTTTCGTTTATAGAATACTAGCTAAATAGGTAAAATAGATGCCTATAATTTAGGCGTATAATCCTTCTCCAGCCAAAGAGCTGGTATAAGTGCTCACGGCTAACTTGTCGGAATATGCACATAAATATTAGTATTCTATATTTTACACGTGTAACAATGCTCCCCACCCCCCATGCTCTGCATCAACGCTGCCCATGTGCATGTTTACTTTCCAACTGTGTGTTACTGCATTTAGTGCTACATTATACAATAGTGCACAGCCAGAATTTTGGCATTTAGGTACATATGGGTGCCTAAATATTGGTGTACATTTTATAAAATTACCCCTATATGTGTAAGTGGTGGCACTTACATACATCTAAGCTGCTGATCGATATTGATGCCATTTTTTTTTTTTAATGTGGTGGTTTCGATTTCTCTGCACTTGCTGTATGTACAAGCAAATACTGTACATGTGTATTTGTCAGCATTCTTGTATATATTTTACAAAAGGCTCTAGGGTTGGGTACTGCCTTTTATAAAACCCATAGGAAATGAACATCCCAAACTGGTCATCCCATTTCCCACGTGGAGCCCTTATACAAATGGGGCTTCACATGATGTAATTTGAGAACACTGTTTTAAATAGGTTTACTCCTGGGGGACTTACAGGAGAGCAGCTTCATTTTCAAAAATTACATAGCCATAAATTGTTTGAAACCAAGTACATATTGTGTTACCATATATACTTCACATTAGAGAGGGTACAGTTTTCTTGTCATAGTGGCTACACAACATGAAAAGGTAACATTGTCAGCTGACCTACAATAAGTTTACACCAGAAATAAATAATCATAGAACAGGCCAGCTCAAGGACACAGTGATAATGTAAGTAGGATACTGGGGATCAGTTCCTGCTCCTTGAGCTGGCAGAAACTGGAGATGCTGTGTTTACAGACCCCAGGCGTGAGGAAACCCTGACCAATCCATTCAAAGGCAATAGCTAACTGGCGAATCTATCAGGGAACTGTCATGCAGTTGACTGAGCTAGCAAAAGTAGGGGGAAAGGCGAGTACAAATATTGGTACAGAGAGGTTCACTGTAAACCAGGAGTTTCCAAACCCGGTCCTGGAGGCACCCAGGCCAGTCAGGTTTTCAGGATATCCACAATGAATATTCATGAGAGAAATTTATTTACTGGGATTTATTAGCTGCCTCTATGAAGGGATTCACCCAAGGCAGTGTACGGCAGGTACACTTTAACATAAAACTTACAATTTTAGTATTGTTATGCTGTAACAATAGTAAAATAACCAAGGATAAACATAAATACAGTAAATGAGAAACTTAAAAACAGCAAATTGAAACTTAATAGAACTACTGTGAAACAGTATCAAAAATAGACACATTTAACAGGACTGGAGATATAATACAATGTTAGCATAATACTAATGATACACCTAATAAGCAAACAGAAAATAAGCACAACTGGGCCTTCAAGATTGAGACAACAGGAGTCTTTTATTGAGATAAGACCCGACACCTAATAAGCATATTTGAACATTCAACATACATAGATATGATCCTAAAGATTTTCTACAACATGGCTTAACATATAGCTGAAAGACCAAGAGCAGATATATGATGGGAACAAGATGCGTAGTACAGAGTCAGTTGGGATAATTTGATGGTTAGCTAAAATCAAGGCAAGTTCATTCTATAGTTAAGCAAGATATAAAGAACTGATATATCCACATATTGTGGTTACAATATGTGTAGCAAGCTAGTCCAGGTGCAGAATGGGTGTATATTCAGTCACCCTATGTATGAAAAGCTTGGGAGAAGAGCCAGGCTTTCACCTGCTTCTTGAGTCAAGTTATATATAGTCCCTCTGGGAGTAAATTTCAGAGCCTCCTGTGAAGGCTCACTGGTGGGTATCACATCGTACAATTTCTTTTGACGAGGGAACAGATAGTGATGATCCTTGAAAGGACCTTAGAGGTCTTAAAGGTGTGTAAAGGGTTAACTTATTCTTTAAGTACTGTGCCCCATTTTGTCCAAAGACCTTGAAAATCAAACAGAGTTTTAAATTTGGCTCTGTAAGGTACTGGTAGCCAGTGTAGCTTTTGCAGGAAGGGTGTGATGTGGTAACCTCTTGCAGCCTTCTATCGTTCGTGCTGCAGCATTCTGAATTAGTTGGAGCTGATACAAACTCTCTTTGGTTTGGCCAGTATACAGGGCATTACAGAAGTCTAGTTGTGATTGACTTACAGTGAAGGCAGTGCATGCAAATCTCTCTCATGAATATTCTTGGTGCAATATCCTGGAAACCTGACTGGCTGGGTTGTCTCCAAGACCTCGTTTGGGAACCCATGGGCTTGGTCGTGTGGAATGTTGCTACTAATTGGGTTTCTACCAAGTACTTGTGACCTGGATTGGTCACTGTTGGAAGCAGGATACTGGGCTAGATGGACTATTCGTCTGACCCAGTATATCTATGCTTATGGTATCCTGAAAACCTGACTTGCTGGGGTGCTTCCAGGACCACATTTGGGAACCACTGCTGTAAACGAAGGTTCATGGCACCGCAGTCCCAGCTGAGAGAACCTCAGACTAAGCCAAGAAGAGAAGAAACGAGAGAGTAATATTTATAATGATGACTTTTCTGTCTCTGTAAAAAGGAGAAGGATATAAAGCAATGCTGTCTACCGGTAACAGATGTTTTCTGTATACAGCAGGATTGATAAGGCACACAGGTGTGTGACATCAACACCTGATGTCAGGACAGAACACATGCAGCCCTTCTTGTGCACAACAGTTTCTTCAGTTCTGAAGCTCAAATATTCGGGCAAATCTCTGGAAGGTTGTGTTTGTGTACCTCATCAGTTCTACTGTATGGGGAAACACACCTGTTACAAGTAAGCAATATTGCTTTTTTCCATCAACAAGCAGGCCTGAGTCAGGCACACAAGTGGGTGACTCACAAGCATAGGGCAGCTCAGTGTTAAATTGTCTTAGTCCCTTTGAGCAGCCCCATAGACAGGAGAGACAGGCCAGTACCTCTTAACCAAAGGCCTGTCCTGTGCTACAGCTTGGCTCAAGCTTTTGAACATATACAGTCCTATCACAAAACAGGGTGTATTTTTTTGGAAGCTCAATTCTTTATTACTCAAGCATGGGAAGGGTCAGTTGCTAATTGGAGGAAATCCCTTCAGTTACCATACAGAGGGACACTGTTCAGACTGTGGTTACTATACAGAGAGACTTGGTTTGAGGGACAAAACAAAAGACCCAGTTCTGGATCCCTGTTTCATCATTTTTTTGGCATTCGTACTTTTGGCTATTATTACTTTGTATTTGACACTTGAATATGCCATTTGAAATGATTGGCTTGTATTTTTCACTCCTATTATTTACACCTAGCTTCCTCATTGATGGAACAGGAAATTCTTAGGCTTTGCTTGCTCAGACAGCTATAAATAGTTCTTTCTTTTGTGTTGGAAACATGACAGCAAGTGCAGCTCTTACTACACACTTCATTTGTGTTACATCTTCCTTCAGTGCACCCCAGAATGTGACAGGCTTTATGCTTTGCATGACTGTAGTACTCTTACTTTCTCCTTTGTTTTCTATAATTTGGGAGCTGTGCACACTCCCTCTGCCTATACAAATGCACCACCATTCCAGCTCTCTCTTTATAATAAGATCACAGTAATCCGTTCACTAGGCAAATCTCTCCTAGTTGCACCCTTCTCCTCCATGGCTAACTCCAGACTCTCGCCACACCTTATGCCTGGAATAGGCTTCCTGAACTGTTACGTCTAGCTCCATCCCTGGCTGCCTTCAAATCCGGGCTAAAGGCCTACATGTATGATGCTGCTTTCAACTCCTGACTTGTAACTTTTATCTTATCCTTATGTGTCCTTCTGTCTGTCCTTCCCTTATCCTTATTGGTCCTGTCTGTTTGTCCTGCTTTAGATTGTAAGCTCTTTTGAGCAGGGACTGTCTTTCTTCATGTTCAATTGTAAAGCGCTGCGTACGACTGGTAGCGCTATATAAGTGATTTACAGTAAATAGTAGTAATTTTGTAAACGCCTCTAAGATTGTGACTAATTTAAACTTTCCTGGTTTGAAATGTACTGCTTCTTCTCTTTAGTGGGTCTTACTGGCTTAGCCATCTATCTTCATAAGCAAATGACCCAGCTTGCATGCGCACTAATGAAAATTATCTACTTGACCTTTTCTTTCATTATAGCCTTAACTCGGGGGAAACTCAGTTTGAGTAAAGCAGCTGGTAATTGACTACCTACTCTTAAGAGCAAAACATGGATGTGAAGAATTTGAAGAAATATGTTGTTTTAATTTCACTGATAACAGTGTACTTATTGAGAACTTGTCCTCTGGTATCCAGCTTTCTACTGCTGGGGATAGTTGGTTATGTAGCATTACTGCTTGGTTCACTAACTGAATACCTAAAATAGCATGGCTGCGTAATTTGCTATTAAAATTGCTAGGACTTGTGGCAGTTCTTGTCATCTCATGCTGTTGCTTACAATGCTGCTGTTCCATCTGGCAAATGCTTTGGGATTTGCTCCCAAAGCCTAGGGTAAATATGATGATACAGCAAACTGTGACCAACATGTCCTGTACTCCTTCCCAGATTGAATTGGCATGTTTAGGACAAATCAATGATCCCTTATGGGATCAAAGGGGGGAATCTGATGGGCCTGGAAGCATTTATGAAAATAAAATCCCACAATCCAGGAGGAATATCAAGGGTTAAGAATATAAGCAGAAAATAGAAAAAGATAGCCTAAGCAGCTTGTGAACTATGATAAACATATCCTGTACAGATGTCAGGTACAAGAGCAAGGAACAAAGTATGTGATATAAACATATCCTGTAGGAGACAAAATTGAAGTCTTCTTATAATTTTGCTTAGCCTTTAACTAATTAAATAATGTATAGCTTGCTTGCCTCACAGAACAACAGATGAACTGCAGATTTACATGGAATAAGTGTCAAAGACATTCAAATAAACAGAAGAGAAGAAGGCTGAAGAGCGCAGGAGAATCTCTCTGATTGGGAGAATAACGTGAGCTTTTTCCTCAAAAGCATTTGCCTTATTCTTCTTGGCCTCTCTCAGGGGCAGGAGGCAAAGAGCTGAGCAAGTGTTCCGAGCAAACACTGGGACAGATCGAAGGTCCACCAAGCCCAGTACACCTTGTATGCAACAGTGGCCAATCCAGGTCACAAATACCTTGCAAGATCTCAGAACAGTAAAACAGATTTTATATTGTTTAACTTAGAAATAAGCAGTGGATTTTCCCAAGTCTATCTTAATAATAGCTTATGGACTTTTCTTTCAGGAAATGATCCAAAACGTTTTAAAACTCTGCCAAGCTAACTGATTTTACTACATTCTCTGGCAACAAATTCCAGAGTTTGATTACACATTGAGAAGAAATATTTTCTCCAATTTGTTACTGAGTGGCTTCAATAAGTGCCCCCTAGTCCTTGTATTTTTGGAAAGAGTAAACAAGCAATTCACATCTACCCATTTCACTCCACTCAGTATTTAATAGATCTCCATAATACAACCCCCCTCAGCCATCTCTTCTCCAAGATGAAGAGCCCTAGCCTCTTTAGCCTTTCCTCATAGAAAGGTCATCCCATCCCCTTTATCATTTTCATTGCCCTTCTCTGTACATTTTCTAATTCTGCTATATCTTTTTTGAGATGTGGTGAGAACTGCACATAGTATTTGAGGTGCGGTCGCACCACGGAGCAATATAAAGGCATTATAATAGTCTCATCTTTGTTTCCTGTTCCTTTCCTAAGAATTCCTAACATTCTAATTGCTGTATTAGCTGCCACTGCACACTGAATAGAGAGTTTCACCGTATCATGAATGAAAACACCTAGATCCTTTTCCTGGGCGGTGACTCCTAATGTGGAACCTTGCATCACGTAGTGATCCGTGTTCATTATTGTCCTTAAGGGCAACCTTTAAAAGTAAACAGTAGCTCTGTCTTTTCACCTAGTACCATTTAATAGATTACAGGTGTTCACAGAGAAATGAACTGGGACATCACCAACTTATTTCATGAAGGCCATCTATCAATCAGTCATTACTGACTCGGGCTGATTCAAATCAGTTATTTCACATTTAAAAGGTAATAGCTTGTATGCAAATCCATTGCATCATCCATTTTCTGCTCTTAGTTGTTAACTTGCTGGAAATCCAGAATGAGGGGAGAAACATGATATTCTAACTTGCCCTACCAAGTAGGAGAAATCTGATTTTGCTGATCACTGTCTTGCCCTAGAAATTCGCACTCATTCTCTTACCGGAGTCATGTGACATGCCAGCATAAAGCATTAACCTCTCTCTCCATGAAAGTCTACTACTGTCCCGTGTGAGTGTGCTGGTGCTCTGATCCTTGTTGCTTGTTGAGATTTTGGACAGATCATTATCTGTGTCGCCCATAACTGAGAGAAAAGATTCTCCTTCAGTGGCATTCTTTCCACCTGATTTAAAAAGTTACACATTAACCTTTTCAACAAAAAAAAAGGGTATGCGAACAAAACAATTCAAAAACATGTCAACAAGAATCAATACAGAATACAAATATATACAGGGTAAAAATCCCAGATTTCATGCTGAACAAAGCAAGTGATGGCAACATTAAAAGTGCATGCAATCTCATAGCTGTTTGAATACCTATTGCAACAAAACAGTTTCTCCATTACACTCCTGCACATCTAGATGATTTCTTCTTTAATTACAAACCAAGCAATTAAGGTGAGAAATAAGAAGCACGTAGAAAAATGCATGAAAGTTAGGCAAAAACCATGTTTCTATCAGGCTAGCTATGTGATTGTCTCTTTAGTCGCAGGGCCAAACCTGAGTTTTCATATAAGTACACTCATGTACTATTTATCACTTTTCTACAAAGATGTGTGGAGTGTGGTAGCCGTGTTAGTCCACTCTTAAGGTTATCAATAGAAATCAAACAAAATAAAACATGGAAAAGAAAATATGATACCTTTTTTATTGGACATAACTTAGTACATTTCTTGATTAGCTTTCGAAGGTTGCCCTTCTTCGTCAGATCGGAAATAAGCAAATGTGCTAGCTGACAGTGTATATAAGTGAAAACATTCAAGCATTACTATAACAGTCTGACAGGGTGGGAGGATGGGGGTGGGTAGGAGGTATGCATGGGGACATCAAAGCATATCATTGATATTCTAACAGGATAGGTGTGGATGTGTAACCCTTTTTACAGAATATGAATGCCAAAGAAAGCTACCTTACCCACAGCAGATGATCTGCCACTTTTTGGCGACTCAGTTTCAGGAATGGTACTGAGTTCATGTGGCTCTAAGACAAGCCCTTGTTTGGTTTTGGTCACTGGTGGTTTTAAAAGTCTCCATCTCTGTTCTCTTCCCAAAACTGTTTCGGATTCATCTGTTAAACAAAATTAAATAATGAGAAGATGACAAAGCTGAACGCACCAACGACCAACGAGCTTTCATATCATGCTATTGAGTTTATCCAGGAGAGCAAAATTTGAGGGAAAAATTCCCAATAAAATAATCAGTGCCATAAAGCGAAGACACTTACCTGTAGCAGGTATTCTCCGAGGACAGCAGGCTGATTGTTCTCACATGTGGGTCGACGTCCGCGTCGGCCCAGGAATCAGACGGCTTTTTGAAAGCAAAATATTTAAAAAGTTTTGCCAGAGTCTTCTGGTGCTCGTGCAGCGCGCATGTGCGGACTGATTTCCCGCCCATCACGCGAGCGTGCCTCTCAGTTAAATCAAAAAGCATAACAAACTAGTACCACCACCAAAGGGGAGGTGGGCAGGTTTGTGAGAACAATCAGCCTGCTGTCCTCGGAGAATATCTGCTACAGGTATGTATCTTCGCTTTCTCCGAGGACAAGCAGGCTCCTTGTTCTCACATGTGAGGTATCCCTAGCAACCAGGCTCACTCAAAACAATGAAACACTGGTCAATTGGACCTCACAACGGCAAGGACATAACGTAGATTGACCTGAAACCATAAACCACTATCTGAGAGTGCAGCCTGGAACAGAACAAAAATGGGTCTAGGGGGGTGGAGTTGGATTCTAAACCCGAACAGATTCTGCAGCACCGACTGCCCAAACCGACTGTCGCGTCGGGTATCCTGCTGGAGGCAGTAGTGAGATGTGAATATGTGGACGGATGACCACGTTGCAGCCTTGCTAATCTCCTCAATGGAGGCTAAGTGAGCCAATGATGCAGCCATGGCTCTAACATTGTGAGACGTGACATGGCCCTCCAGAGTGAGCCCAGCTTGAGTGTAAGTGAAGGAAATGCAATATGCTAGCCAACTGGAGATTGTGCGTTTTCCGATGGCGATTCCCCTCCTGTTGGGATCAAAAGAAACAAACAAACAACTGGGCAGACTGTCTAAAGGGATTTGTCCGCTCCACATAAAAGGCCAATGCTCTCTTGCAGTCCAGGGTATGCAAACTGTTTTCACCAGGGCGGGTATGAGGACGGGGAAAGAATGTTGGCAAGACAACTGACTGGTTAAGATGGAACTCCGACACCACCTTTGGCAGGAACTTAGGGTGTGTGCAGAGGACTACTCTGTTGTGATGAAATTTGATATAAAGTGCATGTACTACCAAGGCCTGAAGCTCACTGACCCTACGAGCTGAAGTAACAGCCACCAAGAAAACAACCTTCCAGGTCAAGTACTTCAGATGGCAGGAATTCAGTGGCTCAAAAGGAGCTTTCATCAGCTGGGAGAGAACGACGTTGAGATCCCTTGACACTGGTGGAGGTTTGACAGGGTGCTTCCACAAAAGCAAATTTCTCATGAAGCGAACAACTAAAGGCTGTCCAGAGATAGGCTTACCCTCTACACGGCAAGGATAAGCACTAATCGCACTAAGATGAACCCTTACTGAGTTGGTTTTGAAGCCAGACTCTGGTAAGTGTAGAAGGTATTCAAGCAGGGTCTGTGTAGGACAAGAAAGAGGATCTAGGGCCTTGCTGTCACACCAGACAGCAAAACTTCTCCATTTGAAAAATAACACTTCTTCGTGGAATCTTTCCTGGAAGCAAGCAAGACTCAGGAGACACCCTCTGAAAGACCCAAGGAGGCAAATTCTAAGCTCTCAACATCCAGGTTGTGAGAGCCAGAGACTGGAGGTTGGGATGTAGAAGCGACCCCTTGTTCTGAGTGATGAGGGTTGGAAAACAGTCCAATCTCCATGGCTCTTCGGAAGACAACTCCAGAAGAAGAGGAAACCAGATCTGATGCGGCCAGAAGGGTGCAATCAAGATCTTGGTCCCGCGGTCTTGCTTGAGTTTCATCAACGTCTTCCCTATTAGACGTATGGGAGGATACGCATACAGAAGGCCTGTCCCCCAATGTAGGAGAAAGGCATCTGACGCTAGTCTGTCGTGGGCCTTAAGTCTGAAACGGAACTGAAGGACCTTGTGATTGATCTGAGTGGCAAAAAGATCCACCAAGGGGGTGCCCCACGTTCGGAAGATCTTGCGGACTACGCCCTGACCACTCACGAGGTTGCATAATCCTGCTCAACCTGTCGGCCAGATTGTCGTTTACGCCTGCCAGATAAGTGGCTTGGAGAAACATGCCGTGACAAGCCCAAAGCCACATCTGGATGGCTTCCTGACACAGAGGGCAAGATCCGGTGCCCCCCTGCTTGTTGGTGTAAAACATGGCAACCTTATTGTCCGTCTGAATTAAGATCACTTGGTTGGACAGCTGATCTCTGAAAGCCTTTAAAGCATTCCAGATCGCTCTTAATTCCAGGTTGATCTGCAGACCTTTTTCCTGAAAGGACCAGGCTCCCTGAGTGTGGAGTCCATCTACATGAGCTTCCCACCTGTTACGTCCCTCACCTGTTCGACGCTCCTCCCGGCTAAGTCATTCCTCAGCTTTGTTCAAGAGGGACAAGGTTCAGTCTTAGGAGGGTCGGTTTCAGTTTCCTATGTCTGGCAGCTGTCATCCGGGTTGGATCAAGGACAGCAGCCATCTTGGCTAGCTCAGGAGGGGGCAGCCATCTTGGAGTAATGAGGTCAGGAAGGAAGCCCATATTTGGACGAAGGCACCTCTGCTGATGGGGGCAGCCATCTTGAATCAGCTGCACATACTTGAGCCTAATTCCTCCACTACTTAAAGCCCTGCCTTCAGTCCTTCGTTACTTCGGCCTCATTTGTTCTGAGGAGTTGCTGTCGGAGTGTTGTTCACCGACTTTCTTCTGTTCCTGATTTCCTGTGTATCGGACCTTGGCTAGTCTTCTTGGATTACGCTTATTTGCTGCCTGCCTTGACCCTGACTGAATTGAATATTCTTTGCCTGTTGCGAGTTCTGGTTCTGGACTGTGTCTGTTTCTTGCTATTCTGGTCAGTGGCCGTGCAACCCCGCCGGTTCCAGAAATCCTGGTGGCTACCTGCAGCTGGGAGCTCAACTCCCGGTGAATGGTGGTCACTTCCCAGGTCAAGCTAGGGGTTGTCTGGCTGCCTGACCGAGTGCGGTGTCACTCCATCTCTGCCGTGCTTAGTCGGGGCACAGGGGCTCACTACTACCGGGTCATAACACCACCCCAGGAGAGATGCATCCGTCGTCAGCACTTTTTGTGGCTGAGGAACTTGGAATGGTCGCCCCATGGTCAAATTGAATCGAATCGTCCACCACTGAAGAGAACTCTGAAAGTCGGTGGAAAGTTAAATTACATCCTCTAGATCCCCCGCAGCTTGAAACCACTGGGAAGCTAGGGTACATTGAGTTGATCTCATATGTAGACGTGTCATGGGCGTGACATGAACTGTGGAGGCCATGTGGCCCAGAAGTCTCAACATCTGCCGAGCCATGGCCTGCTCAGACACTCGGACCATGGACACCAGGGACAGAAGATTGTCTGTCCTAGTCTCGGGAAGATAAGCTCAAGCTGTCTGAGTGTTCAACAGGGCTCCAATGAATTCCAATTTTTGGACTGGGGTGAGATAGGACTTGGGATAAATTTATGACGAACCGCAGCAGCTCTAGCACCAGAATAGTCATTCGCATGGACTCCAGAGCACCCTCCTTCGAGGTGCTCTTCACCAGCCAATCGTCGAGATAAGGAAACACATGCACTCCCAGCCTAGGTAGCGATGCTGCGACTACAACTAGGCATTTGGGTAAATACTCTGGGCACAGACGCCAGGTCAAAAGGCAGTACACAATACTGAAAGTGCTGTGTTCCTAGCCGAAATTGAAGATACTTTCTGTGAGCTGGAAGTATTGAGATGTATGTGTAAGCATCCTTTAAGTCCAGAAGCATAGCCAATCGTTTTCCTATCATGGGAAGAAGGGTGCCTAGGGAAACCATCCTGAACTTTTCTCTGACAAGAAATTTGTTCAGGGCCCTTAGGTCTAGGATGGGACGCATCCCCCCTGTTTTCTTTTGCACAAGGAAGTACCTGGAATAGAATCCCAGCCCTTCTTTCCCTGGAGGAACGGGTTCGACCGCTTGGGCCTGTAGAAGGGCGGAGAGTTCCTCTGCAAGTGCCTGCTTGTGCTGGGAGCTGTAGGACTGAGCTCCCAGTGGGTAATTTGGAGGCTTGGATTCCAGATTGAGGGTGTATCCTAACCGGACTATTTGAAGAACCCACCAGTCTGAGGTTATAAGAGACCACCTTTAGTGAAAAAAACATTAAACTCCCCCCAACTGGCAAGTCGCCCGGTACAGACACATTTACTGAGGCTATGCTGAACTGGAGCCAGTCAAAAGCCTGTCCCTTGCTTTTGCTGGGGAGCTGCAGTGGCCTTAGGCGCACGCTGCTGACAAGAACGAACGTGCTGGGACTGAGCCTGGGCAGGCTGCCGAGAAGCAGGAGTGTACCTACACCTAGAATAGGAATAGGAAGCACTCCTCTCCCCTCCAAAAAACCTCCTAGATGAGGAGGTAGTAGCAGAAGACACCCGGCGGGAGAGAGAATCCATAGCATCATTGTGCTTCTTGAGCTGGTCAACCAGATCCTCTACTTTCTCACCAAAAAGGTTATCCCCCCCCCCCCCCCCCCAGCAAGAAACATCCGCCATCTGCTGCTGGACTGAATGATCCAGGTCAGAGACATGCAGCCACGAGAGTCTGCGCATCACTATACCCTGGGCAGCGATCCTGGATGCTACATCAAAAGTGTTGAACGTACCCCTGGCCAGGAATTTTCGACACGCCTTCTGCTGCCTGACCACCTGGCGAAAAGGCTCAGCCTGCTCCGGAGGGAGATCATCAACCAAGCTAGACAGTTGCCTCACCGAGTTCCGCAAGTGGATGCTCGTGAAGAGCTGGTATATCTGGATTTTGGCAGCCAGCATAGCAGCCTGATAAGCCTTCCTCCCAAAAGAGTCCAAAGTTCTAGATTCTCTGCCTGGGGGCGCAGAGGCATAGTCCCTAGTACTCTTGGCTCTTTTGAGAGCAGATTCCACCACCATGGAATTGTGAGGTAGCTGAGACCTCATCAATCCAGGCTCCCCGTGGATCCGATATTGGGATTCAGACTTTTTCAGGATCACGGGATTAGACAGAATGAACGACCAGTTTTGCATAAGGACTTCCTTCAGTACATTTTGCAAAGGAGCCGTTGCAGCCTCTCTAGGCAGAGAAGGATAATCCAGGACATCGAGCATCTCAGTCCTGGGCTCATCCTCAACCTCCATAGGGAAGGGAATAGCCGCAGCCATTTCCTGGACAAAGGAGGTAAAGGATAGACTCTCCAGTGGAGAAAGTCTCCTTCCTAGTGGAGGGGAAGGTTCAGAAGAAATCCAATAAGACTCGTCAGAAGAAAAGTACCTGGGATCCTCCTCTTCCTTCCAAGAACGTTCATCTTCAGTATCGAACAAGATATCCCTCAGAGAAGCCGAAACTGAGCCTGCCTCAACGCTGAGGAACGACGTCCTCGATGGCAGTGCCAAGAAGTCGACGCCCACCTGGACTCCGGTGAAGCTTCCTCCACTGACGTAGAAGGGGAGTCGACCTGGGTGGCAGCCGACACCAATGCCACAGGCGGCAATGAGGTCGGAGACCTCACCACAGCCGAAAAGCCAGACGCCGCTGCAGCAGCCAGTATGGAAGGAGCAAGCACCCCCGACACCGAAGCAGACTGACGCAGCAATCCTTCCAGAAGCTCTGGAAGCAGGGCCCTGATGCGCTCGTCAAGAGCCGCCGTCGTAAAGGCTGCGGGGTCGGTACAGGAGCCGGTGGCAGAATCTGTCGAGGCTCGGGAACAGGTACCGGGCTGCCAGAAGACTGACGCATCGGCACCTCCTAAATAGAGGGGGAGCGATCCTCTCGGTGCCGATGCTTCTCGGGTGCCGATTCCCTCGATGCCCCAGAGCTTGTACGTCTAGTAGCGCTACAGAAATGCTAAGTAGTAGTAGTAGTTCCCAGAACTGCGAGTCGAAGGAGAACGATGACGGTGCTTCTTGACCTTCACTCAACGCCCGTCATCAAGACTCCTCGGTACTGATGAGGAAGACGTGGAATCCTCACGCCTCCTTGGGGCCGGGTCCGACGAAGGTCGGTCCCGGGGGGCCTGCATAACAGGAGGCCTCGAGGCAGGTGGAGACCCACTCGATGCCTCACTGCTCCCAGCGCGAATAGGTCTTTCAGCAGCCATTACCACTGCTCCAGACATCGATTTTTCCCTCAAAGTCGATGTCTAAGGACTGGACCGAGCCCCAAAAAACCTTTTGTCGCTGGGCTTCTTGAGATGCTTGGGTCCGTTTCTTCATACGAAGACATAGACTACAAGCGGCTGGGCTATGGTCGGGCCCAAGGCACTGGGATACACCAGGCGTGGGTATCAGTACCTGAGATGGTCCGGTTGCACAGAGTACAACGTTTGAAGCCGCTGGGTGTCTTCAATGACATGGAAGGAAAAATGGCTTTGGCGAAATCAAAAGAAGCAATTGTGCCTGTTAAAAGAAAAAAGGGAACAAAAGAAGGGAACAACCCGACTGTGCGGCCGGCTTCGAAAAACAAAGGAAACTTTAAAAGGGGACAAAAAAATAAAGGAAACTACGGGTACCTTTTGTTTTGGGTTTTTGTTAAACGGTAAATTGTTAAAAGATAAGAAAAATAAGGCAAAAAAGCCACAAAACAGATAAAGACTCTTCCCGGGCCTGAGAGGAGCACAGAAAAATAAACTCTACCGCACCTCAATACAGAGAAAACTGAGAGGTACACTCGTGCAACGGGTGGGAAATCAGTCCGCGCATGTGCGCCAGAAGACTCTGGCAAATCTTTTTTTTTTAATATTTTGCTTGCAAAATGCCGTCGGCCCACATGTGAGAACAAACAGCCTGCTTGTCCTCGGAGAAAAACAATAAACTAACAAGCTCAATGGCTTCATCAGAAGTAATTTGGTTATTTTCTGCTATTATTCTAAGGTTGTAACAACTGATAGAATATCCATGGTGTCAATATTCAGCTGGAGCAGTGACCTTATAAATTTAAGAGCTGGCACAGGAAATGAATACAAATATTCAGCCCATGAAAGCACTATCTGCATAATTCTAAACCCTCTATTAGACTGTAAGCTCTTTGAGCAGGGACTGTCTTTCTTCTATGTTTGTGCAGCGCTGCGTACGCCTTGTAGCGCTATAGAAATGCTAAATAGTAGTAGTAGTAGTGCTCTTGCCCCACCCCAGGTCAAGCCCCAAATTAGACAGTATTGGAATTTTCAGTCACAATTTCAACCCAATATATGCTATCCATGTATTTTTTAAAAATTGTATGGGAAAGGGGATGGGACTTGATTACATACAGGTACTTATTTTGTACCTGAGGCAATAGAGGGTTAAAGTGACTTACCTAGAGTCACAAGTTGCTGCAGTGGGAATTGAACTCAGTTCCCTAGGCTCTCAGGCCACTGCACTACTCCTCCACTGTAAAGTTATACATTCACTGGCTGAATAGTTTTCTTTTTTGTTAATTTATGCAATTGCTTATTCAAAATTCTCATTGTCACCTTATGGAAACTGTTGGGCCAACTGTTGACAAATAAGAGCATACTCCACTACTCAATCCTGGAACTCACCCCTATTACAGTGATCAGCTTTTTCATACACATTGCTCTCCAAAGTGTGTAACATAGAAGACAGCCAACTGAACTGCTCATTCCTCTGACTCTCCGATTTATCTACAGGAAAACTGGTTTGTATTGCCTTAAGAAAAGAGAAGGGGAAATGATAATGATTCATGTTTTCAAACCCCACTAGCTCACTCTAATACAATAAGAATGAAAGCAAAGTTACTCACCTGTAGCAGGTGTTCTCCAAGGACAGCAGGCCCAGTATTCTCACATGTGGGTGATGGAATAGCTAAAGACAACAACTCCAAGGGGAGGAGAAAGGGTATGTGAGACTACTGGTCCTGCTGTCCTCTGAGAACACCTGCTACAAGTGAGTAATTTTGCTTTCTCTGAGGACAAGCAGGACCAATATATTCTCACGTGTAGGAATCTCTAGCTACCAGGCTCACTGAAAATGATGCTAGAATAATAGGGACTCGAAACATTGGGGCCTTGACATCAATTAACCTGAAACTATATACAAACTGGTTGTAAATGTGCAGCCTGGAACAGAACAAAACCAGGCCTAGGAGGGTGGAGTTGGTTTCTAGACACAAAATAAATTCTGCAGGTTTGTCTGTCTGACTGACAAACAAAACAGGAAACCAAATCTTCCACAGAAAAACCTCGGGAGCAGAAGTAGTCAATCACAATCTTCAAGTGGATCAGTAAAACGTTTTATTATCCAAAATATAACAGTGCTGACAGACTGAACCCAACACGGGCCGTGTTTCGGCAACCAGGCTGACTTGATTGTAGGCATCTCTGATATTCTCTGCTGACAACTGAAGCTTGTAGAGCTAAGTTTTGATAATATATTTACTATCCATATTTATGATCACATTGCTGGCTTATAAGAACCCCTGACAAAGGCTTGGGTGCCTAAACCCGTTGGGTTCAGTCTGTCAGCACTTTATATTTTGGATAATAAATGTTTTACTGATCCCCTTGAAGACTGTGGGTGGCTACTTCGACTCCCATGGTTGAACTAGATGGCACATCAGGTGTCCTGATCAAGGCAGTAGTGAGATGTGAATGTGTAGACTGAAGGCCACATTGAAGCTTTGCAAATCTCCTCAATGGAGGCTGAACTAAAGTGGGCCACCAACACAGCCATGGCACGAGTCGTTACATGACCCTCGAGTCAGCCCAGCCTGGACACAAGTGAACAAGATGCAATCTGCTAATTGGAAACTTGCAGGATGGCTACTCCCATCATGTTTGGGTCAAAAGACACAAAGCTGGGTGGACTGTTTATGGGCTTTAGCCCACTCCAGATAGAAGGCTAAGGCTCATTTACAGTCCAAGGTATACTAGATTGTAAGCCCTAACTTCTTTAGCCTTTCCTCATACGGCAGGAGTTCCATCCCCTTTTATCATTTTGGTTGCTCTTCTTTGAACCTTTCCTAATTCCGCTACATCTTTTTTGAGATACAACAACCAGAACTGAACGTCTGTATCATGTCTCCCCTTATCCTTCCTCTTTTCTAGCGTATATATATATTCAGGTTCTCAAGCCTCAAGTCTCTTCTCATATAACTTTTGGAGCAAACCTCATCATTTTTGTTGCTTTTTGAAGCAGTCCAACAACTGCCTTGGTCTGTAATTTAACTTATGCTATTAACACTCATGAAGAGGTGATTTGCTTCAATATGGGATCCAAAGCATAAGAACACAGTTTGTGATATGCTCATATCCAAAGCATATGAACAATTTGGAATCAGAACCCGAGTAGAGAATAACATGGGGACAAAGTTTGTCCCTGTAGGTTCTGTCTCCATCCCCACCCCGTCCCCATCTGCAGAAGCCTTGAACACTTATGATTTTATATTTAAATCTTTTTATTAAAGTATAAAAAGGAACAATATGCTATGCAACTGTTGTGTATAAATTACAAACAGAAAACAATAACAACAATGAGCAGCTATAATAACCCTCCTTCCCACCATCACCCCTCTACCCTTCCAACCACAACAATAGGTGATTTCTACTACACCAAGGAATCCTAATTCACACTGTTAAAATGTCCAGGGGTATAAAATACAGCCCGTTCTATACATTCTATATGCCCTAGAGGGGAAAAATATGCCCTATGAAGCACTGTTATGGTTTTTTAATCTGTGGATGAATAAGAAGTCAATCAGCAATCTCAGGATTCTATCTAGCTCTCCTGCCCTCCACAGTCCTTCCTGGAATAGAAGTTGTCTTCTTAGAAGATGTGCTGGTAGCAGGATGTGCAGGATCCCACATGCAAATTTTGCTAGTTGTGGCCAGTATGTTTGCTTGTTTTTCCAAAAAATCAAAATATCTTTGTAGGCATCACTCAAACATAAATAACAGTCCAGTTCATTTACAGGTTTCAAAGAAGAAAATGACATGGGGACAAAGTTTGTCCCCGTCCCTGTGGGCTCTGTCCCCATCCCTGCCCCCGTGTGACCTGTCCCTGTCCCATCCCCGGGAGCTCTGTCTCTGTCCCCATCCCCGTGTCATTCTCTAAACCTGAGTAATAATTATGAATTTTCTTTTAAAAAGTTCCAACAACTGTCATTTTATAAGTCATACAGAAAATATACCACCTGAAACAATGGTTATATGAATAGAGTGACCCACAGTTGTAATTTAAAGTACCAAAAGGTTAAGGACTTTAACAAGAAACTGTGCCTGAAATTCCATGCAGTTATGTCTTTAGAAACTACACACTGGAAATAAATATGTTTGACGGATGTTATAACACTAGCTTACCTTCTGGTCTCTGAGGAAACCTTCCATAACTTCTTGCTGTCTCTGCTTCAGCTCACTCTGTTTCTGTAATAGTAATTTATCTTGTAGTCTCTGCTTAGAGCTAAGTGTTACCCTTTGCCAGTCCAGCTGCAACTGCAGTTCCTTTACCTGTTCTTGTTGTGCTTGAATCTCCTCAGTAGATAAAAATCTCTCACGAAACTCCAGAACACTGGAGAAGCTCTGTTGGGTTTGATGTTCCTGATCTCCCCCAGGCCCAGTAAACGGATCATAAGACAATAATCTGAGTTGCTGTTCCCCTAAAGAGGGAAGGAATGGCTGAGAATTGGACAGTTCAAGTGAAGCATCTCTGCTGACTTGCAGTGGCACCTGTTCATTTGATGATTTGGCTTGGCATTCCTGAGATTCTAGTATTTCTGGAACCCATTTTAATACTTTCTCTTTTGGACTATTTAGGGATGACTTCTGAGCTGGGCTTTCATTCACATTTTTTGTGGGTGAATACAGTCCAATCTGCTCATTGTCTACTTCCAGGGGTACTCTTGTGAAAACTGATTCTGTTTGTTCACTAGACTTAGGTAACTGCTTAACTTCAGTATCTGACAGCACATTTGATACTCCCACTGGCATTGACTGTGATAAACCAGAACTCTGAAGGTCTTTATGAAAGCACTCTGGCCTGAATCGAAACACAGCTGGTAACTCCTTACTAATGCCAGACATGGGCTGGTCAACCATGTCAGACTGCTTTTCCAAAAAGGTATGTTTTTCTGAATGTGAAGTCACTGGTTCCAGATGTTCAGATAGTTTGTGATTTAAGGACTGGGTTCTGCTATGAAGCATTTCTGCAGCATCTCCTTGCAAGAAAACTTCTATTTTAGACTCTTGGTTCCTGTGTGCTGTTTCTTTGGTAATAACAGAATCTAAAGTTTTTCTGGAAGTAGATGGGTATTTTCTTTTCAGCATAGTCTGGTAGTCTAGTAATTGTTTTCTGGCTTCATCAACTGCTTTTTTATGCTGGTCTTGAACTAGTTTAGATGGTTCATGTGTTACTGAATGGACCTGACTGTAAAACAACTCTGATGCCTCTGTTTGCAAGGTTGCTCCAGCTGTAGATTTTACATTTACATATTCAGATGCTGCCATAGCAGAAGAGTCCACGGATATTGTAGAAATAGATGGGTATCTTTTTTTCAAAAAAACTTGGTATTCCTGTAAATGATTTCTAGCTTCTTCAATGGACTGCTGATGCTGCCTAAAAAACATATATACACATATATAAATATATATAATTTTTCTTGGGCAAAAATACAAGTATTGTGGCTGAATGTGAAGTTGTAAAGTCAGGAGACTTTTTTCTAATCGCAACACTATACCTTAAAAGTGTAATCCAGAGAAAACTTGAAGTTCTTCATGAAGAACTCCATTGTCCTCGTCTATTCTTTCAACCAGGTCACCATGCAAATTTTTGATGCCAGAGAAATCAGCAGTGGCCTAAATGTGTAGCCCCCCTCCCACCCCAAATTAAGAACAGGAACCTTATTCTCTCCCTCTTTACGCTGCCCTTTCAAGGTTACTCAGACTCCCTATGATCAAACACAAAATTTGCAAGTCCCTTTGATCAAAAAAAAAAGAAAAAGAAAAATTAACATTAATTTGTACTGTGTTGTGTATACCAAGATCATCATGCAAATATATATATTATCTATTGCAATGTGAAGACAAACTTCTCTCCGGTATCTGATTACATGCAACTTAACTTTTTTTTTTAATTTCATATATGCCAGTACCTGTTTTGCTGCAGAAGATGCTGTTGATAATTCCGAATCATCTGTAAATGGTCCTCCTCTTTTAATATATTCTTGGACACTGAAGGGGTTTCATTCTAACAAAATAAATACCACCACCAAGGTGAGTTTCAAAAAACAGACAACAATCACTGGCTAATGGACGTCCTCCCTCTCATTGGTATTGGAGAAATAAACTACACCAACTAATGCTTTGGGAATCGAGAGAGGCGAGACTGACACCAAAAAGACAAGTGCGGTTTTTGAGCACTTGGAAGAAATATATAAACACGATTTCCCCACGAGCCCGTACTCAAGTACTCAGTGGGCTACCGTGGGGAGATGGAGGAGAGTAGATAGGCTAGGATGTAGGACATGCAACAGGAAGAGGGGGAGAAGGGGGGTTAGGGAAGGAGTAGGGAACGCAAGCCATAATTTTAAAAATGCTGAATAGTTAGCAAAGTGCTGGTCAGAGAGATTGGGGGTGGTGTGTACTGTTTACCCTGAATTGCATGACCAGGTGACATCTGCTGAATAAACATCGGTAAGCTACAAAGAGGCGGAAGGGGGGGGGGGGGAATATAAAACCATGATGATGGTCTGTTTATTGCGAATACATGACATACAATTGTAGTGTTGAAGTTGCATGATATGTATTACATACTATGTTATGTTTATTTCATCATCAATAAAAAAAATGTTGAAACTAAAAAACAGACAACAGCAAACAAAAGTAATTGGTAAAAAGAACTAAATACCAAAAGAAGTCAAGTTGCCAATTTACTGTTAAATTTTATCAGTTTTAGTGTGCACAGTTTTTGTACCTCTCCTAACCTCTTAATTGAGTTTTGCTACTAATTCTTGTAATCTCTTTACAACAAGAAAGAAAACATGCCATTTCTTTGCAGACGATGTATAAGTTAAGCCTCAAGCAGTAGGATCATGTAAATGTAGAATAGATTCAGAGATCTCTCCAACCACTGGCCCTTAAATTTCTGGGGTACCCCTTTTAATGTACTAGTGCTCTGCCAAACCTGTCCCCTGCAGTCTCTCATTACTTCCACCTTGTTTCCAGTCTCCTCTCTCAACTCCTCCACAATGTTGCCCCCATAAACCTCCCTCTCCATCAGTTTTCCCCACCCCTCTCTCTCGGCCCCATTCAACTCAATAGCGCCAGGGAGCCACTTCAA
Source organism: Microcaecilia unicolor (assembly GCF_901765095.1). Taxonomy (NCBI): domain Eukaryota; kingdom Metazoa; phylum Chordata; class Amphibia; order Gymnophiona; family Siphonopidae; genus Microcaecilia; species Microcaecilia unicolor. Next base: position 43,692,662 of record NC_044034.1, on the reverse strand, counting down.
CCCCTCCTGTTAACCAATACCCACCCAACCAATACCCCCTCTCCCAAACTTGCTAGTCAGCTCCCTCCTCTTCCCTCTCAACCATTCCCTTCCACACTCACTCACCACCCTCAGCAAGCCAGATAGTCCCTTTTTACCCTGCTGGCTGCCATTGGTTTGTTGCCACCTTTTATGGATTCTGGTGCTCTTGAAGCCACTGTCTTCCTAGTGCAGTCTTGTCTAATTCTCTTGGAACCTGAAACTAGTACCACCAATCGAAAAATCATGCGTCTTACCTGATAATTTTCTTTCCTTTAGCTGCAGCAGATGAATCCAGAGACGTGTGGGTTGTGTCCACCTACCAGTAGGTTGAGACAGTGCAATTCAGCGCTTCTATCCTATAGGGCTGTATGCTCCCCGGCCATTCAACATTCCTCATAACAAAGAAAAAGACAAAGTTAAAACAGGTCTCCTTCCCCACCAGGAAGAGACAAAACTCCAGAAGCATAAAAACGGAAACTGATGACAACAGCTCCCCTAGAATGTAAAAACCAGGAACATGGTCCAACACAGAGAATTAACCAACAAGAGCCACCAAAACAAGGGTGGGACTCTGGATTCATCTGCGACTAAAGGAAAAGAAAATTATCAGGTAAGACATAATTTTTCACTCCTTAGCAACAGCAGCAGCAGATGAATCCAGAGACGTGTGATATGTAGCAAAGCAGTCCTTAAGTAGGGGGTGGGCACCAACGCTTCTGTGAATAGCATCAAAACTTCGAAAAAGACATCCAACCAAGCAGAGCCAACCATACGACTGTGTCCACCTAAGACAGGCAAGAAAGAACCGACGTCAGCTATACAGAGTTCCTCGCAGAAGAATAGATGACCTTCTGCCCAGCAAGCCGTTGCAGCTGAGGAAGAAGGCACCTGGATAGAAGGGGAGTACCTGTGCAAAATTAAGTCCTCACGATAGCCTCCCGTCTCAAGTGAGCAAACCTGTCCATGGACCAGCACTAGGGAACCCTAGCAAAAACACCAACAAGAAATCTGACTGAAGGAACTCAGTGGACCCCACCAAAGAGCGCCAGAGATTTTAGCTAACAGTAAGCGAAGAGAAGCCACAGAAACTAAGGCGATGGAGACGAATCATTGCCCAGAGGGCCCAAGAGTGGGCATTATCCCCCAAGCCCGAACCCCCAATTAGTGCAGGCGTAGGAAGTGAAGTGTCCACCTGCAAGAAACTGAGGCTGAGGCGAACCATAAGAAAGGGAAAAAAGGGCCCTAGGAAGAAGAGGAGAAACAGAGTGTCCCACATCCCCCTTAGAGGATTCCAAAAATGGGACAAATGAAATCTGGGAGTTGAAGACCCTGGCTAGAAAGACACCAGGAGCTACGAGTAATACGAGAGTATAAAATTAGTTTATCTTGTTGTTGGGCAGACCGGATGGACCGTACAGGTCTTTATCTGTCGTCATTTACTATGTTACTATGAGGCATATTTTCAAAGCACTTAGCCTTCCAAAGTTCCATAGGTTTCTATGGAACTTTGGAAGGCTAAGTGCTTTGAAAATATGCCTCCATGTTACTCCAGGTGACAGTCCCAGGAAAGAGAAAATGAGGGGAGCATGCCCCTCTGGAAGAACGTTGAGCAACATGCTCAGGAATATGCCGCACCTGGGAGACCTGCCAATTGAGCAGCTACGGCACGAAGGTCTCATCGAACCTCAGCAGGTCCAGAAAGGGAGCTGAGTCAATAGATGTATCTGTCACCCAGAGAGGCCCACCCAGGAAACGACGGCAAAACCGCCAAAGACACCTACAAAGGTGCCTCCCAGGTAGAAGCATATAAAGAAATGGCCCAAAGACAACTCAGCCTAAATCCTTGTATAGTCAGGAGGGCTCGGCCTCCAGAGTCCAGGAAGGAATCAGTCAGAACTCCCGATAGCAGGCCTGCTACTGAGAAAGCAAATTGCTGAAACTGCAAAGTGGTAAGAGAAAGGAGCGGGAAACCAGACTCAAAGGCCGAGATAGGCAGGGAGGAACCAAGAGAAGGGGAGGGTAACCACCGAGAAGAACAACTAGAGATGTCTGGCAGGTATTTCGACTCCAGGAAGAACATCCAAAACAAAAGCCAAGTTGCCAAGACCTGGTTCAGGTTCTGACCACAGCACCTGGTAGGAAAAGGATACCGAGACCTGGGTAGTATCCTGCCCACGAGTAACAGAAAGCAATGGCTCTACGAAGCCGCCACCTAAAACAGCCTTAGGCATTGCTAGCCCTAAGGTGAAAACCACCTATTGATGGAGAAGGCAGGCCCCTCCTAATGACCAAAGTACAGGGGGAAATTGTTAGCCTTGTAAAAAGAAAGAGATGCTACTTACAGATATGCCAAACATGGTTGAACCTGCAAGCCAGTGTGGAAGGCAGGCTGACCCTACCATCATAAATGGAGAACAGTCCCCAAGGAAAGCAAATCCCAGCAGCTGTAAAATGCACCCCCTGGAGAACCAGGAAGACAAGAACTCCACTGGAGAAACATCCAGAGCAGATTGCATAAATCCCAGGAAAAAAGGTAGAACGGATCGTCAAAAACGAGGTTAAGAAATCTCCCTGCTGTGAAAGAGAGAACATTCTCATTCCCACAATGCAGGAGAGACAGCGTGGAGTCCAAACGCAGACGAGTGGGAAAGGAAGCTGGAACCACTGGTTGCTTGGAGAAGCTGGCCTGGCGAAGCCAAGCAAGGGCTGCAGCTACAGTAAATCCCCTGCAATTCCTGTCCCACACTCCAAGGTCCTTGGGGAGGACAGACATCCTCAGGAAACCCAAGGAGAGACCCAAAGCCCAATAGGGGAAGGAACGTTGGCCTAGTAGTCCTGGAATATTAGCCAAGCACTTCACGCAAGCACAGCAGGCAGGTGATCCCTGAAACAGTGGGATCGAAGAAGGAACATCCTCGGTGAGGCCCCCGTCCTAGTCCATGACCCAAGAAAACCCAGAGAAGACAAGGACATAACTGAAGCTCCAGCACATCTGCTCACCCAAGTATACCTGACAACAGTGAGCTGTCCCAAGGCTCAGTCCGAGCTAGGCCCCTGCAGAGGACATCAAAAAAAGGAGGAATGGCTGTGACCCGGAACCAAAAGGCCTGATGGCCAAAGGAGCTGACCCCTGAAGCGGAGCGACAGAGTCAGCCTGAGAAAAAGAACATAGCAATGTGACCTAAAGAGAGTGAGCTGCAGCGGACTAGAACCAGCCGCTGCTGGGTTTCGGAGTTCTCGCTCCGGTTGGTGCCATAACCAGACCACTAAACTGCCCCAAAAAAGAAATTCCGCCCAACACTCCTGACATCAAAAAATGGAAAGGAGTCAACATGGCTGATGACTGGGCTTGACTTAAGTATTATTTATATGTATCATTGTAACGACACCCTAAGTGGGTGCAGAGTTAGAAGGAACAAATGTGGGTAAGAACCAGTACGTAAAGACCCAATGGCCAAGGTGCTGTGGGAACACCACCACAGCCAACCCTAAGCCCGTAGCATAGGATAACCGACTGAGCCCTGCAGAAACTGTAGGGCCAGGCCAGACAAGAGTAGAGAAGGTATCTACAACATTATTTCCTAGCCTGTGAAACAATATACAAACCAGCCTTGAAACCCTATCTGTCCTTTTGCTTGGGATTTATTATTATCTTTTTGTATATCTTGCTGTATAGTAAAAAGCAGGAAGGTATCCAAACGCAGGGAGGGAGGAAAAGAAGCAGGGCATGAACAGTTCGGTCAGCTGGCCACCCTGAACTGCCAATAGGCGAAAGCCCAGCCCCGTGAGACCACGGGGCAGGAATAACCTATGAGGGGCCACACTCTAAGCAACAAGAAACCAAGGTTCTCGGCCCAGAAGAAAACCGTGAAATCCGAAAGCCAGCCACTGTAAAAGGGTATTACTAAGAGGTGCCGCGGAATGTCGCTCACCGTACACCTCAGACACGGATATACTGCTGTCCATAAGCAAAAGCACTGCCTGGACACATCAGGAACCAAAGTCCTGTTCAGACAACCTAAACTCCATCTGAGACACGAGAAAAAGCCCGACTAGGAGCAACTGGCATAGTGAACACGATCCAGCCAAAGGGTAACCATGCAGGGGAGAAGTTCAAACCAGGTCCAGGCCAGGACTTGCCACCCCGACTACCAATCGGCGTCACACGTGCTTCAGCCGGGGGGAAGTCAACTAAAGATACTGGTACCGAGCAAGCAAGCACAGGCTCCCGAGAAAGCACGCCCCTAAGGCCTCTTGCATCTAAGGACCCTAGCCGAAAGGCAGGAACTGAAACATGCAGCCCCTGCATAAACCAAAGGTCTCACTGGGAAACCAAACACACCACTGAAACCGGGCTGAAAAAGCCACAGTGGCAACTGAGGCTAAAAATGGTGCACCTCCAAGAGAGTGGGGCCCGAGCCGTTCGTACGACTGGCGTGCAACCTGTGTATCTGCTACACACCAACAAGCTCCCCACCCATGCTTGCCTGCTCGGCCCTGGGGGCTTCTTGGCAGTTGTGTGTGGAGAATCGAGTAGGAGAGTGAAGGGCCTGTGGGCTCTGTCAGGGGTCTGAGGACTTCCACCTAAATGGCACTGGACAGTGCATTAAAAGCAACTCAGTCTAGGGCTGCTGCTTTCACCACTAAACAATCACTAGCGCTCTGCTACTGGACTTCCACGGCCCACTGGCCAAAAACACCCACCGAATTAGAAGGGAAGGAGGGAAACCCAAAGCCCCAAAAGGGAAAAATATGGTGCTAGACTGCCTGACTTGAAGCTCCCTGGCAGAGGCCATGAGGGTTGCTGGGATCCAGGAGCACTGGGCGCTAGACCAGGCTCAACCAGAGCCATGACCGACCCTTGCTCCCCGCCCTACAAAGTGGTGCATGGCATAAAACTCCAGCGGACATCAGGTCATAGACACCACTGCTACAGGAGCAAGCCGGAGTGGGAAATACATATGTCCCCCGACTAGGGAGCAGAGGAAAGCAATGAAGACGACACTGCAAAATGGCGGCGGCTGCAAAGAGTACCACAGAATGCGCCGTATTCCCGCACCAAAAATGGCACAAGAGCACCAACGGCAGCCACAAAGAAAAGACCAAGGGTGGATCAAACCATTCCAATGATGCCTTGCTGCTCGTTAAACAAAACAGAGCTTAACAATCTTTGCTGAGGACAGGCAAAATGCAGACAATAGGAACTGAAAAAGGAACACTCACCACTGACCTGCAAATCAAGGAGTCAGTTGCTGCTGATTCAGATGCATGAAGCAGCATCCACACACTCTCATAAAAATTCACAGCCATACAGACTAGTGAAGTGTTTGTTTTTTCCTTTTTTTTGTGTGTGTGAGGATGAAGCCATAAAGGAAAATGGCTAGAGAGGTGGGAAAGGGGCTTGGGGTGACCAGGTGTAATCCCTAAAGGTGGCACAACTCAGTCACACACCCCTCAGCTCTACTAAACTGGGGAACCCAGAATAGGAGCTGCAACCAGATGAGGCCAGGAGCTTGTGAGAAACCGTCCATTCGTCTGCTGAAGATAGAGAATACTGAATGGCCAGGGAGCACAGCATCCTATAAGATAGCGCTCTCTATCTCCACCTGCTGGTAGATGGACACAACCCACACGTCTCTGGATTCATCTGCTGCTGATGCTAAGGAAAAGACCTTTCACGGCTGCCATTAACAGTTACTGCTGTTTTTTAAACTTTTTTTCTTCTTTTTGGTGGTGGTGGTGGGATCTGTACTGTGCAGCTCGCAAGTCTTGCAAAACCAGTAGAAGAGTTCAAGTACCACGTGTTTCACTCAGAGTTGTTCAATGGTGGCAGTATTGAGCATTTGTCAAGCCCAGCCCTAAAGCCAGATGCTGGCACCTACATAAAGATATGTGTTTAAGATAAAACTCCTGATTTTCTTATGTATTCCACACAGAAGCTCTGTTTTATGTACAGCACATCATCAGATTTACATTGGCAAGGGACACATTTATGCCATTTTGCTTAAATGTAAGCATACCATCTGAAAAATTTCAGCATTAACATAAGGGTCACAAGATAAGACAAAGAATACAATTATAATCTCCCAACTCTGGAATGAAAATGAGAGAATAGACTGTAGGTATATGGTAAAAGAGTCATTTAGTCTGTCAAAAAAATGAAATTCTCAGTCTAGCATTAATAATGAATCAATTTAGATGTTATCTTAAAAACTCAATTTACCTTCTGCTCTGTTTCCTCATTTTGGTGCAGTACAGGCTCCATATTCATTTGCACCTGATCATCCATTTCTCTTTCCTTATTTTTCTGCATCTGTAGCTGCAGCTCCAAGTACTCAGCCTCTAAACTTAGCTTCTCCAATTCCAGTTGCTGAAGCAAAGCCAACTGTTGCTGCTTTTGTTGCTCTATAGTCTCCAGCTATTAAATAAGCATCACTGTTACAACACATTTGCAAATACCACAGGCACAAGGAAAAAAACAAGTGTGAGCTAAATCTAAAAGTCTCTAGGTCTGCCACCCTGACAGGGGCCTAGTGCTTATGGCAAGGCTCGACAAACCCCAGGTGCCAGATCACCCTGGCGACTAAAAAAAAAAAAAAAAATCAAACCTGGCGCCTAAGGTGTGCAGGCTGAGCCCAAACACCCTCTCCCGCTTCTTACCCTTCCCCTCCCTCCCCCACTGTGCCAAACCAGACTCCTTCACCAGCTGCAGCAACTATAAAACATGCTGTATGCATCCAGCACCAGAACTGTTCCCTCTGCCACGCCACGCCCTTCCCCCGCTGATGTAACTTCCTGTTTGCTCGGGGGCAGGACATGGCAGAGAAAAGGTTCCGGGGCTGGCTGCAGACAGCAAAGGAGACAGGTTTGGAAGTGCTGCAAGCGGGAGGGGAAGAAGCAGGAGAGGAGTTTGGGCCCAAAGGGGGAAGGGGAGTAAGTAAAGATGCTGGATCCTTAGGAGGGAGAAAGGTAAAATTATGTCTTACCTGATAATTTTCTTCCCTTTACTTACAGCAGATGCATCCAGAAGCTGGTGGGTTGTGTCCATCTACCAGCAGATGGAGATAGTGAATGATACATACCTGTAGCAGGTGTTCTCCGAGGACAGCAGGCTGATTGTTCTCACGACTGGGGTGACGTCCGCGGCAGCCCCCACCAACCGGAAAAAAGCTTCGCGGGACGGTCGGCACGCAGGGCACGCCCACCGCGCATGCGCGGCCGTCTTCCCGCCCGTGCGCAACCGCTCCCGCCAGTTGAATGACTAGCAAAAGATGAAACACACAACTCCAAAGGGGAGGAGGGAGGGTAGGTGAGAACAATCAGCCTGCTGTCCTCGGAGAACACCTGCTACAGGTATGTATCATTCACTTTCTCCGAGGACAAGCAGGCTGCTTGTTCTCACGACTGGGGTATCCCTAGCTCTCAGGCTCACTCAAAACAAGAACCCAGGTCAATTGAACCTCGCAACGGCGAGGGCATAACAGAAATTGACCTACGAAGAACAACTAACTGAGAGTGCAGCCTGACCAGAATAAATTCGGGTCCTGGAGGGTGGAGTTGGATTTACACCCCAAACAGATTCTGCAGCACCGACTGCCCGAACCGACTGTCGCGTCGGGTATCCTGCTGGAGGCAGTAATGTGATGTGAATGTGTGGACAGATGACCACGTCGCAGCCTTGCAAATCTCTTCAATAGTGGCTGACTTCAAGTGGGCCACCGACGCTGCCATGGCTCTAACACTATGAGCCGTGACATGACCCTCAAGAGCCAGCCCAGCCTGGGCGTAAGTGAAGGAAATGCAATCTGCTAGCCAATTGGAGATGGTGCGTTTCCCAACAGCGACCCCTAGCCTGTTAGGATCGAAAGAAACAAACAATTGGGCGGACTGTCTGTGGGGCTGTGTCCGCTCCAAGTAGAAGGCCAATGCTCTCTTGCAGTCCAATGTGTGCAACTGACGTTCAGCAGGGCGGGTATGCGGCCTGGGGAAGAATGTTGGCAAGACAATTGACTGGTTAAGATGGAACTCTGACACCACCTTTGGCAGGAACTTGGGGTGGGTGCGGAGCACTACTCTGTTGTGATGAAATTTGGTATACGGAGCATGAGCTACCAGGGCTTGAAGCTCACTGACCCTACGAGCTGAAGTAACTGCCACCAAGAAAATGACCTTCCAGGTCAAGTACTTCAGATGGCAGGAATTCAGCAGCTCAAAAGGAGGTTTCATCAGCTGGGTGAGGACGACGTTGAGATCCCATGACACTGTAGGAGGCTTGATAGGGGGCTTTGACAAAAGCAAGCCTCGCATGAATCGAACGACTAAAGGCTCTCCAGAGATGGCTTTACCCTCCACACGATAATGGTAAGCACTAATCGCACTAAGGTGATTCCTTACTGAGTTGGTCTTGAGGCCAGACTCTGATAAGTGCAGAAGGTATTCAAGCAGGTTCTGTGCAGGGCAAGAACGAGGTTCTAGGGCCTTGCTCTCACACCAAACGACAAACCTCCTCCACTTGAAAAAGTAACTCTTTTTAGTGGAATCCTTCCTAGAGGCAAGCAGGACCCGGGAGACACCCTCCGACAGACCCAACGCAGCGAAGTCTACGCCCTCAACATCCAGGCCGTGAGAGCCAGGGATTGAAGGTTGGGGTGCAGCAACGCTCCGTCGTTCTGCGAAATGAGAGTCGGAAAACACTCCAATCTCCACGGTTCTTCTGAGGACAACTCCAGAAGAAGAGGGAACCAGATCTGACGGGGCCAAAAGGGCGCTATCAGAATCATGGTGCCGTGGTCTTGCTTGAGCTTCAGTAAGGTCTTCCCCACCAAAGGTATGGGAGGATAAGCATACAGGAGGCCGGTCCCCCAATGAAGGAGAAAGGCATCTGACGCTAGCCTGCCGTGTGTCTGAAGTCTGGAACAGAACAGAGGCAGCTTGTGGTTGGTCTGAGAGGCGAAAAGATCCACCGAGGGGGTGCCCCACTCTCGGAAGATCTTGCGTACCACTCTGGAATGGAGCGACCACTCGTGCGGTTGCATGACTCTGCTCAGTCTGTCGGCCAGACTGTTGTTTACGCCTGCCAGGTACGTGGCTTGGAGGAGCATGCCAAACCGGCACGCCCAATGCCACATCCCGACGGCTTCCTGACACAGGGGGCGAGATCCGGTGCCCCCCTGCTTGTTGACGTAATACATTGCAACCTGATTGTCTGTCCGAATTTGGATAATTTGGTAGGACAGCCGATCTCTGAAAGCCTTCAGTGCGTTCCAGATCGCTCGGAGCTCCAGGAGGTTGATCTGCAGATCCTTTTCCTGGAGGGACCACAGACCCTGGGTGTGAAGCCCATCGACATGAGCTCCCCACCCCAGGCGAGATGCATCCGTCGTCAGCACTTTCGTGGGCTGCGGAATTTGGAATGGACGTCCCAGGGTCAAATTGGCCCGGATGGTCCACCAGAGCAGTGAAGTGCGGCAACTGGTGGAGAGGCGGATGACATCTTCTAGATTCCCGGTGGCTTGAAACCACTGGGAAGCTAGGGTCCATTGAGCAGATCTCATGTGAAGACGAGCCATGGGAGTCACATGAACTGTGGAGGCCATATGACCCAGAAGTCTCAACATCTGCCGAACTGTGATCTGCTGAGACGCTCTGGTCTGCGAAGCCAGGGCCAAGAGATTGGTGGCCCTCGCTTCGGGAAGGTAGGCCTGAGCCGTCTGGGTATTCAGCAGCGCTCCTATGAATTCCAGAGACTGAGTTGGCTGGAGATGGGACTTTGGGTAATTTATCACAAACCCCAGCAGCTCCAGAAGTTGAATAGTGCACTGCATGGACCGGAGGGCTCCTGCCTCCGAGGTGCTCTTGACCAGCCAATCGTCGAGATATGGGAACACGTGCACTCCCAGCTTGCGTAGATACGCCGCCACCACCACGAGGCACTTTGTAAACACTCGTGGGGCAGAGGCGAGCCCAAAGGGCAGCACACAATACTGAAAGTGCCGTGCGCCCAGGCGGAATCTGAGATACTGTCTGTGAGCTGGCAGTATCGGGATGTGAGTGTATGCGTCCTTCAAATCCAGGGAACATAGCCAATCGTTTTTCTGAATCATTGGCAGAAGGGTGCCCAAGGAAAGCATCCTGAACTTTTCTTTGACCAGGAATTTGTTCAGGCCTCTCAGGTCTAGGATGGGACGCATCCCCCCTGTTTTCTTTTCCACAAGGAAGTACCTGGAATAGAATCCCTGCCCTTCCTGCCCGGGTGGTACGGGCTCGACCGCATTGGCGCTGAGAAGGGCGGAGAGTTCCTCTGCAAGTACCTGCTTGTGATGGGAGCTGAAAGACTGAGCTCCCGGAGGACAATTTGGAGGCAGGGAGGCCAAATTCAGGGCGTATCCGCACCGCACTATTTAGAGAACCCACTGGTCGGAGGTTACGAGAGGCCACCTTTGGTGAAAAAATTTTAACCTCCCTCCGACCGGCAGATCGTCCGGTACGGACACTTGTAGGGCGGCTATGTTCCCGTGGATCCAGTCAAAAGCCCGTCCCCGGCTTTTGCTGTGGAGGCGCAGGGGGCTGCTTAGGCGCACGCTGTTGACGAGAACGAGCGCGCTGGGGCTGTCCCTGTGCCTGACGAGGCCTTCGGGCCGGCTGGTTGTACCTACGCTTCGCGAAAGAATAGGGTGCAGCCTGCCGGGCCCGGGAAAAACGTCCACCTGTGGAGGCGGGTGCTGAAGGCGTCCGGTGGGAGAGCTTGTCGAGAGCGGTTTCCCGCTGATGCAGTTGGTCCACCATCTGCTCGACCTTCTCACCAAAAATGTTATCCCCCCGGCAAGGGACGTCGGCCAGTCTCTGCTGGGTGCGGTTGTCCAGGTCAGAGGCACGCAGCCATGAGAGCCTGCGCATCACTATCCCTTGGGCCGCAGCACGAGATGCCACGTCACAGGTGTCATATATACCCCTGGACAGGAACTTTCTGCACGCCTTCAGCTGCCTGACCACCTCCTGATAAGGCCTGGACTGCTCCGGCGGGAGCTTCTCGACCAGGTCCGCCAGTTGTTGCACATTGGTCCGCATGTGAATGCTCATATAGAGCAGGTATGACTGGATGCGGGTCACGAGCATGGAGGATTGGTAGGCCTTCCTCCCAAACGAGTCCAGAGTGCGAGACTCCCGCCCCGGGGGCGCCGAGGCGGTATCCCTCGAACTCCGTGCCCTCTTGAGAGCAGAATCCACGACCGCCGAGTCATGGGGCAATTGTGGCCGCATTAGCTCTGGGTCAGAGTGGATCCTGTACTGGGACTCTGCTTTCTTGGGAATGGTGGGGTTAGTTAATGGTCGCACCCAGTTCCGAAGCAGCGTCTCCTTAAGGACATTGTGCAGCGGCACCGTGGAGGACTCTCTAGGTGGTGATGGATAGTCGAGGACCTCGAGCATCTCGGCCCTCGGCTCTTCCACAGAGACCACGGGAAAGGGAATGGTAATAGACATATCCCGCACAAAGGAGGCAAAGGAGAGACTCTCGGGAGGTGAGAGTTTCCTCTCCGGTGAAGGCGTGGGGTCCGAGGGAAGGCCCGTAGACTCCTCTGAGGAGAAATATCTAGGGTCCTCCTCTTCCCCCCACGAGTCCTCATCCTCGGTGTCGGACATAAGCTCATGTAGCTGAGTCCTGAACCGGGCCCGGCTCGACGTCGAGGCACCAGGGTCTCGGTGTCGTCGAGCGGTGGACTCCCGCGCCGGCGGGGACGGAGCTCCCTCCATCGACGTCGACGGGGACTCCACCTGCGTGGCGGTCGAGACCGGCACCGCAAGCAGCGGCGGTGTCGACGGCCCCGGCGCCGGGCTAGAGCTCGCCGGCGCCACAGTCATCGGCGCCGAGGGCGCAAGCACCCCCGGCGCCGGCACAGCCTGGCGCATCAGCCCTTCCAGGATCCCCGGAAGGATGGCTCTGAGGCACTCGTCCAGGCCCGCTGCCGAGAAAGGCGGTGGGGCCGGTAGGGGTGTCGGTGCCCGAATCTGGTGGGAGCCAGGAGACTGCACCGAGGTGCCGGGACCCTGTTGCGTCGGCACCTCTATCACCGACGGGGATCTCTCCTCTCGATGGAGACGCTTCGGCGTCGACTCCTCTCCGATGTGCATCGAGGGCGACCGGTGACGGCGCTTCTTATCCTTCGTCCGATGCCCGTCACCGGCGCCGGGAGGCATGGAGGAGGAGGATGACGATCCCCCTCGGTCTCGAGGAACCGGGTCAGACAGGGTTCGGTCCCGTGGGCCATGGGCTGAGGGAGTGACCGGGGCCGACTGCCCACGCGGCCTCTCACCTCTACCCTCACCGGAGGACCGGCGGGCCGACGGGACCTGTTCTCCTGGGGTCGATGCCATCGGTGCCGATGTCTCGGGCATCGATACCGGTACCGAAGGACCGGGCGTCGATACCGATGCCGTCGAGGTCGACGTCGAGGGGCCGGCGCAAGTTCCAAAAATACGGTCCCGTTGAACTTGCCTCGCAACCTGAGTCCGTTTCCGGAGACCGAGACACAGGGGACAAGACTTGAAATTGTGCTCCGGCCCGAGGCACTGGAGGCACAAAGCGTGGGTGTCGGTCTGCGAGATGGGCCGGCCGCACCGACCACACTTTTTAAATCCACTCGGGACCTTCGAGGACATCGACGGAAAAATCGCGTCGGCGAAATTAAAGTCGTCGATGGTGGCGGAAATCACACCTCGAAAATGAAAACCGACCGTGCGACCACCAGGCCGCAACGCAACGTCCCCGCTGGAAGCGAGGGAAAATGGGAGCGCGTGCTCCTTTTTTTTTTTTTTTAAAGAAAAGAAAAGTGGAGCGCGCGGCAGTTAATTAAATATAAAAGAAATTAAAAGAGGTTCGCGTAAACGCGACGGTTTTTCCGGGGCTGAAACAGAGAGAGCGGCACAGGCACGACTCTCTCCAGGCGCGGAAAAAAAGGAACTGGCGGGAGCGGTCGCGCACGGGCGGGAAGACGGCCGCGCATGCGCGGTGGGCGTGCCCTGCGTGCCGACCGTCCCGCGAAGCTTTTTTCCGGTTGGTGGGGGCTGCCGCGGACGTCACCCAGTCGTGAGAACAAGCAGCCTGCTTGTCCTCGGAGAAAGAGACTACTAGACTGAAGATAGTGATACTAGATGACCAGCCCACTCAGCAGTCAGTATATGTCGCATCACAAAGCAGAAGAAAAAAAAAAAAAACAGGCAACAACAAACAGAGAACCTTCCTCATCAACCATACTCCAAGACAAGCCAAAACACCACCAAAAAACATGGTGCAAGTTGCCCTACAAAACAAAATCCCTCGAAGAGGGAAAGACTTGTAAATGCATCCATGTACTGCTTTGTCTGCGTTTGTCATTCATTTTTCTCTCGAAAACAATGTCTCCAAAGGACCTAGCGAAAAGATGAAAGTACAGCAACAGAGGCCCCAGAAACAAACACACACACACACAGCGCAGAACCTAGCGGCAGAAAAGGGAGGGATCCTGGATTCATCTGCTGTGAGTAAAAGAAAGAAAATTATCAGGTAGCTTCTGGACTTATTGGGGGAGGGGTCAGAAAAGATGCTAGACTGGTAGGGGAAGGGGGTAACTGACAATCTGGACCTGCAGCAAGGAAGAACGAATGGGCAGAGAAGCTAGATGCACAGAGGTAAGGACACATGCTGTACTGGGTACTGAGGGGGGCGAAAGAGAATAGAAGGGAAAGAGAGATGCCAACCAGTAGAAAGATAGAAGGGAGAGATGATGGAGGGGAGAAAGATGTACAGATACTAAACCAAGTCAGAAAAACAGGAAATATGCTGGGCCATGTTGGGCGGGGAAGGTAGAATAAAAGAAGCTGCTGGACTCGGAGAGGGAGAGGGAAAAGGCCACGGACACAGAAGGAAAATACTGGACATGGGGGCAACACAGGGTCAGGGAGACAGGGGTGATATTGGACACGGGGGATAAGGACAAGAGCGGTGGATGCTGAACAAGACAGGGGCAGGGATACAGAATGGAGATGGGCAGGGCAAGGGAGTTGCTGAACATGGAGGCAGCATAGGGGCAGAGACACTTTGGGAAGATGAATAACAGATATGGAGAAAGAAGAAATATTATATGGACAGAATACCCTGGAAAGAAAGCTAAGAGAAAGTAGAGGAAAGTAGAAACTAGAGATGGGACCAATATAATTATGAAAAAGAAAATCAATGACTAGACAACAAAGGTAGAACAATAATTTTATTTCTTGTTATTAGAAAATTCGGTTTTTGGAATGTACAGCTGCCAGAACTGGTATCAGATATGGCCAAGGCCCAAGGCAGAAATATGGGAGGAAACCTCAAAACTCTGTACCAGGCTATGCTTCCTCAGGTTCAGGCAGACTTTGGCTCCATCTAGCCAAAGAGTCATGTACAACTGCCTTGGTTGCACCTTGCTCCTAACACTATGCCTGGCATCTGGTATCTTTATATTTAAATCCACTAATGGAGCCAGAAAAAGGATATGCGTACTTCTAAAATCTATCAATTACAGAACTCCTTTTATTTCATGTTAGCGTGGTATTGCTTAATTGCTATCTTAGAAAAATGGAGGAAAAGCCTCAAGTAACCTTAAGTGACTCCATTATTCACAGCTCAACGGCTTTCAACTTTACGAAGTACTCACTCATCATTGGCATAAAAACCTCCATAGATTCTTATCGTCTCTTTAATCTTCTTAATGCTTTTTTGAAAATTTTGTTAATTTCTTGACAAACAGAAACTTATCTTTCCAGTGGCACAGTCTCTTTTTTCTGGCCGTGGAAAGATAAGTTTCTGTTTATTAAGAAATTAACAAAATTTAAAAAAAATTTCCAAAAAACATTAAGAAGTAAGATTAGAGAGACTATAAGAATCTATGGAGGTTTTTATGCCAATGATGAGAGTTAGTGCTCCGTAAAGTCAAAAGCCGTTGAAATGTGAATAACAGAGTCACTTGAGGTTACTTGAGGCTTTTCCTCCATTTTTCTAAGACAGCAATTAAGCAATACCACACTAACATGAAATAAAAGGATTTCTGTAATTGATATCTTTATATTTTATACAGGGGGGAAACGAATCTCTCTCTTTCTCTGGTGGTGGTCTACATACAAGGTCCTACTTCTTCAGATTTCAGTTTAATTTCTGTCTACATATTTCTATTTCGTGGTAATTTATTCTGTTTTTAATTTATTTTTTTTACTTATTTATAGCAATTTCAAACAAATATTCCAAATATAACCACTCCTACCATAAATACAGGGAAAATTTCCACAGAGGAAAGAAACTATTTCAATAAGAAATAATACATTAATATCCCTTCCTCAGGGCTCCATAAACGGGGGAGTGGAACACAAATTTAAGGAGTACAGAAAGAAGGCAATCTTAAATCAAGAAAAAGCCTAGGGTGGTAAATCAGCAAATACATATTTACATCAGCTGTCAGATACTACATTCTTACTAGAGATGTTTTTCAGCTCCAAAAGGGCTCTAAGTTGGTCTGGTACAAAAAATACATATTTGACCCCCAAATAACATATTTGGCATTGAGGTGGATAAGCCAAAATGCCAGTTTTGCTTTAACTTCTCACATCACCAGAAAACCTCTTCTCCTTTATTGTGTGGATTTGATAACTTCTGGATATATCCATATCCTTTTGCCCACAGAACCGAGACTGTTGATTTTGCAAATAAAGCCTTATACAGTAATTGCGTTTAAATCCTGTTCAAAGACGAATGAGACTAATAAAGTAGATCTTTCACTATTTCTGAAAAAGATTCTTCCAGAATCGTAGACAACTCTTTGTTATCCTCTTTCTTTGATGACGCTTGATTTTGGACCCCTGTCATCTCCTCCAAGGCATTTGGAAGAAAATAAAAATTCTATTAATTGGAGGACTAGCTTCCTGGGGTATCTTCAAATTTTCTAACAGGAATTCCTTAAGAAGTTTCAAAGGAGATAAAACTGGAGTCTTTGGAAAGTTTAACATGCAAAGATTGAGCCTTCTATTAAAGTTTTATAATTGTTCAATCTTACGGTGAACCAAATGTTTGTCGTTTAACAAAGTCTCCTTAGTATCTCTGACTTCAATTTGAAGTTGATTCACTTGATCAGCAGTATCTTTCTTCATGGACTCCAAAGACAATGAGAGTATCAACTTTACTCACAAGATTAACTACTTCTTGTGTAGATTTTTCCACTGTTGAGTCAAGCCTTTTGAGAACCTTCTCTAAAAGGTAGCCACCACTGGTGCTGCCTCTTTTGCAGATTCAATGCTCTTTCTCTGCAGACATCTCATCAGGTCTAGGCCCCTCCACACAACTCACTAAAGCAGCAAGTTCTGCCGCTGGAGCGAGCGAAGAAAGTTCCCAAGCACCTGCTGGACATTGTGTGGGGGGGAGGGGGCACAGGGGGGGGGGGGTGACAGTTGGTAGGGACAACAATGTGTTCATACCCAGCAAGCTGTGCGCCCTATCCGACAAACTTGCAGAAGGGACCTCCTCCTGCGGGAGTTGGATGGCATCTCTCTCCAAGCTTTGCTGGATAAGAGAGGAGGTGGTCGCTTGGAGGGGTACGGCTCTTATCACTTCTTTTCTTTTGATATGTGGCACAATTCTCAGAAGAAAATAAGAAAACGCCAGCAGAAAGGAACACACTGAAACACTCACGCTGCCATCTTGGCTACTCCCTTGCGGTTACTTATTTGTATTTATGGTATTTGTATTCTGTGTGCATGACCAAGGCTAGGTATTCTATTCGCCTGTATTTTCCATGTAACAATCTGTAGTAATTTGGCTTGTTTAGTTTTCCCAATACATACATTAATGATTTAGGACCCACAGTAATATTTAGAACACTGCCTTTTCATTAGGGTCCTTGTTTTGGAAGTTAGTGCAGCATGGTAATGTGCTCTGGGACTTGAGTGAATACACTTCACAATATGCCTGGTATTGAGAAGGTTTATATTGTGTTAGTGAGATTACACCAGGATCAGAAATGTCTGTGTGATGAGTTTTACAGGAAAAAATAGTGTTGCCTATATGAGGTGTGGGGGAGAGAAAAAAAAAGTGCTTCCCATGTGGGATGCTCGGAAGATTAAAAGAAAGTGTTAGCTGGGGAAGGAAAATAGAAGAGGATGTGTTGGTTGGATCTTTGCACCTAAATTGCCAGTGCTTGTGCTGTTTCTTGTTTTCTTCATTTGGATCCAACTGACAGTTTTGAAAGATTTTCTTTTGGCTACAATAGCCTCCCTTTCATCTCTTTTAAAAACATGGAATACATCTAATTTTGGCTTCCAAGATACTGAAGAGGGCTTTAAACTAGAACCCCCAGGGAAGTAAAAGCCCACATAGTAAAATAAGGTTCTGATCTAGAGGCTGTGATGGAAAAGGCCGATTTGGATTTAATGGCGGTCACAGAGTTATGTTTCACAGAGAACCATGACTGGGATATAGTTATACCGGGACTATCACCTGTTTAGGAAAGACAGGATAGGACAAAAGGGGAGTGGTATTATATGTTAAAGATAATATTAAAACCACACAATTGTAGGACCTACAGGGTAAGGAAGAGACACTGTAGGCCGATCTGGAAAGAGGGAATGGAAAATTTATTTACACTGGTGTGATATACAAGCCTCCTTCACAGAGAAAAAGTAGAGATTTAATTGAAGACAAGAACTGTGAAAAGGGAAGTACTACTAATAGGTGACTGTAATATGTCAGTGGCAGCCTGTCAGAACTGGTGAGTTGGGAGTTGATCAAGAGGGGTGCTAACAGAGACCAATTATGAGTTGACCTGAGTAGCGGCACTGTAAGCTGAGACAGACAAATGAGAGTGAAGGATGGCAGGCAAACTACTTGCTAGTAGAAGAAGCTATCCAAACAATGTCATGGATGAAACAAAACATGAACATTAACACAGGGATAAGTAGTGGAGAACCTTTCCCACTCAGTAATATAGCGGACCCCTTTGGTTGAGTAAGAGAGGAGCACCTGTATGTCCATAAGACAGGATAAACCAGAAACAAGGCTAGACCACAGAACCCTTAAGCACTGGTAAAACTCAACAAGACAGCCGAGTCCACTACCCAGGAAATAAGATCAGTGTTCCAGTCTAAGATATAGCCAACAGATAGTTTATAAGCTATCCAAGAGCATATGTTATGAAAGGTGGCTCACCATGGTAGGATAGATTTATTTTTATTTATTTTATTTTTGTTACATTTGTACCCCACTCATGTCAGGCTCAATGCGGATGAAGAACAGATCTTGACATCTTTTGTCATCTTGACAAAATAATCAAATCTTTCAAGAGCAGACTGAACATTGCTACTGCAGTGTCAACTATGCTAGCACGATCACTAATACACAAATGGTATGATTACCAGAGAACCTCAAATCTCCATCCAGCTCTAGAAATTGATTTCCAAATATAGAATCACAGCACTGCTTCATGCAGTTGAGAAACGTAGTTGTATCAAAGAGCAAAATAATGCAGATGAGACGAGCAGGTTGCTAGGACTCTTGTGCTGTCCAGTTGAATAGAATAACCGGGCAATACTGCTGCCATGGTACTCATGAGTCAACTGGAACTGTGGTAAGCCAGCGGGAAGTGTAACTGCCATATAGATGCAATCTGTTAAGGACCACTGTGCAATACAGCTGCCAAGGAACCCATGAATCAACAAACTGTGGTATACCAACAGCCAGTGTAGCTGCCATGCAGCTGACATCTGCTGGTAAGGACTAGAACTCTTGTGCTTTCCAATGAACAGAATAAGTGTGCAATGTAGCTATCTAGAAACTCATGTGTCAATGAACTGTGGTATACCAGCTGCCATGCAGCTGACATCTGCTGATGACTCCCAAATCTACCTTTCTACCCCTGATATCTCACCTTGCATCCAAACCAAAGTTTCAGCATGCTTGTCTGACATTGCTGTCTGGATGTCTCAACGCCACCTGAAATTATATATGTCCAAAACCGAGCTTCTCATTTCCCCCCCCAAACCCACCTCCCCCCGTTTTCTATTTCTGTTGATGGCTCTCTCATTCTCCCTGTCTCCTCAGCTCGAAACCTTGGGGTCATCTTTGACTCTTCTCTCTCCTTCTCTGCTCATATCCAGCAGATTGCCAAGACCTGTCGTTTCTTTCTTCACAACATCCGTAAAATCCGCCCCTTTCTTTCCGCGCACTCTACCAAAACCCTCATCCACACCCTTGTCACCTCTCGTTTAGACTACTGCAACCTGCTTCTTGCTGGCCTCCCACTTAGTCACCTCTCCCCTCTCCAGTCGGTTCAAAACTCTGCTGCCCGTCTCGTCTTCCGCCAGGGTCGCTTTACTCATACTACCCCTCTCCTCAAGACCCTTCACTGGCTCCCTATCCGTTTTCGCATCCTGTTCAAACTTCTTCTACTAACCTATAAATGTACTCACTCTGCTGCTCCCCAGTATCTCTCCACACTCGTCCTTCCCTACACCCCTTCCCGTGCACTCCGCTCCATGGATAAATCCTTCTTATCTGTTCCCTTCTCCACTACTGCCAACTCCAGACTTCGCACCTTCTGTCTCGCTGCACCCTACGCCTGGAATAAACTTCCTGAGCCCCTACGTCTTGCCCCATCCTTGGCCACCTTTAAATCTAGACTGAAAGCCCACCTCTTTAAAATTGCTTTTGACTCGTAACCACTTGTAACCACTCGCCTCCACCTACCCTCCTCTCTTCCTTCCCGTTCACATTAATTGATTTGATTTGCTTACTTTATTTATTTTTTGTCTATTAGATTGTAAGCTCTTTGAGCAGGGACTGTCTTTCTGCTATGTTTGTGCAGCGCTGCGTACGCCTTGTAGCGCTATAGAAATGCTAAATAGTAGTAGTAGTAGGATGAACACTACAACTACAGGGTGTTCAACTAGGGTCAGCTATAATAATGCTAAAAGAAAGTTGCTCTGGTTGATTCAGAAAACAATGTGCTATAGACATGGCCTATCAGCTGGAGCACTGAATCTGGGCCATAGAGCTGACTGTAGTCACTTTTCAAAGAAGCCAGTGTGAAGTTGGAAACTGTAACCTCTGTGCCATGTTCCAGTTCACAGCTGAGTGCTTTAAACTTAGGCTGTAGCTTGGAAGATTGCTGTAGCAAAGGAGCACAGAGCATGCTGGTGCTGGCCTGCAACTGAGACATCCAGTTAACCACTGATGAAAAATTATGGCACATGACAGAATGCTGACGATGTCATTATCAAACAGATGCAGCCACTCAGTAGTGCTATGCAATGGGCTGCTGCAGCAGCTGTGCCAAAGTCTGCCACCAGAGGCACACCATATAGCTTGCTGATGCAACTGCGCAAGACAGGCGGTGAAGCCTTTGTGTAAAATTGTTTATTGCTGCAGCAATGCTATACAGGAAAAATCCTATATGGTCACCCTAAGGGGCAAAGCCAATTAAAGAACTGGCATTGTATTTGTGCAGTACTAGTAGATAAGAATATAGCATATAGCTGGTTGCCACAGTAGTATAAGTAAGCATACTACTAAGGAAATGTAGAATGAAGTATCTGTGAAATGGAGGTAAGGGACTTCAATAGGTGAATGCAGGAGATTCTCTCTTTTTTTTCTTGGGATTTATTATTCAATATTATTTATTATGCAAGAGCAGTGCAAACCCTGTCCAGAATTGGAATACCTCTGAGACAACCCTATGTGACTGGAAATTAAAAACAACAAAAAATATTCTATTCCACTCCATTATCACCAAGGTACTTAGAAAGAATTATAGTTGTATGACTCAGGTTTGAAAAGGGACATGACTAAGGGGTAGATGCTCTAAAAAAAAAAATGCGCCATTAATGTGGGTTTTAAACTGGTTCAAGCCAGTTCAACAAGCAAGTAGTAAACCGTGCCATGCACAAAAGGGCATTTTCCTGTCATGATAGCAGCTAATGAAAAAGGAATGCAAATGATCCAAAGGGTATTATAATGAGTTGCACTACCATTGCAGGCTATTATAATGAGATGCTCTAAGGTATTACGATCCCCTTACCGTGGAAAACCGAACAGGAGGTCTGCATCTCTCGTTAGGCTGGGGCTGCTGTGAACGGGAGACCAGTGGGAAAGTGCCTAACACCCATCTAAAAAAAAAAAAAAAAAAAAAAAAGAACAAGTTGCATGTCCCAAGTGCTCATGAGGGACTTTAAAAATTTTTTTCTTAAAGTTATGGCTCCTTCGCTATGCCTGTGGCCGTCCCTGCACCTCCCGGGAAAAGGATGACGCCGCGCCGCTCACCCCCTCCACGACCTGCTGCAGGAAGGCTCCTGGGGTTTCTCCCTTCCGTGATCCCGGCTCAGCCTCCACCCCTGAGAGCCCACCCCAGGCAAGAAAAGTGCAGGAGAGTGCAGTTGAGGACGTCCATCATCCACGTCTTCAACTCTCGTCCATCTTCCGCCCCTAGGTCTCTCTCATCGCTGTGATTGGCTGATTGGAAATGTGGGGTCTGAAAGCAAGAGCTTTTTCCAAGATCACCCCAAGAACTCTAACAGATGGAGCTAGTGTAAGGAAATTATTTACAATAGTTACAGGGTTGACCAGTGGATGCAAGTTGGAGCGAAAGAGTACAATGCCTGTGAAAATGAAATGAAGCCAGGAAGTAATCTAATGTTCTGTTGCTTTAAAAAAAAAAAAAGTGTTTTGAAAAAATAAATAAATAAATAAAAACAGAGCCACTTAAGAAAAAGCACCATTTTATATGAAGTCATACGTCCTTGTAGGCTCAACGGTAAAACAACCCAAAGCTTTAAGATCTCCAAGGATTTTCTCAACAAAAATTGAGATATTAGCAAAATACATTTGTGTTAAATCTGTGTCAGGTAGATCCCCAAATATGCATCGGGCCTTCCACTCATTTCAAAGGAAAATCTTTTTACCAATTAGCAGGCCTATGGCCACCAAATGGCACTGCTTTCAAATTTTCAGACCTGATACTGCCCCAAAGTCCTCCACTTCATCCTAAATCCAACCAAATCATAACATATAAGAAACTCCTAAAGGTTCCTAGCTCCGCTGCTACTACTTGAGGAGACAGAGCTTTGGACACAAATATATAATCCAGTCATGACATAACTGAGTGCACTCTGGCTACATGAATGTAATCTTTATCAGGTCAATGTAGTATACACCAAGGCAACTTATTTTTTAAAATGTCTCCCTTCCTGTCAGTGAATGAGACCACCACTGCTCACATACTGACAAGAGAGAATGAGGGTATTACTTGGAGTGTGGATGGATTTTCAAAGGACAAGAGAATGCAGGAGGAGCAGAGTTGGAAGGTGGCAAACGGCGAAGGGAGAGGGCACAAAAGGAGAGAGAGGGAGAGGAAAAAGATAAAATTGAAGGGAGTTTAACAGAGTGCACTGGTGAACAACAGACAAAGAAATCTGGAGTAGGAGGCAGAAAGTTGATAGGGAAGAAAGATGAGGGAGGTGGTGACCTCAGGGAGAGTAAGAGGTAGACACAGAAGGGGAAGGGAGAGAAACCTGTAAGGGATTTAAGACAAAGTAGGGAAAGAGTTGGGGAGAATCAAACAAGGGAGGGTGGACCAGGGCTTATCTAGGACGTTCTGCACTTTTGAGCAGTATTTTTCAGTACTGCATTATACAATTTTACTCAAAAACACTGTTACCTGAACAAATGAAAGATGCTGCATTTTGCAGAAATTTCAAATGTTACATACAGAATTTTCAATTTTTAACTCAATTTCCATGAGTAAAAATAAACAAAACATTCCTTATACCTGTTTTTGTTTGTCTGCAGCCATTCTAATTCTTGTAGCTTGTTCTTGAGGATGAAGCAGAACTGACCTTCCCACTACAAGAGCGCTGTTAGCCAACTGTGGAGAATCTAAGCAAAATGAAAATCACACAAATTCATGAGGCTTGAAAAACAGATTTTCTATCAAAATGTTCTAAACAAGAGTCAACATTTGCTTTTCTAGTTCTGTTAAAAGGGAGGATTAGAAAAACACCATCATGCACAAAACACAAAAAGTAGTAAGGCAAACATACCTACACTAATTACAATTCCTTCATACAATTACATAATATAAGCCAATAAAAATATTAACACTTTTAATTTCTTTCAAAATTTCAAGTCATTCTATTCGTCACGTTAAATCAGTTGACAAGCCATTTCATAGCTGGGGACTCCAAATGGAGAAAACCCATAAACATGTGAACTCTTTTCAAATGGAAGCAATAACTAAGACAATTCTTTGCAGCAGGGATTTTGACCAAGTGGTCTCACAGGACAACAATCATATAAAAGACAACTCAGATCTGTAGAAGTTACCTTATGAACCACCTTAAACACCAAACATTTAAAGCAAACAATAATTAACAGAAGCCACTGCAGCTCTCTCAACACCAGGGAAATACTATCAAAACGTTTTAACTCTACTTATTAGATGAGTGGCCATATTCTAAGTGAGCCGCTGCAGCAGCTCGATAGCCAAACCAGATAAATCAACATACAAAGTGTTGCAATAGTCAAATTATGGCATAATAAGTAACTGAAAACTATCAGATTCCATTAAAAGGGTGCAATCGAATGCACCAAATGGATTTTTTAAAGTACAAAATATTTGAGCCAATTTCCTCACAATCCGACCAGATAGAAACTTTAAGTATCGCATTAATTTTTCCCCATAAAATAGTTGGCAAAATCCTTTGCAGAAATCTTGGCTGAATCCAAACATTGAGGAGCTAATAAAAGCTTCTTAATGACATAACATAAAAATAACTGTTTAACAGCTTCTAGCATGTTTTATACAGCTTAGAAGCTTCAAGATAGAACTGAAGCTTGCCTCAACCCTGGCAACAAAATGTCTTTCATTCTTATGTAATCTTGTCTTCATTCTTTCTTTTTCCTTTTTTTTTTTTTTTTTTTAAACTCTGTTATGTTTAAAATCTACCTACAAATTATTGCTGGTGTGGGCTGAGACAGGTCACCTCCTCCAGAAATCTAAGCCTTTGGGATCACTGTCATTTTTAGTACCCTTCCATAGCCAAAAGAGCATATCCAAATTCAGAAGAAATTAGAGAACCTGGTACTTGACTTCAGAATGGCATTTTCTACTCTGGCTTACCTCGCCAGACTTTCCTACAGTCAGAAAAGATAAGCCTGAATTTTATTAGAGAAGGGATACTGTGCATCTCAAGGGGGAGGGGATGATATCTTAATTTTGAGATTAGCAACTTAAATACTGTTAGCAATACGTTTGTTTATAAAATATGGTACCAAGACAGCATCATATTTAGCTACCTATAAGTGGTTGGCATAGAGGAGCATAATCAAACGGCGCCGGCCAAATAGATGGTCGGCCATCTTTTGTTTTGATAATACAGTTGGGGCCGGCCAAATGCCATAGATCGCAGGGTTTGAGATGGCCGACTGTTTTTCAGTGATAATGGAAACTGGAACCGGCCATCTCAAACCCAGCATTCGTAGTGCACTGGTACTTCTGGATATTTAGATCTTGCTGATCAGTTATGTTATGACTTACTTGTTCTGGAGTGCTGTATTTTGTGATACTGTTTTGAGAAATGTTCAATAAAGACCATACAAATTAAAAAAGTCCCTGCTGTGCATTTTCCCTTGATGGCCGTCCCTGACGTGCACTTCCCTTAATGGCCGTCATTCTATTGATGGCCGTCTTTCTCCCTGAACGGGAAAATCAAAACTGTTTTTGTTCACAGCTTTTTTAGTAGTAACAGTGGGATCTGAACCGGCCACATCTGCATTACAAGACCAGTGATGTAACCACTTTTTTTAAATTTTTTATTTGTACCCCGCACTTTCCCACTCATGGCAGGCTCAACGCGGCAGGCAATAGAGGGTTAAGTGACTTGCCCAGAGTCACAAGGAGCTGCCTGTGCTGGGAATCAAACTCAGTTCCTCAGTTCCCCAGGACCAAAGTCCACCACCCTAACCACTAGGCCAAAGCTCCACTTACTTGGATGTCCCTCCCTTTTGATTATGCCCCTCCAGGTCTCTCTCAGCCACTCACAGACAGCTAAAATGTGCTGTGATTGGCTGAGAGAGACCTGAAGGGGTATAATCAAAAGGGAGGGACATCCAACTAAGTGGAGCTGTGGCCAAGTGGTTACATCACTGATCTTGTAATGCAGAGGTGGCCGGTTCAAATCCCACTGTTACTACTAAAAAAGCTATGAGCAAAAACAGTTTTGATTTCCCCGTTCGGGGAGAAAGACGGCCATCAACAGAACGACGGCCATTAAGGGAACAGGGAGAATGATGGCCATTAAGGGAAGTGCATGTCAGGGACGGCCATCAAGGGAAAATGCACGGCAGAGATAAAAGAATGATTCTGCCATTTTTATATTTTGAGGTGCCAAGGTGGACAACAGAAGCAAAATTCCTATTGCACCCCGACAGTGCTGACTATGTCACCTTTATAAAGAACTGGGATAGTATCCCCCTACAGAACCTAAAGCTGGTTTACTTCGCCTAATGCCTATAGCCTAAAAACGCTTCCCTGCATGTTCCCATCAACCAATAGTGCTATATAGTCTGACTCCTCCTTGACTGCCTTACTGCACGCTTGTGTCCAAGGCTTTAAGAGCATTAGATGACAGACTCTGTCCTTGGCCTAGCAAAGGACACAATAACTGCTCATGGAGCCACTGCTCCCTCACTAGCTGTCCTGGATAAAGACTCCCCCTCAAACTACAAAGTTTGAATGTGCTCCATTCTCCTCCGGAGATATCTTTCAAGAGCCATTCACCTGGGTGAATATGGACCCCTAAAAGAAGGAAAAGGCAGCATGACCTTGCTTGTGTGAAGATCATCCAGGGAAGAGTGAAATATGTAAAATGCTTATCTGTCCATGCTTAAGGTACCAAATCCAAAATTTGCAGGAAAGGACTATGCTTAGGGCAGATATGGAAAAGGAAGACTTGGAAAGCCAGGCTGCTCTAAGCTTTTTCCTCCATGGACACCAGACCTTATCTCCTTTTAGAGACAAAGAAACTTCCATAGACTCCAGAGAGGAGTAAAATCAATCTTCCCAAAGCCTAAATCAGGTGTTCTAGTGTATACAGCAACTGAAAACACCTGTTCCGACTAGCCCTGCAAAGCCAATCAGTCAAGTAAGGGAAGACTAAGAATCTCTCCTTATGGAAGAATATTCCCATCCCACTAGATCAAGAAGAGAGCCTGAAGCTGTCAGAGAACAAGGAAAAGTGCCTCGGAGAACCATTTGGTGGTAACCTGTGAAGGGAACATATGAAAATACTCATACCAAGCTCAAGACAGTGAGAAAGTTCCTCCATTCTCACAGTCCTAATGAACTTTCACAGCATTTTCTATCACAAGTTAAACAAACAGCTCCACATTTCCAATAAAGAAATGGGCCCCCAAATCTGCAACTGACTTGTTCAGCCAAATATTGTTGCCATTGCAGTCAACCTTATGGTATGGATGACAGAACCCATGAGAAGAATACTACAAACCAGTAAGGAAGGCCCTTAGTATTGTTATGAAAGAAATTCAAGAACTCAAGCTGCCTGCTAAAAAGATGGGAGCTGATCAAGGGAAACCAACTCTCCTGGGCTCCTTCCTGCAGGAAGAGTGGGGTGACTGGTCAGAAATACTTACATTTCACCAACATGCCCATGACTTTCACAAAAGGCAGTTACCCATAAACCAAGAGACAGCTTCTCAATAAAGCCGAGTGTGCAGTGACCACTGCTCTTTGGGGAGCTCCCAACAACTTTGGTCATAATCCCTATGATTCTATCTGCACTAGAACTGGGCCAGGCCAATAAGTCAGCTAATAAACAGAGCTCCTCAATATCACTTCTCTTTCACCATAGGTCCACCTGGGAGCTGTTTGACTGCGCAGGAAGATCAAACCATCCAAATTCTACATATCATTACCTGAAAAGTTGACCTTGTGAAAACATTTGGGGGTTGTTGGACACAATGCAAAAGCACTCTTAATCATGCAGCCACTGCATACTATACTGTTGTCTGAAGAGACTAGAGCATGCTCCTTTGCTACTTGATTGCAGCTTCCACCTCTTGGTAGGGAAGTCTTACCAGCTTCTGGCCATGACACAGTTTGGTATCCTTGGCTGATGTTGATTGGGTAATCAATCAACAAGACATACCCCACCTCAAGGAGAATGCTGTCCTGAAGGACAGAAGGAAACTTACCCACCAAGAATCCATTTTGGAACTCCAGGACCCACTAGAGAAAGGCTTGAGCTATATAGACACTGCAAACTGCTTCTTCTTGGGGTAGAGCTAAATTAAAATTTAGAGTCTCTGATTCTTTATTCCTTGGGGCACTAAATGCTCTTTCTACCTCCACTAGATTCATTCCCAAGGCTATTAGTAATTAAGTGTATAAAACTTTTTTTTTTTAACCAAAAAAGGGAGAAAATGGCTGTAGTCTTCTGTTTTCTTGCTGCAGTGAAGGTGGTACAGTACTAAACACATTTTTTTTGTAGAAGTTTTCATGTAATAGCAGTGGATGATATGGATATGAAGCAGAGCAGTATTTTTGGTTTATAAATGTATGTGTGCTGAGTGATGTGTTACTATTTAGTTTTTGTTTTTATTATATATGTTTTAAATTGTAAATCGCCTAGGTTGTAGGTGATATCTAAATTTTGAAAATAAATAAGTAGAACAGGTACCAATTAAAAAACAGTCCCATCTCTAATTTTCTTCAAATTAAAAATCTAATTTGTTTATCCTCTCCTAATTCAGAAGCCACTCATGGGGCTCCAGCAGGTCTCTATTAAAACCACCCAAGCAGTGCAAACGATTGAATCTTGCTCTTTTCTGCTTTAATAAGTACATGGTTATTTACCTACCCCATCTAATTAAGAACCTTAAGATTACTCAAGGCAGCCAATAGTTTCCATATGTTGATGCGGCCCTTGATTTCCAATGGAAACTGAGTGCAAATCTTCTGTAAGCAAGTTGCCTATTCCATTATGGATGCCTAAGTAGTCAGAACAATTTAAAGAATTGTTATCTGATAGGTCAAGTTCTTAGTCAGGTTAGAAGAAGACACCACTAACACTATCCATACCTCAATTCTTCCCCCCCACATCTCTTCCTTTTGTCCTACTCTATGCTACTGTGTTATTTCTGGGATACTTTTACCCATAAGTTGTAAGCTGCACTGAACCTGCTATCGAGCGGGAAAGAGCGGGTTATAAATGCTACAAATAAATAAATAAATAAATAAATCTTAAAATAATTCAGGGTATCAATCTCTGAACACTTTGTGAGAGGAAGAGCCGGAAGCTGCATGCTTCTTACACCCCCTGCTCTTTACCCAAGCCGTAGATGATCTTGGAGACATCTTTGCACAATGTGCACATTTAGGAATGTCATGATCAGGCCCCAAGTAGCATTTAACAAAACAATATGCAGGTCTGTGATGACATCTTTGCCTTGCAGTGGCACATCTTTAACCCCAGCAACAGAACAGGATAAAACACTCTGCAGTATCAACACAGGCAGCAACAAACAGCAGAGGTGGTCCAGCGAAGATGATAATCATTGGCATGCCACATGTAATTTTATTGTATGAAAACCTGACTCGGCCAAATTTCAGCACTATGCCTTCATCAGGGGTCAACAAACTTTCCAGTGTAGAGCAGAACAAATGGCGTATGTGACCATACTCCTTTCTGGTTCATCTTGAACCTGGTCACATATCCCACTTGTTCTGACCTGCGCTGAAGAGTTTGACAACCCCTGATGAAGGCATAGTGCTGAAACTTGGCTGAGTTGGGTTTTCATATAATAAAATTGCATGTGGTGTACTAACAATTGTCTATTTCTCTGGACCACCTCTGTTTGTTGATGCTACATCTTTAACCGCAACAGGGCATACAACATGGAAGAGAGGAATAGGCAAAGTTAAATTCTAATATTTTTGTTCTGAGAGAGAGAGAGAGAGAGAGAGAGAGAGAGAGAGAGAGAGAGAGAGAAGCAGTGGCGAGTGAAAAGTACAGACAAGTATGAGCATACACCATCAGAGTGATAGCTTGGACAAAAACATACTGTGAATCGTGACAGTAGCCATGTAAGTTGGGATCTTACATACACAATCAGAAAGATCTTTGGTCTTGAGCTCAGAGAGCAGGACCTGTGTCAATGATGTCCAATGTCGTTGGCCACTAGTGTAGCTGATTATATCCTGGTTTTTAGAAAAGCGACATGCAAAGCTATCTGACAATGGTAAGCTAATTTCAATATTCAAATGGCAAACATTTTATTAACCTTACCATTTCATCTTTGTTCTAAGCAACTTCCTCTCATACACATTCTGTTTGGATAAGCTGAAGACCAGACTTGGGTTTATTTTGCAATTCAAAACTAAAGAGGACTCGGGGGTCACGTGATGACTGCTTCCTGAGCAGCAGCAAGAAGGGAGAGCTCCCTCGAATCCTTTGCAAAAACCGGCTATATGAAACATTTCTTATACCCTGAAAGACCCCAGAATAGAGCGAAAGGTCAGAGAACGCACAGCAAAAAGGGGACTGCAATCGAAGAAACGGGACAAGCGGTATGCCCACTAGAAATCAGGGCGCCTTAAAACAAAAGCACACTCCCGCAGGAAAGGCGGCCAAGATGGCGACGCCCTCAGACTCCCTACCTGGGCCGGAGAAAAACGCGGGAGATTGGGCGAAAGAGATTTCCTCAACTGTAGCAGCGGCATTGGAAGACCGTTTGAACAAAATCCATTCGGCGGTTGAGGAAATTAATGAGAAATTTGACACGCAGGCCCGCCGGCTAACAGAGGTGGAACAGAGAATGCTTACCCAAGAAGACACAACAACGGATATGGCGGCCCAGATTGAGAACCTGCAGAAAGAAGCAGCAGCCCTCAAGGCACAGGTAGAGGAACAAGAGAATAGAAACCGACGCAACAATCTGCGAGTGGTAGGGCTTCCCGAAGAAGTAAAAGAGGGAGAACTATATAAATTCTTTAGCGAGTGGCTACCGACGCAGTTGGGCCTAGGAGAAGATATCGGCACATGGCAGTGCGACCGTGCGCATCGAATCGGGAGCAGGAAAGAAGGAGATAATAAACCCAGAACAGCAATTGCTCATTATACAAATTGGCGAGAGAAAGAAACGCTGCTAAAGCAGGGAAGATCTAGGCAAGCACAGCTGGAATACAAGGGACATAAGCTCTTATTGTTTAATGATTACTCCCTGGCGGTGGCGCAGCTAAGGAGAGCAATGGCTCCCACGTGTTCTCAGATGTACAGCAAAGGCATCAGATTTTCGCTTTTATACCCTGCAAAGCTAAAAGTGTGGCATGAAGGAAAAGCTCTGATGTTCCAAGAAGCAGCAGAAGCCAAGGCGTATATGGAACGTTTGAATAGAGAAGTACCAGCAGGAGAATAGCTATTTGAAGGTAAAATTTCCCCGTGGGACAGATCGAATGGGATATAATGGCGTGCGTTATCTTTGAATTTATTTTTTGATTACACAAAGAGAATCTAGCTGGAAAGGTGTTCACGGGAAAATTGAACAGAGTGGTATCAGCAGGAGGATAGCTAAGGAAGGTGACACCTCTTCGAGGGACAGATCGAATGGGATATATTGGTTTGATTTAATAATGTTTTTACTCTGTGTTCGTACAGCGAGAGCCTAACTGGAAAGTCCCAGATGGGGGGGGTAACAGTTATTGTCAAGAGATTCCCTATGGCGGGGGTCAGAACTGAGATATCAGCGGGAAAAATCATGCCCCCAAACAGGCAAAAAATGCCATGAACAGGTTATTAACAAAGATACTGATCCTATGAAGTCTGACATTAAGCGAATAGGTGATGTAGTAAACATGGAACTGTGGTAATGAAGCAGAGTACAGAGATCTCGAGCAATATTCTAAGAGATAATTCTAGCAAGCTAAAAGAATGTTATGTACACGGACTGTGTAATGTTGTTTTCAAGAGGGGGAGATGATAATGGAATATGGGGATAGGGGATGTATCACTGGGCAAAGTATTCGAGGGAGGAGTAATGATGTTTGTATTTGTTGTATGAAGACGGGAAGGAGAAGGATGAAGAAGAGGAGGAATCAGAAGAGATATGAAGGGGAAGGGGGAGGGAGGGGAGGGAGAAGAATTAGGGACTGTGTGAATGAGGGGGAAGGGGACAGCAAGGGGAATTCGAGAGGGGAAGGGAAGGGTGGGGGGGAAGAGAATTGCCTGCAAAGGGAAAGATGGGAAAACTCTATGATGGAAACCGATACTCAGGAGCAGAAAGTTCCTGGTGGGTCCAGCTGGGAGGCCAACCGGGAACATAAAAAGATTAAAATAGACGACATGCAGATTATGGAAAAAAGAATGGGAGATGGTTAACTTGAAGATACTATCTTTGAATGTAGATGGGGTTCACTCCCCAGTTAAACGCACTAAAATACTATCCTGGCTTAGGAAGGAAGGGGCGGACATAGCCTTTCTCCAAGAAACCCACTTGTCCAATTCAGAGCATGTGAAACTGAAGAGAGGGTGGGTGGGAGAGGTAATTTGCTCATCCTTTAACAGCAGACAAAGGGGAGTTGCTATTTTGGTACACAAACAGCTACCTTTAGCCATCCACAAGGTATTACAAGATAAAGAGGGAAGGTACGTTATAGTGATGGGAGAGCTGTGGGGCCGAAAGCTCAGCCTTTGCAACATATATGGGCCAAACACCTATAACCATAAATTCTTTTCAGATATAGTAGCACAGTTGGCGCGGTACCCGGAATACCAGAGAATCTTGGGAGGAGATCTCAATATTACTGCAGACCCCACTATTGATTGTAAACCAAGTAAACCCAAAACAAAGGGATGGGAACATAGGGGAGTCAATTTTCTGATACACCAACTGGGGTTGATAGATGTGTGGAGAATTCTGCATCCCTATGATTCAGACTTTACATTCTTTTCTAATCCACATAACTCGTATTCTAGAATAGACTACTTTCTTGTATCACAGGCCCTATTTCCAGTCTCAAAAGCAGCACAAATACTAGACAACACACTGTCAGATCACTCAGCTATTGGGTACTCTATAGAATATACTAAGGGGACCTCAGAGAGGATATGGAAGTTCTCCCCGGCACTATATAGAGATGAAGCGTTTAAAACATATTTGAGAGAGAAGTGGGAAGACTATCAAAGGGATAATAATACCCCGGGAGTGAGTCCAGTGATATACTGGGAGGCGGCCAAGGCTGTTCTGAGAGGCCATATATTGGCGTATACCGCTGGGAAAAAGAAAAAAACAGAGGCAGAGTTATTAACTTTATCGGCTGAGTACCAGCAAGTGCGCAGGCAACATATGGGAAGCATGGATAAAGAGCACAGGGAGAAACTGGGTCGGCTCCGTAAATGTATTGACCAATTGCTTAATGCCAGAGCAGAACGGGATATATACTATCAGAGATTCAAATTATTTCAATGGGGCAATAAGGCAGGGAAACTTATGGCAAACCTAGTGAGACCGTATAGGAAAAGACAGATTGTTACATCAATAAAAGATAGCGCAGGCAGAGTATACCAAGAAGAGGCTCAAATACATACACAATTTGTTCACTACTACCAGTCATTATACGCAGTAAGGGACTTGGACCTACCAAAGAGGGACGCTTTCTTTGAGGGCTTACAGGTACCACAGATGAACACAGAGCAGGCACAACACTTAAGCGCCCCTATAACAGAGCAGGAGGTCAGGCAAGGCATTAAAGCATTAAAACTGAC
Organism: Microcaecilia unicolor; assembly: GCF_901765095.1. Taxonomy (NCBI): domain Eukaryota; kingdom Metazoa; phylum Chordata; class Amphibia; order Gymnophiona; family Siphonopidae; genus Microcaecilia; species Microcaecilia unicolor. Next base: position 43,659,821 of record NC_044034.1, on the reverse strand, counting down.
TAAAGCCCCAGGCTCAGACGGATATGGGCCGGAATATTATAAGATCTTAATGACAGATATTACTAAACCACTGGTTGACTTTTATAATGACTTATCAGGGGGTGAAGGTGAAGGGAAAAATAATCAAAATCTAGCACATATTATCTTAATCCCTAAACCAGGAAAGGATCCTGGCCAGGTGGGCTCTTACCGACCCATATCCCTGTTAAATCAGGATGTCAAACTTCTTGCAGCTATTTTAGCGCGAAGAATGAATCTGGCGCTCTCTGGAGTGGTACAGGAGGACCAGGCGGGTTTTGTCCCAGGTCGATATGCCTCAATGAATCTTATTAGGGCAATGGCAGCAATACACACCTATAAAGGAACAAAAGGGAACGAGGTGATAGCGGGGCTAGATATGGAAAAAGCTTTCGACAGCATATCGTGGCAGTATCTCTTTTGGGTGATGGAGAAATATGGGATTAGTGGTAGATTTATTGAATGGGTTAAGTCTCTATACACTAAGCCGAGAGCGAGGCTGATAATAAATAACACCCTAACAGAAGACTTTGAGTTACAAAGGGGAACAAGGCAGGGGTGCCCACTATCGCCAATCCTGTTCCTGCTGGCAATTGAGCCATTGGCGATTAAAATACGACAAAGCGACAGGATTAGGGGCCTCATGGTGGGGGGGAAGGAGATCCGCATCAACTTATTTGCAGACGATATCCTTTTGTATCTGCAAGACACATTCACTCACCTAGATCAGGCACTACTCTTAGTAAAGCAATTCGGGGACATATCGGGGTTAAGGGTCAATTGTGAAAAATCTGAATTACTCCCACTATCAGGAACCCAAGATAAACCAGGATTTGGCAGGCTCCCTATACCACCAGTATCACAGGCAATGCGCTATTTGGGGATCTTCTTGAGTACTAACCCTAAAGTGATGTATAAGAAAAACATATTGGAACAAATTGATAAGATCAGGATAACTTGTGAGAGATGGAAAGATCTCCCCCTATCACTTTATGGCAGGATAGCATTAGTTAAGATGGTTCTGTTACCAAAGCTATTATATCCATTGCAAGCAATACCTATATGGATTAAGAGGCAGGACGAGAGGCTATTTAGATCCATTATAAGATCCTTTATTTGGAGGCATAAAAGTGCACGCATAGGACACCAGATGTTGATACGTAACAGGGAGGGGGGAGGCCTTAACCTACCTGAGTTACGACTTTACAATGTGGCAGCCCTGATGCGTATAATCTACGAAGGTATCAGTGGCCAATCAAAATTTACTCCAAACCAATGGTGGGAGGACTGGTGTAAACCATATTCGTTCATAAATTTAATACACACATCACCAGGACTGGGTACCATTGCAAACAAGCAGTATAGCTTTCTTACACCGCTCCGCTTGGCATGGAAGTGGTGGAGGAGCAGACAGGACAGAAGCCCGTTTGTCTCGCCCTTTCAGAGAATAGTGGGGCTGGTAGACTTCCCGGCAGGTATGGGACCATCTGTATTTAAAAGATGGGCAGAAAAAGGGTGTGTGACTTGGGGAGACTTGGTACCCACGGAGAGCGATGGCTTCCCTCCCTTCTCGCAAGTGAAGGAAATATGGAGGGTTCCAAACAATCACATGTTACAATACCTACAAGCAAGACATTACTGGCTACAGGTGTGGAGGAAGTATGGGAAGGGATGGTCATATGGGAAATTGGATGAAAAAGTGATATGTTTACCCCCGAAGGCCAATAAATTATCTATGTGGTACAAGCTGACGAAGATGGCTATACCAGATGGGGGGAGGGGAGGAGCTGTCGCTGCGTGGAATAGAGAGCTGGGAACTGAATATACGCAGCCTCAGTTTGATTTCCTGTTTGTGTCATTAGCCGAATTTGTTAAATGTGCAGACTGGCAAGAAACCCAGTTTAAACTGCTACATAGGGCATTTATCACTTGTGAAAAGGGGAAGAAAATGAAGTTGTGGGAATCAGACATATGTCCCAAATGCCAGGCAGGCATAGGCACCTTCCTGCATAGTTTCCTGGAATGCCCTAAATTAGAACTTTGGAATCAAATATTTGGGGTGCTGAACGCAATAATCCAAGGGACGGTAGAATGGTCCTATCCAGCGTTGTTACTGGGGGACCAGGCAGATCTACTGGAACAGGGGCTCTCTCAACCGCAGAGGAGGTTCTTATATATGGCTACCCTGGCAGCAAAAAAAAACTATCCTGCAGTGTTGGATCAGGGCGGAACCAGTACCCTATGCCTGTTGGGTGGCAAAGGTTAAAGATATAGCAAAGCACGAGAACATATTGTATAAGAAATCTCCAAATTTAGATAACAGGCAGTACGCAGTGCTCTGGCAGAAACTAGAAGATATGTTAAGATAGTAAGGTTTCCTAGAACCGATGAAGATCATATAGGGGGGGAGGGGGGGCAGGCCTGGGGGGGTTCAGGGCAGGGGGGAGGGGAAGGTATAGAAGAAAATGTTAGTGCAATTGTGCTTTATGTACACTGGTTATGTTTTTATGTGACGAAAGTTTTGATGTTATAAGAGTTGGTGGTTTGTACTAGATCATGCATTTTATAAGCATGTATTGTACTGATGACAATAAAGAGAATTGAAAAAAAAAAAAAACTAAAGAGGACTCATACCACTTGTATTTTCAACATCTGTGTTATATAGTACTGTATTGTATCCCTCAGTCAACCATATGCAACAAGACTATTGTCAGGCTCAAAAAATTTACAAAGGTTCAACAATCTGCAGGGATTTGGATCTAATTAAACAATGTAACGTGTAGGAATTCCACTAAGACTTTCATACCAGCTTTCTATTATTTTCATGATAGAAACGTAAAGAAATGGAATCTCTACAAAGTGTCTCTCAACCTCCATGGAATAAAGAGATTACATTAGTAAAGAATTTTTCTATGGCTGCTGCTGAAAAATAAGGCACAGATGGCTAACAATGAGGGTCATACTGAAGACATATCACTCTGAGAAGCAAATCTCAGCCCAAGAGAGGAGATGCACAAAGACAAAAAGGCACAACTTGGCAATGCAAAAAGCAAACACATATTCATGCCAAAGAATATTATGAACTGAAAAAGGATCTATTTCACCACTCTGCCTGTTAAGATCTTTTAATATTTACCAAACAGTATATTTCAAGCATCCAAAAAAGCCACACAATGCAAGCTTGCCAACCTGAATGCAAAGGGGTTCTTGCCTCATGAAGCACACTGAATTGTTTTTCTCCAAAGTTTACGCTCTTACTGCACAACGCCTTCCTCTTGTGCCAGAAACAGAGATCCCGGCTCAGTCCCTTCCAGAACCAAGGTCACTGATGAGGGCCCAGCTGAATGATCATTCTGATTAGCAGGACTGTGGAGTCAGTACACAAAAACTTTGACTCAGATTCTTCTATTTTTCTACTGTCCAACTCCAACACCAGCTCCATCTAACTCTTACTGATATTAGCCTTTACATTTTTTGTTCTGATCTAAAGTACTGGTAAATATAACTTTAGATCTTGGGACAAAGAGTATATACAGTACAGTCTCAATTATCAGACCTAAACGAGACCAATCTGTTGTCGGATAACTGAAACGTTGGATAATATGGAAAACAGTGCATAACCCCTCAAACAATGCGTAAACAAAGGCATAGAGTTCCCGATTTTCAAAAAATGTTCAAAAAGGAGAAAAAAAAAAAAAAAAGAGAGAGATTTTTTTAAATTGAAATAAATGCGATATCATCACCAACTGAGATACACCAGATGGTCGAATTACTGAAGGTCGGAAAATCAAGACTGTACTGTATAACTATAAAATGATTTTTAAAAAAACACAAAAGAAACATTATAATATATGGTAAATTTTTATTTTAAAGCTGGAGTTGGAGTCCGCCTCCATGAAGAAAGGCTAAAGAGGTTAGGGCTCTTCAACTTGGAAAAAGCTAGGGAGATATGATAGAAATCTACAAAATCCCGAGTGGTATAGAACAGGTAAAAGTGAATCGATTTTTTACTCTTTCAAAAAGTACAAAGACTAGGGGACACTCAATGAAGTTACATGGAAATACTTTTAAAACAAACAGGAAGAAACTTTTTACCTCAATGAACAGGTAAACTTTAGAACGTGTTGCTAGACAATGTGGTTACATCAGTTAGCATATCTGGGTCTAAAAAGGTTTGGACACGTTCCTGGAAAAAAAAAGTCCATAGACTGCTATTGAGATAGACATGGGGGAAGCCACCGCCCCCCCCCCCACCCCCTCAGGACCCTCAATGCTCTAGTTACCAGCAAAGAAGCTCCATCTTTCTCCTACTACTGTATCTTAACTCTTTTTTCCAAAGGGGAAAAAAGAAAAGCAAAGATACTTACCTTTAGGGAGGAATTTGGGGTGGGTTCAGAGAACAGCTCTGTCCTGGTAGAACCTGGTGTAAGGCGGGTGTGCTACAAGAGCTTGAAGTTCTCTTACTCGTCTGGCAGAATTAAGTGCTATTAAGAACAGTACTTTCCAAGTGAGGAACTTCAGAGAACAGAAACAGTGACTCAGATGGAGGTTTCATGAGAGCTGTGAGGATGATATTAAGATCTCACAAGGTGGTTTGATATAAACCTTTCATGACTAACTATCCAGGGATGAACAGAAACTGGATTATCAACCTTTGAGTGGTAAGCGCTAATAGCACTTAACTGAGTTAATTTTCAGGCCAGAATTAGAAAGATGTACTCCATAAGGGAAGAAAGAGAGCACATAGTAGGGTTGAGTGCTCTGGCTACACACCAGAGAGAAAATCTTCTCTGACTGAAATGGCAACATTTCTGTATAGAAGGCATCATTAGAGGCTAGGAGTATCCTAGAGATACCGTCTGGAAGATTTAAGGAAGCTAATTCTCTGTTGTCAAGGCCAGAGTGTGGTGGTCTGGATGTAGGAGGGACCCCTCGTTCTGTGTTACCAGGGTTGGAAAGGGATCTAAATTCAATGGTTCCTTGGACGATAATGCTAGAAGAGAAAACCAAATCTGAGGTGGCCAGTAGGGAGCAATTAAGATCATGGTCCCTTGGTCTTGACACTGCTTGAGAAGAGTTTTTTCAATGGGAGGCAGTGAGGGAGCAGGCGTACAGAAGATCTGTTCCCCAATGAAGAAGGAAGCCATCATGGGCTACACGGTTGGGAGCATATAGCCTGGAGCAGAAGCTGGGAAGCTGTTAGTTCTGACAAGAAGCAAAGAGGTCCACTGCTGGGGCCCCCCCACTGCTGGAAGATTTGGCGAGCAACAGGACTACCGAGGAACCAAATCATGAGGCTGACTCAGCTCAATTTCTCTGTCACAGCATTCTGCTTGTCAGCTAGGTAAACGGCCGCTTTAGAAATATTTCAAGAAGTTGCCCAAGTCCGTATCTGGATTGCTTGTTGACAGAGGAGAAAAGAAGCTATTCTCCCTTGTTTGTTCAGATAATACATCATAACCTGATTGAGAAGGTGGTCCTGGAAAGTTTTGAGGGCATTCCAGACTGCTCATAATTCCAGACTGATAGGATGCCATGTCTGCTGCAGGGTCCCAGAACCCTGTGTATTAAAGGCCATCGAGATGGGCACAACCTACCATAGCGGTGTGTGTGATGAGAAATTTGTGATGTGGAGGGAGCTGAAACAGAAGTTCCCAGGTAAGATTATGTGGAACTATCCACCACTGTAGAGAGTGGTACAGTTTCGGAGTAACCCGAATACAAGCTGAGAGCGGCCTGCTGGCTTGAGACCACTGAGAGAGTCTACTAAGGTAGACTGGCACCCTGTTCTAATAGTGGCTTATTCACCAGAACCACGGATCTTGGGAAGTAGTCTATGCTAGTACTCTGGACCTTTTTTTTTTGCAAATCATGTACATCGTACTTTTCTTGGGACCATTTTGTTTGTTCTGGAATTTTGGATCATTTTAGCTTTTAGACTTGGACAGGGAGGGCTCTCTCCTTTTTTTTTTCCCTTTCTTTCTTGATCTGTATCAGGCCAGCGGGACACTGGATGGCATTGATTCCTGAGGACTCTTGCTATTGACTGGATTATCAACTTGTACTGAGATTATGAGAGAGCCTCTGATGTCGTATCCCTGTTTAGTTTATGAGCATTCCTTGTTCCATGATGATTATGGGAAGAGGAGAGGGGAAAGGAACAAGAAAATCAACAAGGGGGGGGGGGGACACAGAATTTGAGCACTGATGGGAAACTAGACTGAATCTACCTGGATGAATGAATGTTGGAATGTGATGGATTGGATGTGTTCATGGTGGGGGGCTGACTGTGTTGGGGTGGATGGGAATTAAAAAGTGACTGGTCTCCCATGTGGAGCCTATGGTTTTTTCTATTGGGGTTATGGGGAGTGAAGTATATCTGGGAGGGGGGAGGGGAGGTGGGTATAAGGGAATGGGAACGGGGGAGAAGGTTGGGTGACCCTTTATTCACATGCTGGATATAGGATTTTCTTGTACTGCAAAAGTATTATGATTGGGTGGGCTGGTGGCTGGGACAGCCCATTCCAACTCCCATTCATACTTACTCTCTGGGACATGTTCTCAGCACAGGAGTGACCTAATGGTAAAGATTGTCATGTGGAATGTATTTCCTCCCCCATTAAAAGATCTAAAATACTACAAGTTTTGCAGCGACATCATGCAGACATTGCACTACTGCAAAAAAAACCCACATTCATCAAATATAGAGAATGGTGGGTGGTGGAATGTGTGTCTTCCCCCTGCTGTTAGCAAAAAAGGGGAGTGACGATTCTCTTCTACAGGGGGTTCTGTCAGCAGCTTTATATAGATGGGGAGGGCCAGGTAGTTCTCTGCAAGGTTATCATACAAAGACATAGTAACATACATAGAGATGACAGCAGAAAAAGACCTGCATGGTCCATCCAGTCTGCCCAACAAGATAACTCATATGTGCTACTTTTTGTGTATATCCTACTTTGATTTGTATCTGTGTTCTTCAGGGCACATACCGTATAAGTCTGCCCAGCACTATCCCCGTCTCGCATCACCAGCTCTGGCACAGACCGTAGAAGTCTGCCCAGCACTACAAAGACAATGTATTAGTTTATGAAATGTCTATGCCCCTTAATCAGTTTAGTCAGGCCTTTTTATTTATTACATTTGTATCCCACATTTTTCCCGCATAGCAGTAGGCTCAATGTGGCTTACATTTTACAGATCTCTCTTAGTTCGCCTCATACCTTTTGATCAAGTGCGTTTGGTGGTGGTTGGGGGGGGGGGGGGGGGGGGGGAATTCAACACAGTGTGAGAGCCACTAATAGAAAGATCTCACAACACGAGGGGGGACTGCCCTTCCCCCGTCATGGCCTGCCACATTTTTGTCATATGTTGGCCCTTCTTGATGTGTGGAGAGTTCTACAACCATTTGATCGGGATTGAACACATCTGTCTCAAACTCACTCCTCTCAATCGCGGTTAGATTATTTGTTGATATCTGACACTTTGTTGTCTACTGTGCAGGGGGTGGAGATTGGTCCCTGCAAAATCTCAGATCATGCATTAGTTTGGATGGACTGGCGATGTAGGTCTGAACGGGTGGGTCCCCCGCAGTGGAGGTTTCCTCTTTGGCTAGTGTATATTATCATCATAGCTAAGAGCTTTGATTCAAGGCCTGACTTTGGTTCAGGATCTAAAATGTTAGAAAACCTTACAGGCCCATGACTCTAACCTGAACTCCAGTGTGACTGAAGAACACATGATCTGTTGTGACACTCTCATGCAGCAGAATGAGGAACGGGCGTAGGTGGAAAAACAGAGTAACATCGTTTAGCAACATGGTGGTCACAGATGTTCTGCAGTTGACAGAACAAGATAATTCCTCAGGAAAATGACCTAGCATTCTAAGAAAAGGTAGTCCATTATAATATTAGCATTTCTAAGTAAATAATACCTATTAGCATTTCCAAAAAAAAAACTAACCAACTCATTACCATAGCCAATCGGTGTTAACCATTATATCACCATAGATCCAATAAGGTGTAATTACTGTCATATTACCTGTATCCTGAATGGGCATATAAAAATGAGTGTATTTCCTACTTCAATGGGGAGACAGTCACAGCCAGTACCTTTGTGCAAGCAGGGCTGCTCTCCCATGAAAAGCCAATCAATTGTATCTGCATTGGCAAGTAATAATAAAGAATTGTCTTTCTTATAAGGAATAAATCCTATTGCTTTCTCATAAGTAGCCTTGGGTCTTTTATATCTGCAAATTGGTTTTGGCTGGTAATTTGGGGTGGGGGCGAAAAAGACCCTAAACAATTCATACTTATGTATAGCAGTTCTGTACTCTCAAGAGACATTACTATTTGTTATCTATCCTTGGTAAGTAATAAACAATTGCATTTCTTATACCTATGTAGCCTTGGTTTATTTATTCCACCTATTAGGGGGTGACTGGTCCATACTACTCTAGTAAGGGGATAAATAAACCTTAAAAAATTCACTAGCAGAGGATGGCCAATTCCAAGAGTTCATATTGCAAACATGGAATGAGTATAAACAGAACACAGCTCATGTGGTATAACCAATCTTATACTGGGAAGCAGCAAAAGTAGTCCTGTGTGGTGAAATTATCAGCTATGTCAGCCATAGGAGGAAAGCCCAAGAAATTGTTTGATTGGAATGTCAGGTACACAATGCCTGTGTTATGATTCTTCTAGACAGGCAGGGGAATGACTGGGACTCGCTTCTGATTGGCCTGTCAGGGATTGAGCTGATGTCTGAAGCCAGATCTATTTAAGCTTACCTCTCCCTACAGCCTTTGCTTTAGTGTTTGATTCCCGTCAGCTGAAACCTGTTTCCCTCTCTCTGTCTGTGCCAGTAGCACACCGTGCTTTCGTGGAGTTTGTTTACTCCTCTCATTGCTTGCAGCTTCTCTGTGTGTTGGTTGTTCCCAGTGTATGCTTGTTTGTTTCCCTAGCTTAGCTGCTTCCCTTGATTGCCTTGCTCCTGTGCATCTGTGGGTGCTCTGTTTGCTCTGTCTCTGTGTGCTGCTGAGTTCTGGTAGGAACATTGTTTGTTTTTCCCCTTTATTAGCTTTAAACCTTTGTCTGCAGTGTAAGCCCTCTTTTTCCAGACGTGTGTTAAAGCAGCCCTTCCCTTTAGCCTGCTTTAACTCTTTGTCTGCTGTTTCTTGTGAGCTTTGCTCCTTGTCTGATTGGTGCATGTATGGGCAGCTTTCCCTGTTTGCTTGCTTTCCTCTTGTCCCTAGTCTCTGTTGTTTGACTCTGTGGCACAGTCTTGTGTATTCCTATAAGTGGTTTCCCTTTATCCTTGAGTGCTGTGTAACACAGCCTTGTGTATTCCTATAGGTGGCTTCCCTTTACCCTTGAGTGCTGTATGGTACAGCCTAGAGTGTTCCTATGAGTGGCTTCCCTTTTGCCTTGAGTGCGGTGTGGCACATCCTAGTGTATTTAAGTGCTGTATGGTACAGCCTAGAGTGGTCCTGTGGAGCTTCGCACTTGTAAAGTCTGTGTCCCATTCTGTCCTCGGCTTTCCCTTCTTCCCTGTGGGCTCTGCCTCTGCTACCTGTGTTTCTGTGTAGTCTTTGTTTGCAATCTCTTTCTCTGGTCGTAGCCTGTACTTGCCAGCTTTTTGTCTGTTGCCCTTCCCTTGTGTCACTAGCTAGCGCTGTGTGCGTTGCATGAGCTCCAGTCCCTTTTGGTACCCCTCGTTATTCTTTTCCCTTCCCTAGAGTATGACTCTGTTCCTGTTCGGCCATGAGGCCCGCACGCTTGGACTCTGTATGAGTGGGTTCCCGTGAGGCTGTGAGGCCCGCCTGAGTGGTTTATCTCCCTTTTCTGCTGGTGCTAGATGAGTGTCCTGAGTGTGCGGGGCTTTGTAGTTGTGGAATTGCGTAGCGCCTGTTTGGTCTGCCCTAGGCCTTGGCCAAGATCCTTCCTAAGCCTCGGCACAAAGGCTCACAAACAGATTAACAGCCTGTCTGCATTATGGTGAGACTCCTAGTAAAACAACTAAACAACACTTATTGGAAATTCAAATCTCGCTTAACGAGCTTTTACATCAGAGGGCAATCAAATCACTGGCCTTTTACAAATATTCTCTCCATTAGACAGGGGAACAAGGCGGGTCGTTTAATGGTACGCTTGGTTTCTCACGCGACCGAATCCCGCAGAGTTCATGCAGTTCGCACGGCAGAGGGGAGATGACTTCACACTGATAGTGATATTGCAGCATGTTTTCGTACTCATTTACAAAGCCACTATGACAAACCGCAAGATGAGGGCCTCCTGGGGGAACAATACTTGGAGGGTATGACACTGCTGTGCTTATCACCGGTTGAGAGGGAGGCTCTTGGAACTCCTATCTCTTGGGAGGAGGTACTCTGAGCCCTCAGACAGTATCTGCTGCTTAAAGCTCCAGGATCGGACGGCTTCCAAATAGAAGTCTTCAGGCTTCTGGGAGACGAGGCAATTCCACCACTAATATGTTTAATGCTCTTCTCGCCTCGGATTAGCTCTCGGGGGATTTGAATATGGCTCATATTATAGTTCTTTTAAAACCAGGCAAAGACCCATTGTCCCCAGATTCTTTCCGGCCACTATCTTTATTGAACATGGAAATCAAGATCCTGGCTAAGGATCTAGACAACAGAATGGCACGCCTTTTGCCTGCTCTCCTGCATGAAGCTCAGGTGGGATTTGTTAAGGGGTGCTCGGTAGCTAAAAATGTTCGTAAAATCCTTGCATCACTAGCAAACTGGGAATGGCCATCTTTACCTTCTCTGTTGGTAAGCTTTGATGCAGAGAAGGCGTTCAATTAGGTTATTTGGGATTTTATGTTTTTGGTCTTACAACAATATGGCTTCAGGGACAATTTCATCCAGTTTGTACAAGTTTTATATGCCAATCCTAAGGCAAAGGTGGTGGTCAATGGATTTACGTCAGAAGCCTTCCCTACAATAAGGGGCACTCGCCAGGGCTGCCCACTCTCCACTATTATTTATCCTCACACTAGATCCATTGAAATTGATACTCTAATATGTGGTTGGTTAGCACTGTTTGCCTGCCAAAGAGTCTAAGGTTCTAGCTTCTCTGCCTGGAGCAGAAGCATGAGATCTCACAATATGAGTGTGCTTTAAGGCGGATTCCACAACTATGGAATGATGGGATAACTGTGTTTTTTCAAACCCAGTGCATTTCTGTATCCTGTACGTAGCATCAATTTTCTTTGGAGCAACCTGAACTGTAAGTGGAGCTTCCCAGTTTTTAAAAAAGGAATCTTTCATAACAGTATGAAGGGGGACAGCGATTCCCTCTCTAGGAAGAGAGTCCTAGTCTAGAACATCACAGAGCTCTGAACGAGGTTCCTCTTCAATCTCAAGTTTGAAAGGTATGGCCTGGGGTCATCTCGTGGACAAAACCAGGAGATATACTTTCTGAGGGAGTCTTACGACTTTCAGATAGCGGAGAAGTTCACATGGGATGCCATAGGGACTGCTCAGCTGAGAGGTCCTGTGGATCCTGCTCCAACTCCCAGGAAATATCTGACTCTTCAAAGTACTCCACTTAAAAGTATGTGGAAGAGTGTATCGACTAGAGCACCGTCTCTGCGTAGAAGAACATTGAGGAAGATGTATCTCTGAACCAGGAAGAGTTCCTCTGCCGATGTCGACACGTGTGTCAGTTGGGTTCCAGTTGCCCCCGACGGTTGAATCCAAGCTGGTGTGTGGGACCCTCTCCCTTGACTACATCTCCGGTGTATCCTCAGGCTGGGTTGAGGTACAAATACTATGTAAGCCTGAATAGACTGTGTATGCAGTAGTCCTAAAAGCTCCTTCATGAGCATAGTCCAGATTTCCCCTTGTAGAGGAGGCGTGGAGGCAGCGTGCATTATAGCTCACTGGTATGGAAGACCATTTTTACGCTGCAGGTCCCTCAATGCACGTGGCATCGATGTGGACGATGTGGTGTCCTTACACAGGCTCAGTATAGAGTCCGATGTCAGGCATTCCCAATGCAGCACTGGACAACCCAGTGTAGATGCAGATGTTGATAAATGTTCTGCACCAGTGCCAAATCCCCTGTCATACTTGATGCTGAAGCAGAACCAAAACATTTATCACGCTGGACTCTGCGGGATTTAAGTGTCCTCATTTGCATGTGCAGACAGGGGTCCCACTATGTCCCGGTGCTCCAGACCCAAGCACTGAACACACCAGTTATGGGGATACCTTTAGATTGTAAGCTCTCTTGAGCATGGACTGTCCTTCCCCATGTTTTAACTTGTACAGCGCTGCGTAACCCTAGTAGCGCTATAGAAATGCTAAGTAGTAGTAGTATCAGTGCCTAATATAGTCCTGTTGCACAGAATACACTTTTTAAAGCCACTCTGTACCCTCTTTGACATGGAAAAATGGCTGATGCAAAGTCAAAAGGCTCAATGGTCCAGGGTGTTTGAGTAAATCTCTGAACAAAAATGGTTGATACTCCTCGGCCAAAAAAACGCCTCAGAGGTTCCTAAAGCTGAAATAAAAATTTTAATTTGAAAAAAATATATCTTGGTTAAATGTAACAATGAGAAAATATGACAGAAAAATAAAAATATGCTGAAAAGGGAAGGTACCAAACTAGAGAAAGTTTGACGCGCAAAGGAGAGATTAGAAAACCAACCTCTCTGTTCTGCGGAAAACCCAAGACTGCTGGGTCCTGCGTTTGAGCGTCGAGTGGAAAGGCACTGCCTCAAAGTTTTTTTTTCCCATCCTAGGCTAGTGATCTTAGTGATATGCAACTTATCCTTAAAATCGAGCGTGGTACCGGAAGATTGGAGGGTGGCCAATGTAACGCCCATTTTAAAAAAAGGCTCCAGGGGAGATCCGGGAAATTATAGACCGGTGAGTCTGATGTCGGTGCTGGGGAAAATGGTAGAGGCTATTATTAAAAACAAAATAACAGAGCACATCCAAGGACATGGATTACTGAGACCGAGTCAGCACGGCTTTTGTGTGGGGAAATCTTGCCTGACCAATTTACTTCAATTCTTTGAAGGAGTAAACAAACATGTGGACAAAGGGGAGCCGGTTGATACTGTGTATCTGGATTTTCAAAAGGCGTTTGACAAGGTACCTCATGAAAGGCTACAGAGGAAATTGGAGGGTCATGGGATAGGAGGAAATGTCCTATAGTGGATTAAAAACTGGTTGAAGGATAGGAAACAGAGAGTGGGGTTAAATGGGCAGTATTCACAATGGAGAAGGGTAGTTAGTGGGGTTCCTCTGGGGTCTGTGCTAGGACCGCTGCTTTTTAATATATTTATAAATGATTTAGAGATGGGAGTAACTAGCGAGGTAATTAAATTTGCTGATGACACAAAGTTATTCAAAGTCGTTAACTCGCAACAGGATTGTGAAAAATTACAAGAGGATCTTACGAGACTGGGAGGCTAAATGGCAGATGACGTTTAATGTGAGCAAGTGCAAGGTGAAGCATGTGGGAAAAAAGAACCCGAATTATAGCTACGTCATGAAAGGTTCCACGTTAGGAGTTACGGACCAAGAAAGGGATCTGGGTGTCGTCGTCGATAACACACTGAAACCTTCTGCTCAGTGTGCTGCTGCAGCTAGGAAAGCGAATAGAATGTTGGGTATTATTAGGAAAGGTATGGAAAACAGGTGTGAGGATGTTATAATGCCGTTGTATCGCTCCATGGTGCGACCGCACCTTGAGTATTGTGTTCAATTCTGGTCGCTGCATCTCAAGAAAGATATAGTAGAATTGGAAAAGGTGCAGCGAAGGGCGACTAAAATGATAGCGGGGATGGGACGACTTCCCTATGAAGAAAGATTAAGGAGGCTAGGGCTATTCAGCTTGGAGAAGAGACGGCTGAGGGGAGACATGATAGAGGTATATAAAATAATGAGTGGAGTGGAACAGGTGGATGTGAAGTGTCTGTTCACGCTTTCCAAAAATACTAGGACTAGGGGGCATGCGATGAAACTACAGTGTAGTAAATTTAAAACAAATCGTAGAAAATGTTTCTTCACCCAACGTGTAATTAAACTCTGGAATTCATTGCCGGAGAATGTGGTGAAGGCGGTTAGCTTAGCAGAGTTTAAAAAGGGGTTGGACGATTTCCTAAAGGACAAGTCCATAAACCGCTACTAAGTTTAGACTTGGAAAAATCCAAAATTCCAGGAATAACATGTACAGAATGTTTGTACATTTGGGAAGCTTGCCAGGTGCCCTTGGCCTGGATTGGCCGCTGTCGTGGACAAGATGCTGGGCTCGATGGACCCTTGGTCTTTTCCCAGTATGGCATTACTTATGTAGGCTCCGTGGATGTTGTCACCAATACGTGATAATATCAATCTCACTTGTCCTCAGAGAAACAATACTACAGTCTCTAAATACCAAGAACTATTCCCATATAGAAAACAGTCAATGCAAACTGAACAGTCAAATAGGGCTTACCAATGGGTGGTGTGCCAGCATGATACTCCTTTTCTCCTTTTTGTTCAGCATCGTTTCCATCCAGTTGTCTTTCTCCAACAGGAAGGGACCCAGACTCAATTGTATCACTTAAAGTTTCTACCTCTGTCTTAGACATCCAATGGTTTTTCTGGGTCCTGATCTTACTTAACAATTTCTTTAAGACCAAGTTTGATGGAGGTTGGGCAGGTCCTTTTGCTGCAGACACTTTGAAGGGAACAAAAACACCCAAAATACATTACATTGATATATTGCTACATAAGTCCTAGGTTACAGTTGCTCCAATGAAATCACAATATTTCTTCCAAGTTACAAGTCAGGCATTTCCTCTTGTTTTACTAGGGGCTGTCAGAGAACCTAAATAAATGAGATTTACTAACCAACTGTAAGTAAGAATTAACACAATATTTGCCACAGGCCCTGTTCTTTAATAGTCTGCATTAAACTTAGACCCTAAAAACAACTTTCCAACAGGTATAGCAAATTGTCCCAATATCGTAATTTCATCAACCACATTTAACAGAAGTACAAGCATGTGTGGTTTTGAGAGAGTCTGTATGTAAGAATTTATGTGGATATGAAGAGGGGGGTTCTGTTATTGAACAGAGGAATTCAATAAGTACATGGAAAAATAAGTTGTACTGTAATGATGGGCTACATCTTTCTGTGACAGGAAAAAGGATCCTTGGGGACAAATTCAGACATTGTATTTCTTGACATTTAAATTAAAGGGTAGGTGTGACAAAAGGGGAACAAGAGAATACAGAAACTCACCCCTAGAGCATGATGGCAGTGGGGGAAGGTAATGTTAATATAGAAAACCATCTAAACTCACCTAACAACACATGGAAAACAATGAGAACAAATGCTCATAGTATAAGTAAGAAGGTTCAAGATTTGTAAGCACTGTTTGAGGAAGACTTGGATATTGTTACTATTACAGAGACATGGTTCAATGATTTACATGAATGGGATGCGACCATACCAGGCAACAATCATTTTAGGAAGGATAAGGAGGGCCGAAGAGGTGGAAAAGTGGCACTCTATGTGAAAAATAATATCATAGCGGCTGAAAAGAAGGGAACCTGGGGCAAGGAAGAAACTACTTGGATCGTCCCAGAAAGAGAAAATGGAACCTGTTTCCACACAGGTGTTATCTACAGACCTCCATTTGTTGGAAAGCATAAACAAAGAAATTTGAATATTCACATATCAAAAGTGGTTGGTAAATCCTAACGTATGCGTATTTTAGATATAAAAGTCAGAAAGATTTTTCTTTGGTGACAATGCATATTCATGATGAAATGGATATTAAGGCAAAATCTATTTGTACTTTACATTAAAATAAAATCAATTTAAAAAGCAAAATACATCATTTTTCCTAGTGTTGCTTTTAGTTAAGCATATTTTCTAGCTCATAAAAAGTGCCAGGCTCTCCTTTATTTTCTCCCATTTTTGATTCACTTTATAGTGCACTATTAACAGATATCCAACTACTCAACAGACATCTGTCTATGGTACAGAACTGAGAGATTAGGATAATTTAAAATGGATGAAAGATAATGAACACCATAAAAATGTCCACTTCAAAACCCAGGTTTAAGTCTTAGAGTGGTTTTTCTAAAGACAGCTCTTCAAAATGTAAATTTTAACTAATAACTGGGTAAACAAGATCAGAAAGTTCCAAAGCCCATAGCACCATGACATAGAAAAAAATATTTACATTAAGACTGACATTTTTAACAATGCATTAGTAGCATTCCTTATGCCTTGACTTACCAGAATCAGATGTAATTTCCTCAAATCTGCCATCTTCTGCTTCACGTTGCTTGTCAGACACACGGTCAGGTTCCATGGATACATCCAAATCTTCATCCTGGATCTGAACAGAGGGTGCTGGCAGAGGCTCTGGTTCTAGGTGCAATACCATATCTCCTTTCACTTCTTAAATGAAAATAAAAGGTAAAAAGAACATTGCTCACCCAGATTTAAATATGGCAAATTATACTTCCTCCAATTTGATTCCACATGAAAAAAGAGACACAAAAGAAAGAAAAAAAACCAAACACACATATTCTCTTCTCAGTTGAATGACTGAATAGATTCATGAAAACTGCCAAGTCTAGTGTAGGAGCTGAATCGACGATCACAGTTTGTTCAACTGTCATACAGCCCATTCAGCTTATACACTACATTAGGAGTTTTCAAGAATCTCTAATTTTTCGGATTAGAGCTACACTAGGATTTTCTAACCCAAGTTCATATGTGAAATACTGTACCAAAATTAAGTTTTAAATTAGTTACAGATGTTTAGGGTTTTCATCAAATCATTTTAGTACTAAGCAGTATAGCCCCGATGGCTGGATTACAGACAGAACTGTGAAAATTAGCAACTCCTGTTTAAATGATATTTCTCCAACTGTTAGCATGACCTTGTGAAAGTCATTTGGCCTTTGCTTACTTATCCCCCTGTTTACTAAGCAGCCGCTGGGATCCCACGGGGATGGATGCAGGTCCACAGAAATCTCACGAGGATGGATGCAGGTCCCTGCAGGGATGCCACGGCAATGGACGCAGGTCCTGCGGGTTTCCCCCTGGGAATAGATACAGGTCCTGCAGGGTTCCTGCGGAAGTGTAGTGCCAGGCCGGTCTACCTATCCTTTCCTTGTGCCATGGCAATTATAATATCAATAGAAACGTCCAGCTCCTATCATAGTCCCTTCATTTCAAATGATGATAGGAGCTGGGCGTTTCTATTTGTATATATTTTGCCCCCTCCTTTAAGAAATAATTTTGGTGCTGAAGATATTGAGTATGGCAATAATAATAGCACAAAAACTTAATAAATACAGTTGAAAGCATTGAAGTCCCCATAAGCACTGAGAGGAGAAATCAACAAGGGCTGTTAAGTTGGGTTATTTTACCACAAGTCAGATATTTTAGTACAGAGGATGGGCGGGGATGGAGGAGATTACTTGAGGGGAATGGGCGGGAATTCCAGCGAGGACGAGTGGGGATAGGTGAAACTTTTGTCCCTGTGCAACTCTTTAGTTGGGAGGGAACTCTATCTATAATGTATGAAAAATAAATGATCACATCTTACTTCGGTCTTCTGTGTATAAGTCTTCAAAGGCAAATTCTAGCTCTCTCTGCCAATCTTCTTTAATTTCGGAACGGCGGTATGCAGGTTCAAACAGCTGTTGTGGCATCTGGGCCACAATTTGCCTCCGTCGGGCCAGATCCACATACTGCATCTGTTCAAGTTCCTTCAGGAGTTTCTCCCGGTCCTTCAAGAACACGGTAATTACAATTAGCAGCTTGTTTACTCTTAGAAAATAGGCAGTTTGGTGACTAACAATACAATTTTTCCTCTCTACTCAATATTATTTTTCACTTCATTAATAGCTTGCTGTGCATAAAACGTGGTAAATTACTGTTTTCAAAAGCCATCTTCACAGATCACTTTTGCCATGAAGAAATACATTTCAGTTCTGTGAGTTTTTTTCCATTTCACTGTAAAATGTTCTTTTATTACTTTTCAAGACACTATTTTTTTCCTATGTTGTGTACAAGGAGGATTGTGAAGATCAAAGAAAAACATAGATAATGCAATGTATTGGCTAATCCTGGAAGAAAACTTGCCCCAGTCTGCCAAAGACCAGGGACTGGGGAGAAGATACACCTTTCAGCAGAACAATAATCTTAAGCACAAAGCAAAAGCAACAATGGAGTAGCTTAACAGGAGTAAAGTCGATGCTGTGGGCCCAGTCAAAATCCAGATATGAATACAACAGAAAATCGATGGCAAGACTTGAAAATCTGCAACCAACCTAAAGAACTTAAGTTAGTCTACCAAGAAGAATGGGAAAAATATATACCATCCCCTCCTCTGCAAAGTTGTTAGACTCTTATCCTAAACATCTCTTGGCTGTTGCTGCAAAAGGGTCTGTGTTCACAGATGAAGTGACAGGAATAAGATCACAGAAAACAAACAAAGGAATGGAAATGAGGTAGACCTTGAATGATTTTCAAGAGACTGTGTTCATAATAAGCTACCTAAAACTAAAAGTAGGCAAAGCAAATTGGGCCAGATGGAACACATCAGAAGGTATTAGGGAAGTTCTGGTGACTCCGATGTCTGACCTTTCACTACGTATTTAGAAATTGGGAGTGATCCCAAGGACTGGAGAAGTGCGGATGTGGTCTCTTCTCCACGGAAGCAAGGAGGAAGCTGGCAACTACAAGGAGGCTGGTTTGATCTCGGTGTAAGCAAATTAATGGAAACAGTGCTAAAATAGAGGACTGTGCAGTTTCTGGAATACAACTGACTAGAGGATCCGAGGCAGCATGATTTTACTACAGGTATGTCCTGCCGCATGAATTTCATTAACCGGGTGACCAGACGTTGGATTGAAGGAGAGAACTACAATAGATGTGGTGTACATAGACTTCAGCAAAGTTTTTGGAACTGTCCCTCATAAGCTACTTATAAATAAAACTCATCATGGCTTAGAAACTGATTGAGAGGCAATATAGGACAGTGGAAAATGGCATTCACACTGAACTGCTCTGCCCCACTGCTCTGGATAGCGCTAAATTGATCTGCAGTAAATTTCAGCAGTTTTATACTTTTCTATTTTAACGGATTTCTTTTCCTTTTTATTTAGGTTTTTTAAAATTGTGAACCGCTCCGATTTGTTATTTGTTACATTTGTATCCCACATTTTCCCACCTATTTGTAGGCTCAATGTGGCTTACATAGTTCCGGAGAGATGGTTACAGATTCAGGTGTGAACAAATACAGAGTAAAGAGTACAGTTATTCAAAAAGGGCGGTATACCAAGTATAATAAGAACATAAGAGTAGCCATACTGGGTCAGACCAATGGTCCATCTAGCCCAGTATCCTGTTTTCCGAACAGTGGCCAAGCCAGGTCACAAGTACCTGGCAGAAATCCAAATTGTGGCAACACTCTATACTACAAATCCCAGGGCAAACAGTTGCTTCCCATGTCTGCCTCAATAGTAGACTATTGACTTTTCCTCCAGGAATTTGTCCAAACCTTTTAAAAACCCAGATAGGCTAACCACTGTTACCACCTCCTCCAGCAAAGAGCTTCAGAGCTTAACTATTCGTTGAGTGAAAAAATATTTCCTATTTGTTTTAAAAGTATTTCCATGTAACTTCCTCAAGTATTCCCTAGTCTTTGTACTTTTGGAACGAGTAAAAAAAAAAAATCAATTTTCTTCTACTCGCTCTACACTACTCAGGATTTTGTAGACCTCAATCATATCTCCCCTCATCCATCTCTTTTCCAAGCTGAAGAGCCTTAAACTTCATGGGCTTCAGTGGCTTCTTCACAGGAGCACCAGTAGCAGCACACAGGCAATAGACAATGCATGGGCCTCGAGGATCGATTAGGGCAGAGCCATAGCCATCAACACCCTCAAGGCTTTGGCATTGCATTGAGTAAGATCCACTCCAACTCCTCCTGGAGCATAGTCGAAGCCGTTCCTTGGATGCAGGCATTGGTAAAGGTGGGGCCACTGTGGGGATCGGTGATAACCGAATTGGAAGGCTGGTCCCAAGCATCAAGGAGATTGGCACATCGACACCAACTCCATGAAGTAGTACTCCTCTTAGTGCCAACATTTCTCAGGTACCAGCGATATCATTTACCCCAAGCTCCTGATACCATGCTTCAGGAGAGATCAACATCAGTGCTTCTTTGCCTTTGCTCAATGACAACGTTGACAATGCCAATGAGGACTATGTCGAATCCTGATGAGCTCTCAGTGCTGGGTCCAATGCAGGTAGGACTGATGGGGGCCATACTGGCACTCAATGTCGAAGCAAGGGAAGACTTCCTTGATGTCAGTGTGCCCCCAGTGTCCAATGCAGTGCCGCCAGTCATACCGACCGATACCTCCAATGCTGATGGACCAGACTTAGACGTGCCAAAGAGTTTCTTGCAGTGGGCCTCTCCACTCTTTTGTGTCCTTTTCTGCATTTTACAACAGAGGTGACAGAGGCTTTATGGTCAGGTCCTAAATATAGCAAACACCAACTGTATCAGATACAGTTTTTGCCATACCTAGTACACTTCTTAAAACCACTGGGAATTTTAATTGGCAAGGCAAAAATAGCAGAAAGCGAGATCAAATGTCTCAATTTTTAGGGGAAAAAGAAAAGGAGGGGGAGTTACAACCAGGTGCTCAGGCCTAAGAGAGAGCTGCAAAAAAAATTAAGTAAAATTAAAACAGGCTGAGCATACTGAAAATTGAAAAAAAGAAGAAAATAATGAATGAAAAAAAGCCCTGGAACGCACAAGCTCGACTGCTCTACTCCGTGGAAAAGCAGGTCTCGTGCACTTATGTTGACACCCGGGCATGAGAAGTGAGCATGCCAAATGCTGTCAGAATTTTCTTGAATGCTGGGCAGCATCCGTTCCGGGGTTCTGTTGGATGACATCACCCAAATGCAAGATGGATCACGTCCTGCTTGTTCTTGGAGAAGTACCATGTATACTGTAGTAATAATGACGTCATCTGATCATGCTTAAGTAGTACAGACACTACTCTGCCCATTTGAGTTTAGAGTTACTGTAACAGCTGGCCTTAATCAACAGATCAGTAAATCATGAAAAATCATGCATACATGAATTATGATGCTAAAAAGAACTGTAGTTCAAGCCTATACCTTCCCTAATCAAATAAATGCTCTCTAATAAAATGTACTTAGTAGTTTGACTATGAAGAAAAACTGCAAGACTACTTAGATAGAAGGCAAACTGAACTGGTTTTAAAGCCACTGGTACTCTTTAACTAATAACAAAATAAATGAAGAAGAAAAACACAGTCAATTCTTTCAAAGCCATCTTGTATTGCTCTATTGCTAAACATCTCTTCGCCCCCCCCCCCCCCCCCAAATAGCGATTAAGGTTATTGAGCTTCAAAAGATATTTTATTCTTACAGTGTGTCAGCTACTTTTCCTGCTAATTGACAGTACAATTTTTTCTTTTCTTTGTTAATTAACAAAAATTAATATTAAAGAAAAGGAGAAAAAAAAACCAAGACAACTACCGCCCTTACTTGTGCTAAATGGACCATTTTCAACGCATGATTTCCTCGGAGACGGGCTTTTTCAAGCTGTTCTCTCCTCTCTCTCTCATCATCTTTCTGCAAGTCATCCATTCGCTTTGATTCTTCATCAGCAGCTAACCGAGCATCTGGCTAGCAAACAAGTAGAGGAAATTGAAAATTACTCTGTATTGCATATTCAAGCAAACATACGTATTTCAGATTTTATTCAAATGAAAACATTTAATTTTACAATTTTTGCTTCTCCTTCTCTGCTCCCAACACCATAGATATTCACAGTGAGTAAACAGATATCTTTCTGGTCACAAATTTATAAAAATTACTGTGGAGTGGAGGAGTAACCTAGTGGTTAGTGCAGCGGACTTTGATCCTGGGGAACAGGGTTCAATTCCCACTGCAGCTCCTTGTGACTGTGGGCAAGTCACTTAACCCTCCATTGCCCCAGGTACAAAATAAGTACCTGTATATATGTAAACCGCTTTGAATGTAGTTGCAAAATACCACAGAAAGGCAGCCACATTTCCCTTTCCCTGTACCATGGCATAAAGTCATTTGCTCTCACAAGAAAATCAAAATGTACCAAGAAGCAGGAGTCTATGGTAGTGAAACTTGTCCAAGTCATGGTATTTTCAATAAATGTCATGAATGTATATAAACAGGCTTATTTTTGAAAGAGAAGGGCGCCCATCTTTCGACACAAATCGGGAGATGGGCGTCCTTTTCCCAGGGATGCCCAAATCGGCATAATCGAAAACCGATTTTGGCCATCCTCAACTGCTTTCCATCGCGGGGACGACCAAAGTTCACAGGGGCATGTCGGAAGCATAGCGAAGGCGGAACTGGGGTGTGCCTAACACATGGGCATCCTCGACCGACTTTACTTGGTCCATATTCTTATGACCAAGCCTCAAAAAGGTGCCCGAACTGACCAGATGACCACCGGAGGGAATCGGGGATGACCTCCCCTTACTCCCCCAGTGGTCACTAACCCCTTCCCACCCTAAAAAAAAAAATATTTTTTTTTTGCCAGCCTCTATGCCAGCCTCAAATGTCATACCCAGCTCCATGACAGCAGTATGCAGGTCCCTGGAGCAGTTTTAGTGGGTGCAGTGCACTTCAAGCCAGGCGGTCCGCTTGTGGTGGTAAATGTGAGCCCTTCAAAACCCACCAGAAACCCACTGTACCCACATGTAGGTGCCCCCTTAGGGATATGGTAGTGTTGTACAGTTGTGGGTAGTGGTTTTTTTTGGGGGGGCTCAGCACCCAAGGTAAGGGAGCTATGCACCTGGGAGCAATTTCTGAAGTCCACTGCAGTGTCCCCTAGGGTTGGTGTCCAGGAGGACCAGTGCACTACGAATGCTGGCTCCTCCCACAACCAAATGGCTTGGACTTGGTCGTTTCTGAGATGGGCGTTCTCGGTTTCCATTATCGGCGAAAATCGGGGATGACCATCTCTAAGGTTGAACGTGATTTGGGCGTCCCTGCTACTCTTCAGTTTGTAGAACTGCCCCATTACATCCTCCAGGTTTACAGAAAATTCATTAAGTTTCTCCAACTCGTCAGCTTCGAATACCATTTCTGGCACCGGTATCCCACCCAAATCTTCCTCGGTGAGGACCGAAGCAAAGAATTGATTTAATCTCTCTGCTACGGCTTTGTCTTCCCTGATCGCCCCTTTCACTCCTCGGTCATCTAGCGGTCCAACCGATTCTTTTGCCGGCTTCCTGCTTTTAATATACCAAAATTTTTTTTACAACGTGTTTTGGCCTCCAACGCAATCTTTTTTTCGAAGTCCCTCTTAGCCTTCCTTATCAGTGTTTTGCATTTGACTTGACATTCCTTATACTGTTTCTTATTATTTTCAGTCGGTTCCTTCTTCCATTTTCTGAAGGATTTTCTTTTAGCTCAAATAGCTTCTTGCGCCTCACTTTTTTAACCATGCTGGCTGTCGTTTGGTCTTCCGTCCTCCTTTTTTAATACACGGAACATATTTGGCCTGGGCTTATAGGATGGTGTTTTTGAACAGTAACCATGCCTGATGTAAATGTTTGACCCTCGCAGCAGCTCCTCTAAGTTTTTTCTTCACTGTTCTTCTCATTTTATCATAACATTTCCCTGACACTGCTCACCGCTTCCCACAGCTTTAGCCGCCATCTTCCAACCTGCTAATGAAACCACGAGGAAGAAAAGAACACACTCACCGCGGGAAGACTTCTCTGCTCCAGCAACGCTGTCGGGAGGAACTCAGACCCTGCCCCAGACACAACCACTGCAACTGCCGGTGTCTCTCTCTCCTGCTAAAGGGGCTGCCCCGCAGGAAGCTAGCGCTTTCTCACTGACTTGCTCTCTTACTACCGGGCTAAATTATTATTTTTTTTTTTTACAATCTGTGAAGGAGTGAGAAGGCACCAGAAAGAGAAAGCAGAGCCATGAAGGGTTACGGGGCGGGGGAGGGACATGGCACCACCAGGTGTACCCCTTAAAGCTGGCACCGCTCAACCAGTCACCATAACTGAAGCAGAACACGAGATGAACCCAGAAGGATGAAGACGACCATCTACCACTTGCTGGAGATAGAGATATACTAACTGACCAGGAGTACACCATCCTTTAAGGCAGAGGTCAATTCAGTTCTCTATCTCCACCTGCTGGTAGATGGTCACAACCCACAAATCTCTGGATTCATCTGTTGCAGCTGCTAAGGAAGTTGTAATTGCCTATAGGCAAATATATCCAGAAATTGAACATGTTCTCCTCCTCGTATGTCAGATAAATTTAAAAATGTGCTGCTGCTCTGTAGAACATGTTCTAATGGCATTACGCCTAGTCTTTCCCACTTTTGTTTTCCTTTTTAAATATTTATTAACTTTTATATTACTTCAGAACAACAAAAGAAGTCCCAATCTCTAAGCACTAATATATTCCCCTTCACACTATCCCTCCAGACCCCCCTCTCTCCCCCTCATCCCCTCCACTAACCAGGGCATATCGTATATACTCAAATATAAAATAACATCTTTCCCCTAAAAAAAATAAAGGGGGGGGGGAATGTTAACTCAAACATGAACCGAGTTTATATTTCAGCATTCCTTCCAATCCATTCTTCCTTCTCTCCCCTGTGGTGTCCGGCATTCCCCTCCCTTCCTCCCACCCCCGTGACGTCCAGCATTTCTCCCATTCCCTCTCTCCCTGTAGTATCCCTCATTCTCCTTCACCAGGCCTCTGAATTTGCAGAGTTCTCACTGACTCACTCTCTCCCTCTGAACCAGCACAGCTTGCACTTGGTTCCTTCCTTCTGAACAGATGAGCCCCTCCCCCCCAGGCCTACCGTACCTCTCTGGTGGTCTAGTAGTGCATTTGGGCAAGAGCGATCCCTGCTCACTCCTGTTCATGTTGTTTCTGTGGTAAAACGGCTACCACGACTTCAAGCGGCAGTCTCGTGAGATTGCTGCTAGAAGTAGCGGCAGCCATTTTTACCACAGAGACAGCATGGGCAGGAGCGAGTG
Organism: Microcaecilia unicolor; assembly: GCF_901765095.1. Classification (NCBI taxonomy): domain Eukaryota; kingdom Metazoa; phylum Chordata; class Amphibia; order Gymnophiona; family Siphonopidae; genus Microcaecilia; species Microcaecilia unicolor. The sequence continues at coordinate 43,634,707 of NC_044034.1, read as the reverse complement.
GGGATCGTTCCTGCCCCAATGTGCCACTAGACCACCAGAGAATTATAGTAGGCCTGGAAGGGGGGTGCCTACTGGTGGGTACGAGAGGCGGGTTATCGGGGGGGGGGGGGGTAGAGGGAAGAACTAACTAATTGCGAGTCGTGCCAGTTTGGGGTGGGGGGAGGGAGGGAATCAGTCATTGACAAATGCTGCTGGTTCAAGAGGGCTGGCGGTGGTCATATCAGCAGTAGAGGAGGAGGAAACACTATGGGAGGGAGGGAGGTCTCTAAACCTAGATTAAATTTTTAAATGCTTTTTTGTACAAAAAAAGTCTCAGTTTATATTCGAGTATATACAGTACTTCAATCTTTTTATGCATTTTTATGGAATTATAGATCAAATTTTGGTGGGATGTAAGATTTTATAAATATATAAGCAAGCTTCACTTTTCTTAATTACAAATAGAGTGCTAAAAAAATTTTCTCTGTGCCAATGAGCAATACAAATTTCATACCTTTTGCATTTTGTTGTGCTTTTTTTTTTTGCCATGTTGCAAACATTAAGTACATCAAGACAGTAGTACATAAGAACCCATCACCTGTTCTGTGTCCATTTCTCTGTCAACATACGGTTCAAGCAGATGGTAGTGAGTTACAGAAAAGCTGTCAACATCGCACATTTTAACTGTGGGAATTCTTTTCATCTCTTCAATCATCTATGAAAGAAGACAAATACCTACATAAATATTCATTTATCTTGAAAAATGCATTTAATAAAGAAGTTCAAGTTACTCTGTGCAGCAGGCTGTTCTCATTACTCACCACTGTTACACGTCAACCCTATTTCTCATTTTGCGCACTAGTTTTTATAATTGGAATACTAGACCTACACCTCTGAAATACAATGGACTACTGATAGGAGACTTTGAGGCATATTTTCAAAGCACTTAGCCTTCCAAAGTTCCATAGAAACCTATGGAACTTTGGAGGAAGTGACGTCATCCTACAGAATGGCAGCCTAGTTCTTGAGCTCCCTGGACTTCAAAAAGCACTTACAGGCGGTCCCCGGGTCTGTACTTGACTGGAAAACGAGAGACGAGATCAACAAAGCGCCAGCAACAATGAGTAAATCAGCTGCGGTGCGAAATAAAGAAGCAGAGCGGCCATCGGGAGGAGGGCCTAGCCGGGTGTCTAAGCGCCATGAATCGGTGGCGCACGTGTCTCCGTCTTGACTCGGACTCAGCGCTATCCCTGGCCGAATCGCGGCAGCCTCCAAATAAAAAAAAAGGCGTTTCAGTCGAGCTTCGCCAGCTTTTGTCGAAAATACAAGAGGACATCAAGGGATCGAAGGACGAGATCCTCGACCGCATGGAAGCGCTAAGCACGGACTTGCGCGAGTTAGGGGGCAGGGTAGAGGATGTTGAAACAAGAATGGATGAGCATGCCGAAACCCTGATCGCCCACGAGACACATTTTCAAGACTTGGCAAAGAAAAATGCTGATCTGGAATACAAAATTGACGATCTAGAAAACAGAAGCAGGAGGAACAACCTAAGGTTTAGAGGGGTGCCCGAAAGCGGTGAGATCGAGGATGTCCCGCAGATCGTGAGAACCCTGTGTGCGGCACTATTGGGCCCAGAGGATGGAGCAGTGGAGATTGTTCTGGACAGGGCACATAGAGCACTTGGCAAAAGGCAGGACAATAAAGTGCGGGATATCATCACAAGATTTCACAAGTACGAGGTGAAAGAGAAGATCTTTAATCTAGCGCGGAAGGCGCAGGACTTTGAGTATGCTGGAGCTAAAATATCAGTATACCAGGATCTTTCACAATTCACGTTGCAACAAAGACGTCTGATGAAGCCGGCCCTGGAAATATTAGCCAAAGAGCACATCCCCTATAGATGGGGGTTTCCCTTTTCGCTCTTATACACACTGCAAGCAGCTAAGCATAGAGCCCAGTCGCTGAAAGAAGTATGGGGGACCCTTCATGAAGCGGGCCTGGTCTCATCGAGCGTGCCGCAGGGGACAATGGCGCCAGCCACAAAGGCAAAGCTGCAAGGATGGAAGCGGGTCCCCGATTCTGTTAACCGGCGCAACTCGAAAAGACGTGGAGGAGCAGAGGAGACCTGATCTACCTCAAGGAAGGTTTGAAGGACTGTTAATTCATGGGACAAGCTTGAGTTGAGACTTTGTGAGTTTTTTTGGACAGTAACAAGGGAACTGGAGTTTTACCGGGGAGACTTAATTGTTTTGTTGTGATGGGTAAGGTCTTGCCTGAAGCCTGGGCTTTGGGGTATGAGTAGTGGGGCTGTAAGAAGGTTCTGGGGAATGTCTGGAGGGGAGGGAACAGAGGGGGGAGGGAGGGAGGGAATATATGTAAGAGTGACTTGGGGCCGAATGTGGTGAGCTGTGAGGTGTTATGTTATGGACTGGGGAGTTATAGGATGGAAGGGGGTGGGGTTGGGGGAGCGGGGGCGGGAAGAGGGCTGGGCTGTCAGGAATTGATGGGTTGCTTTCTCCATTCCCATTCAGGGGAAATGTGTCCTCTGGTTGGTGTTTCAGTGGGGGAAAAGGGAGATAAGGGGTGGGAGGGAGGGGTATTGGGGTGGGGATGGGAGGGAAGGTTAGGTCCAGCCTATCGCTTGGAAAACGTGGCCTGCCTCTATGATGAGGGCTGGATTCACTGGCAGGGAATGCGGTGGACCTTGATATTAAATACACATGAGTACTGATCTAAAGATTATGTCCTACAATGTCAGGGGCCTGAATATGCCTCAGAAAAGGCAAAATTTTTTAAGGAGCTGATGCACCTAAAGCCGCAAATAGTTTTATTACAGGAAACGCACCTTCGCCGTAAGCACGAAAAACTCCTCTCCCACCCCAATTATCCACTCATTCTTTTTGCTTCCTCTGCTGAAGGGTCAAAGAGAGGGGTGGCGGTGATGCTACATGCATCGGTGGCGGCGCAGATAATGCAGATTAAACGAGATCCCGGGGGAAGGTTTTTGTTTGTGCACATAGTGCTTGACCAAGTAGACCTAACCCTGGCCTCTGTGTACGCCCCGAACGAACAACAAGGGGCCTTCTTCACTAAGGTGAAAAATATACTTGCCACTTTTGTACAGGGCCCCCTAATTCTGGGTGGAGACTTTAATGCTGTAATGGACCCAGCACTGGATAGGTCAGGAGTCAGCCGCTCTGGGGACAATAGGGATTCAATAGCATTAGGAGCACTGGCATACTCTTTGGGTGTGTTGGATGTGTGGAGGGTGAGTCACGGGGGGGAGCGGGACTATACATGTTATTCATCTGTTCATGACTCCTACTCCCGTATTGACTGTATTTTTCTGGACATTGGGCTGGTAGAAAGGGGCCCTACAGCAGGGATAGGTAATATGACCTTGTCCGATCATGCCCCAGTTTGGGTGACTTTGTCATCTATCAGGGCAGAGGTTAAGGAAAAAAGGTGGATGCTTAACACGACTATGCTCCAAGAGCTAGAGGTGGTGGAGGGTTGCAGGAGAGTTTTGAAGGACTATTTAGAGCTTAACATGGAATCGGGGCTTCCCCTTAGTACGGTATGGGACGCAATGAAAGCAGTCACGAGAGGTTATTTTCTACAATTAGCAAGTAAGAGAGCGAAAATCCGCAGAGCTCAAGTGGCGAATTGTCTGGGGAATATACAGCGCCTAGAAGCACAGCATAAGGTTGGGAGATCACCAGCAGTATTAGAAGAACTGAGGGGCGAGAGACTTGTTGGACTCCATTTACTCAGAGCAGCTAAGTCTGTTACAATCTAGAATTAAAAGTAGCACTTATGAGTTTACCAATAAAGCAGGGCGCAGACTTGCCATGAAATTACGTAGACAAAAAATAGATCGTACAGTAACCAGGGTGAGGGATAGTACGGGTAATATACTCACTACATCTGAGACCATACGTAAGAGGTTTGGGGAATATTACCAAGCCTTGTACGCACAAGGGGGAGACCCTTCCCCGGAGGCTATTGCTGAGTACTTGGCAGAGAGTGACCTCGCATCTCTGACTCTTCAACAAAGGGCAGAGCTGGAAAAGCCAGTCACGCCATTGGAGATACAAAAAGCTATCCAGCATCTGCCGTCCAGTAAATCTCCGGGGTTGGATGGCTTCCCTAATGAATTTTATAAGAAATTTGCTTTGGAATTGGCGCCCCTGTTGGCAGACCTGTTTAACCAGATCGGAGGGGGTGAGGTATTGCCACCTACCATGCTGGAAGCTTGGATTGCCATCCTACCCAAGCCGGATAAGGATCATACGGAATGTGGCTCTTATCGCCCAATATCAGTTCTGAATGCTGATGTAAAAATATTGGCTAAAGTATTGTCTAATCGATTGGCTCCGTTGCTTCCGGCGATCCATCCTGATCAAGTAGGCTGTGTGCCATATAGGAAGGCTATGGATAATACCCGAAGGGTAGTTGACCTAATGCATCTGGCTGGGAGGGTGAAGAGACCAATGTGTTTCCTTAGTTTAGACGCTGAAAAGGCCTTTGATAGGGTCCAGTGGCCATATATGTATAAAGTGTTGGAGGCATTTGGGATAGGCCCCCAGTTTCGAAACTGGATCCAATCTTTTTATGACTCACCCAAAGCATGTGTGAGAGTTAACGGGGCAAATTCAGCTATGTTTACCTTGTATAGAGGAACCCATCAGGGTTGCCCATTATCCCCCTTGCTATTCGCCATGGCGATGGCGCCTTTCGCTTCCACAATACGGGCGGATCCAAATATTACTGGAGTTACAGTGGCGGGAAGAGAGCACAAAATGGCACTTTTTGCAGATGATGTGCTCCTGTTCGTTACTCGACCCCAGGTTACATTCCCTAGTTTGTAGGAGGCGATTGACAAGTATTCGGCAGTGTCCGGCTTTAAAGTGAATATGACAAAGTCAGAGGCCCTGAATATCTCTCTCCCTGATGAGCTGATGCAGTCACTAAAATCCTCATTCGCTTTCAGATGGGCACCTAAGCAGATTAGGTACCTGGGTGTAAACTTGACAGCAAAGTTAGGTGCCCTCTTTACAGCAAATTACAAGGGATTAGCACAGGTTATCACGGCAGACCTTGAAGGGTGGGGTGACCTGGGACTATCATGGTTCGGCAGAATAGCTGTTGTCAAAATGAACGTCTTGCCCCGGCTGCTCTACTTATTCCAGGCCCTCCCAATTAAGATGCCTAAAAAATACCTCTCAGCCTTACAGGATCGTATCGTTCGATTTATTTGGGCGGGGAAAAGACCGCGCTTGTCGCGGTCATACTTGTATCAGGCCAGGAGAAGGGGAGGTCTGGGGGTTCCTAACTTGAGTTGGTATTACAGAGCAGCTCAAGCACGCGCAGCCATTGAATGGTTTCAGGACTACCCCGATAGACAATGGGTACATTTGGAGCAACATTCTATAGGTCAGAGACCTTTGGGAGCAGTGATGTGGCTCCCCAATCAGTTTCGGGCGCTTGGGGAAGAGTTATGTCCCTCTATCCAGGTTACCTTGCACTACTGGGATAGCCTGTTTCCCAAAGGGAAGTGTGCGTTGTCACGCTTATCTCCTATAGCTTTTAACCCACTATTCTATCCTGGGACAGAGAAGGGGGTATTTACGAGGTGGCACCAAGAAGGCTTAAAAATGTGGGGTCAATTGTTTGAAGGTGATCTGTTATTACCGTTCAGTGCTGTGGTGGGGACTTTTCCAAATCTGAAGGGTGATGATTTTGCTTATCGCCAACTGTCACATTTCCTCAAAACGCGAGCTGTTAGAGAGGTGGTAAACAGGGACAAAACCACCTTGGAGGAAATTTGTGAGGGGTCCGCCATGACCAGTGGCCTAATATCGCGTTTATATAGCACCATTAATTTGAAGGAGTCTAATTACACTCTTCATAGGAGGAGTTGGCAGAAGGAGTTGGGTATATCTTTGGAGGAGGCGGACTGGGAGAGGTTGGAGAGAGCTACGGCGAGGGTGTCTTCACATGTTCCCTTTAGGGAGAATGCGGTGAAGGTGATGTTCCGGTGGTATTTGACGCCGGAGCGCCTTCAGCGCATCTACCCCGCATCAACGAGTTTGTGTTGGAGGGGCTGCGGGGTTAAGGGCACGATGGGACACATTTGGTGGACCTGTAGGAAAGTACAGGCCTATTGGAAATCAGTACACAGTAGGCTGCAGTACTGGTTGGGATGCGAGGTTCCGTGGAGTCCAACTATTTTTCTTTTCTCTGCGAAGGTGGCGGGCCTCCCGCAGGCTCGCCAGACTTTGCTGAGGCATGCTATAAGTGCGGCTAGAGTGATTGTGGCAACTTTTTGGAAGAAGCCCTTGACTCCTCCAATAGCGAGATGGCTTAGTAAACTGAGGTATGTTTGCGAAATGGAAAGGCTCCTGGCGGAAAGGCTTAATCAACAGCAAAGGTGGCACTCAATATGGGGCCCTTTCATCAGCATGGCCATGAGTCAGTGAGGCATGAGGGAGACCAAACATTGTTAGAGGAGGCGGGGAACTAACCGGGAGGGGGTGGGAGTGGCATTGGGAAGGGGGGGGGGGTCTGGTTAAAGTACATAAAAACGTTATATAAATTTTGGAGTGTGTTTTTTGCTTTCAAAGGAAAGGTTGAACAACAATAACAGGATTGTTGCTGTTAGGTTTTTAATAATTGCGTTGAATGTCGATTGATCTAATGTGGCTTGGTGTTATTTTCTTCTTCCTCTTGTTGTATGTTTACCTTGTTAATAAAGACTTCATGCAAATAAAAAAAAAAAAAGAAACCTATGGAACTTTGGAAGGCTAAGTGCTTTGAAAATATGCCTTTTTGCCAACATAGAAAGGAAACAGAAAATGACAGCAGAGAGTGGAAGTGATGTCACCAAACTGAATGGTGGCTTGAGAGCTGAACTCCCCTTAACCCACAAAGAAAGCATGATCTGACAAGTCCTGCTATTCTTTAAGCTTGGCATCCAGCAAGCTATCTAATGTCTTTAGAGGTGCTGTGTTCCCCAATGGCATCAAAAAGAAATTATCTAACCTGAGAGCTTATGTCTATGTGAGCTGTAACCCAGTTGTGTGCCCTGAAGCTAAAATGGTGGCATCTGAGCACCAGGAAGCTGAGTGGAGCAGGCTCACGAATCAAATAACAGGTCCCCAGTGTAAAGAACTGATGCAGTAGTCTGAGGAACTAAAAGCTGAAACCAAGTGGTTAGAAGAGCAAGAAAAGCATACAGAGGGCTCGCAACAGAGGTATACTGAACTACTAAACCAAAATGAAGAGACTATTGAAAATTGAAAACCTGGAAAATAGCTTCAGAAGAAACAAATACTGGCAGCATCAGAAGAGATTACTTTTTCTCAACTACAACCATAGGCGCCGACTCCATGGGTGCTGTGGGTGCTCAAACACTCACAATAATTAGGCAGTGGCACATGGGCATAAAGCCCCTCCCGCCAGTCCCGCTCCCTGCACCGTCCCGACTCCGAGTTGACTCCCTGCCCTGCACCGCTGTGCTGTCCATCTGCTCCTACCTCCTCAATGTTCCGGACCGCCGTCAGACCCCACCTGCCTACCACAGCTCCGTCGACGGGTTTACGACCCTCTTCTGATTCTACTGCCACCCGGCACCCAGGCCCAGCCTTAAAGAAAAAAAAACGGTGAAGCGCCTCGCGTCTGCTCTCTCTGCTCTGTGCTGCTGAAAGCAAGCAAGCAAGCAAATCGCCTCATCGGCCCTTCAATCACTGTGTCCCGCCCTCTGATGTAACTTTCTATTTCTGTGAGGGCGGGACACAGTGATTGAAGGACCGACAAGGCGATTTGCTTGCTTGCTTGAAAGCAGCGCACAGCAGACGCAAGGCGCTTCACCTTTTTCTTTAAGGCTGGGTGCTGGGCGGGTGGCAGGAGAAGCGGGTCGTCTGTCCGTCAATGGAGCTTGTAGGTAGGTGGGGCCTGGGTTGGGGTGGGGGGGGGGCTCAGATGGGAGAAGGGGTCTGGGTGGGGTGCACTGGGGAGAGGAGGGGCTCCCCTTTGTCCACATGTTTGTTTACTCCTTCAAAGAATTGAAGTAAATTGGTCAGGCAAGATTTCCCCACACTAAAGCTGTGCTGACTTGGTCTCAGTAATCCATGTCCTTGGATGTGCTCTGTAATTTTGTTTTTAATAATAGCCTCTACCATTTTCCCCGGCACCGACGTCAGACTCACCGGTCTATAATTTTCCGGATCTCCCCTGGAACCTTTTTTAAAAATCAGCGTTACATTGGCCACCCTCCAATCCTCCGGTATCACGCCGGATTTTAAGACTAAATTGCATATCACTAACAGAAGCTCTGCAAGCTCATTTTTCAGTTCTATCAGTACTCTAGGATGTACACCATCCGGTCCAGGAGATTTGCTACTCTTCAGTTTGCTAAACTGCCCCATTATGTCCTCCAGGTTTACTATGAATTCAGTAAGTTTCTCCGACTCGTCCGCTTGAAATACCATTTCCGACACCGGTATCCTACCCAAATCTTCGGTGAAGACTGAAGCAAAGAATTCATTCAATCTCGCCGCTACGTCTTTGTCATCCTTGATCGCCCCTTTTACCCCTCGGTCGTCCAGCGGCCCAACCAATTCTGTTGCTGGCTTCCTGCTTTGAATATACCGAAAAAACATTTTTACTATGTTTTTTTGCCTCTAATGTTATCTTTTTTTCATAATCCCTCTTGGACTTCTTTATCTGTGCCTTGCACTTGCTTTGACACTCCTTATGTAGCTTCTTGTTATTTTCAGACGGTTCCTTCTTCCATTTTCTGAAGGCATTTCTTTTAGCCCTAATAGGTTCCTTCACTTCACTTTTCAACCACGCCGGCTGTCTTTCGGACTTCCGTCTCTTTTGTAATTCGCGGAATATGTTTGGCCTGGGCCTCTAGGATGGTACTTTTGAACAGCATCCACGCCTGTTGTACAGTTTTTACCCTCTCAGTTGCCCCTCTAAGTTTTTTTTTTTACCGTTCTTCTCATTCTATCATAGTCTCCTTTTTTAAAGTTAAACGCCAACGTATTTGACTTCCTATGGATAGTTACTTGCATACCCTTATTTCTGACAGGCGAGACAGTGATCAAGTTTGAAGCGATGTTCTGCTAAGTGATGTGCAGCTACTTTACTATTCACTTTGTATCCCTTAGTTTATTTTTTCATGATCATTATCTGTGGTTATTTAACAGTAACATACATATACACACACATACTTTTTGGAGTTTGTGTGGTCATTTAGTTTTATCCATATATACATTCTCTAGTATAGTGAAGATATTTACCTGTAGCGGGTATTCTCACAGGACAGAAGGCTTCTTATTCTCACAAGTGGGTAGACGCAGTCTCGCATCGCCTGGCCCGGCAAATTTGCCATAGAAAAAAACTAGAGCTTTTAGGAGTGCGAGCCGCGCGCATCTACGAGTGCCTTCCCACCCGCCGCGTGAACGCGCCTGCCTTAGTTTAATACAAAAGCAAAAAAAAAACAAAAAACAAATAAAAACATGCAAGTAGACAACTCCAAGGGGAGGTAGGCGAGACTGTAAGAATAAGAAGTCTGCTGTCCTCGGAGAATACCTAATACAGGTAAGTATCTTCGCTTTCTCCGAGGACAAGCAGGCTTGCTTATTCTCAGTAGAGAGGAATCCCTAGCACCCAGGCTCACCCAAAACAAACAACATTGGTCAACGTGGCCTCGCAACGGTGAGAATTTAGTGCAGATTAACCTGAAACTATATACAAACTAGATGAGAGTGCAGCCTGGAACAGAATAAAACAGCCCTAGGAGGTGGAGTTGGATTCTAGACCCCAAACAGATTCTGCAACACTGACTGCCCAAGCCGGCTGTGGCATCGGGTATCCTGCACAAGGCAGTAGTGAGATGTGAATGTGCGGACTGAAGACCAACAGGTTCTAGGCAGAGCGAGAAGGCAGCAGAAACCTATGCCTTTTAGCAGACACACTCAAAAACCTCCTAGAAGAGGAGGCTGCAGCTGGAGGTTGCCAAGACAGGGTTTGAATGATATTAGGATGTTTCTTTGTGAGGTCTGCGACTTTTTTTGCCTGATCTCCAAACAGACTTGGCACCTCAGCAAGGAATGTTTGCCAATCTCTCCTGAGCCACTGGTTCTAGGTCAGACACATGCAGCCATAGTAAGTGATGGCAGATGGAGTGGAGGAGTGGCCTAGTGGTTAGGGTGGTGGACTTTGGTCCTGGGGAACTGAGTTCGATTCCCGGCACAGGTAGCTCCTTGTGACTCTGGGCAAGTCACTTAACCCTCCATTGCCCCATGTAAGCCGCATTGAGCCTGCCATGAGTGGGAAAGCGCGGGGTACAAATGTAACAAAAATAAATAAAGACCTGAATGGTCCATCCAGTCTGTCCAATAGTCACATTCATTATCAGGTCAAGATTTAAATAAACAATGAATGTGATATTAATTTACTTGATCATGGTCTTTCTTTAGGCTGCACAGAGTAACCAGCAGAAGAAAAGGAGGTGTTGATGCCCCTCTACAAGTCATTAGTGAGGCCCCACTTGGAGTATTATATTCAGTTTTGGAGGCCGTATCTTGCTAAAGATGTAAAAAGACTGGAAGTGGTGCAAAGAAAAGCTATGAAAATGGTATGGGATTTGTATTGCAAACCGTATGAGAGACTTGCTGACCTGAACATGTATACCTTGGAGGAAAGGAGAAACAGGGGTGACATGATACACATGTTCAAATATTTGAAAGGTATGAATCCGCAAATGAACCTTTTCCGGAGATGGGAAGGTGGTAGAACCAGAGGACATGAATGGAGGTTGAAGAGGGGCAGACTCAGGAGTAATATCAGGAAGTATTTTTTTCACGGAGAGGGTGTTTGATACATGGAATGCCCTCCAGCGGGAGGTGGTAGAGATGAAAATGGTAATGGAATTCAAACATGCATGGAATAAACACAAATTAATCCTGTTTAGAAGGAATGGATCTATGGAATCTTAGCGAAGATTGGGTGGTGACGCCGGTATTTGGAGAGTAAAACCGGTGCAGGGCGGACATCTACGGTCTGTGCCCTGATCGTGACTGAATAGATATGGATGGGTTGGAGTGTAAATTTTAAGGGGCTTCGACGTTAGCTTCAGAACTGTTAGTACAGGAACAGTGCTGGGCAGACTTTTACGGTCTGTGCCCTGAGAAAGGCAGGGACAAATCAAACTTGGGTATACATATAAAGTATTACATACCATGTAAAATGAGTTTATCTTGGGCAGACTGGATGGACCGTTCAGGTCTTTATCTGCCATCATTTACTATGTTACTATGGATTCAATCACCAGAGAATGGTGTGGAAGTTGAGCCCTCTCAAATCTGGAAACCTTCTGGATAAGATACTGCTTATCCACCTTCTAAGGTGCAACCTTCACTAAGAGAGAAGAATCCCAGTTCATTGCCAGTGCATCTTTAAGCATAGGATGCAATGTTATTGTAACCCCCTCCTTAGGGGGGGGGGGGGCGACTTGTAGTCCAGGACAGTTCCTATCTGCCCTGGGCTCTTCCTCCATCTCTAACTTAAATGAGATGGCAGAAGCCATCTCCATCACAAAACCAGTGAAAGAAAGACCCTCAGGAGGAGATTTATGTCTAGAGGTAGGGAGGAATCAGAAGTTATCCCATAAGACGACTCCTCCAAGAATTAACGAGGATCCTCTTCTGAGTCCCATAAACAGTCCCATTCAGAATCCTCACCATACTCGAACTGAGCTGAGCGAGTCTGTGCCTGGCTCCGCTCAATGGAACCATGTCCATTGCCCTGAGGTACAGCCCTACCCACAGAATTCAGGGAAGCTTCCTCCCCCGACACTGAGAGCAGTACTATGTGTCAATGTTGACAAAGACATCCTCCGAGGTGACACAAACGAAGATCTCTGCACAGGCATGGATGGAGCCTCAGAAATATGCTGGGGCTGATCTTTAGCTGGCGCAAGCACCCTCGATGTCTCAGCGGTTTGAAGATGCTGCATCTCAGTCAGCTCCTTCCTGAGCATGCCTTGGAACTGCTCATCAAAACGTAGCAATTGTCAAAGGCAGGGGAGCTGACAGAGAAGCAGCCTAAGCGAAAGTGCCAAACTAGTAGCAGGGACCTGACTGACTGGAGACTTGCACACCAGCACCTCTTCCAAAGAGGGGAAGCACGACTTCTGGTGCTGGCGTTTCTTGGCTATCAGAGATGCCGATGCTCCTGTGCTCCCGGCACCATATGTCAATGAGGACCAATTATTATGATTCTTTAGGTTTCCCAGATAGTAACATAGTAAATGACGGCAGATAAAGACCTGTACAGTCCATCCAGTCTGCCCAACAAGATAAAACTCATTTACATGGTATGTGATACTTTATATGTATACCAAAGTTTGATTTGTCCTTGCCTTTCTCAGGGCACACACCGTGGAAGTCTACCCAGCACTGCTCTTGTACTAAGTTCTGGAGCTAACATCGAAGCCCCTTAAAATTTACACTCCAGCCCATCCATATCTATTAAGTCACAATCAGGACATAGACCGTAGAAGTCTGCCCAGCTCCCATTTTGTTTGCCAATTACCGGCATCGCCACCCAATCTCGGCTAAGATTCCACAGAACCATTCCTTCTAAACAGGATTCCTTTGTGTTTATCCCACACGTTTGAATTCCATTACCATTTTTATCTCCACCACCTCCCGTGGGAGGGCATTCCACATATCCACCACCCTCTCTGTGAAAAAATACTTCCTGACATTAATCCTGAGTCTGCCCCCCTTCAACCTCAATTCATGTCCTCTAGTTCTACCGCCTTCCCGTCTCTGAAAAAGGTTCATTTGCGGATTAATACCTTTCAAATATTTGAACGTCTCTATCATGTCATCCCTGTTTCTCCTTTCCTCCAAGGTATACATGTTCAGGTCAGCAAGTCTCTCCTCGTACGGTTTGCCACGCAAATCCCATACCATCTTTGTAGCTTTTCTTTGTACCTCTTCCAGCTTCAGCATCGCAGCCCTTTGGTGCTCACAAGGACGGTGTCCAATCCAATGCTAACTGGTTTGGGGCCTACTCTCCGCGCCTGATGACGAGAGAGGTGGAGACCTTCAATGCACTCCCCAGTGGATGTTGGAAGTCTCAGCAGCCATCATGGCCAGTCCTTGGACCTCTTGAACCCTCTGTATCCTCAACTGCACTTTCAAACAAAGAGAACAAGAGTTAGGTTCACGGTTACGCCCAAGGCACAGGTCCATCATGAAAATCACCCAATTACATTGGGCGCACCTTTTGAAGCCACTGGGGTCTTCTGGGACATCGAGAAAAAAATCACAGCCAAATGAATCTCAATTGTGAACAGTAAGAAGAGCAGTGCTCCGGTCTAAATGGGTCTACCAACTTGCAAAATAGAAAGGAAACCCAACAGCAAAAAAAAAAAAAAAAACCTAGCTGGAGTCTAAACATGAAGACTTTCCACAGATATCCTTTGAGATATTAATATATCTTTCTAGTGGTCAAATTGTTAACAAATCCATGAAATTGGTGATAAAGCTTCCTTTGGCATACTAAAGATATTTGTCAAATATCTTAAACCTTTCCACTGGAGAAAAGTTAGCAGATTTGAGAAAATTAACCTGGATGTTAACTTCCTAGCACTGTTCTCCAATTTCTCCACCTTATTTGAAACCAGGAACCTCTCTATAGAAATCTGCACCTGGTATGAGGGTTTGGAGTAGAACACCCTCATATTCCCTTTGTGCTTCAATCACCTACTAAGGTAATGGTCAAGATTTTAAAAACCAGACAGAACACTCAACATGGCAAAGCTGATGATGTCATCCTGGTTTCCCTTTCAGGTTTTCAAATATAAATCTGCATGTACTACTTACCAGAAGAGGATCTGGAGGAGGAGGGGGCAGACTCGCAATTTTTGCAGCTCGTTCTTTTTCTGCTTGCAGAGCTTGCTGGCGTGCTTTTATATGCCTGGGGGCAAGACCAAAATAAGTATTTAGACATAAGAACAATAACATATGAAAGCAAACTTAACCTTTTGAAACTTTCTCAATTTCCATTTTTTTAATACTTTACTTTTTTATTTTTCTGAAAGGGAGGAAAAAAGCCTCAGCAGTCACAGGTTAACACTATGGAAACTGGGCACTGTTTAACCCAGTCAACTCTCATGAGACCCACAACTTCCTTCTGACTCAGACCAATCATCGCAAAAAACCTCCCCCCAAAAAACCACTTAAATGTGCGCTGTCTTCATTCTAAACCTAACGGGGACCCATTTCACCATCATAGGCTTCTTCAGAGGAAACTGCTAATTTAATAAATTCTCATCTTGCTGTTGAAACTTCATGCTTACCAGAGCACATTTAAGCTAAGTACTTTTTATGCTATATGACTGGATATTAGATATACAAGTTTATTGCATATTTGCTGCGAGAATTGTGAAGAAACAAAAAATAGTATTGGGAGGTTTTTACCGATGATTGGTCTGAGTCAGAAGGAAGCTGTGGGTCTCATGTTGAAAGTTGACTGGGTTAAACAAACAGCGCCCAGTTTCCACAGCGTTAACCTGTGACTGCTGAGGCATTAAAACCAAATACCAGACATTCCATTCAGATTATATCTGCTTTAAAACAGTAGGATAAATTCAGACTTGACATTTTCCAAACCTTACTTCAGAACCACAAAAATAATGACCACAAATTTTCTTTACATCTAGAAACCAGCAACTGAGAGATCGTGCCACCTCCCCATCAAAATTGGTAAGTGGCTAGAGCTGTCACCTCAACACTGAATTTCCAAGTTCAGCAGCAGCTTCTTTAGGGCTCAATTTACTAAGCCTGGTCTCCCAATCATTGTCTAAAGGGTAAAAAGAACAACTTACTAAGTCCGGTTCTCAGTGCTCTGTTGTGTCACTTATCACCCAGTTTCTCTCTCCGTCTCTCTCTAAATCCCCCTCAATCCATCTGCTCCTCCTCCTCTTCTTTCTCGACTCACTCCCTTGTCCTCACCTACCTCCCAGAAGACTCATCCCCTCCCCTCCACTAGCTTGAGTCAGGTATCCCACCTTTTTCACCTTGGTGGTTGCTGCTTAGCAAAATCAACATGGGTGTTCTTGCACCTATACTGCTCATGCTCACCGAGAGCTGCAATGGAGTCTGACCACAAACGAACAGCTATTCCAGAGTCTGCATGGCAGCAGATTCAGTTGTGGTTACAGTGATTACAGGAATCTGAAGCAGGAACATCCTGGGCATGAATATATCTAGCCATCATGACACCCTGGTGCCCAGGATGCCAAACCCTATGAGTAAAGAAACTGGTAGAGAACGTCTAAAGCACTTCCCTGGCATTTCATTAATATGGCAGCATACCTGGTTTGCTCTGTAAGTTCTCTCTCCTTTTGATGTTTCAATTCTTTCAGGGCTAATCTATGTCTCTTCTCTGCTTTTTGCTTCCTCGTAGCCACTTGACTTGCTATAGCTTTCAAATCTGGCTCCTTTGCAAGACAAAAGGAATATGTATAACTCTACAGAAAGGCAACACAACATAAGCTATTACCAGTTCCTGAAGTCTACTATTTTTAGCACATTGTTTTGATTTGCTTGTACACAGTTTTTGGATAATCAAGAATGAAAGTATAGTCACACTTCTCCTGGGTTTATTACAACAGCAAGTGCCAATTTTAGGCACATCTTACACCCTATTGAACATAACAAACATAACTTTGTTAAACACTTTATTAACCCATTAGTGACCAATGTTCCCATAATAAGCCATAAGGGAACAAAATGATTTGTTCCCATATGGGAACACTGGGCACTAATGGGTTAAACAAGATTTGAGATAGTCCCACTAATCATATTATTGATACCCACTGGACTCAATCACCTGGCTTCCAGGACTGTATTTTTGTTTGACCCGAGGAGTTTCCCTCCTGCTCCTTTGGACTCTCAGCCAAAATCAGAGACTGCTCTTCTAGCAGTGGTTTCTCAATCCTCCCTCTCTCCACCCAGTTTGATTTTCAGGCTACCCACAACAAAATACGCATTTGAAAGGTTTGCATACACTGGAGTACAAGTAAATCTCTCTAAATCATATTCATTGTGGACAGTTTAAAAATTCAACTAGCTGGGTATATCCTGAATCCTGAGTTCAAAACTACTCCTCTCTGGGGTTACAGAGCCACAAAACCTGATTCGCAACTACCCAGGGTGTTTTTCTCCTACATTTGATTTTCCGCTAAAATCATTGATAGCAACAATCCTCAGCCATGGACCAAAGACTATAGCTCCCTCTGAAATTCCTGCTTTTGAGGACCCCATTAGATGAGTGATGGCATTCCTCCAAGAACCTTAAATGTCACCTCTGCAGCATCCCCAGTCCAACTGGGAGCATTAGTTGAGCCTGCACATGACAATGCATTACACCTGCATTAAGCCAGCTCAAGACAGACATTTTTTTTCTGAAGAATTAGATGTTCACTTAGAATGCACTGATAGGGATTCACGTTCATTCTCAATACTATATGTTTTTCACCCACATACTATACTCCTCCTTAATAGGGCTGGAAACATTTTGGGTACCAGGCTATTTGGTGTCTGCATCCAGGCAATGATTTTCTAGTAGCAGGAAAACTGAAGGCAACACAATTTCAGAATACTCTAACATAGATGGGTCCTAGTTTGGCAATAGATTTAACATTTATGGACCTAAAGTATAAAAAAGATTTTAAAAATCTCACATTTTCCTTGGCCTGTTGGTGTCCCTCACCCACGGCTTTCAAGGCTGTTTGGTAAAGTCTTTCCAAAGCCCTGAGCTTCTCAGCTTGAGCTTTCTGCCACTCGGCCTTCAGCTCTTCTGCTAACTGCTGCAGCTGTTCTTCTCTCCGTTGCTTTACATCCTGCCGTATTTGCAATGCAATGAATCTCTCCTGCTCCCTAACCTGTAAAAAGGAGAAATTAGTTCTTACCTGGTAATTTTGTTTTCCTTTAGTCCCTCCGGAACGGCCCAGGATCTGACTGATGGGTTATGTACTCCTTCCAGCAGGTGGAGACTGAGAACTCTAACTCTAGTGTGCCAATAAGAGCCCTGGCCATCTAGACCTAGATCCAATATAAACTTAAAGCAGGAGAAAGAAAGAACGAAAGAACCACATTCTGTGCCACCGGGAACTTGAGCAGCCACCAATCTGAAATAAGAATGTGCATTCTGCAAAACTCTCCAACATTACTGCACATTCGCTCGTTCATCGGGCAATTCATGCCCCCCCCACCCCAATAATAAAGAAACTGTAAACGCACAAAGCAGCTCCGTCCCTAATCCAACCTTTGTATCCAACAATAACAAGCAAACCATCAACCACTCTTCAGTACTATCAACAATAAAATGGGTGGGACCTGGGCCGGTCCGGAGGGACTAAAGGAAAGCAAATTAGCAAGAAAGAACTAATTTCTCCTTCCTTAGCGTCCCGCCGGACCAGTCCAGGAAATAAAGCAGTACTCTTGAGGGAGGGACCCCAGCAATCCTGCTGTGAGAACCTTCCCACCAAAAATTACTTCCTGACACTGCACCTCTAATCTGTAATGCTTAGAGAATGAATGCAAGGAAGACCAAGTCACTGCCTTACAAATTTCCAAAGGCGGCACCAAGAAGCATTCTGCCCATGAAGCAGCTTGCCTTGTGGTAGAGCGGGCCTTGATTCCATCTGAAGTTGGCTTCCCAGACAGAAGGTAAATGGAAGCTATCATTCCCTTAAGCCACCTAGAAATGGTGGGCTTAGAAGCCACTAACCCCATATGGGAACCTCCAATGAGCAGAAACAGACGATCTGAACGTCGAAAGCCCTCTGTAGCCTTCAGATAGTGCTTAAGGACTCTCTTGACATCAAGAGTCCGCAATCATCATTGGTCTTCAGAACTGGAGGAAGAACCTAAGACAGGCAAAACTACCAATAGAGAGATGAAACTGCGGCATAACCATAGGATGAAAAGGAGGAATGGGATGCAACACCACTCGCTCTTTAGAAAAACCAAAGATGGCAACTTACAGGAAAAAGCCTGCAACTCCAACACTCTCCAAGCCGAGACAATGGCCACCAAAAATAGTCTTGAGCGTCAAATCCTTAAGAGAACAAAAACGCTAACAGCTCAAAAGGAGACCAAGTAAGGACCCAAAGAACCGTATTAGTACCAAGTCAGAAAGATGGCCCTAGAGGGAGACCTACACCCTTGAAGAAACACGAGACATCTGGATGACTTGCTAAATATTTGCCCTGCACTCGCCCCCCAAAGCAAGACAAAGCCGTACTTTAAGAGAATTAAGTTCCAAGCCTTTATCAAACCCATGTTGTAAAAAATCCAAGAGCTCTGCCACAGAAGCTTGCAAGGGACAAATGTTCCTATCAGCACACTAAGCCTCAAAAATCCACCAAGTTCTAATTCAGAGACATCGACCGACGCCACGATCAAAGCATCGCGAAAATTACCTTAGAAGAGTAATCGCTCTTCACCAACCAAGCCCATTCAAGAGCCAAGCCATTAGATAAAACCAAGAAGGGTCTGGATGAACAACCAGGCCCTGGACCAGAAGCCCGGGAGTCTCCGTAAACTTGAACAGAGGGTCGACAAGGAGGCGAATGAGATCCACGTACCATGGCCTGAAGGGCCAGTCCGGAGCTATCACGATCACTGAACCCCCATGCGCCTCGATCCATTGGATTAGACGTCTCAGAAGTGTCCATGGAGGAAACGAATAAAGAAGGCCTGTAGGCCAAGGCTGTAGAAAAGCAACCACTCCCTCCGCTCCGAGATCTCTTCTGCGACTCAAGAAGCGAGGCCCCTTTGCATTGAGACCTGTGACCAATACATCCCCAATCGGTAGTTCCCAACGATCCACTACTGCTTGGAATGCCCTCGGACTAAGAGTATTCTCCTGGATCCAGGATGTGACGACTGAGAAAGTCCGCCTGAACGTTCTCTGTCCCTGCTACATGAGATGCCAAGAGGGTGGCTAGATGAAACTCTGCCCAAGCCATGAGCCTCATTGTCTGCTGTAACTAGCGACTTCTCATCCCCCCTTGCCGATCGACATAAGCTACCGTTGTTGTGTTGTCTGATAGGGTGTGCACCGACTCGCCCTCCAACAGTGAGCGAAACACATTCAGAGCTAACTGAATCGCCCTGGTTTCCAAGAAGTTGATCGAGCAGGATGCTTCCTGTGTAGACCAAAGACCTTGTGCAAACTGCCCCAGACAGTGAGCTCCCTTGAGACTGGCATCCGTTATGACTACTGTCCACTGCGGCGGATCCAGCAGCATCCCCTTGGTTAAATTGGTTGTTTGTAGCCACCAATATAGGCTGCTGCGTATCCAAGGCCATAGAGGCAAACAACTGCAGAGAATCCGTCTGTGGAGACCACTGGGACAGAAAGGGTGACTGTAGAGACTTCATGTGTGCCCTGGCTCAAGGCACCACTTCTATCGTCACTGCCATAGATCCCAAAACCTGCACAGGAAACGGTTCTGTGCAGGAATGCCTGAATCTGACACTAACTTGAGAATACTGCCGAGGAAAAAAAAAACCAACCTTGGGCTGTATTGAAAGACACCCTCAATTACTCGAGGGTCTGAGATGGCACCAGGCAACTCTTGAGGGAGCTGACCACCCAACCGAGGGACTGAAGGAACTGGACCACCCAGTCCGTGACCTGCAAACTCTTCTGATACGACTTTGCTTGGATTAGCCAGTTGTCCAAATAGGGATGGACCAAAATACTGTCCTTTCTGAGAGCCGCTGCCACTATCACCATGACCTTGGTGAACGTGCAAGGAGCTGTAGCTAGTTCAAACGGAAGCGCCCGAAACTGAAAATGTTGGTCCAAAACCACAAAGCGAAGAAACCGCTGGTGCACAGGCCTCTGTCAAATCCAGTGCAGTCAAAAAAACTCTATACGAAAACTGGTGATCTTGAGAGTCCGATTGACCGCCTTGAGATCTAATCGGGCGGAAGGACCCTACTTTCTTCAGAACTACAAAGTAAATGGAATAAAGGCCTTGCCTCACTTCTGAGGAAGGAAACAGACAAACAAGCTTAGAGTTCGAGAAGTCTTGTTTGAGTGTCCCGGACCGCACCCACCTTGAGGCAAGATTGTCAGGGAGAAAGGTGTCTGAAAGATACCGTACAAACTCTAAGGCGTACTTGTCTCGAATAACCTCTAACACTCACTGATCGGTGGTAATCCGGGGCCACCTCCAATAGAACTGTGTTAAACAAGATCCCACAGGTATCAGAGGTTGGACCCGCACACCTTCATTGAGCCGGACGGGCTGGGGAGTGGAATGAAGCCCCGGGTTCCCTTTCACCTCTCCGAGACCCACGAAAGGACTGATTTCTCTGGAAAAACCTAGACTCTGAGCTCCTCTACCTGTCCAAAACAGAAGGAAACCTTGCTCCTGACTGCGGCCAAGAAATGAGCCACATCCCAATGCTCTAAGAGGTCTTCCAAAAGGCAAGGGACCTTAGTATCACCAAGACTGTGGACTAACTCGTCTCCAAACAAAAAGGAACCCCAGAAATGGAATTTACTCAGCTTAGATTTAGAAGCCACATCTATGGACCAGCCTCTTAACCAAAGAGAACGTCACACTGCGACTCCTAAGGCCATGGACTTAGAAGATGCCCTCAGCAAATCGTACAAAGCATCCGCTAAAAAGGCGGAACCCATCTCAATTTTAGCTACTTCTGCATCTATCAAAGACAAATCATCCAAAACCCTTTCAGCCCACTGGAAGCAAGTCCTAGCCCCAAGGAACCACAGATGGCTGCCTGAAACGCTAAGGAAGAGACATCAAAACTACTCTTTAAGAGAGCCTCCATCCGGTGATCCTGAACATCCCTAACATCTGTGTCTCCATCAACAAGGACCGTATTGCACTTAGTCATATCCGAGACTACTGCATCTCCCATGGGCTTTTTCAGAAGGGACTTGTCCGAATCCAGAACTAGATAAAGCCGCACCATATACCGAGCTGGACGAAAAGGAAAATCCGGCACATCCCATTGGGCCTGAATGATGTCCCTAATATCCTGGTGCACAGGGAAAGTTTTACCCGGATGTCTAATGCCCTTAACCAGCTGATCCATCTTACGGCCGTGGGCTGCTTGTCCTCAAAATGTAATGCAGTTGCCACCAAAAAAAATAATAAAAAAAAGAATTCCTGCTAGTCCTCCTTGTGAAAAATTCGAACAACCGAAGGATCTTCCCCTGGGAGTAAAGATTCTGCCCCCGGGTCTGCTGGACCGGGATCCTCCAACAACGGTCCCTCTCCTAACACATTTGCCTCCTCCAGAGAGCGCATTTCCAGATCTGGATCAGAGGCTTGAACCTTCTCCAGATCCCAGGACCCCCTAGCTCTCTTAGCAGGTGCCACCTGCCTACCTCAGCCCCCTCTTGAAGAAGCAGAAGCGGGACCTGATTTTTTTTAATTAAAAAACTTGGTACATTTCGAGGACAAACTGAGAAAGTAAACCTCCCTCCAGGAGTCTTGACTGCTCCGTCAGCACTACTGCCGACCGTTCTGCTGAATGGAGCAGTAAAGAAGTGGGACGCTCCTCTGAGCCATCAGAAGAGGGCAAAATGGCGGCATTTCCCGCCAAGATGGAAGAGAGTTTTCTCTGCACTGAGTGCTGAAGACTGAGAAGCCGTGACTGCTGTGAGAGGAGCCGAGTGAGCAGCCGCAGCTGAAACCTCCAGAGTTGTGCATTTACATGTCCTGCTCACTCCGAGCCCTCGGCGCTGACAGCGCATCTACAGAGTTTCTCCACCATAGGGCAGCTCAGCTAAGTGCTTTTTATTTTTAAAGAATCAAAAACTCGCTACCGACAATAGGAGCCACATTGGAAAAGCAAACCACCGCCCAAGTCTGGCAGAGACAGAGCTGCCCTGCTTGGTCACGCCTTTGGTGGGTGGTTTTTTTTTTTAAACACACAAAATGTGGCTGCCTCTCCCTGGGCTCAAACACTCTTCTGCCAGAGGTTGAGGCACTCTCCCTAAGAAACAGAAACAGCTAGCGCTACAGGAAGGAACTTGGAACCCCCAAGTGTAACACCCCTGAGGCTCAAAGGAGACCCCCGTGGGCCTCATCCTCTAAACATAAAAGATCCAAGCCTCCTATATTATTGTCACTTTTTTTTTTTAATACAGGGCTCACCTCCTTCCACCTGCTGGAGACTGAGAATACAGAATCTAGGTCTAGATGGCCAGCAAGCTCATTTTCAAAGCACTTAGCCTCCCAAAGTTCCATAGAAACCTATGGAACTTAGCCTCCCAAAATGCTTTGAAAATATGCCTCCAGGGCTCTTATTAGCTCACTAACTCTCCACCTGCTGGAAGGAGTGCATAACCCACCAGTCAGATCCTGGCCCAGTACGGAGGGACGCTAAGGAATAGTGGCAAATTTCTCCATGATTCATTTAGCCAAAATATAATTATTCAAGTAAATTCTACCTTAGTACCCCCCCCCCCCCCCAAAAAAAAAATAAACAACGTTGTAACACTTTCAAAACATATACAGAATACAATTTTAAATTACTTGGACTTTTTGTAAAATGATTATAGAGTTCTAAAAGCATTGTTGCTACCCAATTGAGTGATTACTTACACATTTACAACATTTTATCAGACACTCAATCATTTCAGAAAGGCTTCAGTACCGAATATTGGGAGCACTATTATCAGATATAAGCATGCAAGGTCATCAAGTGATATTACTGCAATTCAAGTTTGTCCACAGCCTTTGTTATCATCAATCATAAATTGCTGCTTTATCTACTAAGTGTGATAGGCATTTTAGGCTGCTTTTTAGCCAAGTTTGAAGGTTTATTTGCAAAGACGTTCATGCCAAGTGAAATGGGCAGGCGATTACTCTACTTGATAGCAGATGAAATGTGGGGTAGCTCAAGGTTCCCCACTCTCTCCAATTCTTTTCAACATTGTTATGGTCACTTGTATCCTTTTACAACTACACAGATATCACATCACTGTAATACTTCCCTTTAATTCCTCTCAAAGAAATAATGCTTTTTGTTCAGTAGTACTTTGATGCCATTGAAGACTGGGCATCAAATATTTGTTTAAAGCTAAATATGGACTTGTCTGCCTGGTAACTCTATGGGCCATGCTAGAACACCCCCAATATAGTGCAAAGACTTCACACTGAAGTGGTATATGACTCCAGAGCATTTGAAAAAAATTTCTTCCTCAGCATCATCCCTCTACTGGAGGGGAATGCAGTGAGCCAGGCTCTTACTTACATATGTGGTAGTTCTGTCAAGTTTTTGCAGCGATAAAGACTAGATTAGGTTGCTCTTTAATACTGTCTCCAGGAATGCCTTATCAACTGCCATCCAGTTAAAAAGTTCCAGCAAATATGGCGATGGAGTGGAAAAAATGCTGACCACATGGCATAAGAGACTTTGCCATTTGCTCCTTTTGAAGAAACTGTCAGCTATCAAATTTGTTCAGCAACATAAATTCCAAAACTGCTGGAAGCCTTTTACACTATTATTTGAACACTGTAGGAGAATGACTTGTTTACTGGTTGGACAGAGGGCAGCAACTCTGTTGCACTAGGAACTATTATACACACTTTGGTATTTTAGTTTGCTATTAGTTAAGTATTTTGAGCTGTTTCTATTTGCTTGTTGTAATTTAAAACCCTTAATAAAAAAAATCTATGTTAAAAAGAGGGGTGTAGGGGAATCGTTCTGTATATGCAACTTTTAACAACTGTTTATCACCTTTGGCAACTATGAAATCTCTCTCTATATATTCAAAACACAAAACTGAATACAACTGTACATGCTTACTACACACCCTGAAACTGAGACCAGGTCCTCATTTTATTAAACTGTACATATAATTTGCCTTCAAATTTAGCCATCCATCTTGTCCCATCCACATATCCCAACTGTACTTGCCCTCTTGGCTATGCATTAAACATGTCTCATTATACTGGATGAACAGCATACAAAGTTCTAATGTGTGCTTATGAAGGTGTTTCATTTGTGTTGTGAACATAAATACATAAGAACAGTCATACTGGGTCAGGCAAATGGTCCATTTAGCCTAATATCCTGTTCCCAACAGTGGCCAATCTAGGTCACAAGTAACTGGCAGAAACCCAAATAGTAGCAACATTCCATGCTACCAATCCCAGGGTTAGCAGTGGCTTCCCCGTTGTTCAAACCTGTTTTTAAACCCAGGTACGCTAACCGCTGTTACCACATCCTCCAGTAACAAGATCCAGAGCTTAACTATTCGTTGAATTACAAAATATTTCCTCCTATTTGTTTTAAAACTATTTCCATGTGATATTTGGCCAGAACTCCCACACAGATCCCTCCAGGATTCGATGGAGGGGACTGTGGAGAGAGTGTGATGCTTTCAGTACTCTTTTTCTGTAAAGCCTGTTTGTAACAGTATATGACATTTTGCCATCAATGTTTGAGCTGCTTATGATGGAGAACATGACAGCAGTCCTTACAGGGCGGGCTGCGAAGGAGTGATTTTTAAAGTTATGGGACCCTTATTTGGCTACATTGTCTATGAGAGAACTAAGGTATTTAAACAGTCCCTCTTCGGAGGAGCTGAAGACGGCATCCCAGAGCTCTAGTACCTGGTCAGAGAGAGCTCGGGTCTGGGAACGTGCTGCCTGTGTTTTATTTGTTTATTACTGTGAGCCAATGAAACAGAAAAGTCACAGAAGAAACAGCACTGAATAGCAGACTGGGAGAAGGGGAGAAAAGGGTAAGGTAGAGACCTGATCAACAAATATGACTTCAAAGTAGGCACCGACGGCCACACACCCACAGCTCAACTGGAAAACCCAGGAGCCCCCTAAACAGAGAATCCAGGAGCTGGTAACCCTTGATCAACCTTGCCCTCTCCCTTAATGTCCTCTATTCCTCTCTACCATCCCCTTCCCCCTTCCACTCTTTCCCCTCCTCCCCTGTACTCTCTCCACCCCCATTCCTTCTGTTCTCACTTCCCTTTTCCATCTATCTACTTCCCCCACACCCCCTTTTTCTTATCTTCCTCTGCCAGAAGTTCAGGTCACCACTAGCAAAATGCAAATTTTTAAACTGCAGTGGTCACAGCATTCCTCATACAGTTTTGCCAACAGGAATGGATTCTCATTAGCAAGCACTACAACTTTTTGTTATGGCCACAGATTTTCCTCTGCCGGTGGGGAATGGGAATCCCCTCCAGCAAGTTCAAGATTGTGAAGCTTTCTGTTTTTGTGCTACAGGGGTTGGGATCCCTGTGGCTCCAGCTTCTACAGATTACTCTTCTTCTTATGGTAGGGCCCAACTTCCTGCCATCCTGTCTAGTCCACACTCCTCCTGCCTCCATTGATAGGCACAGGTTTGTTTGTGGAAGCACAACAAACCTAGGCATATTAATGGACAGATGGACTAACCTTCCAAAACTGGTATCATCACTCAAGTGAAATGCACTAACAATTATAACAAAACAAATCCAAATGCTTAAAAATACTTTGCAGTAGGAAGCAGAACTAACACATAACACTAACCATGAAAGGCTATCAAAAAGAAAAGATTCTGGAAGCAAATAGAGAGCTTTACGACAGCCTTATGATATAACCCATAAATCCCCATCACAAAGGTTGCACTCTTTGCTAGCCACATCATGCGATCTACCATATGTTGCCTTGAAAAATGGTTTACAAAAATATCAACTACACATTACATTCATCAGTTGAAAGAAAATCATTAGTTATAGGAACCTTCAGACCTTATGTACTTCCTATAGATGTCTTTCACCATCCAAAGAAATGCTTACTTGTTGCAATCTCAGTTTCCGTCTTCTGTTAAGTTCTTCCTTTAAAAGCAGAGCTTCTTCGTTAGGGCTAAGCCTCAGTTTCCCAACTTTTGCCACTTTTCTTTTCATTTTCTCTTCATGCATGAAAAAATGCCAATCCTGCACTGAATAGAAAGGTATATAGATCTTAATATCCCACAATAGTTCTCCAATAAAAAAGACCCTGCATTTTCATGTCTTTTGTACCTACTATGAGAGGCCTGCTATAAAAAGTTTTGGAGCAGTCCAGTAGTTTCCTCCTATTATATTCTTCCAACTTTGAAGAGACATGTGTATTTGCCTTTTCAATACAGGCCCAGGAGGTATAGAATCATCTGCCTGACAAGATTAGATTAATTGCAGATATCAACTGCTACTTGTTTGTAGATGCATTTGGACCCAGTGATGAAATGGCTCTCTAAGGTAAAAGTAAAATTATGTTTCTTACCTGATAATTTTCTTTCCATTAGTCCCGACAGATCAATCCAGAGACTGGTGGGTTATGTCCCTCTGCCAGCAGGTGGAGAGAGAGAGAACTTCTGAGGCTCACTATATGTGGTCATGTATAGCCTCCCAAACCTCAGTATTGTCGATACCAAAGGCATGTGGACCTTCAACGCCCAACTATAGTCTTATTCTCTTGTCTTCAGAAAATTTACATGAACCCTGCAACCACAAATGCGAGAGGAACTCGTGCAGCTCACAGCAAGTAAACAGATTCGCTCCAACCCACGTTGAACAAATAACAAACAACCTGTAACAGCAAAACCAAACATGAACTAGAAACCAAATAAACAAGATAAGCAGAAAATTCTAGGGAGGACCTCCTCTGGATTGATCTGTGGAAAGAAAATTATTAGGTAAGAAGCATAATTTTACCTTCCATAGCATCCCACAGATCAATCCAGAGACTGGTGTGACAAGGCGGTGGCCGTAAGTAGAAGGTTGCTAGGCTGTATAGAGAGGGGAGTGACCAGCAGAAGAAAAGAGGTGTTAATGCCCCTGTACAAATCGTTGGTGAGGCCCCACCTGGAGTATTGTGTTCAGTTTTGGAGGCCGTATCTTGCGAAGGATGTAAAAAGAATTGAAGCGGTGCAAAGAAAAGCTACGAGGATGGTATGGGATTTGCATTACAAGACGTATAAGGAGAGACTTGCGGACCTGAATATGTATACCCTGGAGGAAAGGAGAAACAGGGGTGATATGATACAGACGTACAAATATTTGAAAGGTATTAATCCGCAAATGAACCTTTTCCGGAGAGGGGAAGGCGGCAGAACTAGAGGGCATGAAATGAGATTGAAGGGGGGCAGACAAAAAAAATGTCAGGAAGTATGTTTTCACGGAGAGAGTGGTGGACACTTGGAATGCCCTCCCGCGGGAGGTGGTGGAGAGGAAAACGGTAATGGAATTCAAACATGCGTGGGATAAACATAAAGGAATCCTGTGCCGAAGGAATGGATCCTCAGGAGCTTAGTCAAGATCGGGAGGCGGGGCTGGTGGTTGGGAGGCGGGATAGGGCTGGGCAGACTTATACGGTCTGTGCCAGAGCCGGTGGTTGGGAGGCAGGGCTGGTGGTTGGGAGGTGAGGATAGTGCTGGGCAGACTTATACGGTCTGTGCCAGAGCCGGTGGTTGGGAGGCAGGGATAGTGCTGGGCAGACTTATACGGTCTGTGCCCTGAAGAGCACAGGTACAAATCAAAGTAGGGTATACACAAAAAGCAGCAAATATGAGTTATCTTGTTGGGCAGACTGGATGGACCCTGCAGGTCTTTTTCTGCCATCATCTACTATGTTACAATGTTACTGTTCAGAAGAAATGGATCCTCAGGAGCTTAGCCGAGATTGGGTGGCAAAGCTGGTGGTGGGAGGCAGGGCTGGTGGTTGGGAGGCGGGCATAGTGCTGGCCAGACTTATACGGTCTGTGCCCTGAAAATGACAGTTACAAATCAAGGTAAAATATACAAAAAAACTAGCACATATGAGTTTGTCTTGTTGGGCAGACTGGATGGACCGTGCAGGTCTTTTTCTGCCGTCATCTACTATGTTACCCAAGCAGTTCTTAAGTAGGGCGGGACCCAGAGATCTCAATTTGCAGAACTGAAGCACCGAAGGCAGCGTCAGCTGTTGATGCTACGTCCAATTGATAGTGCTTTGAAAGGGTATGAACAGACGACCAAGTTGCCTATCTACAAATCTCCTCTAAGGACACCAACCTCGACTCCGCCATAGAAGTCACTTGCGCTCTAGTGGAATGGCTGAGCAGGCAGATCCTTCCCCGAAGCGATATACACTGAAGCAATAGCTTCCTTTAACCAGCAAACCACCGTAGCCTTAGAAGCTTGCTGCCCCTTTTTTTGACCCACAAAAAGATGATCCGAGCAACGGAAGTCATTCGTAACCTCCAAATATCTGATGATAGCTCGCTTCACATCCAGACACCTGAGAGCATGAAACTTCGAAGGATGATCCTCCCTACGAAAAGAAGACAGAGTTGTTGATTCATAAGAAAACGCGCCACAATCTTGGGTAAAAATGAATGGGCTATCCGCAGCGTCACCCCAGCCCCAGTAAAACGAAGAAACGGTGCCAAAGTCATCCACCACAGGGCGGGAAGACCACCATCTGGAGGGGCCCGGCAACGGAGATGACAGGCTCGCGAACAGCCTCACACCTCCGACGACCTCCCCCTTGATGGAGATCCTCGAGGGCAGACTGAACACAGCCCCGACACTGCTTTCTGGTTCCCACAGTGGGAGCAGCGCTTAACTGACTCCAACAGAGCTGCCATGTGTCCAGCTGAGAGAGCCACAGCTACAGTAGGTAAAATGAAAGGAGTTTGTCCTCAAATAGCTTATGGCTATTGCAGCTTAAGGGGGACACTAGTGATGTTTGGTGAAAGTTAGGAAGAGAGTGCTGATATGAACTGTAAATGGGGAGAGGAAGATGTTCATGGTGGCGAGTAAGGAAGGTGACCAAGGGACAGAATTCTGGTGCTGGTGGACAAAGGGCTATTTAGAAATTGACCACAGAGGTGAAGAGCAGAGAATGACACAGGGACAGAACCCACGGAGACAGGATGAGAACAGAGCCCAGGGACAGTGCCCACAGGCAGATGATCATGATTTGATTTTTTGGAAAAACAAACAAAAGTGCTAGCCAAAACTGGCAAAACTTGCATGGGGGGGGGGGGGGGGGATCCTGTGCATTCCTGCTACAAGCACATCTTTTAACAGGACATTTTCTGTTGTGGGAAGAACTGTGGAAGATAGGTGACAGACAATCCTGACATTGTTCATGACTTATTATTAGGGGTGGTCGATCAAAAATTGTAATCGTGCAATTAATCGCACTCAATCATGGCATGCATTTTGGGCACATACTTTTCCATTAAATTTTTTTTTTTTTTTTATGTTGACCCAAACATTCTTTTGAACACATGCTTAGTGTGGCTGATTATCCTTCACAACATGCTATTCAATTAGGGGTTGGCAGTGGTTAAAAATGTTAATCAAAATTAACTATAGTATTAAAAATTGTAATCATATGATTAGTTGTACCTCTGGGCTGGATGGCTTTGGTACTAGTAAATTCCCAATGCATGGATTTTTTTAAAACCTGCTATATATAATGAAAAGTTGCGTACACACACTTCCTTCCCACAGGACACTACTCACACAAGAATTTAATGGTACATTTAAAAAAACTCCAGTCGGCTCTCTTTCTCTGGGTTAGAGCCACAGCACTGCAGGCAAGGAAGCAACAGAAGTTGGAACTTGGAACACTGGTGCACACATGTAAAACTTATCTCTGATTCACTGGCACTTGTGTGCTGAGAGGTCGCCATATGCACGCACCAGTAGGTCAGGTGACATCTGATGCTTGTGCCTGCTGTGTCAAAGCTGAGGTCTGCGCATCAGCCTGGGAGCAGAAAGGATTAACAGTAACATAGTAAGTGACAGCAGATAAAAATCTGTACGGTCCAGTCTGCCTAATAGTCACGCTCATTATCAATTCATAATTAAATCAACAATGAACATATTATATACTTGATTATGGTCTCTCTTTGGCGTTTCTGGGAAATAGACCATGGAACTCCGCCTGACCCTATCCTTATGTTCCAACTGCTGGAGTTGTCGAAGCCCACTCCAGCCTATTTGTCTTCTCATTTGCAGTAAACTTACCTTAAAAGCCTGTCCAGTACTGTCCTCATGTTCCAGCCACTAAAGTTGCTATCTAAGTCCATTCTAAACCACTGTCATCTATGAGACAGCCCATACAAGTTGGCCCTAGTTCATCACAGCCAGAGTCACCATCTAAGCATCATTCGACACATCCATACACACGCAGCCATTTAAGTTTAGGCTTTTTATAACTTCATTTTTCTAATTAGAGTCCCTCTGTGTTCATCCCATTCCTTTTTGACATCTGTCACCATTTGTATCTGTATCACCTCCTTAATGGAGACTTTCCGCATCTGTGCTGTTAAAGCAAGGAGGAGGAGACAGCACTCAAAGAACTTGGTACTCAGTAAGTGAGAGGCTGGCAGAAGTGCAGCGTACACTTCCATGGGAACCCTGCAGGAACGGCTTCCGTCCCTGCCGGTTCCACAGGATTCCCGCAAACCCCATTCCCATGCAAGTCTCTAATATACACCCAAGTGTCTCCCCCTTCTGCTATTAAACATGTTACCCCTGACACATGGACACCCATTTCTCTCCTCTCCTGCTGCTGACGCTGTCCCACTGCTACATTATGCCAAGGTGAAATAGGATAGGCAGGGGAGAAAAAGCAATGCTGGACAACAGACAAGGGTTAAAATTTTTGATAATGATTAAAAAATGTAATCATAGTTAACATAAAAAAATAATCTCATTAATAGTGCACTAAATGCCCATCCCTACTTATAAATACATAGATTAAAAATCATAATGTTTTACAGGGCATATTTCTCCCCCACTAGGGCATACAGAGCAGGTTGTATTTTGTACTTCTGGAAATTTTACTGCTACTACTATTAAACATTTCTATAGCGCTACTAGACTTATGCAGCGCTGTACAAATTAACATGAAAAGACAGTCCCTGCTCAACAGAGCTTACAATCTAAATTTTAACAGGGTGGATTAGGGTTCCTTGGTCAGATATTGTTAGGGTTGGAAAGGATTATTATAGTTGCTCATTGCTATTCTTGTTTTCTAACTGTGATTTATAAACCACAGTTGTACAGAATATTATTCATTTTTATATAGTTTAATAAAAAGATTTAAATATAAAATCTTAATATAAAATCTTAAAGTATTCAAGACCTGTGCAGATGAAGACAGAGCCCGTGAAGATGGGATGGGCCAGGGGCATGGATGCAGACAGAGCCCACAGGGGACAAACTTTGTTCCTGTCATCATGAAGAGTCTGAGAGGAGGAGAGTTGGAAGACCCCACGTCACAAAAAAAAAAAAAATCTGCTCTGGCAATACAACTGCATGCAACACGTTAGCCCGGTAGTATGCACCATTTTTAAATGCAACTGTAAGCATTTATATCCCACATTTTCTCACCTCTTTGCAGGCTAAATGTGGCTTACAATACATCATGAATAGTGGAAATATATAAGAAAATATACAATTAGTTTACAGAAGGATCTTGGGTAATATGAGGTGTAAAAATGACTTATCAACTGTATAAGAAACCTCTGTGTAGAAGCTCAATACATGGTTCTAACTGGCAGCTTATTACGTTCTATTAGTTCAATTTGGACCTTTGCTGCTGCACGATAGGAATATCAAAGTGGAGCACAAATTTCAAAAGAAAACAAAGTAATGATATCATATTCTTCACCAAAACAAATACCATACAAATCTATTATCCATCATCAAAAGAGCAAAATGACTAGAAATACACAGAAGTCCTACCAAAATTATACAATTTAAAATACAATCAGACTAAACATAGTGAACATTCAAAAGAATTGTCCCTCACACGAAAGAAAAGACAGAAGAAAATCCCCACTGGCTTTTGTAACACCTTCCCTATAACACAAAGCTCTACAAGGTCTCACAAATGCTACTGCTGAAAGCCGAAAAGTAACATAAGCGTTACGGGAATTTTAAGAAACGCCTCTCCAAGAGAATGACAACCTCCGAACTACCACTCAAAAACAATCGCATCAAACACCGACACACACTTACCTCCTGTCCCGAACCCTACAATCAGTCTCCGTCTCACACGCCGAGCAAACAGCCGTTCCTGTTTGCCCACCCTAACAATGACGTCACATCCGCAGTTTAAACAGCCCGCCAATCAAGTGATAGACAGCGGGAAGCAAAGAATTGTTACCGCTAGCTAGAGACAAAAGGAGGTTCAATGAAAATTCCTGACCTTGCCTAGAGACAAGCGAAGATTTGAGATGCGTGAAGGTCGACTGCTGTGCTGGGATTTTCGTCCCTCTATAACCAATCCGCATGCGCAGAACAAGCCGCCTTCAAACTGTATTAGAGTGGCGGAAGTGATGGCTGGTTGGAGCTGAAATTGAGATTTACCTGTTTTAAGAGGTAGCAGCAAAGGGGATTTTCGGTTTGTTGGGTTACTTACAGCACTGGAAAGGCTAGCACGCGTTAATAAGGTACTTTTAGCGCCTTAGTTGTGCTGCCGATGTAATTGTGAAAAAGGGGGTTCAGACCCAATGTCCACATACGCTATGCTGGCAGAGATTGTGGATAAAAAGGAGACACATGGATAAAAAGGGCTATTAAGTAACAGAAGCCCTTAATTGTTGGGAGGATTTGCTTGGAACGTTATTTTAAGACTCCAGAAAAATAAGGACATTTTGCTGTGGACTCTCCCTTCCAAGGGGAGAGTGTGAGCCTGGAGCAGAGTAGAGAAGTTACTGTAATCCGTAATACGTCCCCTCTTTTCCTGGCCCGCCCAAGCACGGGCGTAGCCAGACAGATTTTGGGTGGGCCTAGGCAAGAAGTGGGTGGGCACCAAATGTTCTCTCCTCCACCCCCATATCAAAAAAATATCTCAGCTGGTGGGAAAATGCTTCTCTCCAGTCTCCACCTTGGTAGTCTGCAGCACGCATGCGCTGAAAACTTGAGCATATATTGTGGAGAGCAGCATTTTCATTACCATGTGCTACTGTTGGATGGGCCTGAGCCCTAAGTGGGTGGGCCCCGGCCCACCTGTGGCTATGCCACTGTGCCCAAGATTTTCCTGGCTCCATGGTTCTTCATCCTTTTTTTCTGCAGATTAAGCTCTGCTAAGTAGTATTATTGTTCTTTTATTGTTTAACTTGTATTTAGATGATATGTATGACCATAAGAACTTGTCTAAAGGCTTTCCCTGTCACTTTTAGAGGGATTCATGCAGTGACAGAATTTCAGTTGTCTTTGCATTTTTGCATTTTCAAAACTGGAGAGGTAATAAAGAGTAGTGGTGTTGCTAGATAGAAACATTAGGGAACAAGCCAAAATGACATTTCTGCATATCACACCCTTTCCTTCTACATATTTTAAATAACTATAAAAGATGCTTTAAAAAACAAGTTTATTTACTTAAGTATTTGTACTCCACATTTTCCATCCTGGTGGTAAGTTCAATGTGGTTTACAGTTAACTTATGTAGACAAGTATCGAAGTTGTTGGGGGTGGGACGCAATCCTTATTCAGTTCAGTTTGTGATCATTTGCTTTGGTGTGTTAGCCAGGATCTCCTGGTTATGCGATTTCGGCGGAAAGGAATTGCCTGAAGAGATGAGCGTTCATATGTTTTTGGAATGCTAGATAGTTCTCCATGTGTTTTAAGTCTTTCGGTAGAGAGTTCCAGGTTTTGGTGCAGATGTATGTAAAGTTGGTTGTAGGTGTAGAATTGTATCGTAGGCCTTATAAGTACATAAGTACATAAGTAGTGCCATACTGGGAAAGACCAAAGGTCCATCTAGCCCAGCATCCTGTCACCGACAGTGGCCAATCCAGGTCAAGGGCACCTGGCACGCTCCCCAAACGTAAAAACATTCCAGACAAGTTATACCTAAAAATGCGGAATTTTTCCAAGTCCATTTAATAGCGGTCTATGGACTTGTCCTTTAGGAATCTATCTAACCCCTTTTTAAACTCCGTCAAGCTAACCGCCCGTACCACGTTCTCCGGCAACGAATTCCAGAGTCTAATTACACGTTGGGTGAAGAAACATTTTCTCCGATTCGTTTTAAATTTACCACACTGTAGCTTCAACTCATGCCCTCTAGTCCTAGTATTTTTGGATAGCGTGAACAGTCGCTTCACATCCACCCGATCCATTCCACTCATTATTTTATACACTTCTATCATATCTCCCCTCAGCCGTCTCTTCTCCAAGCTGAAAAGCCCTAGCCTTCTCAGCCTCTCTTCATAGGAAAGTCGTCCCATCCCCACTATCATTTTCGTCGCCCTTCGCTGTACCTTTTCCAATTCTACTATATCTTTTTTGAGATACGGAGACCAGTACTGAACACAATACTCCAGGTGCGGTGTAGTGTTAAGTAGCATCTTGCATTCTTGTTTATTTTGAGTATTGGTAAATATATTAGGCCTGTCATGTATTCTGAAGTGAGGCCATAGATAGTTTTATGGGCTACGGTACATATCGAAGTGTATTCATGCTTTGGTGGGTAGCCAATATAAGTTTTGGAGTAGTGGTATCACACTGTCGAATTGTTTTTTTTTTTCAAATATAAGTCTTGTTACTGTGTTTTGTGCTGTTTGTAGTTTTTTTTTTTTTATGTTCCTTCCATCCTGCTTATATTCCGTTGTAGTAGTCCGCATGGCTGAGGACTATGGTTTGGACAAGTGTGCGGAATGCGTCTTTGGGGAGATAGTTTTATTTTTTATATGCTTCAGTGTATTTAATGAATAGAATTAAACAAAACATAGAAAAGAAAATAAGATGTTACCTTTGAAAGCTAATTAAAAATATATTAAGTTAGTCCAATAAAAAAAGGTAGCACCTTTCTTCTACAGATCAGAAATGAGCAAATGTTGACTAATATCAGAATATATAAGTGAAACACAAAAGCATTCTAATGACAGTCTCGAAGGAAGAGGAGAGGGTAGGGTAGGTGAGAAACAGGGAGAACTGGGTAAACTAATCAAAAAAAGGTACTAATAAAAAAAAAAAAGGTGCAATCTTGTTTTCTATGTTTTGTTTTATTTGCTTTTATTACCTTTAACAATGGACTAACACAACTATCACACCACTTTAATGTATAAAGAAACCCCCACTTAGTTTTTCAGTCACCTGATGTAGAGGAGTGTGGTAGCCATGTTAGTCCACTCTTAAGGTTATCAATAAAATCATAAGAGATCTACAACCTATACTCCAGGAGGATGAATTACTGAAAGAGATATTCCCATCCCCACCAGTACTGGCTTTCCATCAGCCACCCAACTTAAAACACAAGCTAATCAGAAGTAAACTTCCATCACAGACTGAAAAGGAACAGAAGGGCACACTTCCCTGTAATTTATCCAGTTGCAAACTATGCCAAAATATTTCACAGGACCCCACAGTCATCCACAAAGGAAAGATATTCAACATAAAGGGATTTTTCACTTGCTCATCTTCCAATGTGGTATATATCATTCAGTGTAAAAAATGTAACGAAGTATGCTATATTGGAGAAACAGGCCAGATGCTTAAGACAAGATTCAATTTACATAGACATCACATGAACAATACTGATGCCAGTAGGGCTCCCACCCCTGTTGGTCAGCATTTTACAGGACCAGGATACTGTACCAGTGACTTCACAGTGAGAATCCTGAAAGGTAACTTTAAAACCATACAAGAACGTAAGACCTTTGAAGTCAGAATGATTGAATATTTTAACACCCAACAGAAAGGACTTAACAAGGATCTGGGGTTCCTAGCCCATTATAAACCATAAAGCTGTATGTCTCTGTTGATCACCCCACCCCTCACCTATCCAAACCCCATCCTGTTAGAATATCAATGATATGCTTTGATGTCCCCATGCATTCCTCCCACCCTGTCAGACTGTCATAGTAATGCTTGAATGTTTTCACTTATATACACTGTCAGCTAACACATTTGCTTATTTCCGATCTGACGAAGAAGGGCAACCTTCGAAAGCTAATCAAGAAATGTATTAAGTTATGTCCAATAAAAAAGGTATCATCTTATTTTCTTTTCCATGTTTTATTTTGTCTGATTTCTATCAGTCACCTGATAAAACTAACATTCAATGGAACAGAATCTCGAGCCCCACAACTTTGTAGCAGATTCTTAACATTCCCCCAACACTCAAGCTAGAATATTTCCCCTTACAATTAACTGTAGAAATTATTTAAAAAATGTTAAAACTGTGGTATAGGAACAACACACTTTCCACTACCAAATACTTTGTGAACTAACATGCAGCCCTTCAAAATGATACTCGGAACCTATATAGCAACCACCACTAACTCCTAGGACTAAAAGTGTAAGAATCCTACCTATGAGAAGGCAACACTGCAAATGCTACACCAGATCCTAGAATACCTGTGTTCCTCCTACCTATTGGGGACACCAAACAAATGAGAATACTTCACACTAACAGAATCCTTCACCTCGATCACACACTTAGAAGATGTAAAGATCATTATCTAATACAGAATAAAGAACCACAAATATGCAAAGAGGAATAAGAAACATGAGGATAGCGTACTTATGATTGATTTGACCCTGACGCTGCTACTGCGAAATATGCTGCATGTCGGTCAGTTTGAATAATAATAACATCAAACTGCTATCAGCCACCAAGAAAAGCTAAATTATTTTTTAATTAAATTTTTGAGAATTAAAGTATTAAAGAGTAAATGTTGAGGAAGGTGGAGTGGACCGATGAGGAGCCAATGCGCATTAGAGTTGAGAGCATTCGTGCCTTCTGACAAATAAAGCGCTGGTACAATATGCATTGTGCTACTGAGGTCCTTTAGTTACAATAAAAAAAAGTCACAAATAGAATGTGAGAAATTTTGAATTTTAATTTGAAAAAAATATAGAAAAATAACAGATACAAGGGAAGACGTATTGTTAATGCTTGAAAATTGATGGCGCTGGGCAAATATTTTGAATACTAGATGTAAATACTTAGCCTCCGCCTATTTGAACTTATGTCATAATTTTATTGAGTCCATACGTCAGAATTAACATATAGCCCTGCATCCCAACCAGTTGGATCTGCCGTCATTGCGATGATCAAGCTGCATTATTCCTGGATAAATAATACCAGCTCAAAGGTGGCATCATTTTTCCTAGCCACGAGCATTGGGTCACAAAGCCACGGCCTAATGGTCCTTGGCCACTTCGTTAAGGGCCAGACATTAGTTATTCCTCCCACCCCGATATCCAATTTCCCTCTCTCTCCTCCCAACCACTCTCCCATAAGCCCCTGTCCCCCAGGCCTACTATCACTAATCCCTGGGGTCTACTGGGTACAGAGCGGGATTGATCCCTTGCATTAGCACTCCTGCGACGCCTAGCAGCACCAGCATCAACAGGGGTAGGAGTGAATGAGGATTACTCCTGCTCTTTACCCATTAGACCTGAGGGTTTAAAAATGGCCCGGGGGATGCTTGGGAGGAGAGGAGGCCCTTTGGGGGTAGGGGATTGGATATTTGGGGGGGGGGGAGCTAACTAAAGCCCAGCCTCTTTGATATGTAAACCAGAAGTATTGTTCCTGGGCAGTATGAATAGCACAACTTGCAAGGTTGATTGCAGGCTGCATTATTCATATTTCACAGAAGTGTCAAACTTATTGTATTTACTACTACTACTACTACTTGACATTTCTAAAGCACTACTAGGGTTACGCAGCTCTGTACAATTTAACATAGAAGGACAGTCCCTGCTCAAAGTATTTAGATACTGCAGGTTGTTACCTCCTGTGGGAAATTAAGCTGCAGTAAAAGCCCATTTTTTACCATACCTTAAGTAAGTATCCTCCTTAGTGTCATACATTCCAGCTCATCAATCATTACACCAATTCTATCATTTGCAGATACACAATTTGAAGTATGGGATATTTTTCTTTTGTTTTCACAACTAGCTTAGTAGTTCACCAGTGGTAATTTGGAATCAGTCATATTGTCTGCTTTTTATTTAAATGTACCTAGGCTACTTCAGCTTTTTTTCCCCTGCCTCTCAACATTTTCTATGTTGTCCGTATTCATTGAAGATACTTCATTCCAAATCGTGAACTCTTGAGAGCAGAGTTTGAATTAGATCGAGGGGAAAGCTGACAGTTGAGCTGCTTCATAAATGTTAGTTCCAGCAGCCTGGTTCCACACTGGTTGAAGTAGAGCCCATCCTGTTTGAAAAGGTTGTTCTTCCCTAAGCACATAGAATCAAACAGGATAAAGAGCCGGCAGGAAATAAAGGTGCTCAGTTTAAAACACATAGACTTACATAGTAACCTATGTAACTTTGTAAGTCTATATGCTTTGAAAATGAGCTTCAAAATGTACTGTGGAAGATTACCCAGATCCCAAGAAATTTAAAGCCCTCTTTCCTGCACCATTGTGTCATCCATCTATTAAGATTATGGAGCTCAGCTTGCTTCTGGAGTCCTATATGTGCAACTCAGACCATTTCTGAGAATGTTACCTAGAAATCCAGAACCTTCATTTCCTGCCTAAGAAACCTAAATTTAGCTTCCAGGGCTTTCCTGTATCCTATCCCATGTGCACCATGACAATCTGCTGATCTCTAGCATACTCTAAAAATCCTTTGTGGGTGATGCTTGAGATCTGCTACCTAGCCACCAGGCAGGCAAGTTGTCAAGCAATCTTCATGTCTACCAGCCACCCAGAAATCTACATGCCTAGGGATCATATTGCCAACTATAATGACTGTTCTCTTGGGCACACACCCCTGGAGACATATCCTCAGTGGAAGAGGATAATGAATCACCTGGAGGGTAAGTCATAAATAGAGAATTATGTACCACCACCACATAAAGGCAATACTCTTTTCAATTTACCTTGGTCCTTCAAGGGAGCACTTGGCTGCCAAACTGAAGGTGGGACTGTTCTGCTATGTTGCTGAAAGTTTCCTCTTATGTTGAAGGGATCAGACTATCTAGATGAGAAGATGTGTGTGGGTATCTGGTGCAATATGCTCCTGACTTGCATAGATAATCATGTATATGGCATTCAGGGCTAGATTCTATATATCACGCTTAAAAAATGGGTGCCAAAAAAAAGAAATACACCTAGGAGTATTATGTAAGTATGCCTAAATTTTTGCGCAGTTTATAGACTATGCTGAGCGCCCGTCTGCGCAACTAAATTTAGTCACGGGCAGTTACGCCAAGTAAAACTCGGTGTAAATACTGACACCTAAATTAGGCACAGACCGGGTACACATTCTACTGTATAACAAGGCTCATAAATTTTAGAAACGCCTATGACCCATCCATTCCATTCCCATGGCCATGCCCCCTTTTCAACTATGCAACTTAGAACTTAAGTGCATCACATTACAGAATGTTTAAACAGTTGTGCATGTAAATTTTAATTAATGACAGTTGGTGTCAGTAATTGGCAATTAGCACTGATTGACATGTTAACTAATTAAGTTGTATTCTGGATTTGCACATGCAACCTAAGTCGTGCTATATAGAATCTGGGGGTCAATGCATAAGACTGGATACCCCCAAACCTTGCTAGATTGCTGACTGTATTTGATATGTTGAATTGTTAAACAAATTTTAAGTTATTTAATTTTTGTTTCAACAATCTTCAGTAGGGCTACAGTTTCTATGGCCTATTGATGTCAGAACTGTTCAGCCATTACCATGTCATGTAAACACATGCAAGTGGCTATGGAACAAAATGTAATTTTTTGTATTTTTTATTTTTACCTTGATTCATTCACTTTCTTTTAGTTTAGGATGGTGCCTTCCTTGGAACCTACAGCCAGAAGGCTCTTTAAAGGAATTTTATGTTTGGAATTTGCTGGAGTGGTGGGAGCATATTACGTATTTCATAAAATGAACACAAATCAAGGTAACATCACTGTGTCTTGGTAGTTTGTTTTCTTTTTTTCTTTTTCAAGCATTAGTTTGAGATAAATTACCTTATGTCATGGTTGTACAACCTGATTTTCAAGAGATACTCCTCGCTCCTCAGGGAACTTTTTGTGATCCTGATAGATTTTTAAAGTTGATCACAATATTTTGTGTCTAGCCTTCTGAAAACCTGGCCTACTTTTCCAGAATTCCTTGGAGAGAATTCAGGTAGAATGGAGCATAAACTTCCACTGCTCAGTAGGATGTAATTCTCTTAGGATCTGTACTATCTCCCACCTTTAATAATTACTGAAGTCTATCAACAACTGTCAGTTACACATTATCACACCAATATTGCTGAAAGATTCCCAGTGTCCTTAGCATTACTGTATATCACAAGCTAACTGATTTTTCTATATGTCATGTGGCCCAATCTTTACGTCATCACCCACACGTATTAAAACAGCCTGGCTTCTGCACCCTATACTGAGTCATGGCCCCTCCCAAGGTAATTTACTTGGACGGACACTGCTCAGCTGTTTCTGAATGTGCACAGCTGTAGCCCAGGGCACTTATCCTGAATTTTTCACTCTGCCTGGGTGTGCTTGATTGGTCTGATTATGAGCTCCGCTCTGTCCTTTAACTGGCCAGTTTAACAGTCAGAACTCCTGTCCTTTTAGTGCCTATACGGACAGTTTCTTAGAGCCTGAGCATACATAGGCCCATTGCCCATGCAATTCTGTTACTCTGCTATGACCTGCACCCACCCCCAGCTGCATTTCATGTCTCTCCTGAAAGCCAGGAAATTTTTTCCCAGGCCACACCATGTGGACTTCCTTTTTGACTTGAATGTCTATCTTCAGATCAGTCCTATACAGCCTCTCTCTCCTTTACGTTCGGAAGAAACTGATTAACTCTTCCTCCAGATCAGCTTCCTAGCAAGTAAGTAACGAGCTCTGCAAGATTTACTGTATTGATGGTTTTTAAACTGGGAAGTGCCCCCCTTACTCAATAGTATATAATATTTTAAAAAATGGGAGCTAAATATCTTTAAAATATTTGAAAAAATTATAGACCTCAGAGCTAAATGCGTCCATCAGAATGCAAGTTCAAACAGGAGGCTACAGCTTACTCTGTCATAGGTCACAGACACAATATAATAGCAAAAAAAAACAAAAAAAAAAAACTCCACCTTGAAAAATCGTAAAATGCAGAGAAAAACACCATCAAACAAAAATATTAACCCAGTACATAAATATTGCCACACTGGGACAGACCAAAGGTCCCAAGCCCAGCATCCTGTTTCCAACAGTGGCCAATCCAGCTCACAAATACCTGGCAAGATACCGAAAAAGTTCAATACATTTTATGCTGCTTATCCCAGAAATAAGCAGTGGATTTTCCCCAAGTCAATTTAATAATGGTCTATGGACTTTTCCTTTAGGAAGCTGTCCAGACCTTTTTTTAAACCCCACTAAGCTAACCTCCTTTACCATATTCTCTGGCAACGAATTCCATGTTTAATTACATGTTTTAAATTTACTACTTTGTAGCTTCATCGCATGCCCCCCTAGTACTATTATTTTTGGAAAGAGTAAACAAATGATTCATATCTACCCGTTCCTCTCCACCCATTATTTTATAGACCTCTATCATATCTCCCCTCAGCTGTCTTTTCTCCAAGCTAAAGAGCCCTAGATGCTTCAGCCTTTCCTCATAGGGAAGTCGTCCCATCCCCTTTATCATAAATGGGTAATTGGACGTCCATCTCTCAGAGAAGTCCAAATCAATATAATCGAAACCCGATTTTGGACATCTCTAACTGAAGTCCGTCGCAAGGACGTCCACATTTCAAGGGGGCGTATCGGAGGCGTGGTGAAGGCGGGACTTGGGCGTTCCTAAGACTTGGACATTTGACCATAATCAAAAAAAGCAGAGACGTCCATGACTACAACTTGGACGTTTTCACCCAGACCTGTTTTTATTACGAATAAGGCACAAACAGGTACCCGGAATGACCAGTTGACCACTGGATCGAATCGTGGATGACCTCCCCTTACTCCCCCAGTGGTCACTAACCCCCTCCCACCCTCAAAAAAACATTATTAAAAATATTACTTGCCAGCCTCTATGCCAGCCTCAGATGTCATACTCAGGTCTATGAAAGCACAGGCAGGTCCCTGGAGCAGTTTTAATGGGTGCAGTGCACTTCAGGTGGACCCAGGCACATACCCCCCTTACCTGTTACATTTGCGGAGGAAACAGCAAGCCCTCCAAAACCCACCAGAAACCCTTTGTACCCACATCTAGGTGCCCCCCTTCACCCTTAAAGGCTATGGTAGTGGTGTACAGT
This sequence comes from Microcaecilia unicolor, assembly GCF_901765095.1. NCBI lineage: Eukaryota > Metazoa > Chordata > Amphibia > Gymnophiona > Siphonopidae > Microcaecilia > Microcaecilia unicolor. The sequence goes on along the minus strand of NC_044034.1, from coordinate 43,592,420 downwards.
TGGGGGTAGTGGGTTTTGGTGGGCTCAGCACACAAGGTAAGGGAGCTATGTACCTTGGAGCATTTTATGAAGTCCATTGCAGTTCCCCCTAGGGTGCCCAGTTGCTGTCCTGGCATGTCAGGTGGACATTGTAAGCTCTTTGAGCAGGGACTGTTTTTCTTCTATGTTTGTGCAGCACTGCGTACGCTTTGTAGCGCTATATAAATGCTAAATAGTAGTAGTACTAGGCTCCTCCCACGTCCAAATGGCTTGCATTTGGACGTTTTTGACTTGGACGTCTTTGGTTTCGAAAATCACCGAAACTCAAAGACGTCCAAATCTAAGGACATCCTTGGTATTTTCGAAACGAAAGATGGACGTCCATCTTTTTTTCGAAAATATGCTTTTCTCCGCCTCCTTATTTGGACGTTTTACAAAGATGTCCAAATCCCAACTTAGACGTTTCTTTTGAAAATGCCCCTCTGTATATTTTTTGAGATGCGGTGACCAGAATTGAACACAGTATTTGAGGTGCGGTCGCACCATAGACCAATACAAAGGCATTATAATGTCCTTGGTTTTGTTTTCCATTCCTTTCCTAATAGTGCCTAACATTCTATTTGCTTTCTTAGTCGCCGTAGCACACTGAGCAAAGGGTTTCAGTGTATCATCAACAACGCCACCAAGATCCCTTTCTTGGTCAGTGATTCCTAACATGGAACCTTGCATTACGTACAGTAGGGAAAGCATAAATAAACAAATCCTGGTCTTCCAATAAACATGCATCAAACGTTTCTCAGTCTTTAATCCATAAAGTGAAAGGTAGATTTCAAGGGTTCACTTATCTCATATTATGTCTCCATTGGATAGAAGATGCGTCCATGCAGATACACTGGACTGCCCTTACTCCCCATTCCCAGAGAAAGTTGCTAAAAGTATTTCACAGAAAAAAAAGCAGTGGCAGCAGGAAGTGACATCACCACTTGGGAATGGATGTCTAGCAGCTAAGCTGTACTGGAGTACTGCTATAAATTAAGCTTACCTACTCCCCACTCCTTTGCTTCTTTTTGCTGTGAACAACAGCAAACCATGTCCACCCACAAGAGGCTGGAGAAGTATAAATTTATGGCTGCTCAAGGTAACAGATCCCAAATCACGCTGTCTAAAAGCTCAGGGGCCCGCAACAGAATGGCTGCCATGGATTCTGAATTGGAGGAGGTGATCAGCGATGGTAAGCTCTCAGACAGCAAAGTGGCGGCATGGTTTTAGGAATTAAAATCTTACATCCAGGCAGTGCAGACTGATATTAAAACAGCAGTAGTCGAGCTGCATTCGGAAGTGGGAGATATCGGCAACTGCATTGAACAGGCAGAAGAGAAATTAGTTGGTTTGGACACATCACTGCGCACATTAGAGAAAGATTTGCAGAGGGGAAATAAACACTGTGACAAGAATTACAGGGGACTATGGAAGATCTCAAAAACCGTTCGAGGTGCTGCCATCTGCATTTTTTTTTTGATTTTATAGAAGTCTTTATTGAACATTGCAAAAGCAATACAATAATCACTCAATGCACGACTCAATACAATTGTACAGTATCCAACAAGCTTTACATGAGTGTGTAACAGTAATACCTTCCAATCAATGACAATGTTAAAATAAACAGCAATTCTACTCCAAGTTTTTTTAATTTTTTAAACTTATAACTTCCCTTATCCTACTGCCCCTCCCCCCTCCCCCCTCACCTTCCCGAATGCTCTGTCATCATACTGATTAGTCTGAACAATTTTTTAGAAAGGGTTCCCACACCCTTTCCCATGCAGGCAGTGTTTTAGCTCTCTGGGCAGTCAATCTCTCCATTTCACATATGTAGCGCACCTTAGTGTTCCACCTCACCATTGAGGGTACTAAAGGTGACTTCCAGTGTTGTGCTAAATTCAAACGGGCTGCATGCAGAGATCCTCTCAACAGAAGCCACTGATCTGAGGTGAAACCTATTGGTCGCTGCCCAAATAAAAAGGTTAGAGGATGCCACCTCACAGATTTACCTACCCACTTCTGAGTACGTGCTTGTATCCCCTTCCAGTAAGCCTTGGCTTTGGGACAAGACCACCAAATGTGCCCCATTGTCCCCTCTCCCCCACAGTTTCTCCAACATTCCTTAGGCACTTTAGCATACATGTGGTGCAATCGAACCGGGGTCAGATACCATCTATACATTACTTTAATAGCGTTCTCTTGCATATTCACTGCTCGAGCTGATTTCAAAATCTTTTTCTCCAGTGTGACCCAGTCCGCCTCCGGTAATGTGAAATGTAGTTCTTGCTCCCACCTCCTCCTATGTTGTACATATGGTCTGGCAGTAGCCATCAACTGTGCGTATAAGAAGGATATCAGCCCTCGTTCGATCTTAGAGTCTACACATATTTCCTCCAGTGGGTGCGTATCCCGCTTCAGACTACTTTTGTATGCCTGTGCTGTCAAAAAGTGTTGTACTTGTGTGTAAGCATAGTGATCCGTTTCCCTGAGCCCAAAATCGTCCACCAGCTGTACAAAAGGCACTATTTTCTCCTCTTGATGCATCTGTCCCAGCAAATCCAGTCCCTGATCTGCCCATCTCCTGAAGGTGTTGTTTCCTATGCCTGGCTCAAACATTGGGTTTTCTGCTATGGGAGCTAAGCCCGATACCGGTGGTTGACGTTCTATGAACATAAGATCCCAGTAATAGAACGTGGCCTGTACTGTGGGCGGGAACATGTCAACTCTTCCCCTATATTTCTGAGGTAGCCACATTAAATGAGCTAATTTCCGTGATCCCACTAAATCCTGTTCAATGTCAATCCACAATTTATAACTATCTTTCCTAAACCAGTCCACCGCCGCTCTGGTCTGTGCTGCACAATAGTACCAGAACAGATTTGGCACACCCAGCCCCCCCAGCCTTCTACTTTTGTAAAGAAGAGCCCGTGATAACCTTGGTCTTTTCTGATTCCAAATAAAGCGGATCAACCTATCTTGGAGACCAGAAAAAAAGGCTCGGGGTATTTGTAATGGAAGAACCTGAAATAAATATAAAAGACGGGGCAAGATGTTCATCTTAATCGCCGTGATCCTCCCGAACCACGACAATCCCATATTAGCCCATCTGTCTAAGTCTGTTTGCACCTCCCTCTTCAGAGCTGGGTAATTAGCTTCAAAAAGGCCTGATAGGTCATTCGTGATCTTGACTCCTAAGTAACATATTGCATTCTTCTCCCATTTAAATGCAAAAGATGTCCTCAATGTCTCCATCAATCCCCGTGGGACCCCCACAGCCAAGCCCATAGACTTGCTGGCATTCAATTTGTAACCCGAGACCCGTGTATAGTCCCCTATTTCTTTCATTAAGTTAGGCAAGGAGACCAATGGGTTGGTAAGTGACAGCAGCACATCGTCTGCGAATAGCGCAATTTTATACTCCTGCCCTCTCACCTGCACTCCAGTGATATCGTTATTCTCACGTATAGCTGCTGCCAGAGGTTCCATCGCCAGGGCGAACAGTAATGGAGACAGCGGACACCCCTGTCTAGTTCCACGCCCCAAAGCGAATGTCACTGAATTCCCCCCGTTTACTCGCACACAAGCCCTCGGCAAGGAGTATAAGGCCTGGATCCAGGCTCTAAAATGCTGTCCAATTCCCACTCTATGCAGGACCCTATCTAAATACCCCCAGTGCACCCGGTCAAACGCCTTCTCTGCATCCAGACCGAGTAGCACTGCGGGCCTTGCTTTTTTCTGCGTTGTGTATATAAGGTCTATTGTGCGGCGTATATTATCCATGGCCTGTCTCTTGGCTATGAATCCCACTTGGTCCGGATGGATCAAACTGGGGAGCACCCTCCCCAGACGGTTAGCCAGCACCTTGGCCAGGATTTTGACATCTGTATTCAAGATCGAAATGGGTCTATATGAGGCACATTCAATGTGATCCTTGCCTGGTTTTGGTATTACCGCCACCCATGCTTCCATCATAGACCTGGGGAACGGTGCCCCCTCCCTGACAGCATTGATTATCATCGTCAGGTAAGGCGCTAATTCCGTCACGTATGCCTTAAAGAACTCATTCGTGAAGCCGTCTAATCCCGGCACCTTCCCCCTTGGTAGTGCTTTGACTACTTCTATCACCTCCTTTACCGCCACTGGGTCCTCCAACTCTCTCCTTTGTGTATCAGAGAGAGCCGCTAGCCCCCTAGCCTGTAAGTATCCCTCTATTTCCCCCGTCTGTACTGTGGCATCCTCTCTGTAGAGGTTCTCATAGTATTGGGCAAAGCAGTCCCTTATCTGTGCTGATTTGTGCGTTATGCCCCCCCCTGCATCTCTAATTCTTAGAATATGTCGATCTGCTCTCAGCTGTCTCAATTTGTTAGCTAGCAGGCGTCCAGGTTTGTCAGTGCAAGCGTAGTGAACCTGTTTCATCCTTGCACTCACAAACTTCAAACTATCCTCATGTAGCCCCGCTATTTCCAATCTCACCTCCTGTAATTTTCGATAATCAGCTACTGAACCTGAAATTTTGTACTTATCTTCCAGTGTAGCCAGTCTATCCATGCAACGTACCAGCCTCTGGCGATGTACTTTGGCATTCTGACTGGCACACTTAATGAAATGTCCTCTTGAGACTGCCTTGAATGCATCCCACACGGTACCCAATGTAGGCCCCGAGTCCAGATTGATATCAAAGTACTCTCTAAGTAAGGGGATAAAGCTAGCTACTGTTTCAGGATCCTGCAGCAAGTTGTTGTTAAATGTCCATCTTTTATCTCGCTCCTCCTCCTTCAGGGAAGGAACAGCAAGCCAGACCGGGGCATGGTCCGATATTGTGATATGACCTATCTCAGATTCTTCCCCCCCTTCCGATAACGTTTTGTCAAGAAAAATGTAATCCAATCTGGAGTAAGTGTGATGCACTTGGGAAAAAAAAGTAAAGTCTCTCCCTCTAGGGTTCCTCAAGCGCCACCCATCGTACAGCCCCATCCCCTCAACAAGGTCATTTAGTGCTCTAGCAATTCTACAATCTATCTGGGAAGGAGGAGTCGATCTATCCAGGCCAGGCTTCATGGTCGCGTTAAAATCCCCGGCCACTATCAGCTTCCCTCTGGCAAAGGCCTGCAGCTCCTTCTGGAGGTGCCGGAAAAAACGCTCCTGTCTTTCGTTGGGCGCGTATACGCTAACCAGTGTATACTCCTCCTGTTCCAAGCTAATATGTAAAAACAGGAATCTGCCCTCCCTATCTCTTCTAGTGTGTAAGATCTGGACTGTGGTATTTTTGTGGAACATTATGGCTACCCCTCTTTTTTTTACTCCTAGGGCATCTGAAGCACACACCACCTGTGGATAGCATTTAGAGTACAATAGTTTCTCATGCTTTTTTAAAAGGTGTGTTTCTTGTAAAAACACCACTTGTGGTTGCGCGAGACGCAGTTCACGCCAAAGGGCGTGCCGTTTATAAGGAGAATTTAAGCCCTTTATATTATAAGTGAAAAATTTATAGCCCACCATTTAACAATTCTGTTCTATCAGCATGTTCAAAGAAAGGTGTATACCCAACCCCCCCTCCCCAGCCTCCCCTCTGACTTTCTTCCTCCCTCCCTCCCCCCCCCTTTAACATCCACTCACCAGACAATACCCTCTGGCATTGCATGGGTAACCAGAGGAAAGCGGCCGCGAAGGCCAACGCCCCACCCAGTTCCGTCCCCCTCCTTCACACGTGCCCCCCATTCAATTATACAGCATTTGAACACCTCCTCCTCCTCACTACCAGCTCACCTCATATTAAGCAACTTTCATTCTCACGCATTCACTCTTCCGTTCAACCTCAAGTTAAACCTTGTGAACAGTCCACTCTTAATCAAAGTCCTCTTTGTGCTTTCAAGTCTGAAGTCTCGCTGTCTTCTCATTCACCGGGACTCTCTTCCACTTTTGCATGCGTGCTTTTGTTGTCCCCGCCATCTCCGTGGGCACCGTCTCCGACTTTGTCAACCCAGCCTCATGTAGGTTTTTCCAGGCATCTGTCACCTTCCTTGTCCTGCACTGTTGCCCCTTGATCGCAAAGCAGATAGCAAATGGAAAGGCCCATCTGTAAGCGATCTTTTCTTTGTTCAGTACCTCAGTCACTGGTCGCATAGCCCTTCTCTGCATCAGTGTAAACACCGAAAGGTCTTGAAATACTGAGATCCTGGCTTCATTGTATTCCAGGGTTGAAAGCTGCCGGGCTTTTTGCCACAGCATCTCCTTAAATGCATAAGAGGTGAATCTCACAAGTATGTCTCTGGGTCTATTTTCAAGTCTCTGGCCCTGCACTCTGTGTGCTCTGTCCATGGCTGCTGCACTAGGGTCCCAGGCCTCACCCATAATTTTTTCACATAGGTTCCTCACCAGCAGTTGGATATCTTCCATATCTCCGCTTTCGGGGACTCCCCGGAACCTCAAATTGTGTCTTCTTCCTCTGTTCTCAAGGTCATCCATTTTATATTTAAGTTCGTCATATTGTTCTTGCTGCTTTAGAATGCGTGAGTTCATCAAGCTGTGCTGCTCTTCCTGTTCATCGAGCCTTTCCTCTATGGTCTCTACTCTGCCACCCAGCTCCCTAAGGTCCAGGCTTATAGCGTCGACGTGCTCCAATATTTCAACTCGGGAGGCCTTTATTTCCTCTCTAATCGCGTCCAGGCATTTCGCCAAATCCGCTGGGGAATACTCCCTTCTAGCCGCGGGGCTCGGCGCCACGTGTCTAGCCGGCGCTTCCGAGTCCGCCATGCCAGGTGAAGCTGGGCGCGAGAGGTTCTTCCCGGCTTGTTTCTTCGGCGGTTTTTCGCTTACCCGCTGTGCCGCCGCCGCGGTTTTGCTCATTTTGTGGAGCTCGATTTATACCTCGTCCCCAAATGTGATGCTGGTCTATTTTTTTTTTTGCGAATGGCGCTTTTGGTGCTGCTTAACGTTGGGGGAGTGCGGGAGCTAACAGGCTAGGCAGCCATTCACCTCCGTGACGTCACTTCCTCTCCTGCCATCTGCATTTTAAGGCATACCAGAACTTGAAAAATATTGAAATAGCCAATAGGTTATTCAAGACATTTGTGATATGTTTCTTAAAGGAGGTGCTGACGGTTTAGAGTCAACCACATTCAAGGTTATAACAGACCGAGCCCACTGTGGGTTGGGGCCGCAGAGAGGAGCAGCTCCTCGCAATATTATTGTGTGTTTTCGCAATTATACCACAAAAGAATTGACCTGGAAGAGAGCTTGTGCATTAAGTGATATAAAATGGGATAACTGTTCTATCACGATTTTCCAAGACTTGGCGTACAGTACACTGAGCGGAGAGAGATTCGTGAGGCCACTAAATATTTACAGACTGTAGGCCTCTGATATTTATTTATTTATTGCATTTGTACCCCACATTTTCCCACCTATTTGTAGGCTCAATGTGGCTTACAAGCACCTATTATGGCATCGCCATTCCAGGAGATAGATACAGTTGGTGTTACAGAAAGATTCTGGATAAAATAAAAAGGCCTAAGCAAAGTTACAGAAAGATAAATATCGGAATAGGGTGAAGTGGTGAAGTGTTGTAATTAGCTATGGATTCTCATTGTAGGCCTTGTTGAAGAAATAGGTTTTCAAAGATTTACGAAAGTTAGTTATGTCGATGATCGTTTTCAAGTCAGTTGGTAGTGCATTTCATAGCTGCGTACTCATGTAGGAGAAGCTGGTCGTGTGTGATAGCTTGTATTTTAGTCTTTTGCAGTTGGGGAAGTGCAGATTAAGGAATTTGCGGGCTGATCTTTTAGCATTTCTGGGAGCGGAATCCTGATTGTGATTCGTGTAGAATTGAGTATTTATTTAGGTAGTCCGTGAGTTGTTTCGTCACTGCGCCTTCCATGAGTTTGGTTTATTAGTGATATCCTTGGCTACACCCATTTGGCCTGTTGATCACAGTGGGGCAGCAATCACACAGGTTGCATATGTTAAAGGAGGCATGGTGTGAGCTATCCGATGTGGGATGAATAGATTTACCAGTACAAGCATCCCCCAAGCCGCAAAAGGGGGAACAACAGCCAAGCAACTCCTGGCAGAAAGTGCGTTCTGCTTGGAGTAGTCAAGCAAAGGAAACTTCTGCAACAAGATCACCTCCATCATGATAGACATTCATGCTATTCCTAATTCTTTTTTCTCCACTTTAGTAAGCATGTATTGTCTACTTGCTGGGTAGAATGGACTGAATGGTTGTTGGAATGAGTATGGTGTATAGAAGTGAAGATTTGAGGGAAGGAATGGGGGTGCACATTCACTTCTGAAGGAGGGTTTGGTATCTCAACAACTTTGGTTTTTTTTTTTTTTTAATTTATTTATTTATAATTTTCAATATAATACAAGATAAATTCTTGCTAAAGAAAAACAGAACATATAATTTCAAGAAAATATACAATATCCTCTCCCTTAAAATAAAAGAGAAAAGAAAAGTAAACAATACTCTTTCTTAGACCACCAATATAAGGGCTATGGGGGCGTTAGAAATAATCTGGTGGACATCAATCTAGGTAATTTAAGAAAAAAAACCGAAAAGCGGGATTTACTCCTCATTATATACACATTAAACCAAGATCTCTTAACATCAGAATCTATCCGGTTATTTTCTTCATTTCTAAGAACACTTTCAACTGTTCAGGTTCGAAAAACACATTTTTTTTTTCCAAATAAGTTATCATGCATTTACATGGATAAGACAAAGTAAATCGTGCACCCAGATTTTTAATATCATCTCTAAATGAAAGAAAAAGTTTTCTTCTATCCTGTGTGGTCTTCACCACATCAGGATATATCCATATTTTATCACCCATAAAGACTTTTGTTAAGTTTTTGAAGTAAAGTTTCATTATTTGGTTTAAGTCCTGTTCAAAAACCAACGATACCAGTAATGTTCTTCTTTCAAGTATCTGAATTTCAGATCGTTCTAGAAAAGCAGTTAAGTTCTGTATTGCCTTTATTTCCTTCAATCTCCCAGGGTTTTTATTGAAAGGCAAATAATAAATTTTATTAACTGGAGGAAAAGACTCCGGAGAGTATTGAAGAATTTCATGCAAATATTTCTTAAACAATGTCATAGCATCCATTTCTATAGATCTTGGGAAGTTCAGTAAACGAAGATTTAAACGTCTATTATAGTTTTCAAACTGTTCAATCTTACGGTGTATCATTAATTTATCTTTTACCAAAGCTTCTGTCTTCTGCTTTAGGGTGGAAAGATCTTGTACAAGAACATTATTATTTTCAACAGATTCTTTTTTAAAGGCTTCAAATGCATTTGTCAAAACATCCAGTTTACTCACCACCTGAGCAACTGAAGTAGTCAGTGACTGCAAAACATCCGAGATAGAGTCTAATGTTGCTGCCATGGGAGCCTCAAGCTCAACTTTGCTAATATCTCTGGGGACTTCAGAGCGAGCTCCGACGATAGAGAATCCCGTTGCGCCACTTTCGGACGTCTCAAAGGATTCTAGCCCGCTTCTGAGTCCTGCAGGGCATGGCGGCGGGTTAACATCCGGCGAGGACAAGGTTGTTAGTTCCTGTGAGGGAGAAACTCCACCATTTTCTCCCCCCGCGGGGTTCAAACTCAAGCCGGTTTGACGAGGAGTGCTAGTGGCGAATCTGTCCATTGTCGTCTGGGTAAGGTCAGTTTTAGGGTTAGTCGTCAGCAAACCCTTAAGTGCCCCCTTCCTCTTGGTGTGAGGCATAATTAAAACTTGAAAGAATATACTTCTGAATAGGAAAAATCTTATCCACCAGGGAAGATCTCAGCGACATGGCAGAGCGTCCATCTAGTAATCCGCCATCTTGACACGCCCCTGTCTCAACTACTTTGTTTATATGCATTCACCTGGCAGTGGCTCTCTTCCTCCAAGGAATAGCTGGCTGTTGCAAAACAGAGTCAGCCAGAGTCGGGTGTATTGAGGGGGGGGAGGGGTGGCGTGGGTGGGGGGATAAGAAGGATACAGAAATGCAGGTGGGCTCTTGGAATGTGAATGGAATGAATGATCCATGGAAACGCAGCCTTATTCAGTTTTCTCATTCAAAACAAATCGTCTATTAGATTAGACCATCATTTATTGCTGGAATTATGATTCCCATGAAAAGAATATTACTATTTTAAGTATTATTCTTCATGATAAGCTCACTGTGGAATCACAAATTTCAGTCTTGTCTTTTTTTTTTTTTTTAGGAAAACCAGCTCATTTATAACATTTTTGGATCCTAAGTTATTACATTGCCTGACTGATGATCTGATCATAAATAGGCTTGATTTACTGTAATTCTATTTATGCAGCTATACCATCTATGAACATTAGAAACTGAGCATGTGCAGTTACATAACCCTTTTGCACATGTAAATGCATAAAAAAGTGTCATTAACATGCATAAGTGCACTACATGCTATTCTGTATAGGCTTGCAGAAGAGCTGTAGCACATATCTGCAAGGGGGCATATTTGTAGACTGAGCATGGGCAGAGCTCTCAGTTATAACAAAGGGTAGGAATGGCCACAAGAACCACAGATGCAACAGGATGAAAACACCGAACTTCTTGTACCTTTCTTTGTGGTTGATATTTGCTTTGTGCTACCTGTTTTTACTTTCTCCAGAGTGGATTGTCCCTAGTATCGGACAGCATTAGTGCTGTGTGTTGCATTTACAAAGGACCACTGAGCCTGTGGTTCTTGTGGCCATTCCTACCCTTTGTTGTATGCTGGTTTACCCGTAGGAGTGGATTGATTCCTTTTTTTGTGGATTAGAGCTCCCAGTTATGCACATAACTTACAGAATACTGTAAGTTACACATGTTGCATGCCACACTTGCACCTGCCCTCTTATACCTGCCATTGACTTGGTGTAACTGGCCATTCTAATGTGGGTTTACGATAGTATTTTATAACAGAATCTAGGCCCCCCCAGATGCTGTTATAGAGTAAACACTTCCTGCGCAGCATTGGGGTGCCTGAAAGGGGGGGGGGAGCGCCCAGTTATAGAACTGCCCACTAGGGATTTTATGGCTCATTCAAAATACAGCAAACTGCTCTGTGGTACAAAGAGATTCGACCATATTGCCCCCTTGTCTGAAAGAAGCATTAACTACCCGTTGCCTCAAGAATTACAATTAAAATCTTAATGCTCACTTCCCTGTTTGACAGACAGACTGGTCTGCCTCATTGTATCATTACCTGTCCCTTGTGCTGAAATGATGCAGCATACATCTTTTGACTACTTGGTCTTTGTACTTTGGAATTCTTTAACTAGTTAGCTTAGGGATGAAATATTACAATTTTAAATCTGGGATTAGAATGTGGCTTTTTTTCTCTCCTGCTCTTGGGCCCTGATTCTAAGAACCTAACGCTGGCATTAGAGCTGATTAGCGCTGGACTAGCACTGGTGTTCATCTGAGCAGAATGTTCAGATGGCTTTAGCACAGGAAATAACATGTGCCCCAAAGATGGTCACAAATTGTATTTAAATATATTCAAATGGATGTTAATGAGGTCATTTGCTATTTCCTCCCAATGCTCAGAGAACAGCTCAGAAACAAACCCTGCTTTTAACACGGCAAATTTACTGCCAGCTCAAAGCTGGCATTGGTGGCGTGTGTGAGGGGGGGGGGGTTGAATAGAGGATTTCTTATGATTTTCTGTTTAAAATCTGCCAGTTTTGATTTGTTTTGGAAGTGGAAGTAAGCCTTTACAAGCTTCTAAGTGCCAGTACTGAGAAACAAATGTGTGCGAGTCCGAGCAAACCCGAAAGTAAAAGCACACATTTGTACCTGTTTTCTGCACTTAAATATAAGCCTTTCAAGTAGACAAAAATTTTGAAAAGCTTATATTTAAAGGCACAGAAGAACAGCGCTGATGTGTGCTTCACTTCCGGGTTTGCCCAGGCATGCGCACAAGAGCAGCGCTTACTATGAAATTCTTGTGCGAATGTGCCAGACAGTTCCTCTCCCTTACTGTGTCTCATAGTATGCATATAATTTGAATGCCATTAGCTCTGAGCTTTGGAGGGCTATGTTTCTGCACTGTAGTTGCAGTATGGGGTGGGCGCTGTTCGCTTTAGCACCGGAACTTTGAGCATTGGAGCCATGGTCAGGAATGAAATCCGGGCTAGCAGATACTGCAGATACTTTTGATCCTCACTTTTGTTTCCGTGTCTGAGTGGATTGTAAATCTTGTCTTATGTTTTGTTCCTACTGTTTTGTTTTTTTTAAGTGTTGTTTATTTTTAGTCCAGGAAAGTGCACCAAGGGCTCTCAAGAATGGAACCAGTACACTGTAATGATGACCTGACACGAGCCATGTTTCGGCATAAACTGTACAGTTTTTAATTATTGAATGTAGTGTTTTATGTCACTTTTGTTTATATTTTAGATTGACCTGAGGCAGGTGTTGGTTTACGCTGAAACACAGCCCGTGTCAGGTCATCAGTAAAATATACTGGTTAAATTCTTGAGAGCCCTTTGTGCTTTTTTTTTCTGGTCTGTTCGTCCTGTGTACTTTGACCCTTTCCATTGCACGTTGTGGTTTTTTTTAACCAATTTGATCCTTTTTCTGAATGCGTACATCTTGTTAGCATAAGCGATATTTGAAATAATTTTTAAACAAATTCAGAGACTGTCATTTTTATCAGCAGTACTGATGTACTTTCCTTATATCAGCTTACAGTTAACCCCACCATGGGAAGATCTAGATTATAGTTGAGGTTTGAGTGGTTGCAGAGGAAGATCAGTTTTCCACCCCTTTTCAAATAATCCATCCTTTCTTTCCCTTCCCAGCCTTTTTATGCTTAAATTAGCAAAAGCTCTATTTGGGCTTTGTCCATTTTTCATAATTTCTAAATGTGTTAGCCTTAAACACTAACAGTTAATTAAATCTGGTCACCATAAGTAACATCCTCTGAATTATAAATATTTGCATATGTATGTGAAACAAATACTAATGTAATTTTTGTTTTTAATTAGATTTCAGACATACAATGAACAGAAAATGGCCATCAGTCCTGGAAGGTATATTTGTTTAAACCAGCAAGTTTGATAAGAGTAAATGTTGCCATTATCCTGTTGGTTGGTCCTTGTGATTTAAGCATCACATTTGCATTAATGCCCCACTAATTGGCAAATCTTCCATCTGATCCTTTTTGTCAGGTCGTCTTCAAGAAAACAAATTTATTAAATATGCAGCTTCATTTGCATTGCTGTGAGAATCACAATTATGTTGCCATTACATTTCATTTGGACTGCCAGCATGCGTGGTTACTCATTTTAATAGCCTTACAAATTAAATGATTGCATCCCATTCAATTCTCATGAGCTTCTTTGCATTCAGTGCACACTAATCAGTAACACCACTTTGTAAAAGGAACCTTTAAATAATTGGAGAATTTGTTTTCCTTCTAGGCTGCAAAACTTGGTAGGGAAATTTCCTGCATGTTATTAACTGCCAGTGACCATAGGAACTTTAAACATCAAATTAAAACATACTTGTTCTGAAAATGTTTAGTAGAAAAGAGTTAGATTTGTCTCTCATATCAGGCTACCATTAAATTTAGGACCCTGTTTACTAAGGCGCACGCTAAAAATATTAGCTCACCCACAGCATGGCTTAGTAAACAGCAGGGTCGTAGCCAGACTTCGGCGGGAGGGGGGTCCAGAGCCCAAGGTGAGAGGGCACATTTTAGCCCCCCCACCTGCTGACAACTCTCTGGAACCCCCCCCTCCCGCAGCCAACCCGCCGTCGCCTACCTTTGCTTGCAGGGGACCCCAGTCCTTGCCAGCTGAGGTCCTCCTCTTTCCGCAAAAGGCTTCCTTCTGTTTCTGACATCTTGCACGTTGTACGTGGGCCGTCGGCAGGGGGGTCCAGGGCCAAATCTACGGGGGCCCAGGCCCCACATAGCTACGCCACTGGTAAACAGAGCCCTTAGATTTTATATATTGTACTGAGATGTTACATAATGTATTGTTTTTACATGACTTTGTAATCCCTGGTTATAGCCAGTTTTCTTCTTTCTGATTATCCATGTAGAACTGCAAGATTTATTGCGGATTATAAAACAAATTGTTATGTTAGGTTATGTTATTTGTACTTACTGTACAGTCTTTACTGACATGCAGGACAAAGGGATGTACAGGCTAAAATGAAAGGAAAAGAATGGCAAAATATAAATAGGACAGAGAGCCAGCCGATTGAAGAAACACACATTCAAAACTTGAAAATAAAATTTTAAATAAAACCAAAACAAATCTAAAAACAATATAATAAAAGAAATTATACGTTGAAACATATTTTTGCAGGCATACTAAACAGCACACTCTGTAAAGAAGAGGAAGGGAAAGTAAATGGTATGGATGGGCAGACTGGATAGGCCATATAGTAACATAGTAGATGACGGCAGAAAAAGACCTGCATGGTCCATCCAGTCTGCCCAACAAGATGAACTCATGTGTATACCTTACCTTGATTTGTACCTGTGTTTTTCAGTGCACAGACCGTATAAGTCTGCCCAGCACTATTCCCCGCCTCCCACCACCCATATAGTCTTTATCTGCTTTCATTATACCCTGTTTCTATTGCCAATTAGTCACTATACCATCCAACTGGATTAAGTTCCCAGTCCATGATTTATTACATCTCTTTAGAAACATGTAGTGGTTCGGCCAGTTCTGAAGAATTCATCGCTAAACTCTCTGGTTGCTTCTAACTTTAGATCGATTTCTAACTTATGCCTATGTTTCAAAAGTAATGGAAAAAGTTTTAGTTCAACAATTGAGCAGCTTTGTGGAATCTGCCTTTCCTTAACGTCGGCAGCAGATGGGAGGGTTATGTCCATCTATCAGCATGTGGAGATAGAGAATACTGTACAGAAGACAGTGATCCTGGACAGTCAGGCCCTCAGTCAATCAGTATATCTCTATCTCCAGCAGGCGGTAGACAGCTTCTCACCAGCTCCTGGATTCTTCATCCTTGAGATCCTCCTGGGCCAGTTTGGCCAGTAGACGTCATTCTTGGGGGCATATCTGACTGTTCAGGTCACTGCCTCACCCCAGCATTCTTTTCTCCTCCTAGTTGCTGTATGTCTGTCTGTCTGTCTTTGGGCTCAGCCATCCTCAGAAAAAAAAAGATGCACAGGCAGACAGTGCAGGGACCTGACCATCCCTCACAGGAGTTGAATGCAGCATGTTGCTAGCTAGTTATGAATTGAGAGGATCACAGCAGAGGAGACCCACGCCCGATTTGATGGAAGTAGTGAGTGACTTATTTTCCTTCCCCTTTGGGCAGTCAGCTGTTTTGACACAGGTGTGCAGAGGAGCATGGCACCTGAAACAGTGAAACATTGCTCCCACTGGGATTCGCAGAGGGCCTCATAGCGCCATCTGTATTTTTGCAGTGGAAGCGCTGCTTTCCTGCGCTGATGCATTGGCAGCACACGTCATTTTGATTTCTCCCACCGGCTGAGCAGGCTGTGGCAAGCTTCCTGATTTTTGATTGTTTGTGCCCTGTGGCACTTCAGGAGCTCAGTTCAGGCAGTTTTATTGCAAGGCTGACTTTGCCTGTGTCGGCCGGGGCTCCGAGGTGATTCCTGGGTCCTTGCCTTCTGGGGAGGTTTTTTCTCCAGAGTTTGTTCTCCTGTTACACCAGGCCTATCTCCTGAAATGTGCTGTTCCTCAGCCTTCTCAGCAGATGGGAATTCCTGCGGCTGATCCCTCGGAGGTCGTGGGGCAAATCTTGCACCCCCTTTTAGAAGATCGCATGCAAAAGAGGTGACGATTGGCCTCCATGGCTGAGGTGGGGTCGGTGGATCCCGTTTCCCTCTCTCCTTCTCTAGCAGCCTGTTTAAGGGAGTCTTTGCGTTCCTCTTGTCTGGATGACTTGGTAGGTGGGGAGAACCTTCAGGAGGTACCTGATGACTCCACGGCTGTTCGTATTTTTCATAGAGAGGAGTTGTCCTCTTATTTCAGGGGCTTTGGAAGCTCTGAACATTTCTGATCCGGATTCACAAGCTGCAGCTTTGGTGAATTTGAATATAGCAAATATACAGGAACCCCCCCCCCCCCCCACCCCCACCCCCCCAAGCTTTTCCTGTGCATGAGGCCATTCAGGAGCTTATTACAGCTTAGTGGTCTGACCCTGATGCGGGTTTGAAAGTGGCAAATGTCATAGCTCGGGTCTGTCCTGTGGCTGGGGCACAGACGGAATAGTGTGCACTTCCTAAAGTGGATGCCCTGGTGGTGGCAGTCACTAAGAAGACCACTATCCCAGTGGAGGGTGGTGTGGCGTTGAAGGATATGCAAGATAGTAGACTAGAGGTGTCAGCTCTTGCCTTACAAGCTTCTATTTGCACTTCCTATGCAGCCAGAGCATGCCTTAGCAGGTTTCAGCAGGCGCTAGAGTAGGATTTTGGTTCCACTTCAGCTGTGGTGGCATTAGCACCACGGTTAGAGCCAGTGTTGGCCTATTTGGCAGACTCCTTGTACGATTTGGTACGGGCCTCGGACAAAGAAATGGCTCTGGTGTTCACAGCCCATTGCCTGTTGAAGCTGTGCCACTGGGCGGCAGATATGGCATCCAAACAGCATCTCATCGAGTTGCCCTTTAGGGGCAAACTGCTCTTTGGGGAGGATCTCAAGAAACTGGTAAAGGCTTTGGGTGACTTCAAGTCTCAGCACCTCCTCCTCAAGCAAAATGCAAGTGTTTGATACCCCAATTAAACAAACTAAAACCCAGATAGGTTTCCAGGTATATAATCCGAGTACAAACAAAACTAGCCCAGATCATTTCGGATTCATAAATAATCTCTTCTGAGATCAATTATAAGTTGTTTATATTTTAGATATATTGTGCTGATTATAAATATCACTCTCACTGCCAGATTTACTTAAATTTCTAATATTGAGAGTGCATCTATAATTGGTATTCAGACTCTGGGCAAGTCACTTAACCCTCCATTGCCCCATGTAAGCCGCATTGAGCCTGCCATGAGTGGGAAAGCGCAGGGTACAAATGTAACAAAAATAAAATAGATACTATTGGAGATTCTACATGGAATGTTGCTACTATTGGAGATTCTACATGGCATGTTGCTATTCCACTAGCAACATTCCATGTAGAAGGCTGCGCAGGCTTCTGTTTCTGTGAGTCTGACGTGCAGGACGTCAGACTCACAGAAGCAGAAGCCTGCGCGGCCACATTGGTGATCTGCAAGGGCAGACTTCTACATGGAATGTTGCTAGTGGAATAGCAACATTCCATGTAGAATCTCAAATAGTAGCAACAGTGGAGGAGTGGCCTAGTGGTTAGGGTGGTGGACTTTGGTCCTGAGGAACTGAGTTCGATTCCCACTTCAGGCACAGGCAGCTCCTTGTGACTCTGGGCAAGTCACTTAACCCTCCATTGCCCCATGTAAGCCGCATTGAGCCTGCCATGAGTGAAAAAGTGCGGGGTACAAATGTAAAAAAAAAAATTTGATTATAGAAATGAAACAGGGAAATAAAAGGGGTTGGTAATCACCAACTAGGGTAGTGTTTCTCAAGTCCGGTCCTGGAGTACCCTTTGCCAGTCAAGTTTTCAGGATATCCACAATGAATATTTATGAAATAGATTTGCATATAATGGAGGTAGTGTATGCAAATCAAGTTCATGCATATTCATTGTGGATATCCTAAAAACCTGACTTGCAAGAGGTACTCCAGGTCTGGACTTGGGAAACACTGAACTAGGGAAACTGACTTTATTATTGATCATCTTCCATTCTGTGCAAGGAGGCAAACTGAGTGGTAAAAGTGGCTCATAATGCATAGATTTATTTTAAATCTGTTTATTACCGATGATAGCAGTACAAAATTACAAAAGTAATTATTGTTCGCAAAATGTCAAACAGACCAAAAAACATCAAAAAGTTTTACATTTTCACCCCCCCTCACTCCTCAACAACCAAACCCCAACCCCCAATTCTATCTAACGTCCCTCACAATACATAAATTTAAAGTTGATGGTAAGTGGCAGTGTCTATAATGTGTAGTCTCGGGTTTTGTAGGCGAGTGGAGCAGTAGCCTAGTGGTTAGTGCAGTGGACTTTGATCCTGGGGAACTGAGTTCAATTCCCACTGCAGCTCCTTGTGACTCTGGGCAAGTCACTTAACCCTCCATTGCCCCTGGTACAAAATAAGTACCTGAATATATGTAAACCGCTTTGAATTTATTTTTATTTATTTTTGTTACAATTGTACCCCGCGCTTTCCCACTCATGGCAGGCTCAATGCGGTGGGCAATGGAGGGTTAAGTGACTTGCCCAGAGTCACAAGGAGCTGCCTGTGCCGGGAATCGAACTCAGTTCCTCAATTCCCCAGGACCAAAGTCCACCACCCTAACCACTAGGCCACTCCTCCAGAATGGCAGTATATCAAGTCCCATTTCCCTTTCCCTTACATTACATTCATTTATGACATTTCTTTTTTGTGGTGTTTTTCAGTTATGCTTGTAGCCATAAATGTATCACTCTATCTGTTACCTGGTATGCATCTATCATGAACGCTCCAGCTCTATTTCCAGCTGTGCACTTTGCATTCACAAGGTCTCCTGATCCTGATGGTATCGCTGGAGATAGGATATGGAAGTCAAAACTTCAAGCCAGCTTTATGAGATGCTGCAGTTAAAAAGGAGGCTTGCTTTTTTTTTTTTAGCCATTTGCTGAACATATGGTCTCTTGGTTGTCATCAAACTGATGTCTTGTCTTATTTATATTTCCAGTGTTTTACAAATCCAATGAATGGGCTGGAATTTATGGGATGCGAGAGAAAGATCAGGAGACATGGTCCAGAAATGGGAAGTAGAAGTCAGTGTGAATATGAATCGACTTCTCTTTTCTATTATGTTCATTTTGTAGCTTTCTTGTCAGGCTGTATGTTTCTTGGTTAATCATGTTTTCCAGATCTTTTAGGAATCATCATGGTCTTGCTCTGCCTCCAGCAGGAACTATTGTTTAATTGTGGAAAGACCAGTCAAAAAAACTGATGTGAATAAAATAATGCTTCAGATCCAAGTAATCCTGTAGTTTTACTATCTAATTATTTTTGACTCTTAGTGGCTGATATCTAGGCTGCACAGTTTGGCCTCCGGAGAACACATCTGATGGAAACAAAAAATGTAAAGTCCCATTTTAATTACAATGTTGAGATTGGAATGTTGAGAATCGAGGCATTCTGAACGTGGAGCCTTTTGTAAAATACATATAAGGATGTACGTGTGATGAGTATCATGAACCCAGCAGCTTCCACCCAGAAATGCTGGTTTAATTTGGCGCTCCCTCCATATGTAGCCATCCCATTTTTGCAAACCCGTATGTATAAGTACCTCCAGTAAAGTAGTGAGGCCATATATTCCATTTGTTTAATTTTTATTTTGGAAGTGGGAAAAAAAAACATGGGATTAAGAATTTATGCTTTAATCCCTTTGTAAAGCCATGGCCTGAATGAACATTTTTTAAATAATCTATGTGTGCCTCTAAGCCATTGCAAAACCCCATGGAAATTTTTCTTTATATGTGTGTTTTTTTTAATTATTGGAAATATTTCTTTTACATAAAAAGAAGAGAAACAAATAATGCTAAGTTTCCAAGTTTATTGGGGACTTTCTACTTCACTCATCAGACATGTTCACTGAGCGGCTTACAATCTAAAAAAGAAAGATGAAAGAATAGCAAGAAAGTAATGTGATGGAATAGAAGGGGAAGGAGAGAAGAAATACAAAATTTGATAGGAAAGTAGGGGGGGGAATACACATAATGAAGGAACTGGCCTGCATTCGGTGCGTTCAGAGATTGGAGATCCAGAACATGACTAATTGTAAGCATCGGTAAAGAGGAACGTTTTGAGATCAGTTTTAAATTGTTGAAGAGACGATTGTAATCTGAGATGCAGTGATAGCATGTTCCAGACCTCTGGGCCTTGAACAGAGAAACTTGAGCGCCGAGTGGTGTAAATAATTTTTCTGAATGTGGGGAGAATCAGACAGTTTTGTTGTGATGACTTAAGCGAGCTTGCATGGCAATAAGAGGTAAAAACCAAGACAAGGCAAAGTTATTCTGAAACAGAAACCAAATTAATAAGCGTTAAGCCCACGTAATTGAAGAAAAAACTACCATAGAAAGTCAGGTATACATATGAAGTATCACATACCATATGTAATGAGTTTATTTTGTTGGGCAGACTGGATGGAACGTACAGGTCTATCTGCCATCATCTACTATGTTACTATATAAAGTTTTTAAAAATTAGGAAAGGGAAATGGGACTTGATATACCGCCTTTCTGTGGTATTTTGCAACTACATTCAAAGCGGTTTACATATATTCAGGTACTTATTTTGTACCAGGGGCAATGGAGGGTTAAGTGACTTACCCAGAGTCACAAGGAGCTGCAGTGGGAATCGAACCCAGTTCCCCAGGGTCAAAGTCCGCTGCACTAACCACTAGGCTACTCCTCAAAAATAAGAGGATATGTAACCTCACAGCATTACGCATAACTCAATTACAATTGTTGCCTTACCTACCAGCCCCCATGACAAACTAGTTGTATTAACTCAAGAAATCAATACTTTTACCCTTATTAGCAAAAGAAATTCTAATTGCTCTAGTTCAAAGAAAATCAAAATGACTACCAGAATATGAAATTAAACATTTACAGGGACATCTAAGATAGAAAGTCACACCCATTGAAATCACTTGAGATAACTTATCATATTGAAAATCCAGTTCTAGAACTTTATTAGGAAAGAAAATCCTTGTTCATGTCCAGTCTGCAGCAACTGAAAAATCTGGTGAATTTCTGAAGTAGGATTGCCCAGTCTTTTATATAGAAACTAGTAAAAAAGCCCCGTTTCTGATGCAAATGAAACGGGGGCTAGCAAGGTTTTCTTCTGTGTGCATGTGGGAGTGGGAGTGTGTGTGTCCCTGCCCTCTGTCCTCTCTCCCCTCCCCCCTCTGAGTCCTTCACTGCTTTACTGTGTTTTCCTTCACTGACTGTTTTTGTTACAGAGAGGGCTGGGCAGACACTCATGGGGAAACCGGATATCTCTCCCCCTTCACACATCCGGCTGGAGGCTTCATAGAACGTTGGTGTTGCCTTTTATATAGAGAGATTATCAAGTTGTCAATCAATTTCTTTATCATAGAGCAGCATCAATATGTCAATTTAATCACACTTATTAATTAGTTTTCATTAGAATACTGTGATTATCTAGTAGTGATTTATACACTAACTACTTACATTTTGTTAAATCGACAATAGGTCTCTATTCAGTTCTAAACTGTAATGTATTTATTTAAATTTATATTCCATGTACTTTCCTGGGCAGATTTCAACTGCACATTTCATAATCACATACGGTAGAACAACACAAAGAAATCATTAAAACAAACATGACATAAAATAATTTAAAACCAAGCTGTATTAGCTGAACCTAAATTATCATATAGGTTCTTGCCTCACATCAGTTAGGTTATAGTAAAGGTCTGAGAAAACTAATATGCCTTTAGACATTTCTTAAAAGTCACAATAGCAGGTACCATATTCCACTGTCGAGGCATGGCTATAGAAAACACCCCCTTCCCAGCCAATTGGATTTTATGTAATGTTGGAACTTGCAAAAGCCAATTGCCCTCAAATCATAAAGCAGGGGTACTCAAGGGAGTCTACATAATCTATCTCCCATCCTCTCTCTATCACCTGTCTCTACCTACCTACCGATCCTATTACTACCCATCCATCCTTCTATTATGTTATACTTAATTTCCTACTTTACATAACAAAATTCTGTGTTACCTATTACTATGTAAGCCGCATTGAGCCTGCTTTTAGTGGGAAAGTGCGGGATACAAATATAATAAATAAATAAATACAGGCCAGTCGAGTTTTCAGGATATCGCTAATGAATACGCATGGGAGAGATTTACATATAATGGAGATGTCAAGCATGTAAATCTCTCTCATGCATATTCATGAGTGATAGTCTGAAACTCTGGACAGGTTTGAGTACCCCTGTCATAAAGCACTGGAAAAATGATATATGCTCAGCACCTGCAATAGATAAGGTGTCACATCCTTCATTGCCTTTTAAATTAAAAGAATCATTTTAAATTTAATTGAATATCTATCAACATCAGAGATATATGAGCATTCTTTGGAATGTCAACAATCAATCTGGCAGTAGCGTTTGAGACAACTGATGTGCTCAGCATTGATTCTGAGAACAGCCTAAATACATGTTATTGCAATAGTCAAGTATCATAAAAACAAGGAACTGCACAACAGTCCAAAAATCAACATCCAGCATACCCCTCAATCTACTAAGCAACTGCAGTCAGTAGAATATAGCCTTAACAACTGCTCACATCTGTGATCGCTTGGAGGGGCATAATCGAACGCGAACGATGGGCGTTTATTTCCGAAAACGGGTACGTGAAGAAGCGGGACAGACCATAATTTCGAAAAAAATGGGCGTCCATCGTTTGTTTCGAAAATACGGTTTGAACGGACCAAATGCCCATGGATTTGGTCCTTTCTGAGCTGGGCGGTTTGTTTTTTTTGCGATAATGGAAAATAAAAACGTCCAGCTCAGAAACGTCCTAATCCAAACCATTTGGTCATGGGAGGGACAAATGTACAACACTGCCATAGCTCTTAGGGGTGAAGGGGGCAACTACACGTGGGTACAGTGGGTTTCAGAGGCCTCCCATTTACCACCACAAGTGGTACAGGTGGGGGGGGATGGGCCTGGGTCTGCCTGCCTGAAGTGTACTGCAGTACCCACTAAAAGTGCTCCAGGGACAGGACTTGTTGCTGCTGTATAACCTTGGCACAGCAGTTGACACCTGAAGACTAATCTCGCTGAAAACGTCCTTTATTTGAATAAGCACGTTTACTCACAGTTAACTGCAGATCACAGGTTGGGCCCCACTGGCCACGAGTCTCGCTAGTACTGAGATTAGCAGTAGGTCCCAACTGGCAGAATGGTGTACAATGCCCTCTTTCAGCAACATTCAAGGTAAGAACTAAGTGCTGTAACGTGGCTAACATACGACCAGGATCTAAAACTGGCTTACAAAAATAGCCACTACTTCATGGACTACCGGAAACACAACAGGGCACACTCTGACCCAGTAAGCAGAGGGAAAAGCACCATGGGAGTAGAGCCTACCAACTACCAACATCGTGAGCATTTCACACAAGCTAGTGGAATCACGGAGCCCAATACCCTACACCCACCACAATGCATTGCTGATGTGACTCTGCAGTGCCCTTAACAGAAAAGGTGTCACACTCACCCGAGAGCCCCATCAGAACCAGGGAAAGGCTGTCAGAGGATAGAACACATTCTGCTGTCATGGAGGTGGATACGGAATTTGAGGCTGGCATACAGGCTGGCAAAAAAAAGTTTGTAAAGTGGGTTTCTTTTGGTGGGAGGGGGTTAGTGACCACTGGGGGAGTCAGGGCATGTGATCCCTGATTCCCTCCAGTGGTCATCTGGTCAGTTGGGGCACTTTTTTGGGACTTGTTTGTGGAAAAAAAAGGGTCCAAAAAAAGTGACCCAAAATCGCGGTAAAAACACTTTTTTTTTTTTTTCAATTATCACCTAAAGACGTCCATCTCTGCTCGGCCGATAACCACGCCCCAGTCCCGCCTTCACCACGCCCCCGACACGCCCCCATCAGCTTTATTCGTTCCCGCGACGGAGTGCAGTTGAAGATGCCCAAAATCGGCTTTCGTTTATACCGATTTGGGCACCGAGAGAAAGACGTCCATTTCCCAATTTAGGTCTGAATATAGGTGTTTTTCTCTTTCGATTATAAGGTGGATAGTAAGTCAAGAGTTCAAAATTATACCTAGACTGGTAACCAGCTGTGATAAAACAACAGGAGTACCATCAATAACCATTTATGGAGGCGTATCTTCTACGGTGGAATGCCCAAAAACAATAAATTCTGATTTGGCAATATTCAAGACTTAGATGATTTGACACCATCCAGGATGAAATCAAACACAGAGACCGATGCAGTTAAGCATCAGAAAAGCTAGAAAAAGGGAAAAAACAAAACCTGGATGTCCTCTGTGCAAAGTTTATAATATACTTCTAGGTCACAAAACTGTTGACACAAAGGCACCATATATAAGTTAAATAGCATGGCAGAAAGAGCAGAGCCCTTCCATAGAAAGGGGACAAGCAGAAGAACAATCCAAACCCACCTGTACCATCTGCTGTTTCCCAGAGAGATAGAATGCAAACCAAGGAGAAAGTTTCTTCAACAAAATAGAATGGTTAAGAGCATCAAATGCTGCAGAATTATCAAGGAAGACCATAAAGTACCTAATATCCTGATCAAACCCCTACTTCCCAGTCTTCCTTGCAGAATTATTCAAGGTCAGAAATATTCTTAGGTCTTGTTTGCTGATTGTAAGAAATTGAAAATGTTAAATTGTTGATTATATATTTACACTCATTCTGTACTTTCTGTCTTCTAGGCCTGGATAAGAACACACCAGGTCTAGATTTAGCTTGTATTTATTTGGGAGAGTTGAGGGTGGGGTTAATTGTAAACTCATATTTATCTGTTGGTTTCTTTGAGCTGATATTAAACAAAAATTTTTTTTTTAATAATTAAATTGAATGTATGATGCAAACCTTTAGACACTCCTCCAAAGGCCATGCCCAGTCTCCAGTATTGGATTTCTAGGTATACGGAGCCAGCAAAAACATAGCCGGTTAAGTGCGATATTTGGCACTTTAATAGGCTATGAAGCACTGCATAAAGATAGCACACTGTTTTATGCAGTTATCTTAGCCAATTAAGTACTGGAAATCAGCATTTAATCAATTAAGTGCTAACTCCACCCATGGTACACACCCAAAATAGCCAGTTTCAGCTTGGGTGCTATTTAAATTGTTTTGAATATTAGAGCTTAGTGACTCATTAGGCCTTCAGTTGGTCGGCTAAATGCGATTCCATGGTTGAACAAATATTGTGACTCCCCCCCCTGCCCTTTCAGCTTTCAATTGTTATTCTATCTACTAGTAACAACCATTTTATACCTTCAAAAATTTAAATCAAATAAGACACATTAAATACGGCAGGGAAACTTGAGGTATTGCTAGGTGTCACAGTGACAAAGCTCTATAATTTACAGTTGAGTTAATAGTATGTTTTGAGCATAGACTTAAATTTTGGAAATGACGTCTGAAGACAAATATCCTGAGGTAAACTGAAAGTACAGTAAAATAAGACCCTGCCCCCCCCCCCCCCCCCCTGATATTCAGCCAACTTCAGGCTGCACAGTGACTGCCTGATGCCGGTGCCCAGACCATTCAATACCAGCCCATATCTGGTGACAGGCATTGAATGTCTGGTTTCACTTTTGACCAATGCACAGTAACCAGTTAAGCCTATATTAAGCGCTAACCAGTTACGTACTTAGCGGTTAAAGATAAGCTTGCTATTTATGCGGCCTATTTTAACCAGTAAATATAGCCTGTTTAGTGTTCAATATTTGCGCCTAACCGGCTATGTCGCGCAATATAGCTGGTTGGCGGCTAGCCACTAATCACAAATATTCAGCGGAGTCATTCCTGGCCAGTTAAATAGTTTTCAAAGAGTGTCTAGTAACATCCCTATGTATTTTGTGAAATGAAGAAATTCAACATTTTTTGGTATTGGAATATTGGAGGATCCTAGAGGGTGAGTAGGGAATAAGATGATGAAATTGGATTGACAGTTAACCAGAATAAAGTACTTTGATGTACAGTAGTAAATACAGCGATGGGAAGCCAGTGGTCATGATAAAGGAGGGGAGTTACATGATCAAATGTTTTCGCACCGTGAAGTTGAACCAGTTGTAATCTTCATATCTGAGATAAGTTGATACCTTGTAGTAGTGAGTTAACAGTAATCGAGGCATGGGACTACCAAAGAGTCTAAAAGTTATAGTAATGATTTTTGATCCTGCAGGAAACAAATTGATCATAGTTGTCAAAAGCTAAAAAATGATTTTGTTTTTTACTTTTGCCAAACTAGAATCTTCACTGAGCAGTGTTCCATTTCCTTTCAAATTCTCAACGTCAGAAAATAAGGAACAGATGTCAAATCCTTTCTAGAAAACTAGCGCTTCATTTTTAGTGGGGTTAAATTTTAATCCGTTTTTAGCAAGTCACTCAGCAATCCTTTCAATTCTATGTCATTGGCGTAAATAAAATATGCCGGGTCAATTGATTGTGTAAATAGTGCTAAAAGTGCAAAACAGATATTTAAAAGCATTGGACTAAGTATGGGGCCCTGGGAGACTCCACAAGGGACACTGTTCTGATGGGAAATTGATCGAAACCACTGAACTCAAAAAGATCTGTTTTCTAAATAGGAGGGAAACCATGTCCGTGCAGAACCGAAGATACAGAGATTAGCATGTCTCAAGAAAAGAGTGGCATGATTCACCAGGTCAAACGTGGCCATGATATCAAAGGAAATCTGCAGAACCTCTCTGCCAGCATCAGGCCCAGCCTAATATAGTTTTTCAGGACAAGAAGAGGCTCAGCACAATTGTGGGGTTGGAAACCTGTCTGATGAGGATGAAAGCAAATAATCTCAAAAACAGAGTTCTAAACCAATCAACAAAAGCAAAAATACTCTGAAAGATAGCCGAGACTAAATATAATCTCCTAATTATGTGTGAAAGGGATGAATCTCAGAAACACAGGTAATATTCAGTGCCATTCAGACTGCAGAATTTAATACACTGCTATCTATGTGGAGAATGAGACCTTGAATAAATTATTGACTGCATCAAACTAAATCCGTGCTGAATTGGTTAGTGCTCAGTGTTCCGTGCAGCAGTGTTCAGTATCTCAAAATAGTGACAAGCAAAGCTGCAAAACTTATATATAACACTGATTGCCATCCCCCAACTCAGCTGTCCATAAGTGCTTGACTTTGTGCAGAAGTTTCACTTCACAGATGTCTCAAGAAGCAAGGGAAAGGCAGTCTTGAGTTGCACCATGGCTGGGTGGATTAAATACAGTGTCTTTCCCTTGCCCCTTGAGCTGTAGGCCAATAATTTCCTCCTTCCAGTTAGAAGTGAAAGTATCTTCTTTAAGACCAGTATACACTATATGGTGCAAGTTGGGGAGGAAGAAGTTGTTTTAATGATAGAGATGAGTATAAAGTGAAGTGGGAGGCATTCATAGATAACACTGTTTTCTTAATCTCAAGACCTGAGGCTAGGTTAAACTAAGTAATTTACTGCAAGGGATGAAGGATCCTGAGGAAGGAGAGGTAGGAAGATCAATGATCATAGGAGGGGAAACAAAAATAGGAAGGGAATCATGCGAACTTGTGATCTTAGCAGTAAAACTTAACAACATCATCTGTAAGTGTTGAGGAATGAGGGTATTACTAAGTTGACAAATAATTTTGTAGAGCTTAGCAGGTAGAATTCAGACTTATCAGTGAAAGGAAATAATTCTTAAGCCTGATGGAAGACCTTTAGGAACATGCAGCAGACCTAAAGGCAACTAATGTAGATCGAGAGTGATGTTTTTTTTTCACTGGTGGCGTAATTGTCTTTTTAATAAGGAGGGTACATAAGTAATGCCATACTGGGAAAAGACCAAGGGTCCATCGAGCCCAGCATCTTGTCCACGACAGCGGCCAATCCAGGCCAAGGGCACCTGGCAAGCTTCCCAAACGTACAAACATTCTATACATGTTATTCCTGGAATTTTGGATTTTTCCAAGTCCGTTTAGTAGTGGTTTATGGACTTGTCCTTTAGGAAACCGTCCAACCCCTTTTTAAATTCTGCTAAGCTAACCGCCTTCACCATAATTTCCGGCAATGAATTCCAGAGTTTAATTACACGTTGGGTGAAGAAATATTTTCTCCGATTTGTTTTAAATTTACTACACTGTAGTTTAATCTCATGCCCCCTAGTCCTAGTATTTTTGGAAAGCGTGAACAGACACTTCACATCCACCTGTTCCACTCCACTCATTATTTTATATACCTCTATCATGTCTCCCCTCAGCCGTCTCTTCTCCAAGCTGAATAGCCCTAGCCTCCTTAGTCTTTCTTCATAGGGAAGTCGTCCCATCCCCGCTATCATTTTAGTGGCCCTTCGCTGCACCTTTTCCAATTCTACTATATCTTTCTTGAGATGCGGCGACCAGAATTGAACACAATACTCAAGGTGCGGTCACACCATGGAGCGATACAAAGGCATTATAACATCCTCACACCTGTTTTCCATACCTTTCCTAATAATACCCAACATTCTATTCACTTTCCTAGCCGCAGCAGCACACTGAGCAGAAGGTTTCAGTGTGTTATCGACGACAACACCCAGATCCCTTTCCTGGTAGTAAAGGTAAGACAATTTGTGACTGGTAGAACGGAGGTATATGTAAAGGAACTACTTTATTCAAACTGGTGCCCAAGATAGTGTCCAAAACAGTGTTCGAGCAGGCAAAGGGAGAGATACAAAGTCACTGGGAAAAGGCTGATAATAAGACAAAAGTATCTGAGTTGAAGTCCGTAAGGTTCCTGGACCTTTGAGACCAAGGAAGGGACTGTATGTGGAAGGGAGCTTTCAGGCAACAGCTGAAGGCAATGATTAAATGGTCTGAGTAAAGAACTGGCAAGATATGAAGAGAATGGATGGTAGGAACATCAGTCTCATGAGTAATAACAAGCTCTGATGTGTGACTGACATAATGGGTAGAAGACAGAATATGTTGAATGAGACCAGAATCTAAAAAAGGAAGCCACACAAAGTGTGGAGGTGCACTTAATCCCCACAAAACAATACAGGAAGAAAAAAGAGAAGAGTGGGGGAAGATAGGCTGTTTCCAATCAATAAGGGAGACGTATATTTGAAAAAAGTATAATGTTTATTATAACAGGTCGACTCGACACAGCTGTGTTTCGGCGACGTACCGCCTTCTTCAGGAGACCTGAAACCAGCATAAATGATGTAACGCTGATGCCGCTACAGAATATTAATACATATTGACATGCCCTATAGTAGACATTCTGGGGCCCAGGACAGAAATTGAGGGGGCCCCCAACCCAATCTCCTTCCTGCCCCCTCCCCAAATTTCCCCATCCACCATTACTACCACACATAAAACAACTTTAAATTACTTCTTCACACACAAAACACAGACAGGCCTTCAACAAATACAGAACAAGGGATCACAAATTAGAAATATGAACACTAAAATGGAACTGGAAACTTCAAGAAGTTAAAACTCAGCAAGTACTGCAACACTGGAGAAACAAAAATAGAAATGCACTTCATTTTGTACTGAACACAGTCAATGGAACTTTGCATTATGTAGCTGTAATTCGGGTTCCTCTTTCCCACATGCATCACTTTGCACTTGCTCACATTAAACGTCATCTGCCATTTAGATGCCCAGTCTCCCAGTCTTGTAAGGTCCTCTTGTAATTTTTCACAATCCTCTTGCAATTTAACAACTTTTAATAACTTTGTGTTGTCAGCAAATTTAATTACCTCATTAGTTACTCCCATCTCTAGATAATTTATAAATATGTTAAAAAGCAGCGGTTCTAGCACAGACCCCTGGGGAACCCCACTATCTACCCTTCTCCATTGAGAATACTGACCATTTAACCCTACTCTCTGTTTTCTATCTTTTAACCAGTTTTTAATCCACAATAGAACACTACCTCCTATCCCATGACTCTCCAATTTCCTCTGGAGTCTGCACAGGCAGAAACGGGAAGTTGTGACAGAGGTGGGGCAGACCACGACAGAGGGAGAGCGCTGAAGAGGGCAAAGGTAGCATGTCTGAATCGCTGCTGCGCCAGCTGCCCTCTGAAGAAAAATGCAGTTCCTTGGAAGGTGAGGAAGAAGCTGGATGGGGCTCAGGGCAGCTGCCCTGCATACCATTCAAATAATAAATTAATTAAGACTTGCTTCACCAATTGGTTTTTGGAAGTTCTTTCTTTATATATTTATTTATTGCATTTTAATCCCACATTTTCCCACCTTTTTGCAGGCTCAATGTGGCTTACAATACATCTGGTTCTCATCTGGTATAGGTTCTCAGGTTATCTGGGAGCCATTTCTAACATATTTTACAAGTTATTCACATAAGTTGGAGATACACCCATGCTCCAGCCACATATGTGCCCCCTTGCTACCTTATAAGAATGCCATGTAGTGCAATTAATGCACATAAGTACCAATTGTCTCAGCACCAACTGCTGGAGACTAGTTATAGAATTGTGCTGTATATGTTTAAGAACATAGACTTTGAGGCGTATTTTCAAAGCACTTAGACGTACAAAGTTTCATAGGTTACTATGGAACTTTAAGTCTAAGTATTTTGAAAATGGGCCCTTTTGTGTACCAGGTCTCTATCCTTTCCGAGCTCACAACCTAAATGATCTTGGATGCACAATGTGTGTGCCTACTTTACATTTTTTTTTTTGTTACATTTGAAGACTTTCTAGCTCTCCTTCCTTTCCTATATAACCATGTAGTTCCTTTTTCTTTTATTTTCTTCCATTCTCTCTACTATATTTTGACATGGTAAACTTCTCTTATAGTCATCCTTAAGGGAAGAGTGAGGGACAGAGCAGATGTCCCTACTTATTCTCTGGCTGGGAATTGCAGTTCAGCCACCTGACAAAAGAGGGTGCTAACCCTGCTTGTCAGAGGCTGAACTGTAGAGCTAGTCAGTGCATTGTCGGTAGGGTAGGCTAGGCTGCCTGAACAGAAGGGAGTGGCCCCCACAATGTACAGAAGATAGAAAGCCCAGGGGAGGAAGAGGAGAAGGCCTGGGTATGCCCTGATTGAAGCCATCCCAAGGCTGTGATCGGATTGAGGTAAGCCCTTGCTGCTGTTTAAACTTTACAAGTTTGCTTGAGGTCTGACTGGAGCCAGACCTGACAAATACAATAGAACTGAAAGGCTGTGTTTGGGGCGTGGCAACCCTGCGCTGAGGACTGTGACTGCGTTTGAGGCTACTGTCAGAGGCGGATTGCTGCTGTTTGCCGAGCCACTGGTGTTTTCCCATTCTGTACTTCAGCTCTATGAAGAAACACGCTGGGGATTTCTGTTCTTGTAAATAAATACTCATTTTTGCATTCTACTTTTTTGTCCGGCTGTATTATCTCCTCTGGCCTTGCCCAACCCTGCTCAGGGTCTCACAGCAGGTATAAAACTATAATAAAACTCTCAAGGCACATTTTTCTAATCATCCACCCATGAGATTGTGAACAAAGTTTACATTACTTTATGTATGTGCAAGTTTTTTTTTTTTGTTACATTTGTACCCCGCACTTTCCCACTCATGGCAGGCTCAATGCGGCAATGGAGGGTTAAGTGACTTATCCAGAGTCACAAGGAGCTGCCTGTGCCTGAAGTGGGAATCGAACTCACTTCCTCAGTTCCCCAGGACCAAAGTCCACCACCCTAACCACTAGGCCGCTCCTCCACCATAGGGACAGTTCTGTAATAGGGTGCCTCAGAGGTGCGTGCTATGAACCAAATCTATAACAGCATCCGGGCACAAAGATGCTGATAAAGAATACTAGCGTAAATCCACAGTGGCATGCTGAAATTTAAGTGTGACCATTTACTCCCCAGGGGTGAACTGACCAGGCAAACAGGAGGTGCCCAAGGGCCCAGTACCTCCTCCCCCACATGTTCAACATCTCTCTCCCCTCTGTTCCTGGGACCAGCACTCCCCCTCTCTTACCCCCCCCCCCCTTTCCATTTACCTCAAAAGTCTCTGTCTCTATACAAGGCCCCGGCTGTTTGCTGCAGCCTGCCCCTTTCTGACATAATTTCCTGCTTCTGCGAGGGAGGACTGCAACAGAGATTTTTCCAGTCAGTGACAGACAGCTAGGGCCCTGTATGGAGAAAGGGACTTAAATATGAGGGGACAGAACAAGATCCAAGGTCAGAGAGGAGCGAGGAGGAGATGTTGGATCTGGGGAAAGGAGGAAGGGGGCAGAGATGGTGCACTGAGGGAAGGAAGAAAGAATGAGAGGGAGAGATGTTGCATTTTGGGGGGGGGGGGGGAGGCTGAGACCCTCTTATTGTCTGAGGGCCCAAATCCCTGTCAGTTCGCCCCCAACTTCTACTCAATGGCAGGCGTAAAGTTGGCACACCTAAGTACAGCAAGAAGTGTGTGTGTAACATAGTATTCTATAAGTTACATTTGTAAGTAGGACACATGTCCATGCCCTGCCCTGCACTGCCCTGCCCATGTTCCATCCATCTGTATG
Organism: Microcaecilia unicolor; assembly: GCF_901765095.1. Lineage (NCBI taxonomy): Eukaryota > Metazoa > Chordata > Amphibia > Gymnophiona > Siphonopidae > Microcaecilia > Microcaecilia unicolor. Next base: position 43,560,080 of record NC_044034.1, on the reverse strand, counting down.
CCCCTTTAGCAGTTATGTGCTACTTTATAGAATAACATGTATTGTGCTTACACAAGTAAGTGACATGTTTCTTTGCACTTAGCTCATAAGACACAAGTAATTACATGCACCCAGTTATAAAATTGTCTTTCACATCTTATTAAATAAATGATAATTGTCTTTTTATGGAAATAGCAAAATATTTCAAAATCAAACACCTATCTTTTGCCAGGAAATATTTAATGCTAATGCAGCACCTCAGACTCTCTTAAAATCAACTAATAGGGAAAGGGAAATGGGACTTGATATACCGCCTTTCTGAGGTTTTTGCAACTACATTCAAAGCGGTTTACATAATATATTCAGGTACTTATTTTGTACCAGGGGCAATGGAGGGTTAAGTGACTTGCCCAGAGTCACAAGGAGCTGCAGTGGGAATCAAACTCAGTTCCCCAGGAGCAAAGTCCACTGCACTAACCACTAGGCTACTCCTCCACTAGCAACATTCCATGTAGAAGCCTGCCCTTGCAGCTGCGCAGGCTTCTGTTTCTGTGAGTCTGACGTCCTGCACATACGTGCAGGACGTCAGACTCACAGAAACAGAAGCCTGCGCAGCCGCATTGGTGATCTACATGGGCAGGCTTCTACATGGAATGTTGCTAGTGGAATAGCAACATTAACATTCCATGTAGAATCTCAAATAGTAGCAACAGAATCTCAATAGTAGCAACATTCCATCTAGAATCTCAAATAGGGAAAGGGAACTGGGACTTGATATACCGCCTTTCTGAGGTTTTTGCAACTACATTCAAAGAGGTTTACATATATTCAGGTTCTTATTTTGTACCAGGGGCAATGGAGGGTTAAGTGACTTGCCCAGTGTCACAAGGAGCTGCAGTGGGAATCAAACTCAGTTCCCCAGGATCAAAGTCCACTGCACTAACCACTAGGCTACTCCTCCATATAGTAATTAAGCATATAGTAATTATGTGATCCTAATGAAGTACCCCAGAACCTTGAGTGTTGTGTGCAGTTCTGGTCACCACATAGCCAAAAAGGATATTGGAATTAGAAAAGAAAAGTGACTAAAATAATATAGGGGATAGAATGAGTGATATAAAGTTAAGGGTCTTCAGCACGGAGAAGAGATAGCTGAGGGGAAATATGATAGATGTCTTTAAAATATTGAGTGGAGTTGAACAGGTATATTCAAACTGATTGTGTACCCTTTCAAAAAAATATAAAGACTAGAGACATGCCATGAATTTACAAAATAGTACTTTTAAAACAAATAGAAAATATTTTTCACTTAATGCATAGCTAAGCTTTGGAACGTGTTGCTAGTGGATGTGATAAAAGCAGTTAGTGTAGCTGAGTTTAAAAAAAAAAAAGGTTTGGACGAATTCCTAGAAAAAACGGCAATAGAATGTTATAAAGAAAGACAAGGGGAAAACCGTTGCTTATCCCTGGGGGTAAATACTGTAGCATGAAATGTAGCTACTTTTTGGGATCCTGCCATTAACTTGTAACCTTGTCACTGTTGGAAACAGGATACTGGGAATTTTTTTGTTTTTATATCCTCTGCTCTCTGATGAATTAAAATTCTTTTGAATGTAAAAAGGATGCAAGATTGGAGCTCCTCCAAAAACAAACAAAAAAAAAACAAACCAAAGCAGCTCTAAAGATTAGTGAAAATTTGAAGAGACTAAAAGATATACATGAAAGAACTAGTTTTCATTGTTGTGTTAACACAGGGGTCCTTTTACAAAGGCACGCTGAAAAGTGGCTTGCGGTAGTGTAGGTGCAGGTTTTGGGCACGTGCAGAATCATTTTTCAGTGCACCTGTAAAAAAGGCCTTTTCCCCCCCTGCCCCACAAAAAATGGAGGAGCAGCAAAATTAAAATTGCCATTCGTCCATTTTGGGTCTCTGACCTTACCGCCAGCCATAAACCTAGCGGTAAAGAATTTGGGCGATAAGGACCTGCGTGCGTCTGCATGCCAAAAATGAAATCAACACAAGAGCCACGCGGTAGTCAGGTGGTAAGTCCATTTTGGTGTACATTGGGTACGCGTAGACACCTACTCGGTTTAGTAAAAGAGGCCCATAGTAACTCCAGAGACGGCTCAGCTGTCTGACCTCTTCAATGCTTCCTTAGAGTCTGGAGTGGTCCCAGAGGACTGGAGAAGGGCAGATGTGGTCCCTCTGCACAAGACTCTGTCAGTCTGACCTCGGTGATGAGTAAACTAATGGAAACGCTTCTAAAGCGGAGGATCATGAGGTTTCTTGAATCAAATGGACTGCAGGACCCGAGGCAGGTCATGTCAGATGAATCTGATTGATTTCTTTGACTGGGTGACCAAACAGTTGGACGTGGGAGGGGTGCTAGATGTGGTGTACTTGGATTTTAGCAAAGCCTTTGACATGGTTTCTCATAGGCGACTGATTAATAAACTGAGTGCACTCGGTATGGGACCTAAAGTGACTGAGTGGGTTAAAAACTGGTTAAATGGGAGGAGAAGGGTAGTGGTAAATAGAGCTTGCTATGAGGAAAGGGATGTTATCAGTGGTGTACCGCAGGGGTCGGTCCTTGGGCCGGCTCTTTTTAACATCTTTCTGAGTGATATTGCGGAAGGACTGTCTGGCAAGGTTTGTCTTTTTGCGGATGATACCAAACTCTGTAATAGGGTGGACACCCCAGAGGTTGTGGAGGGCATGAGGAAGGATCTAGCAAAGCTGTAAGAATAGTCCGGTAATTGGCAACTAAGATTTAATGCTAAGAAATGCAGGGTCATGTACTTGGGTTACAAGAATCCAAGGGCACAGTACAATATCGGGGGTGAAGTGCTTTTGTGTACAAAGGAAGAGCAGGATTTGGGGGTAATTGTGTCTGACGACCTTAAGGTGGCCAAACAGGTAGAAAAGGCAATGGTCAAAGCCAGAAGGATGCTTGGGTGCATAAGGAGAGGGATGACCAGCAAGAAAAAAAGAGGTGATAGTGCCCTTGTATAAGTCTCTGGTGAGGCCCCATTTAGAATATTGTGTGCAATTCTGGAGACCGCACCTACATAAAAATATACACAGGATGGAGATGGTCCAGAGGGCGGCTACAAAACTGGTAAGTGGTTTCTGTCATAAAACATATAGGCTTGGGTTCAAAATAATTTATCTTTTTTATATATGCACTTTTTAACATCTTTCTGAGTGATATTGCGGAAGGACTGTCTGGCAAGGTTTGTCTTTGCGGATGATACCAAACTCTGTAATAGGGTGGACACCCCAGAGGTTGTGGAGGGCATGAGGAAGGATCTAGCAAAGCTGTAAGAATAGTTGCATTGTATGTTTTATTATCCATGTATCAGATGGTAATATGGAATGCACCATAATTTATGGGCGGAGGTTTGAGCTCAAGTCTAACAGTATTTAATGTGAGTAGTTTATGACCTATACATATGTATTATAGATATACGCATACACCGGTGATTAAGATCTACTTGGGCTCAGCTGTATGTACATACACAAATATTAGGAGGTGGAACATCATATGTGCAATGATGGTTCCATTGTGACACCACCACATATTCCTCTTGGGGATATAATGGGTGTAAACGGTATGGTCTGAGCACATTTAAAACAATTTAAAACACTTTATAGTATTTTTTTAAAGTGCATATATAAAAAAAGATAAATTATTTTGAACCCAAGTTTATTATAGTGAGTTTATGGTTTAACTTGGTTTGTTGGATTTGTTCTTCCTGATTTTTTGTAATTTGATAAAACATATAGGGACAGGCTCATGAACTGCTCAACATGTAAATGCTGGGAGAGAGGGGATATGATAGAGACATTTAAATACCTCAGTGGTGTTAATATACAGGAGGTGCGCCTTTTTCAAATGAAGGAAAACTCTGGAATGAGAGGGCATAGGATGAAGTTAAGAGGAAACAGGCTTAGGAGGAATCTAAGGAAAGGGTGGTGGATGCGTGGAATGGTCTCCTGGTGGAGGTCGTGGAGATGAGGACTGTGTAAGAATTTAAGAAAGTGTGGAACAGACATGTGGGATCCCTTAGGAAAAGGAGTTAGTGGAGGGGCAGACTGGATGGGCAATTTGGTCCTTATCTGCCATCATGTTTCTATGTTCTATGTTAAGCCCAACGGCTTTATTATTTCTTAAATAACACATCATAAGAACCTTCTCTCAAGAACCTTAACCAGCCATCTCATTCTGTGAAAAATACACATATACACATAAAAATTACTGATAGTAAAGAACATCTTATAAAACTGCCCCATAAAATTACACAAAACTAATAAATAGTATCTATACAAACCCCACAAAAAAGGGGGGGGAAGGCCACAAATTGTGCCATCCAACAAGGTTCCACGTTTTGAATATCTTCCTCTTACAATTATTAAAATTCATGCTTACAATTATTAAAATTTTTTGAAAAGGGCAGATAAAGACCTGTATGGTCCACTCAGTCTGCCCAACAAGGTGGCCAGAATTGTGCCCGCCACTCCATGCAAGTTACACTCCTCTACGCCCTGTTTAAAATGCTTTGTTTCCATACTCTTTCCATATAGAGATCCTCTGTGGTGAGCTATTCCATGCAGTTATGAATTCCGTCACTGTTTTTGTCCCCACCACCTTCCCTGGAGGAATATTCTAGGCATCCACCACTCTCTAATGTGAAAAAGAATTTCCTGAGGTTACTCCTAAGGCAACCTGCAATCTCAAATTCATGTCCTCTATTTCTTACTGCTTCCCCCCCATCTCTGAAAAAGATTTGTTTGTATATTAATACCTTTCAAGCAGGGGGTGGACTGACAGTGATCTGGGCCCCCAGGCAATAAGAGTCAAGATCCCCCCCCCCCCCAACCTCCCATCTGACAGAGATTACCGGTTCTTCATTTATCCTAATATTTCTAAATCTCGCGCCAATTCAGAGTTACTGCCCAGCTACCACGTGGCCTGTGCGGTAATTTCATTTGTTACGCACATCTGAAAATATATTTTATTTTCTGATGCGCGGCAAAAATCAGGTGGTAACTCCAACTTGACGTGCCTAGCCGATTACCGCACGGTTAATGCAAGAGACCTTACCGCTAAGTCACTGACTGGCGGTAAAGTCTCAGACCCAAAATAGACTGGACGTGCGGCAATTTTTATTTTGCCGCACGGCCATTTTCAGCAAAAATGTTTAAAAAGGCATCTTTTGCAGGCGTGCTGAAAAATGGATCTGCGCGTGCCCAAAACTCATGCTTACACTACCGCAGGCCATTTTTCAGCCCACCTTAGTAAAAGGACTCTATATTGATTAGCATCAGCCCCCGTATTGATCCCTGAGGCACTCTGCTACTTACCTTTCTTTCCTCCGAGTGAACTCCATTTGCCACCACCCATCAGTCAACCAATTTCTGATCCAGTTTTACCTCCTTGGTTTCCATCCACAACTGCTCAGTTTATTTATGAACCTTCTATGAGGAACAGTATCAAAAGCTTTGCTGAAATCTAAGTAGACAGCATCTAGCATGTGCCATTGATCCAGTTTTCTGGTCAACCAATCAAAGATATTAATTAGATTTGACAAGATTTGCCTTTGGTAAAGCCATGGTGTCTCAGATCTTGTAACTTATTGGATTGTAGATATTTGACTGTCCTTTTCTTCAGTAGCACTTCCATTATCTTTCCCATCCCCAGTTTGTGGTTTCCCCACATCAACCTTTCTCCAATCTTGTGGTACTTCTCCAAGGGATCTATTAAACATATCCTTTAGAGGGGCCCAGTAAAACCTCTCTAAGCTGCTTAAGCTCTCTCACAATCCTAGGATGTATCTCATTGAGTCCCATGCATTTGTCCACAATTATTTTTGCAAGTTGTTCATGCTTTCTTCCATGAATGGAATAGTATCTACACCATCCCCATACATAACTTTGTGAAACATCCTTGCCTTGACTTGCCTGAGGTTTTTCTTCCATGAATACTGAACAAAATGAATTGTTGAGTAATTTCTTCACTCAACGTGTAATTAAACTCTGGAATTCATTGTCAGAGAATGTGGTAGGGGCGGTTAGCTTAGCGGAGTTTTAAAAAGGTTTGGACGGCTTCCTAAAGGAAAAGTTCATAGACCATTTTTAAATGGACTTGGGGAAAAACCACTATTTCTGGGATAAGCAGTATAAAATGTTTTGTACTTTTTTGGGATCTTGCCAGGTATTTGACCTGGATTGGCCACTGTCAGGATGCTGGGCTTGATGGACCTTTGGTCTGTCCCAGTATGGCAATACTTATGTCTTGCCACCTCCTCTCTTAGTTCTTGTACTTCTTTCATGAGGGATTCAGTGTGCATGCATTTATCACATGAAACCATAGTCTTGCCTTGGGAAGATATTAACAGTTGGCTCTACAGATTACTAGTAGCCGCATCTGTAATGTCAGGCTGAGTTCCTTCAGGACTAGGGTGAATACCAGCAGCAGACTTTAGTTGGTATACCACAGAAACCCAAAACGGGTAGCAGGAAACTCTCGATCACTTCTTTTACATATAACATATAGTAACATAGTAAATGACGGCAGATAAAGACCTGAACGGTCCATCCAGTCTGCCCAACAAGATAAACTAATTTTACATGGTATGTAATACTTTATATGTATACCTGAGTTTGATTTGTCCCTGCCTTTCTCAGGGATCAGACCGTAAAAGTCTGCCCAGCACTGTGCCTGTACTAAAAGTTCTGAATCTAACGTCGAAGCCCCTTAAAATTTATACTCCAGCCCATCCATATCTATTCAGTCACGATCAGGGCACACAGACCGTAGAAGTCCGCCCTGCTTCTCTAAACTCCTAACACAGGAGTGTAGCTCTTCTGGTTCTACTGATTTAAAAACTACTACTACTTATCATTTCTATAGCGCTACTAGATGTACGCAGCGCTGTACACTGGACATGAAGAGACAGTCCCTGTTCGACAGCGTTTACAATCTAGGGCAGACAAACAGGACAAATAAGGGAAAAGGGAATTACTAAAGTGGGAATGATAAAAGATGGGTACTGAAGAAGTGAGTAAGGGTTAGGAGTTAAAAGCAACATCAAAAAGGTGAGCTTTTAGCCTAGATTTGAAGACGGCCAGAAATACTACTACTGCTTATCATTTCTATAGTGCTACTAGATGTACGCAGTGCTGTACACTTGAACATGAAGAGACAGTGACAGAGCTTACAATCTAATTAGGTCAGACAAACAGGACAAATAAGAGATAAGGGAAATGGAGCTTGACTACCAGCTCAGGAAGTCTATTCCAGGCACATGGTGCAGCAAGATGAAAGGAGTGAGTTAGCAGTGGAGGAGAAGGGTACAGAAGAAAGATTTACCCATTGAATTGGAGCTCCTGGGGAGGAATGTAGGGAGAGATAAGAGTGGAGAGGTACTGAGGAGCTGCAGAGTGAATGCACTTGTAGGTCACTAAGAGGAGTTTGAACTGTATGCAGAAACAGGGAGCCAATGAAGTGACCTGAGGAGAGGGCTAATATCAGCATAGCGACCACACTGGTGGAATATAAGTCCTCCAGCAGAATTTTGAACAGATTCAAACCAAGGGGAGAGAGGTGGCTTAGTGGGAGACCTGGAAGAAGCAAGTTGCAATAGTCTAAGCGACAGGTGATAAGAGTATGAATAAGGGTTCTGGTAGTGTGCTCAGGAGGACACATTTTTGACGATATTATAGAGAAAGAAACACAGGTTTTAGCATTCTGTTGACTATGTGCAGAGAAGGAGATTGAGGAGTCGAAGGTGACCCCAGGGTTAGAGCTGATAAGACGGGGAGGATGAAAGTGCCTTGTAAACTCAAGCCAGCTTGAGGAATTTAGCTATCACGCGCAAAGTTCGTGTAAATGGAAAACGTCAAAGAACTGCAACGACTGCTTAAATAAATCTGATTAAACAGAGCAAAAGCTTAACTTTTCCCAGCATGACCTTTTTGCATGCGTCCCAATATATTATCAACCAACATCTGTGAAAAAAAACTGGAATTTGTTTGTTTTGTTTCCTATGGCAATTAGCATCTTGCAGGAGTTGTTTAAGAAACGTAAATGCAGAAAGCTAAGAGCAAAACCGGCGTTCGCAGCAGCCTCCAGCCGCATTGGACGGAGTGCAGTGGGCGTTCCTCTTCCGCTCAGTAGAGGGCGCTGAATGCTGCTGGCCGGCCGGGCGTTGTGCTGGGCTGCTGGCGGTCAGCGCTCGTAGCGACAGAGGTGGTGCTGCAGCCGCTGCCACGTAATCGGGGAGGTGCTGCTGCGGCAGCGGGCGGAGCCTGGCTAAAAGGCGGAGCGAAGGGCAGCACGAGCCGAGAGAGTGGGGCGCAGGCTCCCGGGGCCGGAGAGGAGGAGGCAGCGGCGACCCGCATGTGGTGAGCACCAGGGTCAGGCAGGGTCCAGGGTTATAGAGGCAGATCCGGGGAAGTTGTTGCTGCTGCTGCGCTGTTCTGGTCGATCCTGGGGAAGTTGCTGTTGCGGGTTTGGTGGAGGGGAGGGGAGGGGAGGGGGCTGATCCCGGGGAAGTTGAGGCGGGCTCGGAATGCAGCTGTTGCTGCTCCTGTTGCCTCGGTGCTCGCGCCCATGCTGCTACCTTTACCCGGGGAGGGACTGCACTTGGTGCACTCTGCACGGAGTTGCCAAAGCTGGACTAGCTGAAAGTGGATCGGGGTCCTCCGGGTGAAACAGATCGCAGTGTAGCCTGACAGCGGATCTCCATCCCTGCCCTCACTTTTGCATCCCTTCTTTGCTGCTGTCGCTGGAGGGAGCGGAAGTGAATCTGATGTTGTGCTGGGTTAGTCCCACGCTTGGATCTGCTACCACCCGACCCGTGCCCGTTACAGAATGTCTTAACGCAGGCAGATTCCCCCCCCCTCCCCCCCGGGTTCTCTGATCCCCTCTCCTGCTCACATAATGACGGCAACATGGCTGACCCGACCAAAAAAAAACAAAAAAGACTACCCCAAATTATTTGTTCGGGACACTGTATCTCAGCGATAGCTGGAACTAAAAAAAAGTTCTTTATTCGGAGCCAGATATTAGACACGTGGTAATAAAATATGTCCCAGGCTGTAGTAACTTAACAGTGAAATTGACACTTCTGGCTGTAGAAAACGGTACTGTGTCCCTTCCTAAAGGACTTCTTTAGGGGATCAGCAAATCCCATCAGTCACAGCTTAATTTTACTTCCTGGCTTGTGCTCATGCATGAGGCTACTTGGGACAACATGACTTACTGTACTGTACATCGTTCTATACACAGAGGTTAGGAGAGACTCTGTTACAAGGGGAATGTTGCAGTGATTTGAGTTTTGAAATGACTATCAGTTTTTGTTTAAAGTGACAGGGTTGTATGTCTGTATAAGCATATTGGAGCAAAGATGAAAAGTTACACTAATAGGACCACTGGATGTATGATAGTTCCTAGTGGGGGTGTCTGAAGCAATGGGAAAGTTTTCAGTTGCAGAAGCTGGATTGAACCCTGGTTTCCCTGTTCTCTGACTCTTGCTTTAACCAGTAGGCCATTTCTTCTCTCTGCGTTCACACTTTATTGTGGGAATAAAGCTATGTGTTCACTTCTGCAAATTTAGGGATAGTCCCATCTCCTGGTATGTCAGAGATGCACCTGTGGAGTGATATGAATGAAATTTGGTTGGACCCATTCACTACCATAGAGCACCCCCCAAAAAAAAAAATGTACTGGCAGCTATGTCAAGGGAGGCAAGGATAAGTGGGGATCTGCTCAAGTAGATCATAAGACATGTTGCTGTTCATTCTTAACCCCTTAGTCACCAGATCAATATCCATATTGTTTTAATCATTTCATAATAAAGTAACTCCCTAATCCCTGTTTGTCTTGAATAGATTGTGTTTGTGTACAGTGTTGCGTATATCTAGTGGCACTATAGAAGTAAGTAATGATAGTAGTACACAAGTGCCTTGATGTGCAATGGCATTTCTACCTTTGTTGTGTAGCTGTGAGAAAATCCCTCTGTGTGTGTCTCAGTGTTTCAAGGGAAAGGGGGTGGGATTTGATAATACTGCCTTTCTATGGTTACAATCAAAGCGGTTTCCATATTATATACAGGTACTTCTTTTGTACCTGCGGCACTGGAACTTGAAAACAGAGAATTGCCCTCAGCAGTTCACGATGACACTACAAATTATACAAATTTTAAAAAGATGTGCGAATTAATAGCAGATTGTTTTTACTCTGGGAAAGCTGAAGCGCACAGCCCGGGTGCCACATGTTGTCTGGAACACCTATTTATTCCCTTACCCTTAATTGTTCTGTCTGTTTACTTGTCTTTCTAGATTGTAAGCTCTCTGAGCAGGGACTGTCTTTTTTTTATGTTTGGTGTACAGCGCTGCGTGTGCCTTGTAGCACTATAGAAATGTTAAACAGTAGTAGTAGTAGTCTTTTTCCCAAAGACTCAAATGTAAGTATTGAGGTTGGTTCCTTTCTGGGCTTTCGGGTGAGACAGGTGACCTGCACAGTTAAGGGTGGAAGCGCAATGCCTTTCCTCGCCACTGTTGGGGAGAAAAACATGTAATGTAATAAAACTGCCCAAGGCAACAGGGTTAAAAGTTCTGTTTAAAACAAAAAAAAAAGCAGACGTTTTCAGATGTAGTTAAGAGCTCTAGTTCAGAATCAGGAAACCGTAGACCCGTTAGTCTGATGCCAGTTTCAGGCAAACTACTGAAAATGTGTCCTTAATAGCAAGTGGTTGCGTATTTGAAGGGCTGGGGATTAATGGTAATAATCATTCTAAATTCAGAAGCAACAGGTCCTGCCTGGCTCTAGCATGCTTGCTGCTCATTTGCTATGGGAAACGTGAATAGCCAGTCCTCAACAACTACAAGAAAACCCAGGTTGCTTTCTCCTCCCATTATGTCTCTTTTGCTTGATTGGCAGCTAGTGAAGATGTCGGGCACATTTATTTTGACTTGTTACCAGCAAGGACATGTGGTGGGGCCGTGAGTCTGGGTGCTACACAGTCCCGTCCCTTCTTCCTGTGGGTTTCCTTTCCAGAGGGGAAGCATGGGGGGGGGGAGAGCTGTGAAAGCACCAGGTACATAATCTTACGCGGACTACAACTTTCTGGCAGTAAAGCTCAAGAGAGAGATCTCTAAATAGGTGGCTGTAAGAGCTCCCACTGTAATGGGGAAATTAGTGTGTGGCCATTACAAAAAAAGTATGGTGAGGCGGCCAGTTTACCACTGCACTTTTAGCCCGTCTTGGTAAAAGGACCCCTACGTGAAAACGTTTTCCAAAAAGTCCAGCAAATCCTCTCCAATGAAGAATTTATTTATCTTTCCAGAGCTTTTTTTTGTTACATTTGTACCCCACGCTTTCCCACTCATGGCAGGCTCAATGCGGCTTACATGGGGCAATGGAGGGTTAAGTGACTTGCCCAGCGTCACAAGGAGCTGCCTGTGCCTGAAGTGGGAATCGAACTCAGTTCCCAGGACCAAAGTCCACCACCCTAACCACTAGGCCACTCCTCCACTGTTGCTACTATTTGAGATTTCACATGGAATGTTGCTATTCCACTAGCAGCATTCCATGTAGAAGTCGGCCCTTGCAGATCATCAATGTGGCCGCGCAGGCTTCTGTTTCTCTGAACGTCCTGCACATACGTGCAGGACGTCAGACTCAGAGAAACAGAAGCCTGCGCGGCCTTCAACATGGAATGTTGCTAGTGGAATAGCAACATTCCATGTAGAATCTCCAATAGTATCTATTTTATTTTTTACATTTGTACCCCGCGCTTTCCCACTCATGGCAGGCTCAATGCGGCTTACATGGGGCAATAGAGGGTTAAGTGACTTGCCCAGAGTCACAAAGAGCTGCCTGTGCCTGAAGTGGGAATTGAACTCAGTTCCCCAGGACCAAAGTCCACCACCCTAACCACTAGGCCACTCCTCCACTCCAGCTTGATATACCAGTACATCACAATCGCTTCGAAGCGGTTTGTAAGTCAGAGTGAGTGCAGGATCAGAAAGACAATATTGACATTAAAAAAAGAGGAGAGCAGAAAAAGAGGAAATGAACACTACTACTACTACTTATCATTTCTAAAGCACTACTAGACGTACGCAGCGCTGTACAACAACAAATGCCTCAGACTGTTGAACACACAGCTGCTGAACGAAAGGTAAAGAAGTGGGTAGAAGAGACAGGAGAGGAGCAGGGGGAGACCTGCTAACATCATGGAAGTTAGTTAAAGGCCTGCACAAAAAGCCAGGTCTTTTGGTCTGAATTTTTGCTTGGAGGGTTCAGACCAGACTGCTATTGCCAGGGAATTCCATACAGTTGGAGTAAAACAGGAAAAAGCAGTAGCACAAGAACTATCCAACCAGATCCTGGTAGAGGAAGGGACCAACAGCAAATTGATGTTTGATGATCCCAGTGAACAGGCAAGAGAGTTTGGAATAGTCAGTGGGGGGGCAAATAACAGGGTAGCCAGTGCTGATCCTTCAGAAACGGGGTAACATGATATAATCTGTGCTCTATAGATTAGTTTAACTGCCGTATTCGTACCAAGGGCAGCCTTATCCCTAGGTATTGAATGGGAGTCCCTTGCTGTGATCATTTGGATTAGTATCAAGTCTCCTAGTTTGGATGATATAATTAAAAAAAGAGCATAAACTAACAAATTAAAACAATTATCTCCACTACAACAGTTTTTACTAGGGCTGCATTTCGATTAAAATTTTAATCATGATTAATCAGGTGATTTAAAGTATGAGTTATTTCCCCCACCCCCGCAATGCCTTGTGAATCTCAGCAATTCACTTAGGTGCTCATTTTCAAAACACATAAATTTACGAAGTTACATATAGGGATAGATTTTGAATAACTTTGTGTCGTCGGCCAATTTAATTACCTTTGCTAGTTATTCCCATATCTAGATCATTTATAATTAGGAATATTGATTTCCGGGGTTCTGCTATTTTGGTGTTTTCTTACATTTCTAGTCCTCTGCGGGGAAAAGCTGAAGGACTTTTTTTTTTTTTTTTTTTTTTGCTTAGAAACAGTTTTCTGGGGGGGGGGGGGGTAACCTTTGTGTTGTGTTTTCTGTGTGTTTGAAATTCTAAGGGAATAAATAATACTTGTTTTATGAGCTGGGACAGCAACAACAATTTGTAGACAATAGACTTGTCCTAAATAACGCTTGAAAGTTTTTTTAGGTTCGTTACAGAGTTTAGAGTCTGCATATGTTTGGGTTCACCTTTAATTGAAGTCTTTCTTCTGTGTGGTTTTATTTTTGGCATTTTCTTTCTTATTATATTCTGCATTTTTTCGTTGCTGTGTTCCCTCCGTTTTTTTTTTTTGTTTGTTTTCTAAATAGGATGCAGTGGATTGAATGAATTTTTCTAATTTGGGGCCAAAACACATTATTTCTCTTGCAAGAGAGTTGTCTAATGAACAGTTTGTGAAATTTTATCTAGAGTTAAAAAAAAAAAAAAAGGGCAAATCAAATCTGTAGAATTCTGAGATATCTTGGTGCTTGTTCCAGCTCAGCGTTGAACATTGCTCATTAGTGACCAGTGGTAGCCAACCCTAAGCATCCAGTCAACTTGCAGCAGCAGACCTCTATACTATCTGTAGCTAGCATGCATTTAGCCAGACTTGTCTCCTCCTTTTGACTCCTTGAAACACTGTTCCAGGATCTGCAGTAAGGCTACTCCAACACAAGCCCTCTTCCCTTAGATCAGGGGAGGGCAGCCTGCAGCCCATGAGACCATGGGAAGTACCCACAGAAAAGGTCATTAACCAGAATTTTGGCAATTTTAAATACTGTGTTTCACAAATATTTTAAGAATAGCCACTCTAGCAGTTTGTGTCTATCATTTTTAATTAAGGTTTTACTTTATTTATCACAGAAGGTCTTTACGTATCTGGATCCAACATTATGTAATGTTTTGGCCCTCAAAGGATACTGCTGAAATTCATTTGGCCCTCTGTGTATAAAAGTTGCCCACCACTGTCTTAGGCGAACCCTCTTTTCTATGAGCCCTAGGCCTCTGTAGCCGACTGGCCAACTGTCCTTGAGGACTGGGTTGAAAACTACTGCCCTAGGCATTTCTCTGTCCCCAGGTACGAGTCCTCTTAGCAGGCAGGGGCTATATCAATCTGTGTAAGAGGATCATTTATAAACTTGTCTACTTATTTTTGTAGGGGGCGGAATAAATGTTTGACGGAAAATCCAAAGTCTTTGAGCTTCCCTGATGTGCACTTATCTGCAGGTTTGCTGATTCGGGTGAGCACAGTAAGAAGGTATGGTACATTACAGTGATTTACCTGTATTCCTGTAACAGTCGATTCCTTTTTCAGAGAAGCATGACACAAGCCATGCACATCCATGACATTTGGATGTGTTTGAGGACATCACATGTAGCAAGAATGATGTCTACTTAGATGTCTGCACAGTAAAGCATCTGACAGTACAGAACACCACATATTAAAATCCCTTGCATACACCGTTAACGTAAGCGAAAACATGGAATAGGAATCCTGAGCTCTGATTCTTGAATCGGTGCTTCTTGCCAAAAATAGTAGTTGACTAATGATGACATGAAGTGAAGTGCATGCCTTCCCTTTTGGGATTTATTTTATTGGTTTTAATGGGAAAAGTAGAGTTGTCTTGTCTTATTGAGGCTTTATGGACTTGAGGCTATTTCCTTTTGCGGATGTGAGCTTTGTCTTGCCATTGCCATGCGTGTTTTTTTTAGTAAGTAATTTACCTTGTAATTTGCAGCTCTTCCATTCTGTATCTGCTGGACATGTGACAGATCTTGCAGTGAAACAGCTGCTGTGTTTCCCTACGATACACACTTTCATTTAGCATTTACTGACAAGCACAAATTCTCACACTGTGTTTTGTGTGAAATAGGTGTAACAAGATCAGCCTAGTGGTTGGTGCAGCGGGATTTGATCCTGGTGAACTGGGTTCGATTCCCACTGCAGCTCCCTGCGACTCTGGGCAAGTCACTTAACCCTTCGTTGTCCCAGGTACAAAATAAGTACTTATGTAACCCACTTTGATTGTAACCACAGAAAGGCGGTATATCAAGTCCCGTCCCCTTTTCCTTTCCTTTCACAAGTCTGCAGAGCAGGATTAAGGCATAAGCAAACTAGGCACATGCCTAGGGCCCAAATGTTTAGCAGGGGGCCCTTTCAGATTTGCTAATTCAGTGGCTCCCAAGGCGCATTTTGCCCTGGGACGTCGGCTAGCTGCAGGTAGAAAGGTGAAGTATGTGTATATTAGAGTAGTTTGCTGTCATCAGTGCCCAGAGGTCTTTATTCTCATAGTCATCCAGTCAGCAAGAGGTGCTGCTTTCTTCTCTGGTGATTTTCTTCTGCAGTCAGAGCCGTATGGGGGCCCATTTTGGGAAATTTTAAAATATATTTATATTAATAATGGGGGGGGGGGGGGCATCATGTTTGTTTGCCTAGGACCCTCCAAAGAATTAGTCGGGCCCTGCATGTCTGTAAAGTTGTATAGTCTAGTAAAGCAGCTCCTCATTATTACCAGTGGTGGTTTTCTGCATAATTCTGGAACCATGGTTCAGCTGTTATCTGCCCCTTGCAGCAGCCCACAGACTTGCAGATAGGTGGATAAATAAGATGTGAACAGAAAACATAGGTTTCTGCTTAAACTTGTCAAAGAAAGAACACCTAAAAGAAAGTCCAGACATATATTTTTTTTAAAGACTTTCCTCCCTGTTTTTGTTACCTAGATGATCCAAAATAACTTAATAAAGTCCTGGTTTTTCCAGGAAGCAAAAAGTAGGAAGATTGGCTCTTCTCAAATACCGGAGGAGACGTAATGATGGAAATAAAGTCTTTATTGTAAAAAACGACTCAACACAGCAACCGTGTTTCGGCGCGCAAGCGCCTTCTTCAGGAGTCTACAAAATATACAGTTGTCAAAACATACAAATAAAAAATAAAAATAAACATGAGACATAAAATTGTAAAAGGACATACAACATAAAATTACATGAGAAATGTATAAAGATAACATAACAATTATATACATATATTTAAAAATACATAATAAGAGATGTCACATATAGATAATCAATCAATCTGTATATATATAACATATATATAATAAATCATTGTAACATCAATTATATAAAATCCACCTATAAATCATACATATTTATAAATGTGAATAATATACATATATATATATATATATCAAAAAATGAAATATCTATAGATAAATATATTAAAAAATGTGTGATATAAAACAATGAAATCAAATGAACTCATTAAAACAATGTAAATTTAAATGAAACCAAGACAAGTGTTGTATATTAAAAATAATGATTAAAATAAACCTATGTAGTGTGTTTTACTTTATCTACTGACCTTATGATGTATAGCTGATTATGAATAAGATGTCTTTAATAAATCAACACATACAAAACGATATAAATATAATCCTATAGATGAAAAATAAAACTGACTCATTAATAATATCTAATATGATTACCCAAGATAACAAATGATTAAAAGATTTCGTTAAATTTAGTGTATATTATAATGTAAGTTTTTTTTTTTTGTTTGTTTGTTTGTTTTTTTGAAGCTAGAGTCGGAGTTGGTACATTTTTTTCCCACTCCAGCTCCACCCAAAATTGCTTCAATTCATGACTCCGACTCCACAGCCCTGTTCCAACGGCTGACTGCTCTGTCTTCATCTGTTGGGGTCTGAGAACTCCCTCCACTTCTGCTGCTTGGTTCTGCTATTGGGTCTCCTATCAAGACCTCCATTCTGATTTTGTTCGCCTGCCCTACGATACCTCCTGCCTGTGATGTCAGCTTTGCAGACTAACAGCCAGCATAAGCACATCTAATTTTCATAAAATGAGGTAAAAAAAAAACCCAAACAGATGATGCCTCTATATAAGGTTGTTGGTGAGATCTAACCTTCAGTGCCATGTCAGGTTCTGGAGACCTTACCTTCAAAAAGCTAAATTGACAGCTGGAAACTTAAGAACCGCCTTCAGTGTACCAAACCAATAGGTGTCATCAGTGGAGATGTTTGGAAAATTGAGGAATCTTTGTTGTTTTTCTGGTCTGCTTCTCCAAATATTCCAATTTGTATGCCCTTTATCACGAACTTGAGTAGCAGTTAATAGTTGCAACTCGTCCAAATGTTCCTCAAAGTGAAACAGTTTCCCTTCTTACTGAGAATAACCCAGAGCCTGGTCTTCCACAATTCTGAAAGTTTAGCCATATTTTCTTTAACTTTATTGGCCAAAGAATGAAAGGAAGCGTCCAAATATTTAATCGCATTCCAAGGTAACAACTGCCGAGACATGCTTCAGAGCACAAAGGGGTCCCCTCTGTTCAGAAACATTAAACCTTACAGACTGTGGGCTCATTAAAATAGTACCCACTGAAGAGGCGTCCTCTGTAGCAGACTTTGGAATTGACTACACACACATACTCCTGAGTCCAGCCTCACCACCTCAGCAGTGGAGCAGTTCACACATCGGAGCTCAGCAACATCCCATTACCACCCTGGCCTACCAGGATCTTCCCAGTTGGAGTAAGACCAAAACCGCCAAGATAGGCTGGCCAAAGGGAGGGGGGAGGGCTGAGTGGGAGCAGAAGGGTTGAGCACCCTGCATAGTTTTCCTTTTACCCATACTGAAATACTTGGATGGCTCATCGTCCTCAGCTTCCAGAAGAGCTATCACTCGTGCACCTGCTTCTGACACCATCTTGGCTTTCCCCTTTGCTTTCTCTTTTTAAAGTAAATGTGTATATCACTGGATCTGCAAGGCATGTTTAATATTAATCACATATTCTGGCTTAACTGTATATGTCCTAAACGTCAGTGGCTAAAAGACCAGATGCACAGTGGGGGCGTTCTTTTGCGATGCTATCTGTGTGCAAATGGCGCGGAGTAAATATTGACTTTGGGTTATTAAAACTCCCATTGTGTGTGACGGAGAAAGAGTTTGGAAGCAAACCTTTGGGGAAAAGGCTTAGTCTCTCAGATCGCAGCAGAGAATGTAGATTAGTTTTAATAAAAGACGTTGACAGTCGGTAGGGGACATGATTCTGCTGGAATCTGATTTACTCATGTGAGTCTAGGAGCCAAAGACATGCGTTTGCAAGGAAAGATTAAAGTTGTAAAGAAGGAGGAGACCACGCGAGGGCATGAGCTGAGTAGCAACGTGTTGCTGAAGCTCTGAGACTCCCCGCCCGAAATCGAATCAAAAGTGCAGTGAATCAACAGAAATTTTGGCGAAGACCCTTCGACTAAGACTGCCCTAGTTTATGGACAAATACTTGCGGAAAACAGCCGGAACAATGGCACAGCGGTCCGGGAAAAAAGAAAAACTTAAATTGAACGACTCAGAATCCAAAATGGCGGATGAAACAGACAAATCGCCTGGAGAGTTTACAGAGGTACAGCTTGCACAACTTACCAAGGCGGTGACAAACGCATGGGAGCCAAAGTGGGAAGCGATGGAACACAAATTAGAAAGCTTAGCCACGCGAATGGATGGCATAGGGACGAGAGTGGGAGATCTGGAGGCACGCATGTCGGCTCTGGAGGACGAAGGGAGAGGTTATGGCCCGGACATAGCGGCTCTAACACAGCAATTAAAAGGCTGCCATGAAAAATTAGAAGATCTTGAAAACCGCTCACGCCGGAATAACATACGGGTAGTAGGACTATCTGAAAACATTCCGGAAAGGAACCTAACGCCTTGGCTTGAAAATTGGCTAAGCAAGGAACTGGCGATCTCAGACGCTACAGGCCCGCTAGTAATAGAAAGAGCACATCGAGTAGGCCGTAAACAAGAGGGCAAGACGCGGCCGAGAGTGGTAATGGCCAAGATCTTTAATTACCGCCATAAAATGGAAATTATGCAAGGCTTTCGAGCACGCAGAGATTCCCTAGTGCATGAAGGGCAGAAAGTGTTAATATTCCAAGATTTTTCAGCTGAAGTACAATCACAGAGGAAAAAATTTCATCCACTCTGCTCTGAGTTAGCCCAGAAAGAGGTGAAGTTTACATTGCAATTTCCAGCTACCTTAAGAGTCTTAATACAAGGACAATGGCAAACGTTTAAAGAAGTGGCAGAAGCAAAAGAGGCAGTGTTGGAAGCGGGCCTGATCGAAAGAAAGTAAAGAAGGTAATGCTGTAAGCAGGATAGTTATAATTGAAGTTGTTTATATCATACGGGTCAAGCCAAGTAAAAGGGCGGGGGTCCCATGTGCTCGAGGTCTCACTACTTGATCTTCTGGGGTACCAGAGGATGGAGAAAGGGTACAGCTGGGTCCGGGAACGAGAGAGGAAGGTGGGAAGGGTGGGAGGGAAAGGGGGGGGGGGGAGGGAGGGGAATTAGAGAAGTTAAAGACAAGGGGCATTGTCATTTGAAAAATGGGACACGTCAAGAACAAGAGAAACTCCTAATAAATACACAACCAAAGCTAGCTTACACCAGACAGGTGGGAACAAGGTTTGGAGGGGGGGAGACAACTAGGTTATTAGCAGTGGTAATAGAAGAACTGAGGGGTAGATGCCTGTTAGAATAACAACATGGAATGTTGGGGGGGTTAACTCCCCAATAAAAAGAGCAAAAATTCTGACGGCCCTGAAGAGATGTAAGCACGCTATATCTGATTTATAAGAGACACATTTATCAGACATAGAACACGATAAATTGAAAAGACAGTGGGTAGGAGAAGTGTATTCCGTCCCAGCAAGAGGGAAGAAAGGAGGGATAGCAGTCCTCTTCCGTAAAGGGCTGGTTTATAAAGCGACGCAAGTAGCCATAGGGAACGAGGGAAGATACATGATAGTGAAAATATGGATGCCAGGATTAGAGATCATTCTAGTAGTTCTGTATGGCCCCAACGTCTACACTCCAGAGTTCTTTAGATCCCTAGTGGGTAAATGCAATGTTAAAGGTAAACAAAAGTTGGTAGTAGTAGGAGACTTCAATCTGGTGCATAGTCCAAGACTGGACTGTTCAAATAATCTCTCGCCCCATTACCAGGGGAAAAGGGCTAGAGAAATGACACTATTTGCTAGAGAGCTAAATTTAATAGATACCTGGAGAGCGTTGCACCCGACAGAACGTGAATTTACACACAGATCAAGGGCTCATGGGACACAGTCCAGGTTGGATTATATACTAATTGACAGAGCAATGTTTCCACAAGTAATAACAGCTGACATAGGCCCAGAAGCTGTGTCAGACCACTCACCGGTGTGGGTAGATTTGGAACTGCAAGGGGACGTAGGGAAAGGAAGAGGTTGGAGATTCCCAGCATATTTATTTTCAGACCCCAAATTTTTAAAATATCTTACCCATAGATGGGCAGAGTATAGCAAAAACAATGATGGGCATGCCCGGGAAGAACCCGTTTTGTTCTGGTCGGCCTCTAAAGCAGTCCTAAGAGGGGACATTATTGCATTTTGCAGTAAACGTAATAAATGTAGAGCGGCCGGGATACTGTTGCTAGAATCCAGATTAAAAAGAGCACAAAATGTATACACGTGCAGGCCGACGAAAGTTAATTTAGAAAATTTAAAAGCAGTGCAGATAGCTCTCAATACCTTGCTACATGAACTAGAATTGAGATCGGCATTATTTTACAAATATAAACTACATAGATATGGAAACCGGGCGGGACGCTTGCTTGCAAGAGTAATAAAGAATGGGGGAGGGCTTAGAACAGTGCCCACACTTAGAGATGGGAACGGTGAGTTGACCAATGATTATCACCAGATAGGTCAGATCTTTACTACATATTTCGCCACGTTATACAAAAATCAAGGGGAGCCCTCGGGGAAGGCATTGTCGGTATACCTCCGGGAGACGAAATTACCACAAATGCACTCTAATCACTTAGAGCAGTTAAATGCGCCAGTGACATTGGGAGAACTGCAAAAGGTAGTGAAAACACTGAAATTGCGATCGGCCCCCGGTCCAGATGGGTTTTCCGGGGAATATTATAAGATGTTGCCCCCTCGGGCTCTAATTAACCTGCTTAGTTATTTTGAAGAGGTGGTGGAAGAGGGTAGATTACCGTTGTATGCTAACTCAGCTCTTATAACGTTAATTCCGAAAGCAGGCAAATCCCCAGAAAGACCAGAATCATATAGGCCAATTTCTCTACTAAATGTGGAGATAAAAATATTATCTAAAATACTGGCAGAACGATTGGCACGGTGTTTGCCAGATTTGATAGGACCAGAACAGGTGGGGTTCATAAAGAACAGGAGAGCAGTCCATAACGTTCGGAAGTTAATGCTTGCAATGGCGACGTGCAGACTAAAAAACATACCAATGTGGGTGTTAAGCCTGGACGCAGAAAAGGCGTTCGATTTAGTACACTGGGATTACCTCTTCCAGGTATTGAAGGCGGTGGGAATATCTGGATGGTTCCTAAGGGCAGTGAATGTATTATATACAGACCCTAAAGCTAGTGTAATTGTTAACGGAAGGCGAGAAAGTGAGTTTTCCATACAAAAAGGCACTAGACAGGGTTGCCCGCTATCACCCCTATTATTCGTGCTGGCAGTGGAGCCGCTGCTAGAAAATTTAAGGCGGGCACAGGAGGTGAAGGGGGTGAGGGTGGAGGACCACCATCTGAAGGTGTTCGCATATGCGGATGACCTGCTCTTGACCATAACAGATCCTAATATCTCCTTAACGGGAGTGTTAGAAAGGGTGGAGAAATTTGGAGGATTCTCAGGGTTTAAGTTAAATTACACCAAGTCCTATATTCTCCCGGTGGTAGAGTCAGACCGGGAACAGCACGGGGGCCCCCGGCAGCTGACCTGGACTAAAGGACCGATTAAATACTTGGGAATTTGGCTTCCAGCAGACTTAAATACCATGTATAGTGAAAACACCAAGAGACTGTTGAAAGAGACTGCAGAAAGATTAAACATGTGGAGGGCTCTACCGGTGGCATTATTGGGACGAATTGCCTTATACAATATGTGCATTGTACCAAAGTGGTTGTACGTGTTCCAAACAGCGCCATTATATCTGACAAGAAAGGACGAGAGGAAGTTAAATAGACTCTTGCAATTATTCCTATGGCAGGGCAAGAAGGCGAGACTCTCCATGGCAACTCTGACAACTCCAGTGGAATATGGTGGGTTGGGCCTGCTAAGTGTGAGATACTTGACGGTGGCATGTGGAATGCGTCATATTAATGACTGGTTCCGGGGGATTGAGGATTTCTCCAATACCAAATTAGAACTCCAGATGATACCAGAACTGCATTTTACAAATTACTTGCATACAAGAGGGGGACAGATTCCAGACATTTTGAAATATTCAATGATAATGCCAGTGGCAAGAGCGACTTGGTCCTGGGTCTGTCGGCTCCATAAATTTTCGACAAAAATCACACCTTTGCAGACCATCTGTGGAAATGCACAGTTTACACCTGGGATATTGTACCCAGCATTTCAGAAGTGGAGGCGTAAGGGAATGATATATCTGCAACATGCCCTGGACCGGGAAGGTAAGATTAAATCATTTGTGGAATTACAAATTGAGTTTGACCTTCCAGACACAGATAAATTTCATTATTTGCAACTCAAGCACTACATCACATCCTTGGGCTGGGAACCGTTGGCAGAGGATGTTCAAGAGGAATTGTCATCAGCATTCTCTTTAGCAGCTCAACAGGAGGTCCCACTCACGTACCATCACAGGCACATCAGAGACACGAGAGAGGAGCCAGACTTCATCAAACTAGCAGCACAATGGTCCAGTGAACTTCATATCAATATTCCAGCCGCGCAATTAAAAGCGCACATATTATCTATCAGAAGAGTCAGTGCGGCAGCGAGCCATTGGGAAGTACAGTACAAGTTTGCAATGCGAACCTATGTGGCTCCCAGAAGAGCGTTTCACATGGGAATGTCTTCTTGGGGCGAATGCCCCAAATGTGGAGAAACTGGAGCAACATTAGGCCATATGTTTTGGACATGTGTGGCTGTGGGGAAATTCTGGAAGTTGATGTTGTCTGAGGTTTCCACATTGTGGAATACAAAATGGTTCTTTGATGCTGGGCTATTGTTTGGAAACCCTAGACTATTGAAGCCTAGTCCGAAGGGATTTACGAAATTTGTGGCTAGAGCGACTATCATTTCTAAACAAGTTATTTTAACAGAATGGATTTCGCATAAAGCGCCTAAGCTACAACAATGGCGGACCCGCATGTTACTGTTGATGCGTCTAGAACGTGCTGGACTGTTTGATTTGGAATCAAAAAAAGGGGAGGATTTTCAGCAGTGCTGGGGTCCCTTTTGGATGACACTCACGCCGAGAGCACGAAGCCATCTGTTGAACATATAATTGCAGAGAATTGTGTATTGGAGTAAGATTGGATTGAAGATGACGAGTCCTAAAGAGAAAGGGGGGGGGGATGGGTAAAGACGTTATAAAATGATTGATGGTTTTCTGTTGTATTGTGC
This sequence comes from Microcaecilia unicolor, assembly GCF_901765095.1. Classification (NCBI taxonomy): domain Eukaryota; kingdom Metazoa; phylum Chordata; class Amphibia; order Gymnophiona; family Siphonopidae; genus Microcaecilia; species Microcaecilia unicolor. Next base: position 43,536,587 of record NC_044034.1, on the reverse strand, counting down.
AGTACCAAAGGCTGTAATTTTGGAATACTGTTCATCAATAAAAATGATTTAAACATAAAGTTGTAAAGAAAATAAAATAAAAAAGGCAAAACCTGAAGCAGCAGTACAGCTGAATTCTTCAAAATACTGCCTTTATGTTGGCGTCTCATATTTCTGTATTTTCAGTAGGGAAAGGGGTTGGGGGGGGAGGTTAGGAATGAAAGCAGTATTCTCGCTTCTGAGTCTTTTTACATATATTTTTGCCTGGCTGCTTCCACCTCAGTCAGAACCAGCCTCTGGTGGGCTGTGGCTTCCTAAGGGTTCATTTGCAACTCCCTGGAACTTTTTTCCTGTATTCTTACCCCTTTCCTATTCACTCAGTTGGTTCATTGAAACAGATCTCTCCAAACAAACATAGCAATCTCATAAGCCTCCTTTCTCCTCAGAAAGCAAGTTAAAAATTGCTCCTGAAAAACAATTGACTATTTTCCTTTTTTCTAGTTAATTCTGACCCCATTTTACCCCAGTGGTAATGGGAATTGACAGATGGTGAATGATCCGCTGGCCTCCGGGAGGTGGGGTAGGCAGTGACATAACCAGAAGGCAATTTTCAGGGGAACCAACGGGTAGGATGGGAGGGCACACTTCCTTTTCAGATCTGTGCTGTGAAATACAGACACAACGTAAAGATCAGGCATAAGATGTGAAAAGTCAACATTTGGAAAAATAGTTGTTAGAAATTAGGAAAGAAAGTACATCATAAACATTGTTAAGCTTACTAGATGCAAATATCTTATGGACCAGGTTGAAACGTAACTCCTTGAACGAGCTTCAGTGTTGAGTTTGAGGGGGGATATTGCTGATGACCCCTGAGACTGTTCTGGTTGTTGTGTAGGGTGAGGTGATCCGAAAAAGGGAGTGACAGGAAATGACTTTGTTTTTAGGCCCAGAATGCAGTTGTTGCTCAGCTGTGCTATTGAGCTTGAACCAGGTGCAAACCCAAAAGTGAAGGTCCATATTGTCTCCCGATTCAGACTAATGATATAACTATCCATTTTAAAATACTGAAAACTAAATAACCACTTAAATAAGATTTAAGCCATCAGCATTGATGTTTCCCCTCCTCCTGGATGAGCTGATGTACACATGTGCTTCTTTGGTTGGCCAAGAGTGGCTTGGCCTGCCCTAGCGTAGGAGTACAAAAATCAAACGGAAAAATGGCTCTGCTTTGTCTATATATAACTTTGTAAAACTACACAACTCGGAACAGACAAAACAAATTTACTGCAACAAGGATATGTTGACTATTGAAGGTGTCTCATATCGTCACATAAACATGTTTATGCCATATTGCTTTTCAGCTCACAAGCATGTGACAGTCTGTAATCATAGACCACCTCCAGCCAACCAATAGTGCACGATATCTGTCTCTTATAAAAGCCTGAGTGTCCATTTGTTTATTATTGTTGTATACCGGTACCAGATGCTGTTGAAAAGTTTATGCCCTTGAAAAAGCAGTTGACCGCGAAACAGGGTCCTGTCGGGCTTATAGCGATACCGGAGATGTTAAGTACGCTGATACATTGAACCCTTGAAACACGATAAGCTCCAGCCCAAGAAGACGGCTTATACTGCTCAGAGCTATCAAGTTAAGTTGATTTTTTGCATTATTTGTAAATTTATTGCAATAGTGTTTAATTTTTGAACAGTAGTGCACCAACATTTTTAGCTGGGGTAAAATATTTGAATGAATAAACAAATGGACACTTGGACACACAGGCTTTTATAAGAGACAGCTATCGTGCACTATTGGTTGGCTGGAGGTGGTCTATGATTACAGACTGTCACATGCTTGTGAGCTGAAAAGCAATATGGCATAAACATGTTTATGTGACGATATGAGACACCTTCAATAGTCAACATATCCTTGTTGCAGTAAATTTGTTTTGTCTGTTCCGAGTTGTCTAGCGTAGGAGTAGGCAGAGCAGCCATCTAGGTGGCTGGGAGGAAGCGGTGAAGTGAGCGGTGGGACTCAGATGCAGCCCAGTAGCTAATATTAAAGAAGTGGAGGAGTAGCCTAGTGGTTAGTGCAGCAGACTTTGATTCTGGGGAACTGGGTTTGATTCCCACTGCAACTTCTTGTGACTCTGGACAAGTCACTTAACCCTCCTTTGCCCGAAGTACAAATAAACACCTGTATGTACTGTGTAAACCACTTTGAATGAAGTTGCAAAAACCACAGAAAGGCAGTATATCAAGTCCCATTCCCTTTTCTCTTAATGGGTCAACTTGCAAGACTTTTACTCAGAGCAGTGTTAAAACTGGTCCTAGCAGACCACAAGAGCCTGTCTGGCAAAGAGAAAAAAATATTGTCCTCAATACTGTAAAATTGCTTTAAAAAAAAAAAGGATTAAACTCCTCATTCTATAATCACTCTGTTATTTTCATTGGTCTCGTGATATAGTCAGTAGATTGCTTGCCTACTGCACCTACAACTTGAGTTCAAATCCTGCACTGTGATTTCTGTCAGGTAGCTGACCTCTGGCCAGCTCAGCCATCCATCCACTTTCAGTTGGTAAATGAGTACCACCAGACTTACCTGGTGGTAAAGATGACTGGGGAAGGCACCTTATTAATAATCTGCCTAGAAACCATCATACAAGTGACAGCTTCCATAAGTCATTTGCAACTGGGTACCTTTATTACCATTGAGTTCCAGTTGGCTTAAAAACCAAGATAATTGGACGTCGTCATCTATTTTATTTCTTTTTTTTTGGTTAGAGAAAAGCTAAAAACCAGGATTAAGCTCATGTGTTTTTTTCTTTAGTGTTTCCTGTCAGCCACTCTCTGACACAGCGTGAAGGCAACTCATAAACCTCACAGCCCTGCCAGGTGTGTGTGCAAGGTGGGGACAGAGCAGAGAGGTGCTGTGGTTTCTGCTTTTGACATCAGCAGATTGATTTTAGCTGAGCTGGGCGGCGTTACTGAGACTCAGCATGGTTGAATCTTAATTTATGTTCAAGCTTTGTTCTTGCCTGAATGAAGCATTCCCACTCCTCCGTTTATAGTGGCAAGCTAGCAGCTCTTTGGAGGTATAGGGACTCTTGCTGGTTCTAGTAATTGTTTCGTTCGTTTACTAAACTAGCAGCATGCCTGCCATTACTTATTGCAGAGCCACTAATTGATTTTAGTTACAATATTTTGTTTACGTATTTATAATTTGATATGATGTGTGTTACGTCTGTATAATTTGTACTGGATTGTGTGGTAGTTGATGTTCTTGTAAGTTGTCTTGATCATGGGGGTGACCTCTGGAAAAGCAGATTAGAAATATCAAGTTAAATTTAACTCGTAAAACAGGGCTTGGACGAGTTCTGGAGGAAAAGTCCCAAACGGTTATTAGCCAGGCAAACTTGTAAAATCCCGCTGATTTATCCGTAGGCATAAGCAGCATGAACTCTTGCTGCTATCCAGGATCCTGCCAGGTGCTTGTGTCCTAGATTGGCCACTAATGGAAACAGGATCCTGGCTTGATGGGTGTTTGGTCTGTTCTTGTAAGCTGTTTTTGTACTAGAGGTTATGTTAGCACAGCTGTTCTTAACTTTTTAATTAAGTTTTATTTGGTGCCACTCCTTGAAATAAAATAATGCTCCCAAAAAAGAACCAGGATGTTGTCTTTTTAAAAAGCAGATTTTTGTTGGGGTTGCCAGCTGGCATCATTTTCATTCCTAACAGGCTGGTCCAGTCATAGTTGGTACCTTGTTGCTTTTATGAACTTGGAGATCTAGTTTTTGAAAGTGATGGAGAATGGTGGCGTCATGCATTCAGTGGAGAAGTAGGTCTGGCTCAACTTGTTAGGTAAAATGGAAGCTACATAAGAATAGCCATATTGAGTTTGACCAATGGTCCATCTAGTCCAGTATCCTGTTTCCAAAAAGTGGCTAATCCAGGTCACAAGTACCTGGCAGAAACCCAATTAGTAGCAACATTCCATGCTACCAATCCAAGGGCAAGCAGTGGCTTCCCCATGTCTGTCTCAATAGCACACTATGGACTTTTCCTTCAGGAACGTGTCCAAACATTTTTTTAAACCCAGGTATGCTAACTGCTGTTACTACATCCTCCGGCAAGGAGTTCGAGCTTAACTGTTCATTGAGTGAAAAAAAAATATTTTTCTATTTGTGTTTCCATTTAACTTCATTGAGTGTCCCCTAGCCTTTGTACTTTTTGAAAGAGTAAAAATTGATTAATTTCTGCTCATTCTACACCACTCAGGATTTTGTAGACCTCGATCATGTCTCCCCTCGGGCTTCGTTTTTCCAAGCTGAAGAACCCTAACCTCTTTAGCCTTTCATCATATGTGAGGAGTTTCATCCCCTTTATCATTTTGGTCACTCTTCTTTTCTAATTTCGCAATGTCTATTTTGAATATGGCGACCACAACTGAACACAATACTGAAGGTGAGGTCACACCATGGAGTGATACAGAGGCATTATAGTATTCTTGGTCTTATTTTACCATCCCTTTCCAAATAATCATTAGCATCCTGTTTGTTTTTTTTGGCCGCCGCCACACACTGGGCAGATTTCAGCATATTGTCTACTACACCTAGATCTATTTTGGGTGCTGACCTCCAGTGTGGACCCTAGTATCAGGTAGCGATTCGGATTATTCTTCCCAATGTGCATCGCTTTGCATTTGTCCACATTAAATTTCATGTGCCATTTGGATGCCCAGCCTTCCAATTTTCTTAGGTCTTCCTGCAATTTTTCACAGTCCACATATGTTTTAACAACTTTGGATAGTTTTGTGTCATCTGCAGATTTAATCACCACACTCTTCATTCCAATTTCCAGATAATTTATAAATGTTAAATAGCACCAGTCCCAGTACTGGCACTCCACCATTCACCCTCTTCCATTGAGGAAAATGGGCATTTAACTCTACCCTCTTTTTGTCCAATAACCAAATCGTAATCCACAACATAACATTGCCTCTTATCCCATGACTCTTTAATTTTCTCAGGAGACTCTTTCATGAGATCTTTGTCAAAAGATTTCTGAAAATCTAGATATACTACATCAACCAGCTCACCTATATCCACGTGTTTATTCACGTCTTCAAATAAATGAAGTAAATTGGTGCGACAACACTTCACTTGGTTGAAACCATGCTGACTTTGTCCCATGTTTATTTGTGTGTTCTCTAATGTTATTCTTTATAATAGTTTCCACTATTTTACCCAGCACTGATGTCATGCTTAATGGTCTGTAATTTCCAGGATCACCCCGGAGCCATTTTTAAAAATCAGCGTCATATTGGCCAGCTTCCAATCTTCAGGTGCTACAGATGACTTGATCAACAGGTTACAGATTACTCACAATAGATCAGCATTTTCATGTTTGAGTTCTTTCAGTACCCTTGGATGCTTGCCATTTGGTCCAAATGACTTACTACTCTGTAGTTTGTCGATTTGGCTCAGTACGTCTTCAGGGTTTACCAAGATTTCTTTCAGTTCCTCTGCACCATCACCCTTGAAAGTAGATCTGTTACATCTTCCATAAAGACAGAAGCAAATTCATTCAGTTTCTCCACTATGGCCTTGTCCTCCCTGAGTGCGCTTTTTTGCTCCTTCATGAACATGGTTCCACGGATTCCTTCACAGGCTTCCTTCTTCTGATGTACCTGAAAAAGTTGTTACTGTGAGTTTATTGTCTCTGCGGCAGGGGCATAGCCACGGGTGGGACTGGGCAGGCCTGGGCCCACCCAATTTGGGCTCAGGCCCACCCAGCAATGGAGCACCCAGTGGGCCTTCTTCCCCCTACCTCTGTCGGGCAGCGTGCGCCAGCCTAACTGTACAACAAAGCTGCACGGCACCGGGTCCACCAGCATGCTGCCGCTAGCTCCTACCTTGTCATCTTTCAGCAGAGGTGTTAGTTCTGCTGCTAAATCTGCAGCGGATCCACGCGGTGCCAGGGCTGTCTCTCTGTACGCTGCTGCGACTGCTTCCTCTGCGCTAGCCCCGCCTCTTCAGAAAGCGTATCGGCGGTGAGGCGGGGCTAGCGCAGAGGAAGCAGTCGCAGCAGCTTTGTTGTACAGTTAGGCTGGCGCTGCCCGACGGAGGGAGGGGAAAGAAGGCCCATTGGGTGCCGGTAGGTGGTGCCGGAGAAACCTGCAATGGTGGCTTGGGTGGGGGGGGGTTCGGGGCAGTGGGTAGCCAGACAGCCAATTTTGGGGAGAGGGGGGGGAGAGAAAATTTTGTGCCCACCCACTTTGTGATCAGGCCCACCCAAAATTGGCTGTCTGGCTACGCCACTGCTCTGCGGGAAGCTTATCTTCGTATTCTCTTTTAGCTTTCTTTATCACTGCTTTGCATCTAGTTTGACAGTGCTTATGTTGCTTCTTATTTTCTTCAAATCAAGGTAAGGTATACACATATGAGTTTGTCTTGTTGGGCAGACTGGATGGACTGTGCTGGTCTTTTTCTGCCGTCATCTACTATGTTACTATGATCATTTGGGTCTTTTTTTCTATTCTTTGAAGGACATTCTTTTGGCTCTTAATAGTCATTTTCATTTCACCTTTTAACCATGCTGGCTGTCATTTTCTCTTCTCTCCACCTTTGTAAATACTTGGAATGCATCTGGTCTGGGCTTCCAAGATGATATTTTTAAACAATATCTGTGCCTGATTTAATGTCCTAACCTTTGCAGCCAATCCTTTCAGCTCATTTTTAACTATTTTCCTAATTTTATCATAGTCACCCTTTTGAAAATTAAATGCTGCTGCTTTAAGTTTCCTTTGTGGCTTCATTCCAGATAGTAGCTGAAACTTGATCATGCTGTGATCACTGTTTCCCGTTACCTCTCATACTATGTATGCCCTGCACTCCACCAAGGACTAGATTTAAAATGGCTCCCCCTCTTGTCGGTTCCTGGACCGGTTGCTCCAAGAAGCAATCATTTATTTCATCTAGGAATTTTATCTCTCTGGCCCTCTCTGATGTAACATTTATCCAGTTAATATTGGGGTAATTGAAATCAGCAATTATTATACTGTTGCCCAATTGGCCAGCTTTCCTAATTTCTTTAAACATTTCTTCATCTGTCTGTTCTGTTCCGGAGGATGGTAGTTCAGCCCTACAAGAATACTCCTTCCCTTTATACATGGAATTTCTATCTATAATGATTCCATGCTGTTATCCCTCTTTAACGTATAACGTAACCCCCTTCCCCTCCTCCAATTTGGTCCCCTCTATCATTGCAATATAATTTGTACCCAGTTAACACATTGTCCCATTGATTGTCCTGCTTCCACCAAGTCTCTGAAATGCCTATTATATCTATCTCATCATTTAGTGCTATATACTTTTAACTCTTCCATCTTATTTTTTAGGCTTCTAGCATTTGTATACAGGCACTTCAGATTGTGTTTTTTTTCTTCATGGGGATAATTTGCATCCTTTATTCTGTTCTCTCATTAGACACTCCTGGCTTTCTTTCACCATTATTGAAACCTCTCTATTGGGATTCCCTAAAGATCGTGTTCCAATAGTATCCCTCAAGGATACTTCACATCGAACCATGCGCTCCTGGGCGATCGTCGGCTCCCCCCCCCCCCCCCCCCCCCCAATTTTAGTTTAAAAACTGCTCTATGTCTTTTTAAAAAGTTAGCGCCAGCAGCATGGTTCCATCCTGGTTAAGGTGGAGTCCATCCTATTGGTACAGGCTCTCCTTTCAAATGTTGCCCAGTTCCTAATAAATCTAAATCCCTCATCCCTGCACAATCGTCTCAGCCACACATTGAGACTTTGGAGTTCTGCCTACCTCTTGAGTCCTGTGTGTGGAACAGGGAGCATTTCTGAAAATGCTACCCTGGAGTATCTGGACTTCAGCTTTCTACCTTAAATTTGGCTTCCAGAGCCTCCCTCACACATTTTCCTATGTCATTGGTACCCATATGTACCAAGACAACTGGCTCCTCCCCAGCACTATCTAAAATCCTATCTAGGTGACGCACAAGGTCCGCCAGCTTCATACCAGGTAGGCAAGTGACCAGATTATTCTCACGTCCACCAGCCACATAGCTATCTACATGCCTAATGATCGAATCACCAACTTCAACAGCTGTCCTAACCCTTGTCACCTGGGCAAAAGTTCTTGGAGACGTATCCTGGATGCGAGAGGATAGTGTCTCTTCTGGTGGGCAGGTCCTGGCTACAGGAGTACTTCCTGCTTCACCAGGGTGATGCTCTCCTTTTAGGAGACCGACCTCCTCGAAGGCAGCATAGCGGCTGCCATACTGGAGGTTGGACTTTACAACATCCCTGGAGGTCTCTTCTGTCTCCCTCAGCTCTTTTATGTCAGCTACTCCTAGCCTCAAGAGAATGGACTCGTTCTCCGAGAGCTAGGAGCTCTTTGCATCGGTCACATAAGATATTGTGTTATGCATCGGCTTATGTTGGACATCGCACAGAGCAAATGTTGAAAGTAAACAAATAAAGCTACAGTGCTGTCTTTGAACCCTGTGCAATGCTGTGTTTGCTAATAGGCTGGCAGCGGAGTCTTGTCATGGTGATGTGTGTGATATTCAGCACTTAACTGTCTTTGGGTTACCGTATAAAGATAGGACTGATTTTTATACGGTCTTATTTATGCAGTTAACCTGATTGGTTTAGTGCTGAGTATTGCCACTTAATTGACAGTGGGGCTCATTTTCAAAGCACTTAGACTTACAAAGTTACATAGAAGCCTATGGAACTTTGTAAGTCGAAGTGCTTTGAAAATATGCCTCCTTGTTATTGGTTAATGTCAGTTGACCCCCTCTCTTACCTACTTTCCTGCAGGAAAGAGCAATCTCTAACGTTAAAACCATTATATCCATGTGCCAATGTCTATACTTGGGAAGAAAACTAAGCATTGTGAAATGTTCACGTTGCTTTTTATTTTATCTTCATTTTCTAGCGCGAATGCCCATGTTTATCGTAGGAGCACGAGAGCATAGCATGTCTCTCTCTTGAAGCACAGGTGACCATGTTACATGGAGTTTCTTACCCTGGTAATCTTTTTCTCAAGCATTCTGGTCCTTCACTAGCTCGGCTGAGGGAGAGGATCATGATTTAAAGAGCAGCTCCTCTGTGGTGTTGGCATTATAACTTGAGAGCTGGGACTGCTCGAAGTTGGAGTGTGAAAGCATAGTGCCTTCACTGTTGAACTACCCTTTGATTCAATTCTAATCTAGTCAGTCACCAACATAACCTTTTGGACTTAAGGAGACTAGTGCGTTAGGCAAAATTAAAAAAAAAATTAATAATAAACCAGAAAACAATTTAAAAATAGTTTGTCTACAACAAGGCTTCCCATGGTTAGCCAAGCAAGTGCAGTGAATAAAAAATACCTCCTACCCCTGAGCTTAATCCAAGGAGGGTCCTATTTACTGTTTTTTTTATTTGCTTTACGATTAGCGGGTGGGGGGAATAACTTATGTTGTCAATTATGTGACAATGCTAAAAATTGACACTTTGGCAGTGCTCTGAAAAGTGTGACGTGAGTTTTTGAGCACGGTAGCTTTGGCCCATTCAGGCAGGTACAGACGGGAAGAAAAGCTGGAACAGAGGGGAGCAGCCATTGTGATAAAGGGGGAAAAATTATAAACACGTGTCTCGTCTTCCCTGTGGCTTTAGCGACCAGCTGCTTCATCTCCCTGCTTGGACATGGATCTTGGAGGGTGTGCTCTGTGATCACAGAACTGCTTAACCATTAAACTGTCCAGATCTTCTGTTCTTGTGGCAAAACTTTCTCTACTTAAGAGTTGGAACAGCCGATGAGCTGACATAAAGTAGCAAGTACAATGCCAGTGGTCTCCAGCACCAAACTGACTGCTCAGGTACCACTAGCCTGAACTGTGTGTCTTGTAGTATCTCCTCTCCAGTCTGCTGTAGCCCAGCATCATAGAAAATACACAATCTTGTCAGTACCTCCAGCACAAATCCAGTTAATCATACAGTTAACTGTAGTACCGTTATATGCATTGGCTTATGTTGGACATTGCACAGAGCAAATGTTGAAAGTTAACAAATAAAGTTACAGTGGTGTGTTTGAACCCTGTGCAATGCTGTGTTTGCTAATAGGTTGGCAGCAAAAATTTCTCATGCTGATGTGTATGTAGGGCATGTGTGTGATATTCAGCATTAAGGTAGGAGTGACTTTTTGTGTGTGTGTGTGCGGTCTTACTTATGCAGTTAACCTGGCTGGTTAAGTGCTGAATATTTAATTATTTATTTATATCTTGCATTATCCCAAACAAGTTTGCGTTCAATGTGGCTTACAATAAACAGTATAGGATACATAACAAAGAATAATGCATAAGAAAGTAATTTGTTGTAAGAATTCAATTTTGCAGTACAATATCATATAAACATACTGGGATAGCTATGGATGTTTAACATTTAAAACATCTATTATGAGCGAGAAATTGTACATGAAGCAAAGAGAAGGTTAATGGTAAATAGAGTAATAACCAATTCAGGTAATACTTAGTTGTTTGAGATATGATTGTTCTTTGTGAGGGTTTGTTTGAATAGGAACGATTGGAGGATTTTGCGGAATCTAGTATATTCCTGTATATTTCTTATTTTGGGTGGTAAGAAGTTCCACCGTTTGGTTCCAAGGTAAGTGAAGTCTGCGGAGTGGACAGTTTTTTTGTAGATCACTTTTTTGCAATTTGGGAGGTGTAGTATAGTTTCTTGCCTCATATTTAGCGTTTCTTTGAGGTAAGTTTATTAATGGTACCATATAGTCTGGAGCTGTGCCATTTAGGAGTTGAGATAAAGGTACATAATTTGAAGGTAATTCTCGCTTTGATGGGAGGTCAGTGTAATTTGATTTAATAAAGGGGAGTCACTTTCAAAACTAGAGATTTTGTGTTTGAACCTGGCTACAGTGTTTGGAGTTTTTTCAACAGGTACTTTCCTTATATCCAGCATATATGGCATTACAATAGTCAAATTGGGATAATGTTACACTGAATCTTCCAATTTCGGACACTCTAAAAATTCTTGGAGTCACCATTGATCGACACCTAACACTTGAGAATCACGCGAAAAACACAACCAAGAAGATGTTCCACTCAATGTGGAAACTAAAAAGAATAAGACCTTTCTTCCCAAGGACTGTCTTCCGAGGCCTGGTACAATCAATAGTACTTAGTCATTTAGACTACTGCAATGCAAAGAACAAATAATCAAGAAACTTCAGACAGCCCAGAACACGGCAGCTAGATTCATATTCAGTAAAACAAAATATGAGAGTGCTAAACCCCTACGAGAAAAACTGCATTGGCTCCCTCTTAAGGAACGCATCATGTTCAAAATATGTACCCTGGTCCACAAAATCATTCATGTAGATGCTCCAGCCTACATGTCAGACCTGATAGACTTACCGCCTAGGAATGCTAAGAAATCATCCCGCACATTCCTCAACCTTCATTTCCCCAAATGCAAAGGACTAAAATACAAACTAATGCACGCATCAACCTTTTCCTACTTGAGCACACAATTCTGGAACGCGCTGCCGCGCAACTTAAAATCTATCTAGGAACTAAACTTCCGCAAACTATTTAAGACCCATCTCTTTAATAAGGCATACCACAAAGACCAACAAATATGAACGCCTCCACATATACCCAGAATTGTCTTTACTATTTGCTTATTATATTAATATCATGCTTTTCACTATCATGTTACCCAAGAGCCTTCTGTAATACTAAATGTTCAATTCTCATGTATCTCTACTATTCATGATGTATTGTAAGCCAAATTGAGCCTGCAAAGAGGTGGGAAAATGTGGGATACAAACAAAAAAAAACAAAACAGCACCACGGGCCTTTAAAAATGGAACACAGTTCTTTAATGAATGAGCCTTGACAAAAAGACCCGACACGGGCCGTGTTTCGGTGACTAGCACCTGCGTCAGGGGTCACAGTGATGACGTGGAAAACTTGGGGAATAACTTGAATATATTCCTCTACAATATATTATTCCTTACCCCACGTCTCATATAGTAAAAGCTACAAAGCACCAAGGCACTTTCACTTTCATTTGGATACAGAAAGTGAAAGTGCCTTGGTGCTTTGTAGCTTTTACTATATGAGACGTGGGGTAAGGAATAATATATTGTAGAGGAATATATTCAAGTTATTCCCCAAGTTTTCCACGTCATCACTGTGACCCCTGATGCAGGTGCGAGTCACCGAAACACGGCCCGTGTCGGGTCTTTTTGTCAAGGCTCATTCATTAAAGAACTGTGTTCCATTTTTAAAGGCCCGTGGTGCTGTTTTTTTTTTTTTATTTGGACTTTAGTTTGTACTTCGTTCCCTCTCTTTTGTTATATCCAGGATACAAATACAATAAATAAAAAAATTGTACTAATAGTCTGAATGTTTCTGATGAGAAATAGGGTCTGATCCTCTTTAGTTTCCAAAGAGACCTCAAAGATTTTGTGATTACTGAGGAAACTTGAGTATCAAATGTAAAATATTTGTGTCTAATTATACCTAGAATTTTCAGATTATTGTCAGTGGGGAATGAAGTGTTGTCAATTGTGAAACTGTTGTAGTCGTTTTGGTCAAGTAGGTTGGTAATGAACATGAATTTAGTTTTTTCTTTATTTAGCTTTAGTTTGGATTCTGAGGCACAGGTGTCCATCAAATTTAAGCCACGTTGTGCCTTTTGTAAGATGTCTTGAATGTTTTTTTTTTGAAGGTTATGTATATGGTAACATTGTCAGCATATATGAATGTTTTGAATCCTGCTGTTTCTAGTCTGTTTCCTAGTGGTGACATCATTACATTAAACAGAATGGGCGATAATGGAGAGCCCTGGGGGATGCCACAGTCCGCTGACCAATGAGAGGATAAGGTTCCTTTCATTTTCACTTTGTAAGATTTTGATTTCAGGAATCTTTGAAACCATTTATGGACTGTGCCACATATGCCAAAGTTGTCTAGTATGTTTAGTTGGATATTATGATCTACTACATCGAGTGCGCTAGACGTGTCGAACTGCATTATTAAGATCTTAGACCCTATGCTAATTTCTTTTCTGAGATTTGATACTAGGGTAGTAATGACAATCTCGGTGCTATAGCATGTTCTGAAACCTGATTACGATTTGTCTAGTAGGGAGAAATGTGAAAGGTAGTCCAATGTACTCACTCTGCTGCTCCCTAGTTTCTCTCCACACTTGTCCTTCCCTACACCCCTTCCCGTGCACTCCGCTCCATGAATAAATCCTTATCTGTTCCCTTCTCCACTACTGCCAACTCCAGACTTCGCGCCTTCTGTCTCGCTGCACCCTACGCCTGGAATAAACTTCCTGAGCCCCTACGTCTTGCCCCATCCTTGGCCACCTTTAAATCTAGACTGAAAGCCCACCTCTTTAACATTGCTTTTGACTCGTAACCACTCGCCTCCACCTACCCTCCTCTCCTCCTTCCTGTACACATTAATTGATTTGATTTGCTTACTTTATTTTTTGTCTATTAAATTGTAAGCTCTTTGAGCAGGGACTGTCTTTCTTCTATGTTTGTGCAGCGCTGCGTATGCCTTGTAGCGCTATAGAAATGCTAAATAGTAGTAGTAGTTGTTCCAAGATCAGCACCCTTTCCATAAGAGCACATAATAAATCCAGTCTGATCCAATATGTGGAGGATTCCCACTCAGTTTAGAGGAAACGATGCCCACGAGATCATCTAGAAGAATTAGTGTATGTCTAGACTGTACATTCCTAGATCTGTAAGAGGGATGGGTCTCATAGAAATAGATTACACCTGTCGAGCAACTATCATAGGTCTCCAGACTCACCTAATGGCATCCAGAACTTCCAGAATCCGGTTCCATCCTTAAACTTGGACCAGCATTCCAACGAATAAAAGGAACGGTTCAGAATCCATCGGTACCAAAAGGGAAGGAAGCAACAGAATTTGCGAAAGAGAAAAAAGCTCTTCAAGGAATTGGATCAGAAGTGAAGAAATAACAAAATGGAGTGGAGGAGTGGCCTAGTGGTTAGAGCACCAGTGTTGCAATCCAGAAGTGGCTGGTTCAAATCCCACTGCTGCTCCTTGTGATCTTGGGCAAGTCACTTAACCCTCCATTGCCTCGGGTACAAACTTAGATTGTGAGCCCTCCTGGGACAGAGAAATATCCAGTGTACCTGAATGTAACTCACCTTGAGCTACTATTGAAAAAGTTGTCTTTCTTCTATGTTTGTGCAGCACTGTGTATGCCTTGTAGCGCTATAGAAATGCTAAATAGTAGTAGTAGTAATAGTTTGTGCTGCTACTATTCCTTCCATCACCTTTATCAACAAAGGAATAGAGGCTGCTGGTCTGTAGTTTGTTACATCAGTTATGGTGATTGAATTGGTTTTTTTGGTGTTGGTGTTAGGATAATAGAACCTTTATTATCAGGGAAAGTGCTGTGGAATTGTAGGAAGGAGATACAGTGGTGGAAATAAGTATTTGATCCCTTGCTGATTTTGTAAGTTTGCCCACTGACAAAGACATGAGCAGCCCATAATTGAAGGGTAGGTTATTGGTAACAGTGAGAGATAGCACATCACAAATTAAATCTGGAAAATCACATTGTGGAAAGTATATGAATTTATTTGCATTCTGCAGAGGGAAATAAGTATTTAATCCCTCTGGCAAACAAGACCTAATACTTGGTGGCAAAACCCTTGTTGGCAAGCACAGCGGTCAGACGTCTTCTGTAGTTGATGATGAGGTTTGCACACATGTCAGGAGGAATTTTGGTCCACTCCTCTTTGCAGATCATCTCTAAATCATTAAGAGTTCTGGGCTGTCGCTTGGCAACTCGCAGCTTCAGCTCCCTCCATAAGTTTTCAATGGGATTAAGGTCTGGTGACTGGCTAGGCCACTCCATGACCCTAATGTGCTTCTTCCTGAGCCACTCCTTTGTTGCCTTGGCTGTATGTTTTGGGTCATTGTCGTGCTGGAAGACCCAGCCACGACCCATTTTTAAGGCCCTGGCGGAGGGAAAGAGGTTGTCACTCAGAATTGTACGGTACATGGCCCCATCCATTCTCCCATTGATGCGGTGAAGTAGTCCTGTGCCCTTAGCAGAGAAACACCCCCAAAACATAACATTTCCACCTCCATGCTTGACAGTGGGGACGGTGTTCTTTGGGTCATAGGCAGCATTTCTCTTCCTCCAAACACGGCGAGTTGAGTTCATGCCAAAGAGCTCAATTTTGTCTCATCTGACCACAGCACCTTCTCCCAATCACTCTCGGCATCATCCAGGTGTTCACTGGCAAACTTCAGACGGGCCGTCACATGTGCCTTCCGGAGCAGGGGGACCTTGCGGGCACTGCAGGATTGCAATCCGTTATGTCGTAATATGTTACCAATGGTTTTCGTGGTGACAGTGGTCCCAGCTGCCTTGAGATCATTGACAAGTTCCCCCCTTGTAGTTGTAGGCTGATTTCTAACCTTCCTCATGATCAAGGATACCCCACGAGGTGAGATTTTGCGTGGAGCCCCAGATCTTTGTCGATTGACAGTCATTTTGTACTTCTTCCATTTTCTTACTATGGCACCAACAGTTGTCTCCTTCTCGCCCAGCGTCTTACTGATGGTTTTGTAGCCCATTCCAGCCTTGTGCAGGTGTATGATCTTGTCCCTGACATCCTTAGACAGCTCCTTGCTCTTGGCCATTTTGTAGAGGTTAGAGTCTGACTGATTCACTGAGTCTGTGGACAGGTGTCTTTCATACAGGTGACCATTGCCGACAGCTGTCTGTCATGCAGGTAACGAGTTGATTTGGAGCATCTACCTGGTCTGTAGGGGCCAGATCTCTTACTGGTTGGTGGGGGATCAAATACTTATTTCCCTCTGCAGAATGCAAATAAATTCATATACTTTCCACAATGTGATTTTCCGGATTTAATTTGTGATGTGCTATCTCTCACTGTTACCAATAACCTACCCTTTAATTATGGGCTGCTCATGTCTTTGTCAGTGGGCAAACTTACAAAATCAGCAAGGGATCAAATACTTATTTCCACCACTGTATGCCTCTGAAGCAGATTAATGAATATATTAGGAGCTTACTTCATAAGGTAACTAGGACAAGGGTCTAGTATGCATTGGGAGGTTGAATATTTTAGGAGGTAATGTTTTACTGTGTCATGGGTTAACTGGCCAAGTACCAACTCCGTCCCTGGATCACCCCCAAAATAGGCGGTTTTCAGTTCAGCACTCACCAGTTATTTTCAAGGGCACTAACCAGTTAAGTAAAAGCATAAGAACATAAGTGTTGCCATACTGGGACAGACCGAAGGTCCGTCAAGCCCAGTTTCCTGTTTCCAACAGTGGCCAAGCCAGGTCACAAGTACCTGGCAAGATTCCAAAAGAGTAAAACAGATTTTATGCTGCTTAGCCTAGAAATAAGCAATAGATTTTCACAAGTCCATCTTAATAATGGCTTATGGACTTTTAGGAAATTAGCCAAACCTTTTTTTTTAAACACTGCTAAGCTAACTGCTTTTACCATATTCTCTAGCAATGAATTTGAGTTTAATCGCACATTGCATGAAGAAATAATTTCTCTGATTTGTTTTAAATATACAACTTAGTAGCTTCATTGTGTGCCCCCCCTAGTCCTAGTATTTTGGTAAAGAGCAAAGAATTCATATCTAAGCATTCCACTGTACACAATGTTTTATAGACATCTATCATATCTCCCCTCAGCCATCTCTTCTCTAAGCCGAAGAACCCTAGCCTCTTTAGCCTTTCCTCATAGGGAAGTCTTCCCATTCCCTTTATCATTTTCATCGCCCTTCTCTGTACCTTTTCTAATTCTGCTATATCTTTTTTTCAGATGCAGTGACCACAGCATTCGAGGTGTGGTCACACCAGAGAGCGTTACAAAGGCGTTATAATATTCTCATTTTTGTTATCCATTCCTTTCCTAATAATGCCTAACATTATTTGCTTTCTTTAGCCCAGGGGCGTATCTGACCTGCGGCGGTAGGGGGGGCCAGGGCCAGAGTGAGGGGGCACATTATAGCCCCCCCCCCCCCGCCGCCGCCGCCGCCGCCGCCGCCATTGCCGATCCCCCTACCCCCAGCCGCTGCCATTGCCAACCCTCCCCCTCCGTTGCTCGCCTACCTTCGCTGGCGGGGGACCCCAACCCCCGCCAGCCGAGGTCCGCGTCCTCCTGCCGCTGCCGGCTGCCTTTGGTCCTTTCATTTTTCCATTGAAGCTGGCGCCGCCGCCGACGAAAAAGTTTCTTTTGAATCTGACGTCGCTGCACGTTGCACGTTGTACGTGCAGGACGTCAGACTCAGAAACAATTTCTGAGTCTGACGTCCTGCACGTACAACGTGCAGCGACGTCAGATTCAAAAGAAACTTTTTCGGCGGCGCCGGCGCCAGCTTCAAAGGAAAAATGAAAGGACCAAAGGCAGCCGGCAGCGGCAGGAGGACGCGGACCTCGGCTGGCGGGGTTGGGGTCCCCCGCCAGCGAAGGTAGGCGAGCAACGGAGGGGGAGGGTTGGCAGCGGTAGGGGGGGCCAGGGCGAAATCTGCGGGGGCCCAGGCCCCTGAGGCCCCACGCAGATACGCCCCTGCTTTAGCCACAGCTGCACACTGAGCAGAGGGTTTTCAGTGTATCATCAGTGTTGACACCTTGATTGTTTTCCTGGACAGTTAACCCTGACAGGTGATCTAATTGGCCAGGGGCCGTTTCTGGCCAGTTAAATCGCTTTAAATATTGACCCCCTTGGTGTCAAACAGTTTTCATGCCAGGATATAGCTATAGCCAGAGATTTAAAAAATTCTTGCCTTGGACAGTAATTTCGTTAGTAAAGCCATGGTCTTATCTTCCATTTTGTCGTGCAGTTTCCCTTACAAAGAGTAATTTTCAGACTTGATCACCCACAGCCTTCACACCAGTTTCAAAGGGAAACATTTTCCTTTTGTAAGGACCTTTTCCATGTGAACATATGTGCACATAAGTTCCACCTCCTCCCTAGCCCTGCTCATAGGAATGCTTTTCCTATATGTGCATGTAGCGTAAGTTTATATACACGTAGTATGGTGGCCACTTCTGAACATAAATCCCTGTGTTCGGTTGTAGAAGCACATAACTTGCATGTCCCTGTGGTACCGGGAGATCTGCGGGAACTGCAGTTTAGTTAGGGGACTCTTGATGCACTTTGACGTTTGAATGAATATTGCAAATTGTTATTAGCAGTGCAGTAATTTTTAAGAGCAGTTCCTCCTTTTCATACCCCTCCTTTATCCTTCAAGATAGGGCAAGGAGGACCTTGGGGAGGAGTTAATGAATGCACAAAAAAAAGAACCATTTTATTTTCAAAACCATTGCCTTAGGGCAGCTTTGCCGCTAGTGGCAGACAGATGTTTGCTGCATCATGATATCTCTGCATTGACTCTGTAGTGTTAGCAGATTTCTCAGCAGGATTCTTACCAAAGTAAAGTACTTTTATTAAGAAAATGATCATGTCTTAGGTTCTGCCTCAGTCTTCTACTCCGTCTGGGCTGTTTCAGAGTCTTAAGGTGTCCAAAATGATGCATGTGGGAAAGAGGAACCCGAATTATAGCTACATAATGCAAGGTTCCACGTTAGGAGTCACCGACCAAGAAAGGGATCTTTCGTCGTTGATGATACGTTGAAATCTTCTCAGTGTGCTGCGGCAGCTAAGAAAGCAAATAGAATGTTAGGTGGTATTAGGAAACAAATGGGAAACAAAAATGAGGACATTATAATGCCTTTGTATTGCTCCATGGTGCGACTTCACCTCGAATACTGTGTGCAGTTCTGGTCACCGCATTTTAAAAAAGATAATAATGGAATTAGAAAAGGTGCAGAAAAGGGTGACAAAAATGATAAAGGGGATAGGACGACTTCCCTATGAGGAAAAGCTAGGGCTCTTCAGCTTAGAGAAAAGACAACTGAGGGGAGATATGATAGAGGTCTATAAAATAATGAGTGGAGTGGAACAGGTAGACTTGACTCGCTTCTTTACTCTTTCCAAAAATACTAGGACTAGGGGGCACACAATGAAGCTACTAAGTAGTAAAATTAAAACAAATTAGAGAAAATATTTCTTCACTCAACGTGTAATTAAACTCTGGAATTCATTGCCAGAGAATGTGGTAAAAGCAGTTAGCTTAGCAGGGTTTAAAAAAGTTTTGGTTAACTTCCTATAAGAAAGTTCATAAGCCATTATTAAGATGGACTTGGGGAAAATCCACGGCTTATTTCTAGGATAAGCAGCATAAAATGTATTGTACTGTTTTGGGATCTTGCCAGGTACTTGTAACCTGGATTGGCCACTGTTGGAAACAGGATGCTGGGCTTGATGGACCTTCGGTCTGTCCCAGTATAGCAACACTTGCGTTCTTATGACTTGCTTTTAATCATTAGTGCAGACGAGCGATGGAGACAGTGATAGATGGCACCAGTCAATTTAAGCGGATATATTTTTTTGAGAATAATTTGACCTGAAAAATCCTGAATCAGGTTGTGTTCTTACATTATTTCTGGTGCCAGGCATCCCATCCCTTGGAATCCTTTGAGAGGTGGGATTTCTCATCTCTGCATATTCTGTATGCCGGGGAAGAAACGCAGGTTCAGCATAAAGAAGTACTGAACACGTTCTCTTCTTACTGTGTGATGTTAAATAAAACCTGAGTTTTCCCTTACCTTCAGAATCTGTTCATTTTGCTTTGATTAGTTAAGCACAAGTTCCTCAGCATAATTGCATTGCCACCAGGCTTTAACAGGAAACATGGCAAGAGAATAGTCTTTGTTGCTTTTGGTGAAATTGCTCACACCAAAGAGGATATAGAACATTTTATAAGAAAACTAGGAAAAAATGCCCGTTTCTGAGCGCAATGAAACGGGCGCTAGCAAGGGGCCCCCTCCCTCCGTCCCTCTGAGCTACTTGCCTTGTTGGGGGTTGGCGTTCACCTCGCGTTTTGGCCCTCCGAGTGTTATAGCTCCGCCCTGGACGTCATGACGTTTTGACGCGAGGGCGGTGCAGACCCTCCCTCCGTCCCTCCGAGCTATTTGCGTTGTTCGGGGTTCGCGTTCGTCTCGCGTTTCGGCCCTCCGAGTGTTATAGCTGCGCCCTCGACGTCATGAATTTTTGACGCGAGGGCGGTGCAGACACTCCAGGGCACACCAGATATCTCGGGCACCTCAACTTCCGTGGAGGCTTCAGAACGTTGGGGTTGCCTTTTATATAGAGAGATTAACCTGTGTTTTCTAGTTCTTGGAGTAAAGCCAGCTTTCCCAGGCTGAGGGAATATTCTGAATGAGAGAGAATGTATTGTTCATGTTCATTTGTGGGAGAAGAGACATAAGTCAGTTCTCTTCAGTTTTTTATTTTATTTTTTTTTTTTTGAAGGGGAATGAAAAAAAACAGATGAAGTGGCAGTTTCTTCCTACACTTGTATACAAGACTATTGTTGTTCCCACCTAAAATGTAAATTGTAAACCAGTTTGAACCGAAACTTGTTTTTGGATAACAGTGGGATACAAGAATGCATAAATAAATCCAAGCTCAGCTGGAAGAATGGGTTGGGATCCGACCTCATGAGCCTTCATTTACAACATCTTGGAATTTTTATTTTCTCTCCTGTTTATCACCCTCCTAAAACAGCCCAACCATGAAAGTGATAGCCCTTGGCCACAAACAACAGTGTGCCTCTCTCTGGATCTTGGCTAGCATGAACTCTAGTCTGGCCACTAGGTGTCACTGCTGAGTAATGAGTGAGACTCCTCTCCCTGCCTCTCCCCTGGGACT
Source organism: Microcaecilia unicolor (assembly GCF_901765095.1). Classification (NCBI taxonomy): domain Eukaryota; kingdom Metazoa; phylum Chordata; class Amphibia; order Gymnophiona; family Siphonopidae; genus Microcaecilia; species Microcaecilia unicolor. The sequence goes on along the minus strand of NC_044034.1, from coordinate 43,515,754 downwards.
CTGAATTCTGCTGTTGAACTATCCTCAGCTGGCCCGGGGAATGTAAGGACTGATCCGGGAATAGAACAGCTGAGCTGCTCTTCCATCTTGTTTGCACAAAGTTCAGGGATACACCAGATAAGTCCTTGAAAGAAAGTGGAATATTAGATGCCGTAGCTCCTGAGTATTTCATGTCTGCCAGGAACTGAAGATCGGACACATGGGAGGCTTATGTGCAAGGCTTAATTTGTAGAAGGAACTGTGGAATGGGGAAGGGGAGGGCAGGTAGGCTAAGGACGACAGCAAGAGGCGAAGGGGGGCTAGATTAGAGAGCAGAGTCGCTGTTCCGTGCACAGTCCCCTCCTCTTCCCTGCAGGCTGCCTAGAAGAGAGAAACCGGAGCAGAACATCCATGCTGCTCTAGAGTCTGAAAAGAAGTGGTAGAATTGTGTTCCAGGCCATTCCCCTGGAAATAAAGCCCTGGCTTGTGGGTTAGGGCACACAAATCTTTGCTTGGTTTTGAATTGGGCTCTGTTTTGCTTGAAGAACAACACCACAGTGTGGCTTCCTTTTTGCACAGACAGGGCAGCCCATAGGAGCCAACTTTTCAATATGATTGGGGGGTGCTCAAGTTGGCACAAATTTACTAAGGCCATATAAAGGAAATGAAAGCATGATGGGTTGTGAACACAAGTGATCAGGCTGTCTTTTAAATGAAGACCACAGCAGGTGGCACACACACCGGGAGGACTTGTGGGTAAAAGCAGTGGCGTAGCCACAGGCGGGCCGGGGCCTACCCACTTTGTACTCGGGCTCACCCAAAATTGTGACACTCTTGCTGTGGTTGGTGGGGATCCTCAAACCTTGCCAGCTGAAGATTTTCTCTCCTTGGGTAGCCAGTGCTCATCCCAAATGTCAGCCAGCAGCACTTGCCTTGAGCTTTTGCAGAGACCAGCCCTTCTGCACATGCTCAGTTTTTGCACTTGCAAAAGCACTGAGCATGCAAGGCCTGCCGTCAACAGCATCAGTTTGAGGCAAGTGCTGCTGGGTTTGAGGATCCCCGCCAGCTCAAGTGTTTAATATTTGGGGTTTGTGGGCAGGGAGGGGTGGAGAGAGGAGCAAACCAGGGGGGGGGGGGGGCAATTCCATGCCCGCCCACCCAAAATTAGCCATCTGGCTATGCCCCTGTGTAAAAGAAATGCTAGGGGTACCACTGCAAATCCCACCAGTCTGTCTTCCTCACCTTCCACAACTCATCGCCACAGTTTACCGTCCTACTCCCAGCCCATCTCACCCCTTACTTTCTTCCAAACTCTACCCATCTCTCCTGTAACCTCTTCTTGCTGCTGCCATCATGTTTCTTTGGGATGATACAGCATAGTGAGCCTACTTAGTCCAACATAACTGTCTTCCCATAAGATGTAATATGTAATATCTTTAAAATTGCAGAAGCCTCTGAGTCTCAGATTGAGTGGAGGAGTGGCCTAGTGGTTAGGGTGGTGGACTCTGGTCCTGGGGAACTGAGTTCGATTCCCACTTCAGGCACAGGCAGCTCCTTGTGACTCTGGGCAAGTCACTTAACCCTCCATTGCCCCATGTAAGCCGCATTGAGCCTGCCATGAGTGGGAAAGCGCAGGGTACAAATGTAACAAACATAAAATAGATACTATTGGAGATTCTACATGGAATGTTGCTACTATTGGACATTCTATATGGAATGTTGCTATTCCACTAGCAACATTCCATGTAGAAGGCTGCGCAGGCTTCTGTTTCTGTGAGTCTGACGTCCTGCATGTACGTGCAGGACGTCAGACTCACAGAAGCCTGCGCGGCCACATTGGTGATCTGCAAGGGCCGACTTCTACATGGAATGTTGCTAGTGGAATAGCAACATTCCATGTAGAATCTCCAATAATAGCAACAGTGGAGGAGTGGCCTAGTGGTTAGGGTGGTGGACTTTGGTCCTGGGGAACTGAGGAACTGAGTTCGATTCCCACTTCAGGCACATGCAGCTCCTTGTGACTCTGGCAAGTCACTTAACCCTCCATTGCCCCATGTAAGCCGCATTGAGCCTGCCATGAGTGGGAAAGCGCGGGGTACAAATGTAACAAAAATAAAATAGATACTATTGGAGATTCTACATGGAATGTTGCTATTCCACTAGCAACATTCCATGTAGAAGGCTGCGCAGGCTTCTGTTTCTGTGAGTCTGACGTCCTGCACGTACGTGCAGGACGTCAGACTCACAGAAGCCTGCGCGGCCACATTGGTGATCTGCAAGGGCCGACTTCTACATGGAATGTTGCTAGTGGAATAGCAACATTCCATGTAGAATCTCCAATAATAGCAACAGTGGAGGAGTGGCCTAGTGGTTAGGGTGGTGGACTTTGGTCCTGGGGAACTGAGGAACTGAGTTCGATTCCCACTTCAGGCACATGCAGCTCCTTGTGACTCTGGGCAAGTCACTTAACCCTCCATTGCCCCATGTAAGCCGCATTGAGCCTGCCATGAGTGGGAAAGCGCGGGGTACAAATGTAACAAAAATAAAATAGATACCATTGGAGATTCTACATGGAATGTTGCTATTCCACTAGCAACATTCTATGTAGAAGGCTGCGCAGGCTTCTGTTTCTGTGAGTCTGACGTCCTGCACGTACGTACGTGCAGGACGTCAGACTCACAGAAGCAGAAGTCTGCGCAGCCACATTGGTGATCTGCAAGGGCCGACTTCTACATGGAATGTTGCTAGTGGAATTGCAACATTCCATGTAGAATCTCCAATAGTAGCAACAGTGGAGGAGTGACCTAGTGGTTAGGGTGGTGGACTTTGGTCCTGGGGAACTGAGGAACTGAGTTCAATTCCCACTTCAAGCACAGGCAGCTCCTTGTGACTCTGGGCAAGTCACTTAACCCTCCATTGCCCCATGTAAGCCGCATTGAGCCTGCCATGAGTGGGAAAGCGCGGGGTACAAACGTAACAAAAATAAAATAACTGCTATAGGTAGGACTTTAAAGCAAAGAGCATAGTAAATGACAGCGGATAAAGACCTGTACGGTCCATCCAGTCTGCCCAACAAGATAAACTCATTTTACATGGTATGTGATACTTTATATGTATACCCGAGTTTGTTTTGTCCTTGTCATTCTCAGGGCACAGACCGTAGAAGTCTGCCCAGCACTGTTCTTGTACTAAGTTCTGAAGCTAACGTCGAAGCCCCTTAAAATTTACACTCCAACCCATCCCTATCTATTTAGTCACGATCAGGGCATAGACCGTGGAAGTCTGGCCAGCTCCCGTTTTGTTTCCCAATTTCTGGCGTCGCCAATCCAGAACACAAAAAGGACCAAGAGCCTTCAAAAACGGGACAGGTCCTTTTATTTCACAGCGTTAATCCGTCAATCACACAGTCTTGGACATCAGTGACCTGACACGGGGGCCGTGTTTTGGCGCACAGCGCCTGTGTCAGTGGTTACTTGGCGTCGTCAATACAACGTAAACTTGCCCAGCATATCAGCTGAAGGCAAAAAATAGGAACCTTGTCCAGATGCTGTGTCTAGATCCCAAAGTGATGTAGCCTCTTGTCTCTTTCAAATCAGCTGCCTTCCTATCTTTTTTTTTTTTTTTTTTTTTTTTTAGCTGTCATCACTGCCTAAAAGCTTCTGAGCCGCCATGTTAGATCGCACCCTCCAATCTGCACCAAATCAACTAAGCAACTGACATTTGTTATGGTCGCCTAAGCCAGAGCGTGTGTGCGCTCTCTGTGTGCCTTCATTGTGCCTGGTGGCATCGCTTTCTCCTGAATTTCTGCATTGCTGACACTCATTTTGGAAACCTGGTCTCAAAACTTTATGGCAGATGCAAACTGTTTTTGAACTTAGCAATGAAAGATTCTTACTTTTTATTTGTGCTTTCTGATTTTTTTTATTTTTTTTTTTAATAAAAAATCGGCAGGTTCCACCAAAAAGCCTCAGACTTTGATATATTGCCCATGTCCAACAGAGGGAGATAGAAGAAGAAAAAAAACCCCTCTGATGTACCCCTTGTTTTGGCTTGATCTGTTGCTGTGCATTATCACTTTATCTTCTGACTCATTTGATCTAGAACAAGCACATTTTCAGGACAGGCTATACCTATAAAGTGCAATAATGTTTCCCATGAAAACTTGTGGCTCTAGCTCACAATGTTAAAAAAAAAAACAGAATCATGAACCTTTGCACCTATCAAAGGTTCGCAATTTAGCCAACAGCATTGGACTTCCTCATAAATTTTGTAAAATTTAAATGCTCAGGAATAACTTGTATAAAAGTTTGTACCTTTGGGTAGCTTGCCAGGTGCCCTTGATCTGGATTGGCCGCTGTCAGGGACAGGATGCTGGGCTCGATGGACCTTTGGTCTTTTCCTAGTATGGCATTACTTATGTACTTATGTATTGAAATGAAGACTGCCTTGTGCAGTAAGGGGGTATTTTACTTAGGCGTGCGCTAAATGCCAAAGATGCGCATAGGAATGCATTGGCGTCTTTAGCATTTAGCGCCCGCTAAAAACGCCAGCGCGCATTAGTAAAAGACCCCCTAAAGTTCTCCAATATTTAAATATCTGGTGAGGAGTTAAACGCACTGGGGAAAAACAGCCGAGTCCCACAACCCCCTGGTAGACCATCCCAGTTTGTAACTTAGGGGTCCTTTTTTTTAAGTTGCGCCAACAGATTTAGTGCACGCTAAATGCCATACAGCCCATTATATTCCCGTGTGCTGCTTGGCATTTAGCACTACTTAGTATATGGAGTGGAGGAGTGGCCTAGTGGTTAGGGTGGTGGACTTTGGTCCTGGGGAACTGAGTTCAATTCCCGACACAGGCAGCTCCTTGTGACTTTGGGCAAGTCACTTAACCCTCCATTGCCCCATGTAAGCCACATTGAGCCTGCCATGAGTGGGAAAGCACAGCATACAAATGTAACAACAATAAAAGGACCCCTTGGTTACAAACTGGAATGGTCTACCAGGGGGTTGTGAGACTCAGCTGTTCTTCCCCATTGGGCTTACCTCCTCACCAGATATTTAAATATTGAAGAGAGTGCAGTGGGATTTGAACCCTGGTTCTCAGCCTGCTACTCCAATTAGGCTACTCCTTCAGTCAAGCTGTCTTTTTTTTTTTTTTTTTGTATTATTTTTCCTTCTAGATCTAGTTTGATGTGAGAGAAAAAGTGAGGAGAGATTCAGACGTTGAAAGGAATGAAGCAGTAGATAAAATACAACTAGCCTCTAGGGGAGATAAGTTCATTATGTATTAATCATGCCCTCTCACAGTCGCCATCATCATTTTGAAACGCTAAACCTAACAAGGCAGAACAGCTAAAAGTGCTGAAAATGAAAGAGTCTGCCTTGCATCAGGGTGAAATGCAAGGCTCCCCAGATGGTTCTCAAAAGTCAGGAAGTTAAGAAAGGCACAACGTTATCGCTGGAGATAATTTATTTTTCTTTTTTTTCCGTTCAATAAATGTGGCTGGGAAAAAAAAATTCTAAGCATTTTTGAAGATTTGGCTTCAGATGTAGAAAGTTTTTCAGATGATTTGGAGCAGTGGCGATAACATATGAAGAAAAGAGAATGTGCTCTTAGATTCGTAAGAGGATAATTTATCAATTCAGGAGGAAACATGCAAAAGAAGAAAGATCTGGAGCAGAAAACATTGAGATTTAGTAAAAGATGTTATGAGAATATTACCTTTTGTAGCAGCCACTGGAGAAAGGTCACGATGCTGAGACTATTTTTTTTTTTGCAGAGGTAAAAAAAAACCCCAAAACATTAATGTCTTTACATGAAGCAGTTGGAGGTAATTGCAGAGGGATAGAAGATTCCAGAAATGTGTTTTTGTAAATGACTCTTGACGCTTTATACAGTGAAGAAAGATGGAGCATAAGATTAGTTGCAGGAGAGTGTTTCAAAAGCCCTATAAGCAGGAGAGTGTTGGCTATGAAGAAAATGTTTGACCCGGTCACTGTCCAAAAAAAAAAAAAAGGAGAAAAATCCAAACACTTCCACAGAACACACAACAGGAGAGCAAAAAAAATGTGGGAGTAAAGTATGGGTAAAAACTTTGACAAATTCACAGTCCCAAATTGATGTGGGTCAGTCTACAAAGGTGCATTTGTCAATAAAGTTTCCTTCTGTTTGTTTTAAAAGTAGTGATCATTGTAACATAGTAACATAACATAGTAGATGACGGCAGAAAAAGACCTGCATGGTCCATCCAGTCTGCCCAAGACAAACTCATATGTGTATACCTTACCTTGAATTTGTACCTGTCCTTTTCAGGGCACAGACCATATAAGTCTGCCCAGCAGTATTTCCCGCCTCCCATCACCGGCTCTGGTACAGACCGTATAAGTCTGCCCTCCCCTATCCTCGCCTCCCAACCACCAACCCCTCTTCCCCCCACCTGCTCCGCCACCCAATTTCAGCTAAGCTTCTGAGGATCCATTCCTTCTGCACAGGATTCCTTCATGCATATCCCACGCATGTTTGAACTCCGTTACCGTTTTCATCTCCACCACCTCCCGTGGGAGGGCATTCCAAGCGTCCACCACCCTCTCCGTGAAAAAATACTTCCTGACATCTTTCCTGAGTCTGCCCCCCTTCAATCTCATTTCATGTCCTCGTGTTCTACCGCCTTCCCATCTCCGGAAAAGATTTGTTTGCGGATTAATACCTTTCAAATATCTGAACGTCTGTATCATATCACCCCTGTTCCTCCTTTCCTCCAGGGTATACATGTTCAGGTCAGCAAGTCTCTCTTCATACGTCTTGGAACGCAAATCCCATACCATCCTCGTTGCTTTTCTTTGCACCGCTTCCATTTTTTTAACATCCTTCGCAAGATACGGCCTCCAAAACTGAACACAATACTCCAGGTGCACCTGCAGATTCCTCTATGTATGGAACAGTTTTTCTCCACTCGACCCTGCTAATAATAATGCAGTAACTGGTTACCGTATGCTTTGTTAGGTTTTAGTATGAAACTGGTCCATCTGTATTGTGTTCAACCCTACCTAGTGGATTAGTCTTGCTGTGGTATGGCTGGAGCAGGTATAATAGGACAAGAGAAATAGTTAAGGGCCAACACTACCCCTAACAAACCCAACAGCAGATCTGTAATGTCTTAGCGATTAATAACTGCTACGTATTTTTGAAGTAGAGAAAATTGAATAATGTCTCTTGCCAAGTCTTGTTGAGTATAACTAGATCATCTGTAAGTCAGGTGATTTGCTACTCTTGAAGTAAGAAAAGAAGGGAAAAATTATGCTGCTCGGGATAAAAACGGGCCCATTTTGGAGGGTAAAGTATTGCTGGATCTGAGTGTGAACGCCGGCAGGATTCAGCGCAACTGGTCTGAGCATAGTCAGATGACATGGTTCCTCTTGAAACCATGGGAATGTGGTTGTGCAGGCGTGCTGATGGAAGAAACGTGACTCCACTTGCAGAAGGACTATGTGGATTGTCAACCAGCAGCACCAGAGGGGGAATCGCCTTTTCATGGTATGGACTTTAGAAGGTGGTGGAGATCGGGGAAGTGAGTCTGTTGCTCCAAGTAGAAAGAAGGCTTTGAGGTGACCATGTTAACACTGAGGGAATCTGTACAGAAAACCTTCCTCCCCTCCACCGTCCCCCCTCCCCCCATCCTCCCCAGTGATAAACCTTGGTGTGTTTTGTAATGTTACTGCTGAATTTGAAAATGTTTTTCTTCCACTTGGGTGACTAGGGTCAGCGGTTTTTGTAAGGTAGGCTATGAACATTTGTACACAACTTTTTCAGACTGTTTTTCTATCTCGTTTCTTGTCTGTTTCTAGGACAGGGTTTCCTGAATCTTATGTGGGTCACACCATCAGATTTATAGTATATTCATAGTGAATATGTATGAGAAACATTTGTGTGCATGAAAGACTTGAAAGCTTAATTTCTCAACTATTTATAACAGTTTTATCGCATGTATATTCATTGTTTGAAAATTGAATAATGTCTCTTGCCAAGTCTTGTTGAGTATAACTAGATCATATGTAAGTCAGGTGATTTGCTACTCTTGAAGTAAGAAAAGAAGGGAAAAATTATGCTGCTCGGGATAAAAACGGGCCCATTTTGGAGGGTAAAGTATTGCTGGATCTGAGTGTGAACGCCGGCAGGATTCAGCGCAACTGGTCTGAGCATAGTCAGATGACATGGTTCCTCTTGAAACCATGGGAATGTGGTTGTGCAGGCGTGCTGATGGAAGAAACGTGACTCCACTTGCAGAAGGACTATGTGGATTGTCAACCAGCAGCACCAGAGGGGGAATCGCCTTTTCATGGTATGGACTTTAGAAGGTGGTGGAGATCGGGGAAGTGAGTCTGTTGCTCCAAGTAGAAAGAAGGCTTTGAGGTGACCATGTTAACACTGAGGGAATCTGTACAGAAAACCTTCCTCCCCTCCACCATCCCCCTCCCCCCATCCTCCCCAGTGATAAACCTTGGTGTGTTTTGTAATGTTACTGCTGAATTTGAAAATGTTTTTCTTCCACTTGGGTGACTAGGGTCAGCGGTTTTTGTAAGGTAGGCTATGAACATTTGTTCACAACTTTTTCAGACTGTTTTTCTATCTCGTTTCTTGTCTGTTTCTAGGACAGGGTTTCCTGAATCTTATGTGGGTCACACCATCAGATTTATAGTATATTCATAGTGAATATGTATGAGAAACATTTGTGTGCATGAAAGACTTGAAAGCTTAATTTCTCAACTATTTATAACAGTTTTATCGCATGTATATTCATTGTTTGTCTCAGTTACTCATTTATTCAGAGAGTATGACTTCTCTGGAGTTACCAGGACAAGTCTAGCGCTTTCCAAGCCAGTATTTTAGATTGCCTTCAATTTATTTCTGCTACCTTTATTGGATTAATGTTGGCTGTAATTAATGTATCTTTTCTCCTATGTATTTTTAGAAGGTTTTTAGCTTTCAGCCAAGAGAGATGACTCAGTCTTGATATGAAACTTTTCTTACTCATCTCAACTTTGCTTTAGTGCTTGTGCCTGGTTTAGTAACTTTTTACAAAGTAATAATGTGTATGTTCCTTTTGGCTTCTCTCGCTATAGGTTTGATTTAAAAGGCACAATTTAGCTGTTCAAGGCTTGGTGACTGAATTGCATGCTCATCTCTGAAAAATCAATATTACAAAGGCCACACAGATTGGAGGGGGAGGGAGGGAGGGGGAGGGGCCCTGGAGGGGCTTTCATACCTGCACAATAAACCCGTGTGTGAGAGCCATGTGTAGTAGTGGCTTTGCTGTCCTGGGATTGTTCAACCCTGAAAATAGAATTTGCCAACGTGTCTGTGTCCTGCCCATTCGGGCTTCCTGATAACTCCTATTCTGAGCATGCACAGCGTTGCCACACTTAGCGATTGACTGTCCTGCGCATGCCCTGGTGCTTTCCCTTCCGAGCAGAATGGTAAAAGTCTGTGCTGCTCATTTGCATGCAATTTCTTTAGTGAATCGCCCGCTATTTTCACCTCAGCAATTTTTACGGTGTTGGAAATAACGAATGGTTCTTTCCGGGGATTTTTGTGCACTTGGGCCCTTAAACCTCCATTATTTCTGGTACAAACTTATGCCTATGTCTACTAAGGTGCGCTATGGGCGCATTAGTGTTTTTGCTATATGCTAACGCACCCATAGAAATGTATAGGCACGTTAGCGTTTAACGCTCCTTAAATTTAAAGGTGTGTTAGAAACGCGAACGCACCTTAGTAAACATACCATTTAGATTGTGAGCCCTCTGGAGCAGGGACATAGCTACTGTACCTGAATGTGACTCACCTTGAGCTATAACTGAAAAAAGGTGTGAGCTAAATCCAAAATCCCTTTGCACTTTCCTCTTCCTCTTCCCATCTCTGCAGCAAATTAGACCATGGGGCATTGCAGTTGTCTGCTCTGCACAGCAGAGAGTGGTTGTTTTAGGTCACGATAGCTGTCTTTCACAGCACCAAGAACAGCACGCTTACCGCCAAATTCTAGAAAAGTCACTTAAGAATTGCATGCGCAAATTTGGGTGCGTGCCCAATTTGTGCATGCAACTTAATTGGATAACAAGCTAATACCGATAATTTGTTAACAAGCAATTGGCACTAATTAGATTTTAGGTGTGATTTCAAAAAGAGGGCACAGAAATGGGAAGGTCATGGGCAGAATGGGAGCATTCCTAAAATTTGCATGGATAGTTATAGAATAATGGGATGCGCGCTTAATTTAGGTGCGAATTTGTACAGTGTTTCAGTTGGTGCAGATGGGCACGCCTAAAGTTAGATTCAATTCCCGGGTGTAAGTGCTATTCTGTAAACCGCGCCTAACTTTTTAATTGTGGTTTATTGAATAACTAGTAAAAAAGGCCCGTTTCTTATACAAATGAAACGGGCGCTAGCAAGGTTATCATGTAATGGCGATTATGTTTTAAGGGAACCTTGCAGAAACAGGAAATGAGGGCGGGGCCAGAGGCAGAGCTGAGAGAAGGGAAGGCAGGCTGAAGCGCCGAGCATGCTCGCCTTTCACTGCTGCCACTGGACCCCGAGGTAAGAACTTTTAAAATTCTGGGCGGCACGCAGGAAGGCGAGGAGCAGTCAAAGGACTGGGAGAAGAGGGCGGGCAGCGGTTGGGCTGGCTGGGAACTTCCATTCTGGGACTTTGGGCGGGTCAAATATTGGGGGTGCGCGAGCACCCACGGAGTCGGCGCCTATGCCTCCATGTCCAGCGATTCTTCCCTCCCTCCCTCCCTCCCTCCCCTCGCGATTCTCTCCTCCCCTCGATTTGTACCTGAACATTCTCTGGCTGGCTGGCGCTGTCTTCCCTTCCCTCTCACTGTTCCGCCCTCTGACGTCATTACATTTTGACGCGAGGGCGGGGCAATGAGTGGTTATGGATGTTACGAGCCCATCCAGACATAAAACGTTGGAGGTGCAAATTATTATATAGGATAGGATGCTGTTTTTGGCACCAATTTTTTGGGGCGTCTTTTACCCCTTAATGACCTGAAATTTGGTATCCTGAATGTCTGGTGGTGACCCCAGGTAAGAAGTGCTGGAAAGTGTTCAAGCTCTCGATGGCCTAATTGTAAGTTGCCTTTGGGCCAGAACTGAAAGATGTTTAGGCACACTGAGCTCTAAAGAGCAGGTGAAATCCCAGAGTTTCATGTGCTTGTGCTGGTAGTGAGGAGCGCTGTTCTGGTGAGGCGAAGTCAGTCGGTGATAATTCTCACCGTGGGCAACTCCAGGATAGAGAAAAAGCTGCTCATAAGTCTTTGAACTTGCTTGATGCTTTCTGCAGTATCATCTGTTAGGCAGAGGGCAGTGTGCCAATAGCTGACACTGGCGACAGTTGAATTATGGTTTATTTATTGCAGTAAAGCAATTAAAAGAATGAGGTTTAAAAAAAAAGCGTTAGCAACTTAACCCCATAGGCAGGAATAGTTTAATTGCATAGCGTAGTAACAAGACTCCAGGAAAATGTCTTTTCTTTTTTTACTTTAATGCAGTGAAATAGAGCATGACAGAAGAGAAACTTCATAGTCTGTAAATGCTTATGAAATCCTACTATTATGGTCACACTGTGTTTTAGTCTCGCTGCCTCTTTGAGGTTCTGGTTCGGTTGCAGTTGTTACTTACACATCAGTGTGTTAACACCTCCAGCTGATCTGTTTTTGTTTTATATGTAAAATTTTAATGAGCATTATGCTCCGCACTCCCCCCAAATCCCCATTGCTTTACCATGGCAGACTGTCAGAGGCTGTGGAACATGTGACAGATTGAGGGAGAAACTGAAGCACTTGACACTTCCCAAGCAATGCCCGTTCCCACCCGCAATCCCCTTTTTTCCATGCCTATCTGCTCCGTACATACACTCACATCCCTAAACCCTGTTTATTTATTTATTTGTTGCACTTGTATCCCACATTTTCCCACCTATTTGCAGGCTCAATGTGGCTTACAGAGATCTGTTATGGCTTCGCCATACCAGGGCAAGAATACAGTTGGTATTATACAGAAGTCAAGGAAAACAAGTAGTTATAGAAAGATACATTCTGAGTAGAGGTAGATAGGTGTTGTTTCGTAGGTAGTTATGGGTTCTCCTGGTAGGCCTTGTTGAATAGATATGTTTTCAGGGATTTGCGGAAGTTGGTTAATTCGTTTATCGTTTTCAGGCGCTTTGGGAGTGAATTTCACAACTGCGTACTTTTGTAGGAAAAGCTGGTTGCGTGTGTTTATTTTGTATTTTACTTCTTTGCAGCTGGGGAAGTGTAAGTTAAGAAAGGTGCGGGAGGATCTCTTAGCATTTCTTGGTGGTAGATCCACGAGGTCTAGCATGTAAGTTGGGGCATCTCCGTAAATGATTTTATGGACCATCGTGCAGATCTTGAACGTGATACGTTCTTTAAGTGGAAGCCAGTGTAGATTCTTTCTTAAGGGTTTTGCACTTTCAGACATACATACTCTACCCATTTCTCATAGCCCATCCCCATATATGCATTCATCTCCACACGCACTCACGCACGCAACAAGACATCTAAGATTTGTCACTGTTCATGTATGTGGGTGTGTGTAGCTCATTTTTCCCTGCTTGTTTGATTAAAATTTGAATTTACTCCATAATTGTTGGCTGCCTATTAAGATATTTCATTGTATTATACAGACAGGAGCATCATATCTCAGTTATTTGAATGTTCTAATGTCTATTAATATTTTATTTGTATCTGTGTTACACGAATGTTCTTTCCATGGTGTCTATTATGATGTATCATTTGTACTCTGCTGTCATTTATCATATTTCTGTTATACAATTCTACTATGCTGTTTAATATGCTCATTTATGATATTGTTAACCTTTTATATGTAGGATTCAATTTGCCGCCTTCACATTTTCTTCATTGATTGTATTTATGGTTATGTTTAACCATTTTACTATTGTTAACGCTGTTAATAAAATTATAACTTTTTCTCAAACTGTACCTGCTGTACACCACCTTGAATGAATCTCTTCATAAAGGTGGTTAATAAATTTAATTAAATAATACTGTCGTGTGTCTGAGAAAATTGAGTTAGTGCTTCAGTTTTGCCCTAGGCTAAGGTGGTGGAGAACGACGGGTGACTTCTGTAACGAAGCATTTACCAACATTCTGCAGCGTCTGACTCCCACAGAGCACCACAGACTTAACGGAGGACGTACCACACATTTACACCCCTACTTTCTAAGCTGCTATCTCTCTGTTACTCCATGGTTGCAAGTGGAAGAGCCGTATTGAAAGCATAGCGTGTACTCCAGTCTGAGAACTCAGTCAACCTCTTCTACGAATCTGTGTTAGGATTTCTTTAGGATTAGGATTTATTTACTGCCTCTTTGAAGATATTCACTCAAGGCAGCGTACAGCAAGTATAAGTCAGACTGACAGATGGGTATACACCAGAGGTTCCCAACCCAGTCCTTCGGACACACCCAGCCAATCAGATTTTCAGGATACCCACAATAAATATACAATTGCATATAATTTATTTGTTGCATTTGTCTCCCACATTTTCCCACCTATTTGCAGACTCAATGTGGCTTACAATAATACATCCTGACAATCGCCAATCAAGAGTAGATAAAACAATTGGTTACATAAAGAACAAGTGTAACATAATGGATATAATCAATTCAATACATCGGGAAAAAGTATAGTTGGAAAAAAGAAGAGGTCCTAAGACAGAGCCCTGAGGTACATCAACTGATAGTGGGGTAGAAGGTGGAGGAGGATGCGCAAGAGTATACACTAAGTGTGATGGGAGAGAGAAGAAGAAAACCAGGAAAGAACAGAGCCCTGAAATCCAAGTGAGGACAGCGTATCCAGGAGTAGGCGGTGATCAACAGTGTCAAAAACATCAGATTGAGAATGATGAGAATAGAATAGAGACTTTTGGAACTGGTCAGGAAAAGGTCATTGGAGACTTTAGCAAGGGCTGTTTCAGTTGAATGAAGAGGGCGAAAGCCAGATTGAAGTGGATCAAGAATAGCTTGAGATGAAAGAAGTCAAGACAACGGCGGTGAAGAGCACGTTCCAGTACCTTGGATAGGAAAGGGAGATGGGGCGATAGTTGGAAAGATAGGTTGGATCCAGTGAAGGTTATTTTGAGGCATGGTGTAACTATGGCATGTTTGAAGGCATCTGGAACATTTGCAGTGGAAAGTGAAAGATTGAGGATATGACAGGAAGAGATGACAGTAGGAGAGAGAGTGCGAAGTAGATGGGTGGGAATAGGATTAGAGGAACAGGTAGTCAGTTTGGAGGAGGAAAGAAAATGTGCAGTTTCCTCTTCAGTGATTTCAGAAAAGGAGGCAGGGGTTGAAAGAGGGTTAAGAGAATGGACTGAGGGAAGGAAAGGTGGAGGTGACTTGGTTGAGAATTCAAGGTGATAATGTTCACAAGATTAACCTTGAATTCTCAACCCCTCCCCCCCCCCCCCCCCCCCCAAAAAAAAAAAAAAACCAACACAAGACACATTAAGCATTCTCTTCCCTCCTCCCCCCCATACCTGGTTGCTGTTGGGTACAGGACCCCACAGTTCCCCCCCCCCTTACGTTAAATGTCTTTAAAGTGTGGGTGTCATCCTTTATGATGTTCCCATGATGTAGTATGTGTCATGCAGTGAAGAAAATGGCATCTATTGCTATATTGATGGAAAGCGGCCAGTGGTTGAATACAAGAATAACCTGGCATTGACACACATTTATGTACAGCAGAGAAGATCTAGGCAACACCTCCAGGTGGAAATGTTTTCTTGGGACCAGACCACGGTTAGTGTTAGTATGCTGAAAGGTTAATTCAGAGCAACCTAGGACTGTAAGGCATTTGTACTTAAAATGATCAAACACTTCAGAACTCAATAAAAGGATTTAACAGAGGTATGAGATTTTTTTTTAACTCACTAGAAATGGAAAAAAAAATTCCTTTGGTAAAACGTCATGATCTGTATAAAACAGATAAAATCGTATGTTCATTTGATATACGTCTCTTTACTTATTTCACCCGGCATCATGTCCTCATTTTTAACTCACTAGCTGAAATAAACTTACTGCTGCTCTTGCAGTGTATTTTATAATTCAGTTGTATTTTATGGTAATGTCACCTTTTGTTCATGCTGTTCTTACCTGAATGTTGGCTCTCGAAAGCTAGACAAGAAAGTTTAAGTTAGACGAATAACAAGGTATCACCTTATTTTTTTTGTTGACCTTTTGTTTCTGTTCATTCAAGTGAACTAATACAGCAACCACACTTCCTTTACCTTTAGAATAAGACAAAAAATAATAGTGACATTCCGTATATTGTTTGCTTGCTTTGATTCTCTTCCTCGTATCTGTGACCTTCATATCAATCCTGTGCAAGGTCTGCTTTGTTCAGTATAAGAGGGAGGGAGGGAGGAAATCTGATGGATTATCCACAGTTCTGTCTGGATCGTGAAAGCATGAGCCCAGGTTTTTCAAATATGTGGGCTGAGAACCTGAGGAATGGGTTCAGTTCCCACTGTGGCACCTTGTGATCCTGGACAAGTTGCTTAACCCTCCATTGCCCCAGGTTCAAAAACTTAGATTGTGAGCCCACTATGAAGTACCTGCATATATAATATTTGTAAACGTTCAAATATTTGAAAGGTATTAATCCGCAAACAAACCTTTTCCGGAGATGGGAAGGCGGTACAACAAGAGGGCATGAAATGAGATTGAAGGGGGGCAGACTCAAGAAGAATGTCAGGAAGTATTTTTTCACGGAGAGGGTGGTGGATGCTTGGAATGCCCTCCCGCGGGAGGTGGTGGAGATGAAAACGGTAACGGAATTCAAACATGCGTGGGATAAACATAAAGGAATCCTGTTCAGAAGGAATGGATCCTCAGGAGCTTAGCCTAGAATGGGTGGCAGAGCTGGTGGTTGGGAGGCGGAGCTAGTGCTGGGCAGACTTATACGGTCTGTGCCGGGGCTGGTGGTTGGGCGGCGGGGATAGTGCTGGGCAGACTTATACAGTCTGTGCCAGAGCCGGTGGTGGGAGGCGGGGATAATGCTGGGCAGACTTATACGGTCTGTGCCAGAGCTGATGGTGGGAGGCAGGGATAGGGCTGGCCAGACTTATACGGTCTGTGCACTGAAGAGGACAGTACAAATAAAAAAAGTAGCACATATGAATTTATCTTCTTGGGCAGACTGGATGGACCGTGCAGGTCTTTTTCTGCCGTCATCTACTATGTTTACTATAATATTTGTAAACTGCTTTAGTTGTACCACAGAAAGGCAGGATATCAAATCCATTACCCTTTTCTCGCAAACGTGTCTTGTATCCAAAGGCTATACCCCCAACTTCTCACTCTCTGGTGACCAGGAAGTCATGCAGTCTTTCCAGACTTTAATGCATTCTTTTACCAGCCATCAGCATGGTCATCAGAGTGATGCAGTCTGTACCCATCATCTTCTCAACATTTCAAATCCCAGCTGACCTAAGGGGGGAGAGAGCCAAGGTCAACCCTTTGATAACCTCTGAGCTATTAAATCAACCCTATATTACTTAAGTTGTATGAGTGTACCCAGAATGTGCCTAAAATAATTGCCAGAGTTATGAACTACTACACACTCTTTTTTTTTTTTTTTTTCTTTCATGTCTGGAATTTTACTTGTTTGAAATTTTTTTCCTGTATTTTTCTCATCTGGAAGTTTCAAGCTAAATGAGCAGTTTAGCAGATGAGTATATCCAGCTGTAGATCGGTTCTAATGGTTGCTGTTGATCATCTTGTCAGAGGCGTTCTTCCATTCTACAGCCGTGGACAGTTAAGTCTAGTCCTAAAGCAAAGAATGAAATCCTCGCATCTCTCCTGCAAGGTGGTTTTCATTAACTTTCTGCTCTATCTTCAAGTGAAACAGGATCTGATCTGTGTAATAATCTAGCATTTCTATTCTTCCAAACATGTACAGTGATGTGAAAAGTGTTTTTGCCACTCCTGATATCCCCTATTATTACAAATGTCACAATGAATAGTTTCTTATCTTTAAGCAAAATCTAATGTTAGACAAAGTGAACCTTAGTAAACGCATAACATAATTTATACTTTTATTTAAAGAACAGTCGCTCTGCACCAATCACTACTGCTGCCAAACTCAGATTTTGACAAAAGTAGTACTCCAAACACAGCAGCTGAAGATATTAAGCAGTTGGGTGCGGGTTGGATCCCAGTTTTCACCTCTGATGCATGCTTTGTGTCGAAACACAGCCATGTCAGTTTAGCTTGTTAATTAAGGTTCAATTCATTTGACCTGTGGTTGCGTCTTCACTCTGGCCATTTCCGCTTTTTTGATTCTCCTTCAAATATTCTGGGGCCAAACCAAACAATTTTAAATGTAGAAAGAAAAAACTTAAATGACTTAAGCCCTAATCAAGAGTCAGTGTAATCTAATCAAGTATGACAGCTCTATCTGTTCTCTTTCCTCCCAGAATCAATTTGACCACAATGGGGTCAATATTCAAAGTAATTTAGCTGGCCAGGAGAGGAATCCGTGTTACTTAACTGGCTATTTTGTGGGCAGTCCAGGGGCAGAGTCGACACGTATGCAGTTAAGTGCCATTATTCAGCATTTAACTGCCTAGGTTAACTGGACAAATCGGACTTCATAAAACTCGGTCCTATCTTTATCCGGTTTTATTTACGTGGTTAAGTGATGAATTTTACATTTAGCTATTAAGTATAGCTAGCTGTACAAACCCAGATTTGTGGTGCTGGTGGCCAAAAAAATGTAGGACACCGGTTGAATATTTACCCTACATTTTGAAGGACTTGTAATCTTTCTGAGACACCTAGTAATGTGATAGTACAATAATCTAGTTGATTTAACATAATTGTTTGGACTACCATCTGCAAATGTTTAGAATCTAAATACAGTTTAATACTTAACCCTCCATTGCCTCAGGTACAAATTCAGATTAAGTCTTCCATGGCCAGGAAAATAATACTTGGAGTACCTGAATGTTAACTATTTCTGGAAAAGGTGTGAGCTAAATCTGTGTAAGTAAATAACAGGACAGGATAATTTTAAATTGGGGGAAAAAAGCTTCCTTACCATCCTTGTTACATGTGCACCTTTGCCTTTTAGGATGGTGATTATAGAGACACTTAGGTTCTAGTAAACTGTGTGCGTCTTATGTGGAAATAGGGGAATGTTCAATAGATGGAGGTGATGCTAATCCCTGGGGGTGGGGCAAAGGTATACAGAGAACTCAGGAGTTGACCTCCAGAGAAGCAAGTTGAGAGGCTGCCTTCCAATGAGATCCAGGGAGGGGAGGAGCAGTGGCTTTTCTGTGCCATTAAGAGAATGGGTTTCTCTCCTTTAACCAGCTGAAGTCCATCCAAGATATAATCTTCTGAATAGTGCCTGGGAGGGTGAATATTCCTAGCTATTGGGGATGGAAAGTTTATCTTTTCTGCAGTGTTTCCTCACACTGAGAGGCGGGCTTTTTCTGGTACAAGATGGATAATTCAGTTGGGAACAATAGTAGCTAGGAGGTTCATGTTGCTTTATTGAAGAAGGTTAGAAATAGATTTTGAATGGGTTTATGTTTTTCTGCTTTAGACCAGTGTAAATGGAATGAACATTGAGACTATGAAATTCAGTTATCTGTTCTTTTTTTTTTCAACCTCTCCTGCTGTTACTGCTAATTTTATTTTTGTCTGTGAACTTATTTTCTGGTTTGAAACAAACATTCTGTGGTGGAGTGTGTTTTGTTTTGGGTTTTTTTTTCTTTCAAAAACTCTGAGTGATCCCCTCGGACCTCCCTGTGCATGCTGTTCTCTGTCCAAGAGACTGTGTTCCAGACAGTATGGTTAAGTTTTTCAGTTCTCAGCAGCCTCTGAAGGTGGCCCCCAGTTTTTACAGGAAGTGCCCTTAAAAAGTGGGTTATATAAAGTAGAAAAATGGCCTTTTACACCCTTGTAGATGGCAGCAATATTCCTTTTTCCAGATCAAAACTCTTCATGACTGGCTAAGAAATCTGTGTTGATGGGAGATTTAATAGTTAATGGGAGGCCAATTTTGATTTAGGTCTGTAATTTGCCAACCTAAATTGGTGAAGGACGTCAGCGGGATGCAATTACATACAGTGCATTAAGGCCCTCATGATCAAAAGCAAACTCCGGCGCTAGAGGCTGTTAACGCCATACTGGCGCCGGAGTTTGCTGCCGACCCATGATCAGAGCCCTCGAGCGCCTGAAACAACGCACTCGAGGGCTCTTAGCGCAAGTAGCATGCAAATGCATGCTAAACAGGGCTTCGAGCGCAATTAGCTTGCACATGCATGCTAATCAGCGCTTAACGCATTCATCCCCAATGATCAGTGGCCAGCGCGCCAAAGATTGGGTCGCTGGCCGCGGCAAAATCAACGCCAGCTCTGAGCTGGCGTTAGACTTTGCGGATCATTGGGGAGGAATGGTGAGCCCTGTCCAGCATGCAGTTGCATGCTGGCAGGCCCCCGTTCCCCCCCCCAAAGCAAACGCAAACAGGGGACTGAAGGTCCGGTGGACCTCCGGTCCCACCGACGATCCGACCCCCTCCATGCCCAGGGAGGGCTGGAGATCCGGTGGGTCTCCAGCCCCCCGAACCCCCATAAATCGTGGTGGCCGCCTCCGGCCAAACGCTATCCCACCCTCCCTCCCACTCAGTGACGGGGGGGGGGGGGCTGGAGGTTCGGTGGGTCTCCAGCCCCCCAAACCCCCAGAAATCGTTGTGGCCGCCACCCTGTTATCCATCGACGGAGGGGGGGGGGGCTGGAGGTCCGGTGGACCTCACCCCAACTCCTCCCCCCCCCCAGCGTTCTGAATCCCTGGTGGTCCGTGGTCACCCACCCTCCCTGCCGGCCCCCCCGGCTGGACCCCTACCTTTTGTTGGAGGAGGGACGCAGCCTGCCTGCGTCCCTCCTCTTCCTGTCGACGCTGCTGCAAAATGGCGGCGCCCATCCCCGCATATTGCATCCAGGATCCCAGTCGCTGAGTGGGAGAGAGGGTGGGATAGCGTTTGGCCGGAGGCGGCCACCACGATTTATGGGGGTTCGGGGGGGGGGGGGGGCTGGAGACCCACTGGATCTCCAGCCCTCCCTGGGCATGGAGGGGGTCGGATCGTCGGGGGGACCACCAGCCCCCCCCTCCCCCCATCGCTGGGTGGGAGAGGGTTTGGCTGCTGGCGGCGGCCTCAACATTTTCTGGGGGTTTGTGGGGGGGGGGGGGGGGGCTGGAGACAACATTCGGTCCTCCAGCCCTCGTTGTTCAGGCCTCGGCAGGCTGTTTGACAGGTTTGGGCTTTTGACAGCCCAGACCTGTCAAACAAGTGCGGGAGGATTGTGCTGAGCGCATGCTCAGGCGCAATTCTCCCGCACTTTAAACATGATAATCAAAGATAATAGCGCTGCTTAGATTTGCATGCATTATCTTTGATCATTGATGCAGAAAAGCCCTGCGCTGTCCCGGCTGTTTGGAACAGCGCAGGGCTTTTGATCATGAGGGCTTAAGAACCTGAGTGTCATAAAAAGCAGCCATCAGTGATATTTTTGTGTTTTGAAACTCTGCTAATAGCAAAGAGTGGGAAGCAGTGGAATTGTGTTGACATTGCTCTGTAAAGGTAATTGAAAGTCCTGTGTATGTTTATAAGTCCATTGACCTCCTGTGCTCTTAAATCATTCGGCATTGCTTAAGAGGCCGATGTGCTTCTGAGGAGTGAATGAAATTGCTCTTGGCTAAATTGCTCTTTCTTAATGAGAAGATCTCAAGTAGTTGCTCTAGATGAATCTTCTTCCTGATGAAAGAACTTCCCTTGTGGAGCCCCACAGATTTCAAATGGTATGCTGCCTCTTGCATTGTCTTGTAGAGAAATCTTTAAAGCAGTCTGACCTGCTTTGATGGATTGATATTGGTTTGGTTTTTTTTTTTAACTGTTTTTATTAGCAGGAGAAATGCATAA
Organism: Microcaecilia unicolor; assembly: GCF_901765095.1. Lineage (NCBI taxonomy): Eukaryota > Metazoa > Chordata > Amphibia > Gymnophiona > Siphonopidae > Microcaecilia > Microcaecilia unicolor. The sequence goes on along the minus strand of NC_044034.1, from coordinate 43,494,746 downwards.
CAAACAGAATTACGCACCACAGGATCACATCTCTCATTCAACAGTATATATACAGTAAGATACCAAGAACAATAAAATGAGTACGATAATGTGAAATGATAAACTTCTAATACAAACAACCAGCTGTCCATGTTACCTTCAGAGCCAAATAAAATATAACATATTCAACATGTACTCTCCTTTTTCCTTATTAAAGCGCTTCCCCTACCCCCACCCTACCACCTTCCCTCCCTCTCCATCCCCTCCCCTGAGGCTGATCATCCCTACGATCCGTGAGGCTACACCCTTGGTGTTGTTCGCTGCATTAAGCAGGTCTGGCATCTCTGCCATATACTAATGTAAGCTTGAACACGTTTTCGGTTAGGGTTCAAAGACCCCCTTCTGCACCCGCTTTTCCATCTGTATCATGGATGCGTACCACTTAGCGATGGGTGGAGGGGCCTTATCCACCCAGTGCTGTAAGATGACCTTTTTCGCTAACACCAGAGCTAATAAGATAAATTGTTATTGTGTATCAGAAAGGTCCTGTGCCAGAAGGTCTGAATCCGATCCCATAAGCAGGATCCTATAGGACTACTCCACCAGTGTACCCAAAACCTCTTCCAAGAGGCCCTGGACTCCCCTCTAGAAATCCCACGGATAGTGACACTTCAAAAAATGGTGTACAAGTGTTCCCTTTCCTTGCATGCACCTCTCACACTCTTCAGATTCCCACAACCCCATGGCCTTGCCCCTGCTTCCAGTAAAATATGCTTTATGTAAGATTTTAAATTGAATCTTGTGGAGACCTACATTAGGAGTAATTTTGAATGCCAATAAGAAACACCATGCTAGTTCCTGGATGGATATCGCCTTCCCCATTAATACACCCCACTGCCTCGAGAGTTGCTCAAAGAAAGGGGAGGGCTGCCAAGTTCGCCCCATGCGATACCATTTAGATAGCCTTTGGCGTGTAAAATCAGACAGACTCAAGGGACAGCACAAACAGCATCGGGGAAAGGGGGCACCCTTGTCTCGTCCCCTGCTCCAAAGCAAAGGACTCGGTTAGCTCACCATTTACAAGAATTTGCGCCATGGGTGTGCTGTAAAGGGCTCTTATTCCTGTTAAGAACTCCCCAAATATCCAAAACAGGTGATCCCAAAGAATCTTATCAAAAGCTTTTTCCAAATCTAAGCTCACAATGATGTCATTGCCTGTCCCCCCCTCCCCCCCTTTGTCTGAAGAACGCTCACGGCTCGAATAATGTTGGTGGATGTATACCTCCCTGTCACAAAGCCTGTCTGATCACCCTGTACTAGGTTTGGAAGAATTTTTCCCAGCCTACAAGCCAAGATTCCCACGAATATCTTAATATTAACAAGGAAATGGGACGGTAGGAACCCACGTTCTCAGGGTCTCTTCCAGGTTTGGGCGGTACTATTATAGAGGCGTGAGTCAAGGCACCTGTGAACTGACCCAGAGTGCATAATACCTGACACAAGTCACAGAAGGGACCAATAACCTTAGCCCCCAATATCTTGTAATATTCAGCGCCCAGCCCATCTGGTCCTGGTGCTTTAGCCAATTTAAGATTTTTAATTGCAGACTGGATTTCTTCCCCCCTGAAAGGCGCATTTAAAAAGTTCAGCTGCTCTTGTGTCAAAGACGGGAGGTTCAATCCCTTAAAGAAAGCCTCACTCTGTGCAACGTCACAATGCCCTGAATCATATAGTGCTTTATAGAAATCTACAAGTGCAGCTTGAATCTCCTTTTCTTTCATGGACCGCTGCCCTGTTGGTAACTTAACACGGGAGATTAATTGCCTCGTCGGCCAGTTACCCTAATATTGCCAGCATTCTGCCTGCCTTGTTTCCCCACCTATGCAAATTATATTTGTACAGTTGGATGTCTCTCAGGACACGCTGATTTAAGCTCTCATTTATTCGGCTTTTCACATTGTTATAAGTGTCTCTGGCGCCCTGCTTCCCCGCTGTCACCCTCCCCCGGAGTTCCTGGAGCTGAGCAGGTGTATTAGCTCCTCGTCCCGCTTCTTGCGCGTGCAGGCTGTATACTTTATAATTTTTCCTCTCATAGCCGCCTTCCCAGCTTCCCAGAAGTTAATGGGCGAGGTGCCACTGGGCTTATTGTCCTGTAGGTAATGTTGCCACTCCTCTCTGAGGAAATCCCTAAATTCAGAGTTTTAGCAGGTTATGCCTCACCCAGCCCATCTTACAATTGAAATCTGTCAGCCTCAGCCCCCAAGAAGGAACCCCCTGTGACCTGCCTCCCTGTTCAGCACTCTTCTTAAACTCAGTGAAAACAACCCCCTTCCCTCCTCCTACAGCCCCCTCCCCTGCTATCCTCCAGGTAGTCATCGCCACTCCCAAACCCACCCAAAGCTACACACACCCCAGCCCCCTCCTATTCCTGACCCCAGACTCACCAATCAAATTCAAATTCCCCTCCCTCCCTTCACCTCCCCCCCCCCCCCACGCATTGTCTGCCCCCTCCACTCCTCTCGTCATCCCCACATACATACCTCCGTCCGGGCACTGCTCCTTACACACTCCTTACACGTGCCCCTCCCCCCACCTACCTCACCCACTAAGACCACTGGGGGGTGGGGATTGACTCGCGGGCCACCAGGGCTCCAGTGCCCCTGAACATTTGGTATGCTGATGATCAGGGCTGGAAAAATAGGAGCCTAAAATGTAATTCTTGTCACCTGCCACCAAGCATGAGCAGTTGGAACCCACCATTAATGTTGGACCCAAGGAGGTTTAATGACAGGAGACAGCATGATGTTCATGCCAGATAAGTGGCCCGAAGGAATATGCTGAGTCAGCAAACCTAGCGCCACATCCGGATGGCCTCCTGACACAGAGGGCATGGGTGCCCCTAATTGTTGGTGTAGTACATTGCAACCACATTGTCCGTTTGAATGATCACAATTTGGTAAGACAGCTATTCTCTGAAAGTCTTTAGAGTGTTCCAGATCGCCCGGAGCTCCAGAAGGTTGATCTGCAGACCTGTTTCCTGGAAGGACCAGGCTGCTTGAGTGTGAAGTCCATCTCCATGAGCTCCAGAACCCAGGAGAGATGCATCCATCATCGGAACCTTTTGAGGCTGAAGAATTTGGAATGGTAGTCCCAAAGTCAAATTGGATTGAATGGTCTAGTATAGCAGACAGTGAACCAGGTCTGGGGACACTCAGGTGACATCTTCTAGATCTCCCGTAGCTTGGCACTACTGGGAGGCAAGAGTCCTTTGGGCTGATCTCATGTGGAGGCATATCATGGGAGTCACATAAACGGTAGAAGCCATGTGGCCTAACAGTCTCAACATCTGCTGTGCCGTGACCTGCTGAGAAACTCGAACCTGAGAAGCCAGAGCTACTAGAGTGTCTGTTCTCGGTTCTGGAAGAAAGGCTCAAACCTGTGTATCGAGCAGGGCTCTAATAAATTCCAGTTGCTGGGCAGGGTGAAGGTGGGACTTGGGGTAGTTTCTAATGAACCCTAGTAGCTCTAGCACCCAAATAGTCCTCCGCTTGGACTCACGAGCACCGTCCTCTGACGTGCTCTTCACCAGCCAATTGGTGAGGTAAGGGAACACTTGCACCCCCAGCCTGCGTAGCGACGCTACAACTACTGCTAGGCATTTTGTAAAGGCAACATGCGGTACTGGAAGTGGTGTGTTCCGCCCGAAATCAAAGATACTTCTGGTCAGCAGGAAGTATCGGGATGTGTATATACATCTCCTTTAAGTCCAGAGAGTGTAGCCAATCATTTTCCTGAACAATCAGGAAAAGGGTGTCCAGGGAAACCATCCTGAACTTTTCTTTGACCAGGAATTTGTTCAAAGCCCTTGGGTCTAGGATGGGACACATCCTCCCTGTCTTCTTTTGCACGAGGAGGTACCTGGAATAGAATCGCAGCCCTTCCTCCCATGGTGGAACGGGCTAGACCGCATGAGCCTTCAGAAGGGTGGAAAGTTCCTTTGCAAGTACCTGCTCGTGCTGGTTTTTCGAAGCCAATTGAGGGCATATTCAAGTTGGACTATTTAGAGAACCTACCGGTCAGAGATTATAGGCAAGTCATCTGGTATGGGCATTTTGATAGCGGCTATGCTGGAGCCAGTCAAAAGTTTGTCCCTTGCTTTGACTGGGGAGTAGCAGGGGCCTTAGGTGCATGCTGACGACAAGAATGAGCATGCTGGGATTGAGCCTGAACAGGCTGGCGAGAGGAGGTGGCATACCTATGCCTCTGAGAGTAGTAAGCACCCTCCTCGACTTGCCAAAAGACTTCTGAGATGAGGAGGCTGATGCAGAAGCAGAAAGCGGCCGGTGGAAGAGAGAAGATATGGTATCAGTGTGTTTCTTGATTTCGTCAGTCACCCCCTCCAGCATCCACCAACCTTCTGAACCGACTGTTCCAAGTCACAAACACTCAGCCAGAAGAGTCTGTGCATTGCTATACTTTGAGCAGAGATCCATGTCAAAGGTGTTGTAGGTGCCCCTGGCCAAGAACGTACGACATGCCTTCTGCTGCTTAGCCAACTCAACCTGCTCTGGTGGGAGAGAATCTGCCAAGTCCAGCAACTTGCGCACCGAGTCCCGCAAGTAGACGCTTGTAAAGAACTGGTAACACTGAATACGGGACACGAGGCCTGAAATATCTTCCACCCAGAAGAGTCCAAGGTCCTAGCTTCCCTGCCTGGGGGTTCCAGTGCATAGTCTCTAGAACTCCTGGCTCCTGGAATTGTGAGGCAACCGAGACGTATCAAAACCAGGTGTGCTGTGGATCCAATACATCGTTACCCAATTGTGAGAATATAAGGCCTGCTGTCCTCGGAGAATACCTGCTACAAATAAGTATCTTTGCTTTATATAAACTTGTGTTAAGCAATTTCAGCTGTTTCACCAGTGGCTTTCCATGGCACAAATTAAAGAAACATGCTAAGGGGGAATTCAACAAATGGTCTCATAAATCGGCACCAGAAAAAAATTGGCGTTGAGCAGTGTTCTATAAAGGGCGAGTGCTCTTTATAGAATAGCACTTAGAGCTGATTCTCACACCTAAAGGAGTGCCAGTATTAGACCTCATGGCATTTCAGTGCATAAGCACAAATTTTCAGAGTGCCCCTGACCCGCCCTTTTGAGTTGCTTGGTATGATTTGGTTAGTTGGGGTTAAAGCACCCAATCAGATGTGCTAATGGGCTTGTTATCAAATTTAGTTTTGCATGCAAATCAGAATACGCCCAGATTTGCATGCACAATTCGAGTCGCACTATTTAGAATTCGGGGGTTAGTTTTTTTCTGCATTGTCCAGCAGCAGATCTTGGTTCAATTTCTCACTGATTTCTGCAGAGATTGCTCACTTGTCTCATTCAGAGGAGGGTTGAGCCAAATATTATTTGCGGTGTATAAGTTATTACATTGTATTGTATTGTATTTTATGATGACATCTAGTAGCTAATCAAAGAGACTGGCATCGAAAACATAAACAGATGTATGCTGCTTTCCTGACAATGGACGCTATTGTAAATGGGAGAGGATGTGAAGAAATATGTTTTAGAAAGTGAAGGCTCGAATAATAGAATTTACTAGCTGAAGGATCAAGTTGTGATAGCAAGAGCAAAGAATAAATTATTGGATAAGATAATTACCATATTATACATGTTGTATTTTGTGGAGAATATCATCATCATGACAAGTTTTCATTTCCCAGTTTTTTTTTTCTTACTATTTTAGGGCAGGGTGGGGAACCTCTTGACACATCACGCCTGGGGGAATCCTGTACAAATGCGCAGTGCAGAATTTCTGCAGAATTTTCTACCCCTACAAAATGCTGCACTTCTTGTGCAGAATGCTGCTTGAAGTGCCAACATCAGGTTTCTCTCCCCTCTCCCACACAGAGATCGTGCGGCAGGAGGAAGTGAACTGCCGCACATTGAGTCACTTCCTCCTCCTCTGCCAGCTTAGACGAACCACAGGGCTGTAGGATATGCCATGGAGAGGAAGGGGAAGGGCAAGGAGTTGATATTCAAAGCGATTTAACAGGCTAGAAACTGTTCCTGGCCAGTTGCCTGTTTGGGGCTAACCACTAATTTTCAGCTAGTACCAAACTGAAAACAGGCTACTTTGAGGGAATTCAGAGGGCAGAGTCAGCACTTGGCCGGTTAAGTACCGATACTCAACACTTAACTGGCCAGGTTAAGCGCATAAACGTCAGTTCCATCTTTGTGGCCCTTTTACTAAAGCTTAGCGTGCACTAAATGCTAGAAGCCCATTATATACCAATGTGCTTGTTAGCGTTTAGCATGTGCTAAGCTTTAGTAAAAGGGCCTCTTTATGTGGTAACCTAGTTAAGTGCTAAATATCGGACATGTCCGGGCACTGGCATTTAATTTCTGGGTTTGAAAGCCAGTGGCAGTCAACAAAATGCTGATTCGCTGCTGGCCAAATATCGGGCCTTGGTGTTTAAGAATTGTCTTTAAAATCCTAGTAGTGTGCCTAGCCGGCATGTTTATGTATCGCCCTCCACATAGGGTAACACAGAGTCTTTAAAAATGTATATGTGCTTTATTGCCTCTCTGAGTGCAAGGAGAAATGAGATTTGTTTTTCCTTTCCCAGATGAATATTCATTCTCCTATAAATTTCATGATTTCATATTCATTTAAAGAGCCTTGGGAAGTGTTAAAATTACATTTATATTTAGTTTCATCCATAAACCTCTTTGTTTCTACTTTTTGTGGCCTCCGTTGTTGCAATTGCTAGGTTTTACTGCTATCTCGTTTTTAATGTTAAAATAAATTAGTTATACCCTTGCTATATAGCTTGTACAAGCAGTATGAGAACATTCATTTTCAATTTTTATTTTTTGTGCTGCGAATTAAAAGAATGCATCAAGGTCACTCTTCAGGCCCTAAAATGTGTTCCTCTGCATATTTATTTAAGAAGGTGATTTCTGAAAGCCTAGAACAGCCAGGCTTATAGAGAAGACATAATGTTGATTACGCAGAATGATCAAAATATATCTAATTCTTTTCTTTAGTGAGATGGAACTTTGTAAGTCTTAAGAGTGGAGGAGTGGCCTAGTGGTTAGGGTGGTGGACTTTGGTCCTGGGGAACTGAGGAAGTGAGTTTGATTCCCAGCACAGGCAGCTCCTTGTGACTCTGGGCAAGTCACTTAACCTTCCATTGCCTGCCGCATTGAGCCTGCCATGAGTGGGAAAGCGTGGGGTACAAATGTAACAAAAATAAATAAATTAATTAAGTACTTTGAAAATGAGCCCCAAAGTGTTAAGAGTGATTTGTAAATGGAAATATGATAGAGACTTTAAAGTGTTAATTCACAAGAAGTAAATCTTTTTTTCAGTGGAAAGGTAGTTTGGAATAAAGGGCCATGATAAATCCTGAGAGGGTAGACTCAGGCCTAATGTCAGGAAACCAAAATTGTTTACCGATAGTGGAGGTTCTGCATAGAAAGCAGGATAACTGAGCCAGACAAGCGGGTATAAATAAACGAAATGTCATCCCTTAGTGCCAACAAAGAACAGTTTTCTCTCTGAGCTCAGAAATATCCAAAGATCTTGTGGTCGTATGCGGGAGAGCCAGCTCCTGTCCCTTTCCTCAGAATAATAGTAGAGTTTAACATCCCAGCTTGTAAGGGACAGAGGAAGGGGGGTTTTTTTTGGCTGATTTATTCTGCTGTCTTTGGGGAGTCTTTGTTACAGGTAAGCAACTTGCATTCTTTGACAAGCAAGACGAATCAGCCACACAAGTGGGGATTCCGATGCTCACAGGTGTCTGAGCGGAAGAAGCAGATTATTCACGTTTATTTTCATGTGAACATCTGGCCATTGCTTCCCCTTTTCTTTACTTAAACCACCCGCAACAACTCTGTACACAAAAATAGGATCTGGTGGGAGGAGTTGGGTCAGATGATAAGCAGATTTTTCAGAATTGCTTCTCCATAATGAGTCTGTTCCTAATGAGGAATCCAGACAGTGGGAGATGGGAAAGTATAGTGAAGCCGATGGATATGTTAAAAATATCTCCATGAAATACTAGAGATTCCTGAGACAAATTTACCACCTTTTAATCAGGTGTACTACAATCTGCAGAAGGACTTGCCTCAAGAGAATAAAGAATCCCTAGACTTGACAGCAGCAACTGTAGCTTTAATTCCTGATAAGCAATGGCTTTTCCCTCTATTCTTTAGCAACAGGGATAAACTATTCCTGGGACTAAGAATAAATATGTTTCCTGATATCTCAATAAGAGACTCAGAAAAGGCGTAAACAATTTTTGTTACTAAAACTTTCTGCTCTCCAGTTGGGAGGTGTTTTTTTATTTGTTTCCTTGTAAGTGCATTATTCGCTTTAATTCACGTAAATACGTTTTTTGGACCCTTCACATTTATCATCTTTCATATCTTCTAAGAGAACTGAAGGGGTTTAATTAAATGCTGCTTTTAATTCCTAACTTGTCACCTGCTCGTAACACCTTTATCTTGTCTTCCTCTCTTCAATAGTCCCTTATCCCTTATTTGTCCTGTCTGTCTGTCCTGATTTAGATTGTAAGCTCTTTTGAGCAGGGACTGTCTTTTCTTCATGTTCAACTGTGAAGCGCTGCGTACGACTGGTAGCGCTATAGAAATGATTTGTAGTAGTAGTAGTAGTAGATTGAGGACCAGGTAGCTAATTTGCTTATGACCTCTGTGCTGAAAGCAGGAAGGCAACCTTTATTGCTTTTGTACGGCCTGGATGAGCAAGCACTGGTTCAGGGAGAGCAAGGAGATATCATCTGGGTAATGTCATTTTTGCAACTGGCTGTCCAACCCTATTAAAATCATATGAGACAAAGATATGGTTTGGACCAGGGGTAGGCAATTCCAGTCCTCAAGAGCCCCAGGCAGGTCAGGTTTTCAGGATATCCACAATGAACATGCATGAGAGAGGTCTGCTTGCACTGCTTCTTAGTCTGCAGATCTCTCTCTTGCATGTTCATTGTGGTTATCTTGACACCCTGACCTGCCTGGGGCTCTCAAGGACCTGAATTGCCTACCCCTGGTTTGGACAGTGAGCTTTGTCTTTGTAAGTGGAAAGCCTGAGCATTTTGTAGTCTACATTTAGAGCTTTTTTACTCTTGTGACAAGATAAGACCTTAACAAACTCACCCGCAACTGACTTGTCTGTCTGTATTATTTAGATTGTAAGCTCTTTTGAGCAGGGACTGTCTCTTTGTATCAGGTGTTCAGCGCTGCGTGCGTCTGGTAGCGCTATACATATGCTAATAATAATAATAAAGAAAAGTCATGCCGAACCAGACCAAGATCCATGGAGCCCAACGTCTTGTCTCCAACACTAACCAGTTTGGGTAACAAGTAACCCAGCTGATCCCAAAAAGCAGATGTTTCTTAAAGCTCATTTCTAGAGATGAGCAAATGGCTCTTGCTGAATCTACCTGGATAATTGGACCTTTCTTCCAGAAATTTAGCCAAACTTCTTTTGAACTCCTGTTTTTCACCACATCCTCTGGCAGCAAACAAATTCCATGGCTTAAGTATGCACTGTTTGAAAAACCTTCCTACCATTTTGTTTTTAATCTGCTGGTTATTTAGTTTCACGCCGTGTCCTTTTGTTTTTCCGGTGGTTGACAGATTAAACAAATGTTCCCTATTGAACTGTTTTCAGCCCATTCATGATTTTCTAAACTTTTATCGTATTTCCCTCTCGGTCATCTTTTCTCCAAGCTGAGGTGCCCGGGCTCGTGTAACCTCCTTTCATTTTTGTTGCCCTTCTTTGAACCTGGTCTAATTCTGCTATGGCCTTTTAGAGATGGGGGCGATCAGAACGGCACACAGTATTCAAAGTCCAGTTGTACCACGGACCTGTACAGAGGCATAATGATATTCTCAGTTTTGAATTGTAATCCTTTTTTGAATAATCCCAATCATTATATTTGTCCGTTTAGTAGTCATGGAACAGTGGGCTGAAAAGTCCGCAATGACTCCAACATCTTTTTCTTGGCTGGTAACTCCTAACTTAGAACTCAGCATTTTATACTGTTGAGATTTTTTTTCCCCTGTGTTCATCACTTATTTGTCCTCATTAAATTTCATCTGTCATGTAGATGCCCGGTTTCCTACAATCACAAGATTACACTCACAATACAATGGAATTTTTAACAACTGAATAATTTTGTACCATATTCATATTTGATCATCTCATGCATCACTTCTGTCTCCAGATCATTTATGAATATGTTAAACAACATAGGTCCCAGTATCAGACCCTTTGGGCATTTCACTGCTGTTCCTCTTCCATGTGAATACTGATAATTTAACCCTACGGTTTCCTATCTTTTAGACAGTTTGCAGTCCGGAAAAGGACATTACTTCCTATCTCATTATCCTTAGATTCCTAAGGAGCTTCCCATGAAGGAATTTGTCAGATTTGTACTGAAAATCCAAATATACTATGTCAGTTGGCTCACCGTCATCCACTTGTTTACACCTTTAAAAAAAAAAAAAGGAATCTGTTAAACTGATAAGACAAGACTTGCCGTTTGCTGAACTTAAGTTGACTCGTTCCTCTTAAGCAGTGTCTGTGGTTAATAATTTTATTTTTTTTAGTATCACTTGAACTGTTTTGCACAGCATAAATGTCATGCTGATTCCTAGATCACCTTAGAGCCTCTTTTAAAAATTGGTGTATATTGGCCATCTTTCAGTCCCCAGTTTTAAATGATAGGTTATGGATTACTAGTAACTAGGGCTGCAAGTTAATCGCAGTCAGCTCTGCGATTAATGCATTCATTATTAATCATGATTTTAAAAAATGAATCACATTGCAGCCTCTCCTGTCTCCTCCAAACATCGTTTCTGCTTTCTTCCACTCCCAACCCCCTGTCCATGTGTAATCCGGTCTGCACCAGTCTACCTTAAAGGTGGTCTTCTCTTGGTCCCTGGCAGTAGCATTGCCCATATAGTGCCTGTGATCTGGTCCAAAGCTTTCCCTCTGACCTGTCTTGCCCATGCAGAAACAGAAAAGTGATGTCAGAGGAGATGGGTAAAATAACCCAGGAGTCCCAGAGACTGGATCACAGTGAAGATGACCGAAATGTTATTAAATAGTATATTGACTCGACACAACGTTGTGTTTCGGCCAAGAGGATCACTCGCACAGCTCAGACGCTCAACGCGAGTGATTCGGCTTACATTTTAGAATAAAGGTCTTTTTTAAGACCATTACAGGTCAGACTGCATTTTCCAGCATTGCTAACTCTGGATCATCTTCATTGTTCTCTACTCAAGTATTTAGACTCCTGATGTAGGCCTCGTGGCCGAAACACAACGTTGTGTCGAGTCAATATACTAGTTAATAAAATTTTGTTCATCTTCACTGTGATCCAGTCTCTGGTTTTTTTACCCACTTCATTGTTTGTTTTGTGATATATCCGTGGGACTTCTTTGAGTTCTCCACGTCTGTGGATTCTCTACTGGTCAGAGGAGATGGGCCAGAGGGAAAGCTTTGGAGGGAGGGAGATTATAAGTCCTTTAGGAAAGGGGGATGGGATTTGATACGGTGTTTAACTGCTGCCATTTTCAATGTTTCAATGTAATCTACTCGTCACACTAAATTTTGTACTGTCACTGAAAGATTGTTCTGTTTTTACCGTTACAGATTTTTGCCTAAGAGGGAAACATCAGTGTTCTGCCACGGAAGGAACCATCGCCTTCAAGGTCACTGTCGTCGCGGAACTCCTGAGCTTTTTATTTTTCTTACTCCCCAAAACCTGGCAACAGAATGAGGCAGCTGAAAGGAAAACCTAAAAAGGAATCCTCCAAGGATAAGAAGGAGAGAAAACAGGCAATGCAGGAGGCACGGCAACAAATAGCAACTGTAGTGCTTCCCACACTAGCTGTGCTCGTGCTTGTGATCGTTGTGTTTGTCTATGTTGCGACACGCCCAAATGTAATAGAATGATGACATTTATTTCCTCTTTTGAGCATTAATACCTGCTCAAGAAAAAAAAAAAGCTAAAACCAGCCAACTTTTCTAGTACTGAGCTTTGAGAATAAATGAGAATCGGCTGGTCTTTTTATCAAATCACATTTATGGAATGTGATATAGAATGTATTAACTGCAAATATGCCATATATTCTACAGTCCAGTATATGTGCCTTTCAGACTTTCTAGAATCACGCTTTTCCTCGTGAATATGTACGAAGTTCTTTCATAATGGGAAAGCCTGTTGTGCTATAAATTTGTATAAATTGGCCTGCTTACACTTCCATGTACTGCCATTCTTGTATATCTGTTTCACCACTGCCAAATGATTTAACATTCTTGTGCTGCATATTTGAACTGTTTTTTAAAAAAAAAAAAATGTTCCCAAAGTATTTATTTTTGGAATAAATATGACATTTACACTTATGTCCAACAGCAGAAGTATTTTCTTACAAATGTATTTAGTTTGTGACTGAGCTCAATGTAAAACTCCAGTACCCGGGCTGCCGGGGGGGGGGGGGGGGGGCAAGAGGGGCAAAATTCCCCAGGCCCGGCCTCCAAGGGGGGCCCATTGCCAGGGTCTCTCTCTCTCTCTCTCTCTCTCGACAGGCCTAGAGTGTTCGGGTCCCAACAGGAGAGAGAAAACTCTGGCGCCAGGCCCCCCCTACAGCACTGCTCTTCGCTCGCTTCTACTGCCATGTCAAGCAGCTGCTTTTCCCCCTCAGGCGCATGCTCGGTTTTGAAAGAAAAAAAGCAGCTGTAGGGGCAGGTCAAGCATGGAGTGAAGAGCAGCGCTGGATTCTTCCACTGGCGGGGCCTCGGGATCCCCGCCAGCCCCAAGGTACCTCAGTTGCGGCAGCTGCCCTGCCCCGGATCCAGTTCTGTTTCTCGGTGGCCCTGCTGTCTCCCCTAATGATTATCAAAGTAGAGATGAAATACATTAAAATTTATAAACTACCTGATTCAGAAGCAGCTTCACACTAGAAGAAGATCCTAACCTAAGCTTAGTCACAGTACAGAATCTTTAGGTTTGCTACCGTGGGGGGACTTAGACAAACCTTCACTGCCCTGTTTCACTCTAGCTTTGCAGGCTAGGCTTATTGTGAAAGGTTTTGATCCTTTCCTCCCTTACTATCGAACTTACCTGCAGCTGCTGCATTAATGAATTAGTGGGAAAATCTAGGTCCCATTTTTTTTCCAGTTCAGGCCCAGGAACTCCTCTTTCTAAGACATGTTCTAGGCTAAATCAACACGAATCTCCGTTTGATAGATGAAATCACTAGGGGGGGGGGGGGTCCTTTTACTAAGGTGCGGTAATGGATTTAGCGCGCACTAAATGCTAAGAAGCCTATTTTATATCTATGGGCTTCTCAGTAATTAACGCACAATAAATCCATTAGCACATCTTAGTAACAGGACCCTTAGGCTTTCATTCTCTATCTAGGTCTCTTCTCGCTGACTTAACTGGAATATTTGTCAGCAGCAGATTTTTAAAAATTATTATTGGGGGTAAGCAGGGGCAGACTGACCATTGGGACAACAGGGCAGTGCCCGAGGGCCTTTTTGATAGGAGGTTAGGGGCCTATGACCCTTATTGCCCAGGGGCCCCGATCACTGTCGGTCCATCCCTGGAGGTAAAGGGGGTGGGGACTTTTGTTCCAACAGACAGATTTTGGCTTTTAGTTCAATAGATTCCTCTTGCTAGGGCATTCAGTGCTGGTGTTGCCCTGTCATTTGAGAATTATTGCAGTCTTATGACTGTTAGAATTAAATTAACATAACATCATTTTATGGGGACTCTTATCTCTCTCTACATTCCTCCCCAGGAACTCCATTCACTGGGTAAATCTTTCTTATCTGTACCCTTCTTCACCACTAACTCCAAACTTCATTCCTTTTATCTCGCTGCACCGTATGCCTGGAATAGACTCCCTGAGCCGGTACATCAAGCTCCGTCTCTGGCCGTCTTCAAATCTAGGCTAAAAGCCCACCTTTTTGATGCTGCTTTTAATGCCTAACCCTTACTCACTTCTTCAGTACCCATATTTTATCATTCCCACCTTAGTAATTACCTTATCTCTTATTTGTTCTGTTTGTCTTAATTAGATTGTAAGCTCTGTCGAGCAGGGAGTGTCTCTTCATGTTCAAGTGTACAGAGCTGCGTATGTCTAGTAGCGCTATAGAAATGATAAGTAGTAGTATTCTTTTGGATTCCAGAATCTTGCTACTTTTTGTCCTTATCCCTCATTTGTCCTGTTTGTCTGTCTTGATTATATTGTAAGCTCTGTCGAACAGGGACTGTCTCTTCATGTTCGTGTACAGCGCTGTGTAAATCTTGTAGGGCTATAGAAATGATTAGTAGTAGACTCAAAAGCTCTTATGTCATTGGTTAATTATTTGGCCCTAAAAAGGTATTATCAGCCTGCAAAGAATCATTTCCTGCAGCACAAATAGTGCTACTAGAACTCCAGTAAACCTTCCTATTTCATTTACGTCCACTGTTAAGAACAAATAGGTTATTTTTGCATAGTATGAGAAAAGTCTACAGAAAGCTACTGTTAAGCAGGAAATTAAAGTCTACAGCAGCTCACTAGCAACAAAAGCATTCCTATGACGTTCTCACATTTCTTATTTTGTTTATTAGGATTTATGTTCCATCTTTTTGAAGGAATTCACTCAAGGTTGATGTACAGCAAGAATAAGTCAAACATAAGCAATAGATAATTACAGCAGTAAAAACATTCAAACAACAATACAAAGTATGGCATGGTATGCTACTTTATATTTTACTTCGGTATAGATATGCCACTGGCTGGAAGAATGATGATAAAAGTTCAGAATTAAAAACAATTTCTTTTTCTGGGTTGAATCAACATTTTAAATGAAAAGGTAGAACTGGTTCAGACAACAGCACCTTTTCTTTCAGAACTGCAGATATCAATAGAAATCAAACAAAATAAAACATGGAAAAGAAAATAAGATGATACCTTTTTTTATTGGACATAACTTAATACATTTCTTGATTAGCTTTCGAAGGTCGCCCTTCTTCCTCAGATCGGAAATAAGCAAATGTGCTAGCTGACAGTGTATATAAGTGAAAACATTCAAGCATTACTATGACAGTAAAATAGATACCATTGGAGATTCTACATGGAATGTTGCTACTATTGGAGATTCTACATGGAATGTTGCTATTCCTCTAGCAACATTCCATGTAGAAGGCTGCGCAGGCTTCTGTTTCTGTGAGTCTGACGTCCTGCACGTACGTGCAGGACGTCAGACTCACAGAAGCAGAAGCCTGCGCGGCCACATTGGTGATCTACAAGGGCTGACTTCTACATGGAATGTTGCTAGTGGAATAGCAACATTCCATGTAGAATCTATAGAAATCAAACAAAATAAAACATGGAAAAGAAAATAAGATGATACCTTTTTTATTGGACATAACTTAATACATTTCTTGATTAGCTTTCCAAGGTTGCCCTTCTTCCTCAGATCGGAAATAAGCAAATGTGCTAGCTGACAGTGTATATAAGTGAAAATATTCAAGCATTACTATGACAGTCTGACAGGGTGGGAGGAGGGGGGTGGGTAGGAAGTCTTAAGTAGAGGAGTGTGGTAGCCGTGTTAGTCCACTCTTAAGGTTATCAATAGAAATCAAACAAAATAAAACATGGAAAAGAAAATAAGATGATACCTTTTTTATTGGACATAACTTAATACAGATACAGAACTGCAGATAGAAACTAAGGCTGAAGAAATCAGTCACACATTGGGAAATCATTTTTGCTCACCTTTAACAGATGATTTCTGTAGCCAGTAGGATTGATCAGAATCACAAGTGAATGGCAACATCATATGTTGGAGGGATGGAACAGCTCTCCCAAAGTTCAGAAGCTACTGTAACATTTTGGGTAAAATCATTTTGACAAATTTCGAATCAGAGTATGAAATGAATTAGAAATCAAAATCAGTAAGCCAATTGTGATTTTAAATAAAAAAAATCAGCAGAGCAGGGCACTCCTGTTAAATGTAATCGTCAAGGGTCAGGATTATAGCCTAATCCACCAATATTAATAAGTGTAGATGTGCAAATTACAAGTTCATATAGGGCAAGAATTAATATATAAATAGAGTTCACAGATTTTGGTAGCTTAGGCTCGAGTTTAGACCTTGCTGGTGTACAAATCCATGAAACCTATGATTAAATCAACATCAGCAAATTTATTTATTTATTTAAAAATTTATATTCTGCCTACAGCTAAGATGATTACGGTATCACATAAAGTAAAAACAAAATTCAAATCAAAACAAATAAAAATATAACATTAGCCCCATGATAACTCATACAAAAACAATCTACACAGATCACTTGCATATGTGATTTCAAATCTAAAATCATTACATTTCAGCAAAACGAGAAATAACAGACAAAACAAATTATACCAATATCAAGTAAATTTAAAAGAAAATGTGTCTAGTCCTTATATGGGAAGCAGGAAGAGAAATATCTAGAGCAGGCTTGTCCAAGTTCAGTCTGCGAGGGCTGTATGCAAACCAGGTTTTGGGGATATCCCTAATGAATATAGATGAGAGAGATCTGCATACAATATATGTAGTGGGCATGCAAATCTTACTCATGCGTATTCATTAGGGACACCATGAAAAGCTGGCCTTTTGCAGCTGTCAAGGACTGAACTTGGACAAGCATGATCTAAAGGAAAATAATGAAACAAGACAGAAGGCAAAATATCTCCCACTGATGGGTATTAAAAATATATATACTCTTCCTGCTACCTACAAACATTAACAAACCTCACTCAACATTTCATTTAGGAAATATTAGATACCCCTTTACCTTGAAGAAAATTCTCAAGCTCGGAAGGGTCAAACCAAGGAAATCTTAAATAGAAAGTAGCCCCAAGGGCTAGTACCTGGATTTTCAATTAAGAATTTTCCGCAATGTCTGGGAAGAGTTGTACCCTTTGACCACAAAACAGGCAATTTTCTTTTCAAGATTTAAATATAAAAACAGGTAAACAGTGGAGATGCACTGGGAAACATCTGCTTAATTTTAAATCACATGTACACCGATGAAAGCAGCTATCTCCTGAATCAGCTGGAGGTATGATGAAACAAGGACCCTTGTTTGGAGTTATGAACTGTTTGGATTATATTTGAAATCGACGGTGGACACTCTGGGAGATCACTGGTGCAAACAAGTGATTTAACATTAAGCAGATGTTTCTCAGCGCATCTCCAGTGTTTGTCTGTTTTCTCGTAAAATTGATTTTAGATTTTTTTTGCCTGATTGTGCTTATAGCAGTATGAATTTATGGAGCTAGATGCCACAAGTCTGAGGCTTTTTCTCCATTTTTTGAATTAGTATTATTATTTGGATGTGGGCAACATACAGAAAATAGGATTCACTGGGCCTCATTGATTTTGATCAGCAATATTTTTGTTTAGTTTTGGAATTTTGATCTGCTGTACCCATTTTGGTAGTTTTCAAATAACCCATTTATTTAGATTATTCTGGGAGAGGTGGTGTTGGTGTGAACATGACTGCTGGGGGGTCTGAGGGGGGGAGGGCGCAAGACTGAAGGTTTTCTTGGGGCACCTAATAGACTTGTACTGGCCTTGACCAAACTATTCCTAATTCCTGAAATCCCAGGGGCAGGCAAGTTCTTGAGGCCCCCATTATAGTGAAGTTTTCTCAAAAGCAGCAAATTCTCCCAGTTGTCAGAGACCCATGGCTTATTTTGATATCCCCACATGTACAGTCTGTGTGTACTAAAGTAACTATGTTAGCACCAGTCTCACCGCTGTTTAAAAACAAACTTTCAGGGGAGTTTCTCTTTGAAAATTCACTTGCATATCAGGAGGTAAAAAGGACAATGGTATCATGGCTTTATAGTCTCTTATAATCTACTGGGAACTCTTGCGTGTTTTCACTGGTACTCCTTCCACCCTTATGTTCTCAGCTATCTCTTTATTGTTGGCACTGTAGTAAGTGTAGTTCTTCCTTTCTAAATGAACAAGGCTAAAAATGCATTAGTGAAGAGAAAGGTCAAAAGGCTGACCTAGACTGCCCCAATTTGACATTTCATCCTTTAGGTTGTAAGCTCCTTTGACATTTCGTCCTTTAGATTGTAAGCTCCTTTGAGCAGGGACTGTCCTTCTTTGTTAAACTGTACAGCGCTGTGTAACCCTAGTAGCGCTCTAGAAATGTCAAGTAGTAGTAGTAGTAGTACTGCTAGAAAAAGGACATGACATTCTGCTCTGGTATTAGACAGCATTCTAGGGTATCTGCTGTCTTCAAAAACTTGCTGCAGGTAACTTTTCTCCAAGAACAAGCAGGATAATATATTACATTCTCACAGGGAATTCCCTAGTTACAGGCTGCCTTCAACAAAACATTATAGCCGTACAACAAACACAGCTTAATAACAAGCTATCAATATCTTATTCAATTTGTTTTAAAAGTCTGCCTGGAATGGAAAATAAAGGGGCGTAAGCTCTTTGCAGTCCAATGTGTACAATGCATCTCACCTTAGTAGGCAAGATGCTTTGGAGAAAATGTGTGCACAACACAACTCTATTGCTGAAAACCTTTGTGTAAGGTGAATCATCTACTAAGGCTGGAGCTCACTGACCCTGTGGGCTGAAGTTAGTGCCATCAAAAATAGGACCTTCCAGGTCAGGTACTTTAGGTGGCAGGTATCTAGTGACTCAGAAGGAACTTTCATCAACTGAATTAAAACAACACTGTGGTTCAATGACACTGTAGGAAGATTGATGGAAGGTTTTGAAAGAAGCAAGCCCCGCCCAGTGTATAACTAACAGCTGAACAGAAATGGGTTTACCTTCTACCTGATAAGTGGCAACTGCACTTATCAGGTAGAATCCTAACAGAGTTGGTCTTAAGACCTGACTCTGAAAGGCATAGAAGATATTCAACCACCTTTTGTGTAGGACAGGAAAAAGAAGCTAAAGCCTAGTGTTGGAGGCACCCCAGCCTGTCAGGTTTTCAGAATATCCACAATGAATGCAAATCTTTCTAATGAATAGTCATTGTGGATATCCTAAAAACTAGACTGGCTGGGGCACCTCTAGAATTAGATTTGGGAAAAACTGATCTAAGGCCTCACACTCACATCAGATTGCAAACCTATTCCATTTAAAGCCATAAGACCTCCTAGTGGAAGCTCTTCTAGAAGCCAACAGAATCTGGTAAGTTTAGGAAATCCACCACTACCCTCTCAACATCCAAGGTGTGAGGGTCAGAATGTAGAAGGGATTCCTGATCCTGCATAAACAGGTTTTGGAAAACATTCCAGTCTCCAGGGTTCCCTGAAGGAACGTGGCAATCAGAATCATGGTTCCTTGATCCTGTTTTGAGTTTCAGAAGACTTTTCACCATCAGAGGCAGGGGCGTAGCTACGTGGGGCCACAGGGGCTCCCACAGATTTAGCCCTGGCCTCCTATACTTTTGACCCCCCCACCACTGCCGACCCTCCTCTGCTGCCAGGTACCTTTGCTGGCGGGGGTCCCCAACCCCCACCAGCCTTAGTCTTCTTCAGCACCAGTCTCCTGCACGTTCGCTGATCTATGCTGTGAGTACTGACATCCTGCACATGTGCAGGACGTGCATGCACGACATCAGTCAGGACTCAAAGCACAGATCAGCGAACGTGCTGAAGACTAAGGCTGGTGGGGGTTGGGGACCCCCTCCAGCAAAGGTACCTGGTGGTGGTGGGGAGGTCAAAAGTGGCGGGGGTCATCGGTGGTGGTGGGGGTTAGTGGCAGAGGGGTCAACGGGTGGGGAGGCGGGCTAAAATGTGCCCCCCACCTTGGGCTCTGGACCCCCCTCCCATTGAGGTCTGGCTAGGCCCCTGAGGTATTAGAGGATAAGAACACAGCCAGTGGAGGAGGAAGGCATCCTAGGCTACTCTGTTGTGAGCTCCTACTCTGTGGCAGACATGAGGGACTTTTTTTTTTTTTTACTGCAGTGACTGGCAAAAAGATCTACTGGACTACATCCTCATTCAGACCACTTGTGAGGTTGCAGACTCTGACTTAGTCACATAGTTGGCAGGGAAATACAACTGTCTTGCAGACAGGCTGTCATACATCCTGACTGCTTCATCTTATACAAGGTATGACTCTGTAACTCTCTGCTTGTTGAAGTAATACATTGCAACCTGGTTGCCTGTCTGGATTAGAATTATTTGATTGGATAACCAATCTCTGAAAGTCCTTAAAGCGTTCCATATTGGTCTTTGCTTTAGGAAATTTATTGTGAGGACTTTTGAGTTTAAGGAATACGGAAGGGGATTCCTTTTGCCAGATTGGAATGATCTATCCACCATGATAGAAAATACTGAAGAGGTGATGCAATGGATATAATGTCCTGAAGACAATCTGTGGTCTGACTCCACTGGGTAGAAAGGGCATATTGAGCCTGCCTGAAAATGAGTGTGCCATGGGAGTTATATGACCTGTAGAGGCCATGTGGCCTAGCATACTCAGCGTTTGACCAACTGATATCTACCAATTCCTGAGCATTTCTACTACTCTTGAAATGAGAAGTAAAGATCCACTCTTGTGGAAGCCATGCAAATACTAGAGCCATGTCTAGGAGGGTTCCTATAACCTCCAATTTCTGAAACAGGCTGAGCTATTATTTGGCATATTTTATGATGAAACTTAGCATCAGAATGGTCATGCACATTGATTCTTTGCTTATCTGGATGATTGGCTAGTCAACAGTACATAAGACGAAGGTGGCAAACATATACACCTCCCAATATGGGTAGAGATGCTGCAGTGACTGCTAGATATTTTGTCAAAATGGGCAAAAAGATACCAAGTAACAGGAATTACTAAATGAAAAAAACCTGAATTGAGACCATAAAACTATCACCAGACATGAGCTGAGAGGGTGCACCACTAAAATGCGACATTTAAGATCTGTAGAAAAAGGGTAGCTGCCAAGGTCCAGGGTGGCAGACAGGAAAGCAAGTGCATGCATGTTTATTTATTTAGATTTTGCTCACACCTTTTTCAGTAGTAGCTCAAGGTGAGTTATTCAGGTACTCTGGATATTTCTCTGTCGCAGGAGGGCTCACAATCTAAGTTTGTACCCGCAGCAATGGAGGGTTAAGTGATTTGCCCAAGATCCCGAGCAGCAGTGGGATTTGAAGCGGCCACCTCTGGATTGCAAGACCAGTGCTCTAACCACTAGGCCACTCCTCCACTGCACTTGTTGCAATGCTCTAAAATGTTCTACTGAAGCATGCAGGGCTCCATCAGGTTTCATCTCTCCTACTTGAGAATACAATATCCTGCTTCTCCTCAGAGAACTTGCAAGATGCTCATTGTTACAGGGTTTTTATACTGAAAGTTCTATTCTCATTTTTTTAAATGTTATTTTGTATAATCACCTCTACTCCTACCCTTGAAGAGATATACGGCAGATGCATTTTTGAGAAATTTAACTTATCAATAAAAAACATTTCTATCTTCCCTCTTCTAACACAGAACTTTCCCCTAAAATACGCTGCCAGTCCCCTGTCTCATATCTTCCTTAAACACCTGCCTCCACAACCATGACTTTTATCCCTTTGTAGAAACACAATCAAATTCATTCTGAATATTCTTTTGCAGCTGGGTCCAAAAATTTGGTACTGTCACTAAGAATGCCCTTTTCCCTCGTCTGTTGCAATTGTGTATCATCAGGAAAAGAGGCACATCACAAATCCCTTTGTGGTAATCTCAGGGGCCCTGTTACTAAGCCACGTAAGCATCTACATGCCCAATGCACACCAAAATGGAGTTACTGTCTGGCTACCACGTGGGTCTAGTGGTAATTTCATTTTTGGCATGCATCCAGCATGCGCAGCCAAAACATAATTTGTATTTTGGACGCACGTATCGGATGTGCACCCCAAGTGGCATTTGATGCATGTAGGTCATTACCACCCAGTTACTGCATGAGACTTTACCGCTAGGTCAATGGCTAGCGGTAAGGTCGCAGATTCAAAATGGACGCACAGCAACTTTGATTTACGTCTATTTTCAGCAAAAATTTTAAAAAGGCTTTTTTTACAGGCGTGCTGAAAAATGGATCGCTGTGCACCCAAAACCCACGCCTACATTACCGCAAGCCATTTTTCAGCGCACCTTAGTAAAAGGACCCCTCAATTTGCTAACTGGTCTTTGAGCTACTAATCAATCTAATAACTATCGATGTTTTACCTATCTTTTGGCTTTGAAAACCAGTGACAGAATCTTGAAAATCCCCTGAACTTCAAATGACAGCCAGTGAAGATTCTTAGCATGAAGGGAAAATTATCCTTTTTCCTCCAACCTTCCTAGCAGCCAGGCTGCTGTATTCTGAAGAAAGTTAAGACTGGTATAAAGACATCTTAGGTAATCCAACCAACAATGCTTTTCTATAGTCGATCTCATGAAAATCATGGCAATCCACCAGAATTTTCAAATTTTCCATTCTCAGAGCAGCTCTATTCTTCTGGATCACCCTCAAATAATAAAACACCGACAACACCAAACTCTTCTCTATTTCAGGGCCAAGCCCTACTTCTATTTTCATAATAGTCAACATTTATTGCAACAAATGAACAGCTATTCCATAAAGAAAAACAAAAAAAACCCAAAATTATATTTACATGAGAGTTTTATAGAGCTGAAATTAAGTTTACAAAATTTGCACTAATTTCAGAAAAAAAAGAGTAAAGCAGTTTTTTTAAACTATTATTTTCTAATATTTCAGCCTTATCTAGAACTGCATAATTATCTTTGCTGATGAGCATAACTAACTGCTTAAACTTGAATAAAGATACCACTGTCACATTTTTGAAAGCACACATGTTCGGAAAAAGAATCTCTCTTTTAAATTTAGCAGACTCCAATAAAAGGAAGTCATGTGAATAAGGTTTTCATGGGTGAAGACCAGGGTGCAAATTTTACCCCAGAAACACATTCTGAGGTGGTGTTGGTAATTAGAAGAAGGCAAGATTAATTGGAACAGACAAAAGTAAACAATCATGGTTGCAGTATCTGCAAGTTTTTCTATTTGGGCACCAACAGTGTCTCAGCTTACCTTCCTCTGCCTCTCGTTCTGCTGCTGGGTCACGTGTTTGTTCACCAACATTTACAACCTTATCTGCTGTGTCCTGGACACTTACTACTACAAATCATTTCTATAGCGCTAGCAGTCGTACGCAGTGCTTCACAATTGAACATGAAGAAGAGACAGTCCCTGCTCAAAAGAGCTTACAATCTAAATCAGGACAGACAGACAGGACAAATAAGGGATAAGGGTAGGACAGACAGATAGGACACATAGGAAAAAGGGACTATTGAAGAGAGTGGTTAGGGTGGTGGACTTTGGTCCTGGGGAACTGAGTTCGATTCCCACTTCAGGCACAGGCAGCTCCTTGTGACTCTGAGTCACTTAACCCTCCATTGCCCCATGTAAGCCGCATTGAGCCTGCCATGAGTGGGAAAGCGCGGGGTACAAATGTAACAAAAATAAGTTAAGGTTACGAGCAGGTGACAAGTTAGGAATTAAAAGCAGCATCAAACAGGTAGGCCTTTAGCCCGGATTTGAAGGCGGCCAGGGATGGAGCTTGACGTAGTGGTCCAGGAAGTCTATTCCAGGCATAAGGTGCGGCGAGATAAAAGGAACGGAGTCTGGAGTTAGCGATGGAGGAGAAGGGTGCAATTAGGAGAGATTTACCTAGTGAACAGAGTTCCTGGGAAGGAGTGTAGGGAGAGATGAGGATGGAGAGGTAGTGACACTTATTGAGACTCCCACCACATCTTTTATTGTTGGCATCTAGTGAGTCAGAGATCTTCCATCGAGATAACCTATGCTCAGGGCATCTATCACTTTCAGCAAGGTCTC
Organism: Microcaecilia unicolor; assembly: GCF_901765095.1. Lineage (NCBI taxonomy): Eukaryota > Metazoa > Chordata > Amphibia > Gymnophiona > Siphonopidae > Microcaecilia > Microcaecilia unicolor. Next base: position 43,470,817 of record NC_044034.1, on the reverse strand, counting down.
TTCTATCTAACTTCCTGAATATTCATCCTCTGCTAACTGCTGAACAAATGAGTCTATAGGACCAACCTCTACATAAGATCTTAATTTTGCTTTCTTCTTGCCTATTGTGCAGACTGCCTAATACGAATTTGATCTTTGTCACTTAGGGGCGGGCCCTTTTACTAAGGCGCATAGGCACCTACGCATGTCCAATGTGCATCAATTTGGAACTACTGCCCGGCTACCACGAGCCCTGGGCGGTAATTCCATTTTTTTTTACGCACAGCAGAAAATATTTATTTTGTACCGCATGGTGCTAACTGGGCGGCAATCAGCAATGCGTAAGACCTTACCACTAAGTCAATGGGTGGCGGTAAGGACACAGGCCCAAAATGGATGAGAACCAATATTTATTTTGACGCATATCCATTTTTGGCCAAAAAAAAGGCCTTTTATGCAGGTGCACTGAAAAAAATGGACATGAGCACATTCAATACACACGTCTACAATAGCGCAGGCCATTTCTCAGCGCACTTTAGTAAAAGAACCCTTGACAGAGCTCTCAGACACAAGGTCACATCAGCTATCCTGGTACCTTCTCCTATTGCTTTTAAAGTGGGATCTTTGCAGTTGTCATGCACAGTTAAGCACATATTAATCACCCAAAATATGTTTTAAAAACTAGGATATAAAATATATCCCTTTTTACTTAAATGATCAATTATATCAACTTGGAAAACCAATAACTGGAAATATATAATACAAGTATATCTCGGTATCAAATACAAAATGAACTTGAATAAATAATTTCTAAGAGATTTACTATTACAACACAAATTCATCTTTTGATTATGTAAATTAAAAATATATACAGAGTTTCATACACCTACAACATATATTAAGTCATCTTTACACAACAGTGAGTGATACTTTTGTATATGCAATTTATTTTAAATATGACACCAATGGCTTCAATATTAATACAAAAAAAAAGGAAATCACATAGAATAAATTCAAATTTATTTGTGATAGACATACTTCGCTTCAATCAGAAACAAATACTTATTTTACACAAAAAATAAATAATGGGTCACATATTTTTAATCTGATTAAAGTGAGTGGATTTACAGAGTATTTTTTTGGAATTCTTTTCCAATTCATCAATGTGAGAATTTAAAATCTTTTCAAATTCTTTAGCTCGTTTCTCTTCTTCCTGTAAAAATTTCTCTGCTGCTGTAGTAGTACACGATATCTCTGGATAAGACTGGAAAATAAAAGATAATTGTGAGACAAAGCCAAAAAATTTATGAGATCATTATTCAGTATGCACAGATGGAGATAATTACTTATATTTTGTCTAGTTAACTTTTTCTTGATATTCAGTTTGTATCCGAACAGTCTGAATATGCCCAGATAAAGTTAACCAAATAAGGTTGTCTAAAGAGCCCTTTTAATACAGTGTGCTAAGCAGTTAATGAGCAAATTAGCACATTACTCAGGTGGAATGGAGGTTAGTATAAGCTAATTCTAATTCATGTGCTAACTCCATGTTCTGTTGGGGGGGGGGGGGTGGAACTAGGCAACACATGGGCAGAGAATGGGTGTGGACTTCATGCTTGTTAGTGTGTGGTACTTAACAGCATGCTGTCACTTTTGCAGGTAGAGCAAGTTCACTCAGCACCTCCTGAACAGCATCTGTGCTAATTGCAACCAGTTTACACATGCTAGTGCAATTTTAAGTGTGGTAATTTCTGAGGACATTCTGTGCATGTGCCCAACAATTACCGCACATCCTTTGTGATTACTGTGCCTTAACAACAAGACTTAATTTTAGAGCAGCTATTTCTCCACTCAGAGTTACCCAGCTAACTTGCCTGGCTGGTACTGAACAGATAGTGAAATTACACCCAGAGAATGCTCCCAGTGCAGTCTCTTTATTGGGGTAAATATGGAAAAATTATGTCTTACCTGATAATTTTCTTTCCTTTAGTACCAGACCAGTCCAGACAAATGGGTTGTGTCGATCTACCAGTGGGCGGAGACGGAGAAAAAAAAATAGCTCCAAGTGATTTGCCCCTTAAGGGTTTCAAGCAGCCTAGAAGGTTCAGTATTCAAACAGCCAAGCAATGATGCTCATAAATTAGATAGCTGACAACCTGGAAAGGTCTATAGTCATCGTGCCATTGAGGTTATAACTTCGTAAGTATTGGGGCTTATACTCAACTGACATGCAGGTATTTCACTGAGACAGAAGATGCGTTACATGTGTGACATCCATATTGAGGAAATGAAATTAGAGGCAATAAGAAGAAAATGCAAAAGCAGAAAATGAAGGGTTATGGACTGGTTGGGAAGAAGTAAAGTAAAGAAAATTATCAGGTAAGATACAATTTTTCCTTCCTTTTCATCTATACCAGACCAGTCCACAGTCCAGATGAATGGGATGTAGCAAAGCAGTGTCCCAAGTAGGGCGGGACAAAAAACACTAGAGAAAGAAAAAGATGCAAACTGAAACATTATTGCTTACATCTTGAAGCTAAGACAAAGTATCTCCTATGAAAGGATCGTAGGGGCTGACAAAATCATCAGGACATTGAAAAGCGGAAAATGAAAAATGACCAGAGTTCTAGCTGTATACATTGAATGACCGGTCAGCAATGAAGCCATGAGAAAGAATGAAAGAACAAGGTCTGAACCAATACAGATGGGAGAGAAAATGATGAGAGGTCATCAGGCTCAGGATAAAATGATCTGCTGGAAGTACATGGACTGAAGAAGTGAAATGCGACTCATGTCCCTAAAATGTAAAGGGAAGTGTGCCAAACAGCCAAGGCTGAGAAACATCCAAAGGAGGTGGTCAGCGCAATATGGCAGACTTGAAAAGGCAGCAACCAGAAACTAGGATACAAAAAGGTTAGACAAGAACCAGCAAGAAAATAGTGAGCTCAGAATTAGCTTTAGAAAGCTTCAGAGCATGCATGACTTTTCATGTGTGTTACTGGCCCTACACTAGTACTCCAGTTTACATGCAGCTTACAGTTGCGGAAACAGGAAATGAGGGCGGGACCAGAGCTGAGAGAAGGGAAGGCTGAAGTGCCGAGCCTGCTCCCTTTTCACTGCTGCTGCCGCTGTAACCCCGACGAGGTAAGATGACTTAAAATTCTGAGGGAGGAGGCCTGGAACTTGAAGGGAGGAAGGGCCCTGGAACTCGGAGGGAGGGACTTTTAAAATTCTGGGCTGGCGAAGGGAACTTCCGGTGGGTGAAATATTGGGGGTGCTCGAGCACCCACAGAATCAGCGCCTATGCTGCCTCCACTGCATGCAAATCTATCTCCTGACTATTCATTGTGGATATACTGAAAACCTTACTGGCTGGAGTGCCTCCAGGACCAGGTTTGGTAACCACTGGACTAGGGACTGTCTTTCAGCTGCTACCAATTTGGCCAGCAATGTAGAGGATTCATATGCTTTGGGTACTATTACTGTCAAAGAAGTAGATTGTGTCAAAATTACTCTCCATTTCTTTACTAGTAAATTAACAGATTCCTATGATACACTATGGCATTAAGTGCCACTGATGCCTGGGCAGAACTTAGCTGCTCTGTTCTGCTATCTTGACATTCAAATTAGACACCTATCTGATGGCATTGATGCTCCACGCCTGTGTCCTGGTGTGGACGTTGCATGTCAATGCTTTGGTGCCCATGTTCCACAGCTTCGTCCCATAGTGGCAAACTCGTTCTTAAGGTCTGCCACAAATGAAAACATGGGAGATGCAGAACCTTCACCCAGCTAGATATAGTGGAATCGAGACAAACCAGCTCTTGGGATATTCATCTCTTATTGCCTTAGATATCCTCTTAGACTGCATCGTTATTTGAGGATGGACTTATTGTAACTAAATATTAAATGTTGTAAACCATCTTCAACATTTATAAAAGTGGCTATGCTATCTCAAGTCTTATATTTGTGTGAAATATTAGCTTTGTTACTTATCTTTCATAAACTTTATTTCATTGTAATGTTCCTAGCAAGTTGAAAAATCTGGACTAATTTATCCAAACGTTTGTATCTGGTTTGGAGAAAACAGTGCCTATAAAAGGACCTTACTGGTAACAATGAATTCAGTCATTAATGCTGAGATTTCGTCTGCTGAAATTTTCATCTGCTTTCCTGCAATTGTCCTATTTGTACCCTCACAATCATAAAACAGATGGCTAGGAATCGGGACAACAGCTGAATAATAATCTGCTCACTGGGAAAAAAAAGTCTGGGTTTTCTTGATGCAAATCTTAGTCCTAAATCAAGAACGATGGCAATTAGAAGTTGTGTATGGAAATCACCTCTCAGCAAAAATGTTGAGGAAAGAAAGGAGAAAGAAAATATAAATAGTCGAAAATAATCATTAAAACACGTTAATAAAGATTCTTTAATAATAAAAATGGCATTATGCCAGATTTGCCAAATTTGTTTGCTTCTCAAGGATAAAAGATGTTGGCAGTATCAGCTATACAGTTAAATCAAAGGAGCCAACTAGCACAAAAATATACTGTTTATCAAATTCAGCTCATGGTTAAAGGAGATTATAAATCTCATAAGATGCTGACAGCAAGAATGTTTTATTTTGATTTCAAGGACAACGAATTTAAATCAGAAAGGGCATACAGTACATGTAAAAACTGTAAAGTTCAGTTACATAACAAAATAGAAACAGCTTTTACTTGTTTGAAAAATGAAAACAGCAGCTCCAAGTTATTCTATTGACTATTTTGTACCATAAAGGGGATAATTTTATAAGCCACCACATGGTTTAGGCACCAAGAATGAGCTTAAATGACTATCAGGCATATTTTCAAAGCACTTAGCCTTCTAAAGTTCCATAGAAACCTATGGAACTTTGGAAGGCTAAGTGCTTTGAAAATATGCCTCAGTATTGTAATCATTTATGTGCATAAATGATATCTTATAAAATACCTAGTGCTGATCAATAGTATGGATGTGCCATAGCAGTAAGTGCTCTGCCTGGACATTAGATAGACAACTGAACTATCAATTCTATAATAATCCTTTGTATCCAGGGCTTCCAGAATGGCTTTTACGCCATCTTCAGGTAATCTAGAATTCTGCGGCACGTTTAATTTTTTAAGGTGCTTTGGTGAGTATTGGCACAATATATTTAATCAAGGCACTACGAGATACTAAATCTGACAATGAGCAAATCTATATGCAAGATACAATAGACAAAAAACATTTCGTCATAATGAGGAGAATTTCTGGATGCCATTTGATTTTAAATAGATGACTTGCCACCATGCTTGTATGTAGCTATCAAAAATAGATATATCATCACATAGCAGCTCATTCAACAAACCTTGCGACTTTCATCCTTCAACATCCAAACACAGGCTAATTTTCAAAGGGATTTATGTGTTGGCCATTGGGTAGTTAAAGCATAACTTCCCTATCTGTATATTTTCAAAACCTATGCAGGTGATTGACCTGTATAAATTACTTAGTGGCAAGTGGAGACAGCCCTAAAATTATGAAACATCTACTATCCAGAAAATGTTTCTGTTTAGTTCAGGCCAGAGACACTCCTGGCCGTTTGCCTGCGCCTATCCGGGGATCTTCAAAAGCACTTAAACGGTTAGTGCCACTCAATATCCCCAGTAACTGGTCATCTCCTAACTGGTTAGGTTAGGGGTGGTCCGGGAGCAGGCATGGGCGGAGCATGAACTTGCCCAGTTAGTGGCGATATTCAGACCACTAACTGGCTAAAGGCCCCGTTTACTAAGGTGCATTTAGTGTTTTTAGCGCGCCTGCTAACCATGTAGATGCCTATAGGGATATTATAGGCACATACATGGTTAACGCGCATTAAAAACGTTAACGCGCCATAATGCTGCTAAGTAAACAGGGCCCTAAGTAACTGCATAAAGTTGGGACAGCAAAAAAAGGTTGTTCTATCTTTAGGGGTCTTTTAACAAAGCCACGCTAACATTTTTAGCTTACGGTGAAAATCAGGTGGCGGTGAATGCTGAGATGCCCATTATATTCCTATGAGCATCTCAGAGTTTACTGCCAGCTGATTTTTACCACAAGCTAAAAAACTAGCACAGCTTTGTAAAAGGTTCCCTTTATGCTGTAAAGTTAACTGAGTACCAGTTGCCCGGTCAACTTCTCGGTGACTGCTGAAACCCAGATATTCAATGCCGGGAACGACACATGCCCCCAAGTACTGAATATCTGGGGTCAATTCAGCCTGCGGCTGTCAGCAGCTCAGTCACCGCTTGCCGCTGTGGGCTGAATATCAGGTGGAATGTATTTAGGGGCTGCACCTTATGCCTGGAATAGACTTCCTGAGCCTATACGTCTAGCTCCATCTCTACCTGTTTTCAAATCTATGCTAAAAACCCACCTTTTCTCCACTGCTTTTGACTCCTAGCCACTACTCAATTTGCCCTCCCCTTGTTCCTTCTTACCCAGTACTTCCCTTGTCCTTGTTTTGTCTATCTGTCTTATTTTTAGATTGTAAGCTCTTTTGAGCAGGGACTGTCTCTCTCTATGTTGGATGTTCAGCGCTGCATGCGTCTGGCAGCGCTATAGAAATGTTAATAATAATAATAGTGATCAACATGGGCTACCATTAAGACATGGTTACTTTATCACTAACTCATGCTATTTTAATTTTTAACATTTTTATTGATGACAAAGGACCAAACACAGTATATGCAAAGATAACACAATATCACTGTCTCTCATCAACATTTTACCATTTTCATCCCCCCCCCACCCTCCCTAACCTTGATAGCATATCAATAAGAACATATAAAACCTCCCTAATCCAGCCCTCCCCCCGTCTATTCCCCTATCCTCCCACCCTCCCAAGGTGTGACAATCGGACTTCCACTTGGTGGTTGCAAACCCCAACCTCACCCCTCATGAAGACTATAACAAATGTGGAGAGAGCCTGTGTAACTCATGCAATTTTAACACAAGTCCCATTTTAAGCAATGAGGCCAAATTACTAATAACTGAGGTTAACAGTAAAATGAGGGCAATTGTATGACATGGCACCTAAATGTAGGAGTGACAAAGAAGCGTGCTTAGTGCCAATTCTATAATGGCATTAAGGTGCACCTAACTCATTATAGAACAGTAGCACAAAGTCACCTTGGAATGACGAAGCTTAAGCATGACAGCTTACGCCAGGGTCAATGGCAGGCCCAAGTTGAGGCTTCTAAGTGCACCTTGCAACGTGCACATCTGAAAATATTCTATAAGGTGTGCAAATTGGTAAGCAGAATGCCCATGACACACCCGTGCGTTTCCCCCTGGTACAGCCCATTTGCTGTTATGTACCATGCAACTAGTGTCCAAGGTTAAAGAACAGTGCCTAGCACATAGGCGCGTAAATGCCAATGTGACATCATGCAGACACTTAAGTGCACCTATTCTATAAGTCAACACGTGCAACTGAATTGCCCTTTACAGAATTCTTTATAGAATTGCCCTTCACATCTGAATAGTAGCCCACATTGTTAACTCTCCCTCCTCCCCCAAGGGCCCTATTTAGTTAACTGCATTAGGTAGTTAAAGGAACTTTTCGTATGGCACCTCATTAAATATGTCCAGTCAAAAGTCATGTTGTTAAGGAGATCACAATTTCAAATGCCAATGACTTATGCAGTTAACTCAAAATTTAACCACATAAATCATTTTGAACATTGTGATCTCTGAGGGTCCTGTTTACTAAGGCGCGTTAGTTTTTAACACTCCTACAATTAACATGCCCGCTGTGTATGCGTGTACACGGTTAACATGCGAACATGGTTAATGCGCATTAGAGATGCTAACGCACCTATAACTGCTCTTCAAAGATAGCTGCAAACCTAACATTGAAAAGACTGACAAAATGTTTGATTGACTGCTGCTTTAACCAAAAGGGAATTTTCCTTTTTTTAAAGTACACAGATATGTAAATTAGTGAATATTCAAACTATGTGGCTGTCATGTTTTATAAGTTCTGTATGCCCACAAAGAGCTCGTTAATCAGAAATATGTAGGCCACCATTCTATAAAACAGCTTTACAATTTATGATCAGTAGAAGAAACTCTTTTGATGGCAGTGTGACACCTAGCAAATCTTTGAAGAAGTTCTGGAAAGAAAAGTAAAGTAGAGGTAAGGATAAGGTCTGCTGTGGGCAGATTGAATAGTGCTCTGGTCTGTAGGTTGGAAGAGTTGAGCCACCAAGAGACCTTGCTTGATCTGGGGGATGACCACTATTTTGTGATGTAAACTGTTCTTATTGATCCCATTGGATCTTGAGACCCCATTGAATTGGGCACATACAAAGCCTCACCACCGGAACAACTATTTATTTACTGCCTTTTTGAAGAAATTCACCCAAGGTGGTGTACAGCAAGGATAAGTCAAACAACTATTGTTGTGGATGACATGTGTCCCAATAGTTTGGGAAGGGATCTGGTAGTGCATGTTTTCTTTTGAAGAAATTGCATCACAATGCATGAATGGTTTGAATATGATCACGCAGAAGATATATTTTGGCTTGAATGGTGTCCAGAAATGCACTTATGAACTGAAGTGATTGAATGGGGTGCAGTTGAGACTTCTGCACTTGAATATGAAGCCCAGTGATTCCAGTGTGGTTACAGTAGTTTGAAGAGCTTGGACGAGTTCTGTTTAGGGGTGCCCAACAACCAGCCAGTTGTCTATGTAAGGAAAGACAAAGATTTGTTTCTGCTAGAGTCTTTGTAAAGAGGCCGAACAGAAGAACCTTGTACTTGAACAGTTGATTTTGGAAGGAAAAGCACAGGTATTTCCAATGGCTTGGGTGAACTGGAATATGAGTATAAGCATCCTTCAAATCCAAAGTTGCTAACCACGAATTCTGTGAAATGAAAGGAAGAACTGATTGGAGGGATTGCATTTTGTTTTTTTTCTATTTCCACAAATATATTCAAAGCTCTGAGGATGAGAATGGGTCTGAGATCTACCAACTTTTTGGAATTAGGAAATAATGACAGTAAAAACCCTGGTCTGTGGATAAATAGTTTACTGGTTCTATTGCTTGAATTGAGAGCCGATATTAGATTTCCTAGAATAGGATGGAGGCCTGTTGTGTTGTATGTTGAGAGATGACAGCAGAGACGTTGGGGAAAGCTTGATAAAATTTATGTTGTAACTGTATTTGACCAGACACAACTCATTGATCAGTAGTAATTTGTTGCCAGGCTTGGAAAAAGTGACGAACGTAGCCTCCAAAAAAGCACCAAATACTCAAAGAGTAGCCTTTGTGGGTACAGCGGTAGAAGGAGTTTTCCAGTCTCTTGAACACGATCTTTGAAAAGAAGATTGTTCCAGAGGCCTTGTCTGCCGAGGCTTTGAATATGGTTGATATTGTTTCTTGTATGAAGATTGGTAAGGATAAGATTTCCTGTAGGTAGAGGAAGACAATTTCCTATAAGAAATAGAATTGTCAGAAGGAGAATTTGACAGTTCCTTAAATGTGGAGCTGTCGTCTTGACTGCATCTTTCACTTTCTCTCCAAAGATATTATCCCCTAAGTACGGGGCATCTGTCAGTCTATTCTGGTCATCCCTAAGGCCTGAGGCACAATGCCTGGACACTCATCTTGCTGCAGTGGAAACAGCACCCATTTGTGAAGTTGTATCTTATAGATCATATGTATTTTGCTATCAAGTGGAAGGTGATTTCTTCCATTGCTTGAAGGAAATTAGATGACAGGCTCTGCAACAGATGGATTCTAGTGTAGCATAGAGCTTAGAATGTTGGTAATGTAAGATTTGGAGCTGATGAGCTTCTATTCTGGAGGAAAGCATGGTAGCTGAACCCCCCCCCCCCCCCACCACCAACTTTTCTGCCCACAGCGTCCAAAGTTTTAGATTCTTTCCCCGGAGTATAGAGAGGATGAGAGTTTAAAGATTTAGATTTGTGGATCACCGCCTAAACTACTACAGGGGGGGGGGGGTGTGATACAACAGGGGTGAAGAGATTACTACTACTACTACTACTATTTAGCATTTCTATAGCGCTACAAGGCATACGCAGCGCTGCACAAACATAGACGAAAGACAGTCCCTGCTCAAAGAGCTTACAATCTAATAGACAAAAAATAAATAAAGTAAGCAAATCAAATCAATTAATGTGACGGGAGGGAAGAGAGGAGGGTAGGTGGAGGCGAGTGGTTACAAGTGGTTACGAGTCAAAAGCAATGTTAAAGAGGTGGGCTTTCAGTCTAGATTTAAAGGTGGCCAAGGATGGGGCAAGACGTAGGGGCTCAGGAAGTTTATTCCAGGCGTAGGGTGCAGCGAGACAGAAGGCGCGAAGTCTGGAGTTGGCAGTAGTGGAGAAGGGAACAGATAAGAAGGATTTATCCATGGAGCGGAGTGCACGGGAAGGGGTGTAGGGAAGGACGAGTGTGGAGAGATACTGGGGAGCAGCAGAGTGAATACATTTATAGGTCAGTAGAAGAAGTTTGAACAGGATGCGAAAACGGATAGGGAGCCAGTGAAGGGTCTTGAGGAGAGGAGTAGTATGAGTAAAGCGACCCTGGCGGAAGATGAGACGGGCAGCAGAGTTTTGAACCGACTGGAGAGGGGAGAGGTGACTAAGTGGGAGGCCAGCAAGAAGCAGATTGCAGTAGTCTAAACGAGAGGTGACAAGGGTGTGGATGAGGGTTTTGGTAGAGTGCTCGGAAAGAAAGTGGCGGATTTTACGGATGTTGTAAAGAAAGAAACGACAGGTCTTGGCAATCTGCTGGATATGAGCAGAGAAGGAGAGATTGCTGGAGATGGTTGCTGTAGTACTTTCTGAAAAAGTTGCAATAAAATGGGCGTAGCATCCTGTGTGGACTGTAATGTCCGAGGAAGAGAGACTGCAGGAAAGAAAGCAGAGTTTTCTTGCAGGCACTGTGTCTGCAGATTTCAAGGCAAGGAAGCAGATTGCTCTCTGCAGTGCTTTGTTTTTACTCCGTTTATGAGTTTTTTTTGTGGGAGGCTTAAGTGGGCAGGTCAGCTGTACTTTTGCAGGAGATGGAGTAGAATCTCAAGCTCACTAGGCTCTGCTGGATGACAGCCATCATGCTGAAGATGACCTCAATTTGAGACATGTACAACAGTCAGCTGCCAGTGAGTAGAACAGCTGGTCAGGTAAAGGAGCACAGAGTATTTCTTGAACTCTCATATGTCATACTGAAATATCTTAATGACCTTAATGGCTAAGACTACTGAACTGAACTGTGGTATGTAAGAGTCCCTTGGAGCAAAAAGAAAAACAGTGCCGTGTACAGGGCCGTGCCTAGGGTCTCTGGCGCCCCCCTGCAGACTATCAGTTGCCCCCCCCCTGTGAAAATGATCCCCCCCCCCCCCCCCCCCCGGTGAAAATGATCGCTCACCACTTGCTACACTGACAGGAATTGTCAGCAATATTCTTAGAAACAAATTGCTATACATTGCAAAATAAGATAGCAGATGTAAATTCTCAAAGTGGACATATTCCAAACGCTAAAATGAAAATAAAATGATTTTTTTCTACCTTTGTCTTTTTTTTCCGATCATGCTGGCCCAGTATCTGAGTCTGCTGCTATCTGTCCTCTTAACTCCATTTCCAGGGCTTCCTTTCCATTTATTTCTTTACTTTCCTCCTTTCTTCTTCATTTCTTGCTCTATATCCATTTCCAGCAATTTCTTCTCTCTCCCTGGGTCCTGTCCTCCCATCCACGTCCATCCTTGTCCCTCTCTGCCCTTCCCTCCTCCATCCATAGCCAGCAATCCTCCTCTCTCCCCTCCCCTCCATTTCCAGCAAATTGTCCTCTCCCTGGGCCCCCATGTCCATCCTTGTCCCCCTCTGCCCTTCCCTCCTCCATCCATAGCCAGCAATCCTCCTCTCCCCTCCCCTCCATTTCCAGCAAATTGTCCTCTCCCTGGGCCCCCATGTCCATCCTTGTCCCTCTCCGCCCTTCCCTGCTGCATCCATAGCTAGCAATCCTCCTCTCTCCCCTCCCCTTCCAGCAATTTGTCCTCTCCCTGGGCCCTGCTGCTGCCCTCCCATCCATGCCTCTCTGCCCTCCCATCCATGCCCTCCCATCCATGCCTGTCTCTCTGCCCTCCCATCCATGCCTCTCTGCTCTTTCCTCCGCGCCCTGGGGCCTTTAAATCTTTTACTTCCGGTCGCAGCAGCGTCAGTGAAAGTGGAGCGTTGCCGACGTCTCCCTTCCCTTCGCACTCTTGGTTCCCTCAGTGTCCGCCTTCTTCTGACGTCAGAAGAAGGCGGGACACTGAGGGAACCAATGAGTGCAAGGGAAGGGAGACGTCGGCAGCGCTTTCACTGACGCTGCTGCGACCAGGTAAAAGATTTAAAGGCCTCGGCGGCGTGGGGCAAGGGTAAGCACCGCGGCGGCGCCCTCCAGAGGTGGGCGCCCCCCTGCGGCGCTTACCCCGCTTACCACATCGGCATGGCCCTGGCCGTGTATCAAACTTCATCTCTATGAAGGGAAGGGAAGAAAGTCCTTACTACAAAGAGAGTATGCTGTATTATGCCAAGCAAAAGCTAACTACAGTCATGGGAAAACTATATCATACAAGCCTGACGGAACATACATAACTGCCATATACTAACTATTAAAAGGATTACACTTTATGACGGATTTTGCTTATATACTTAAGTCACAGTATGCATCTTCTTTAAGGCTAAGCAAAACTACTGAAATTTAGTATTCTTTTTTCTTTCTGTTATTACAAGGTGAGGCAAAAAAAAAGAAAGAAAGAAGCATCCCTCTAGGGTTGTTTTTTTTTTTTTTTTTGCCGTTTTCACAGCCACTACATGGAAATTTTAAGCTTTAATTTGTTGTTACCATCTACATTTATGTGCCAAGTGGAATGAGATTCTTTAAACACAGCAAAGTTACAGACTTTTTAGTGTGACCACCCAGCAATTTTCACACATTCAAAAACGTTTGCACTGTAAAACTACCATTATTTGAAAAAAAAACAAACAAACCCAAACTGGGTATCAGCTTACTGTAAATGATGTCACAGTGATGTAGACTTTTGTAAACAAATTGGAATAATTTGTATTTGATATGATAATTTACAGATTGGAATGGGAATAAGTGTCGGCAGATGATCTGGGACAGCTTGCCACAGGGACTGATCAACAAGGCTGTTAAGAACTTACCAATGCAACTGGCAGGCCTGTGTCAAAGCTGGGGGTGGACACGTTCACAGTGACTGCAAAAATCTGACACGTTGTTAACTATCATTTGAATTATGTTATTTTACTGTGTTTCAGATCGAACGTTTTAACGTGCAAGATAATTAAATGTTGTTTAATAGTAATATGCAAGTATGACGACTAAAAAGTACATAAAATTTCTTGTTGAAATTTGATTGCAACCTGTGTTGCTATTTTTATTCAATACACGATACTTTTCTAGTAATTACACATCATGAGGACAACTTCGTATAGGTTGTGTAGGTCAGAAAACGAATGTTTAGGTTCATGTGTTCATAAAGAAACCCTAGTATTTTAAAGAGACAGTGAATATGGAACCTATTCTAAAATACAGTGGGGGAAATAAGTATTTGATCCCTTGCTGATTTTGTAAGTTTGCCCACTGACAAAGACATGAGCAGCCCATAATTGAAGGGTAGGTTATTGGTAACAGTGAGAGATAGCACATCACAAATTAAATCCGGAAAATCACATTGTGGAAAGTATATGAATTTATTTGCATTCTGCAGAGGGAAATAAGTATTTGATCCCCCACCAACCAGTAAGAGATCTGGCCCCTACAGACCAGGTAGATGCTCCAAATCAACTCGTTACCTGCATGACAGACAGCTGTCGGCAATGGTCACCTGTATGAAAGACACCTGTCCACAGACTCAGTGAATCAGTCAGACTCTAACCTCTACAAAATGGCCAAGAGCAAGGAGCTGTCTAAGGATGTCAGGGACAAGATCATACACCTGCACAAGGCTGGAATGGGCTACAAAACCATCAGTAAGACGCTGGGCGAGAAGGAGACAACTGTTGGTGCCATAGTAAGAAAATGGAAGAAGTACAAAATGACTGTCAATCGACAAAGATCTGGGGCTCCACGCAAAATCTCACCTCGTGGGTATCCTTGATCATGAGGAAGGTTAGAAATCAGCCTACAACTACAAGGGGGGAACTTGTCAATGATCTCAAGGCAGCTGGGACCACTGTCACCACGAAAACCATTGGTAACACATTACGACATAACGGATTGCAATCCTGCAGTGCCCGCAAGGTCCCCCTGCTCCGGAAGGCACATGTGACGGCCCGTCTGAAGTTTGCCAGTGAACACCTGGATGATGCCGAGAGTGATTGGGAGAAGGTGCTGTGGTCAGATGAGACAAAAATTGAGCTCTTTGGCATGAACTCAACTCGCCGTGTTTGGAGGAAGAGAAATGCTGCCTATGACCCAAAGAACACCGTCCCCACTGTCAAGCATGGAGGTGGAAATGTTATGTTTTGGGGGTGTTTCTCTGCTAAGGGCACAGGACTACTTCACCGCATCAATGGGAGAATGGATGGGGCCATGTACCGTACAATTCTGAGTGACAACCTCCTTCCCTCCGCCAGGGCCTTAAAAATGGGTCGTGGCTGGGTCTTCCAGCACGACAATGACCCAAAACATACAGCCAAGGCAACAAAGGAGTGGCTCAGGAAGAAGCACATTAGGGTCATGGAGTGGCCTAGCCAGTCACCAGACCTTAATCCCATTGAAAACTTATGGAGGGAGCTGAAGCTGCGAGTTGCCAAGCGACAGCCCAGAACTCTTAATGATTTAGAGATGATCTGCAAAGAGGAGTGGACCAAAATTCCTCCTGACATGTGTGCAAACCTCATCATCAACTACAGAAGACGTCTGACCGCTGTGCTTGCCAACAAGGGTTTTGCCACCAAGTATTAGGTCTTGTTTGCCAGAGGGATTAAATACTTATTTCCCTCTGCAGAATGCAAATAAATTCATATACTTTCCACAATGTGATTTTCCGGATTTAATTTGTGATGTGCTATCTCTCACTGTTACCAATAACCTACCCTTCAATTATGGGCTGCTCATGTCTTTGTCAGTGGGCAAACTTACAAAATCAGCAAGGGATCAAATACTTATTTCCCCCACTGTAAGTATTGTGATGCAAAGAAGCATGTATAGCTGAAAATATGCACAACAGAACAGCCATTTTTGATACATATATATTTAAATAAAATTCAGCAGCATCAAGAGCTTGCATGTGTAAGTAGCACCACATAATATATATGTGGCAATTTTACTACTTATATATGCAAGTAGCAGAAATCTGGATGTTTCTGAGGATTGATTAAGGGCTGTCCTCTAAAATGGAAAAACCTTTTGCATTTTGACAGGGTTTTGAAACCCATTGAGGTAAGCGCACAACCCCCCCCCAGGTTTCCTCCAGAGCCCAGGCTCAAAAGTGAAGTTGGCCAACAGTTACACATGACTCAAAGCAGGTGTAAAATGCCAAAGGGGAAAATTTTTGGAAAAGCATATATTGGTGTTGTATAAAGCCATCCCTAGAACATGCTGCCTTTAAAGTTTGGCATCTCACGGAATATACATATAAGTGATACCTGTTCTAGAATCACTACTTATACAGACATGCTGATTTACAAGTGTGAATATGCCTTTTATGTGTATAAACTGTGCCTACTTATTCTGAAATTGCTTCCAATGTATTGGAAAAGTTGAAAAAGTTTTTTTAAAAAATCCTCCTAAATAAAGACTTTCTTCTAAGTTTCAAAAATATTGACCTAGTTTGAAAAGGCACTGAACAGAAAGAAATAAACCAGCAGCTTAGTACTTACCAATACAATACTATCCCCAGGGATGTACTGAGAGAGGAAGGAAAGGTTAGATATGCCTTGGTTGTGCAGACAATCAACAATGGGCACTTCAATCACACCACCTGCTGCTCCCTCAGGATTCCTGAAAATATTTGCGGAGGGGCTGTCCCAGCTGCTATTAATAGCAATGTCATCAGTTTCATTGTGAGGTGAATGACTGTTGATGTAATGTCTGGAAGATTGAAGAAGTTCTGTTTTCAACTCGCAATTATTTTCCTGTTGGAACATTCTAAAAGAGAAAACAATATTTAACGATGAATACCAGTCTACCTCAGGGGTGTAGCCAGACCTTACGGTGGGGGGAGGCCAGAGTCCGAGGTTGGGGGCACATTTTGAGTGTCGCCCCACTGCCCCCCCCCCCCCCAAAGCCACTCTTTGCCTCACCTCCTGGCCCCCCCCCCCCACCACCTCGACAACAAATACCTTTGCTGGCAGGGGTCCCCAACCCCTGCCAGCCGAAGCCTTCTTCAGCGCCGGTCTCCGGCGCAGCCGCGTTCGCTGCCCTGCTCTTCTTTCTTCTTGCTCCTCCTGCCCTGTGCACGCTGACGCTCCTTCTCAGTTTCACGTAAAGGAGCGTCAGTGTACACAGGAGGAGCAGGAAGAAGGAACTGCAGGGCAGCGAACGCAGCTGCGCCGGAGACTGGCCCTGAAGGCGGCTTCGGGTGGCGGGGTCGTAGTCAAACCAGGGGCCTGGACGAAATTTGTGGGGGCCCAGGCCCCCATGGCCCCACATAGCTACGCCCCTGGTCTACCTACTGTACCTGAATTAACTTGCTTTGAGCTACAGCTGAAAAAGGTACGAGCTATATCTAAAATACCTTCCCTAACTATAAGGACATGAAACTTTCTGAAAATCCACTACATATTGAAGTGTCTGGTTAAGGAGATATGGAAGGATTTATTCCCTCTTCCTAAAGGTATTAAAAACAAATAAAAGATTAGAAGACCCATGGATGCAACTTTGCAAGAAATGCAGTTCAAGATAATTCATATGGCTTATATGACCCTTTAAAAAGGGACTAAGATCAAAATGTAGAGTGAGAAAACATGTGCCAAATGTAAAATGCAATAGAGGACCTTTCTGCGCTCTTTTTGGAATGTGTTAAATTTACCAGTCTGTGGTCAATAGCTCTCATCTTGATACAGACACCAATACAACCATCAATAGACTGGAATTATAATTGGTCATTATTAGGGGATGACAAATCTATGTTAAATGAGAGAATACCAAAAACAAGACAAGTCTGCACACAATTTATATTTTCAAAGCACTTAGCCTTCCAAAGTTCCATAGTTTCTATGGAACTTTGGAAGGCTAAGTGCTTTGAAAATATGCCTCATTGCTATACTTTTAGTGAAAAAAGTTAGTCTTCCGGACCCAAAAGGGATCAGATACAGATCTATTTGGGTGTAAATGATAGAATATCAAGCAACGAAAATTTGGAATTCCCTTCCAGAAAATATGAGTGATATTTCAAAAATGTATTATAAAACACAATAAAAATATTGGAACTAAAAAATGTATTACCTTCTGGTTATGATTATTTCTTCTGATTTATAAATTCCCAGGTGTACCTGGTTTTTGTTAACTGCTCTGAACTGTAAAAGGTATGTGTGGTATAAGTTTTTACGTAATGTAATGTAATGTAATGAAAAATGTCATTTTAAAATTTATCAAAGCCACACATTTTGGCACAAACTGTAATGGTTGCTTTAAAAGCAGATGTGGCACCACTTTATGCTAAATAACTCCACAGAACAGGTTATGTCAGTTCCCTTGCCACAGCTCATGCATTCCAAGCAGAGCTCAGACACAGCAACATAGCAAATGATGGTAGATAAATGCTAGTAAGAAGGTTACATCTCTCTTTGAGATTTTACCTGCCACTCTCTGCAGGTTACATCCCTCTATACCTTGCTCTGATTTCTTCTTGCTATCTAGGGATCCTTTGTGTTTATTGTACATGTTTATGAATTCTGTTTTCGTCTTCATCACATTCATCAACCTTTTCATGAAAAAGTATTTCTTGATGTTACTCTTAAGCTTACCTCAATACAACCTCAAATCATGTTCTACTAGAAACGGATCTGGATGGTCTTAAGGGTGTTACTATACTGCTATGATAAGTGTCCACACACTTTGCCACACTGTGCACTATGTTCCAGAAACATATGCCCATGAAGAGCTGATAGGATGCAACGTGGGATTCTGAAAGAACCTCTTCCTAAAAGATTCCAATGTCTGAACCTCCCTCCCTCCTGGCTCATTTGAGAGCAAATTCAACCTCCACAGAATTACGAGGAAGCTGTTGCATCTCAGATCCTGGAGCCTTCTGGACTTTATAGATAGAATTTTCTTATTAATAGGCACTCCTGAGAGGGAGTTCTCCTACATTCTCAACTGTACATCCTTCTCAGCCTCCTTTGTGGGCTTGGGGGAGGGAGTTTCAAGGATTTGGAGGCTATCCAATGTTTCTGCCCTGGGCTCCTTCATCTCTAACTGAAAAGGGATAACCTGCACCGGCCAGGTGCTCAAGGTAAAAAAAAAAAAAAATAGGCCTAGATTGAGCAATGTAAAAAAGAAAGAAAACTTCACAAAATCTAAGCAGCTACCATGGAAACATCTAAAACCATGCTAAAGCAACAGGACATTTTTTTACCAAAATGAACTTTGAGGTGCTGAGAGGGCTGTGACTTGCAAAACATTCCAAAGAGCTCTATGAAGATAGACTGAAGTTCCATTTGACAATGGCAGGTGGGAAGGGGCTCACATACGTGTGAGGTAGCCCAAAGGCTTCTGGAAAATGTTGCTGGAGAATCGTTTCCCGCGCCGGGCTCCTGTTTGTGATATCACCTATGTGTGAGTACTCACAGTCTTCGTACGGGGAGAAAATAGATGCTAACCTTTAGGTGCTGAATACGTACTTTAGAATAAGCATAAGCATTGCCATACTGGGACAGACCGAAGGTCCATCAAGCCCAGCATCCTGTTTCCAACAATGGCCAATCCAGTTTACAAGCATCTAGCAAGATCCCAAAACAGCATAATACATTTTATGCGGCTTATCCTAGAAATAAGCAGTGGATTTTCCCCAAGTCCATCTTAATAATGGCTTATAGACTTTTCTTTTAGGAAGTTATCCAAACCTTTTTAAAATCCCGCTAAGCTAACTGCTTTTACCACATTCTCTGACAATGAATTCCAGAGTTTAATTACTCGTTAAGTGAAGAAATATTTTCTCCAATTTGTTTTAAATGTACTACTTTGTAGCTTCATTGCCCCCTAGTATTTTTAGAAACAGTAAAAACAAGCGATTCACGTCTACCCATTCCACTCCATTCATTATTTTATGTTTCAACATTTTGTATTGACGATAATCAAAATATCACAACCAACTTCCAAGTATACAGTAACTCCAATGTGAGAGTTCCTCAGTAACAATTACAACCAAAAGAAAGGGAAAAGAAACTGCCATCAAACTTTTACAGTATTACCCCTCCCCCCAAACCTCAACCCCACAACGTACCCACTAAATTATTCCCCAAAGAATCAGTACCCTCAGTACAACAATAACATATTCTCATATACTATACCCCCCCTCTATATACACTTCCTATCCCATCCCTCCCTGATAACCTCCCCCAGCAGGGCCCTGGGCCTGAACTCTGACAGCCCCTTGGGCCCTATGTATACTAGACTTGCCAATACACCCTCCCTCTCCACCCTCCCCCCCCAACTAATAGTGAACTGGATATGAGGCATATTAACTGATAAGTAGCTAGCAATTACAATGTGTTGACAATCAAATTACGACCTCGAGTACTTATGGTTTGTAAATACAGATTACAAATTTGTGTGAAATGCTTTTTACGTCTAGGGAATCCCCTCACTTCCTTAGCCTCCCACGTAGCTAAGAGATGTACCTGATTCCGCTAATGCCAAAAGACCAGGGGTTCTGGCAAGGTCCAATACTGTAATATGGCTTTCCGGGCTACAAGGCATAGTTTGCGACATAGTAGGCTAGCATATCTGGACAGGGGACGAAAAGCTTTAGGTTTATCAAGTATGAATTGGTCCAGAGTTCCATTCATTATTTTATAGACCTCTATCATATCTCCCCCTCAGCCATCCTTTCTCCAAGCTGAACAGCCCTAGTTGCCTCAGCCTTTCCTCATAGAGAAGTCATCCCATCACCTTTATCATTTTCGTCGACCTTCTCTGTACCTTTTCTAATTCCACTATATCTTTTTTGAGATGTGGTGACCAGAATTGCACACAATATTCGAGGTGTAGTCGCACCATGGAGCGATACAAAGGCATTACAACATTCACATTTTTGTTTTCCATTCCTTTCCTAACACTCTACTTGCTTTCTTAGCTGCTGCTGCAAACTGAGCAGAGGTTTTCAACGTATCATCGACGATGACACCTAGATCTCTTTCCTGGTCAGTGACTCCTAATGTGGAACCTTGCATCACGTAGCTATAGTTCGGGTTCCTCTTTCCCACATGCATCGCTTTGTACTTGCTCACATTAAGTGTCACCTTCCATATGGATGCCCAGTCTCGTAACGTCCTCTTGTAATTTTTAACAATCCTTTTGCGATGTAACAACTTTGGGTAGTCAGCAAATTTAATTACCTCACTAGTTACTCCCATCTCTAGATCATTTGTAAATAGGTTAAAAAGCAGCGGTCCCAGCACAGACCCCAGCGGAACCCCACTATCTACCCTTCTCCATTGAAAATACTGGTCATTTAACCCTACTCTCTGTTTTCTATCTTTTAACCAGTTTTTAATCCACAATAGCACACTACCTTCTATTCAATGACTCTCCAATTTTCTATGGAGTCTTTCATGAGGAACTTTGTCAAATGCCTTTTGAAAATCCAGATACTCAATATCAACTGGCTCACTTTTATCCACGTTTGTGTAACCTCCTTCAAAGAATAATGCACATACATGCATAAATGTAAAAAATCTGCCTAAGTGCTATTTTGTAAATAAACACGTATCTTAAAGAGCGCACATTTTACAGGTAGGCATTCATGGTGGAGTGTGGCCAGGACTCATACTTACAGTTGTAATTTATAGAATACTACAAGTTATGCATGTATCTGGTATTTACGCACAAGCACTTATGCCAGCTCTATGGCTGACGTGCTTGTGCCTTACAGCATATATACCTATTCAGTGGCTATGTAAAAAAAAAAATCCTCAACAGTCCCACTATCTTACAGAAATTTTTTTTTTGTTTTTGGGACCCAGCTTCTCACTCAGCAGAGCCCCTGGATCTGATAGATGAAGATAAGTTTATTATTAGATATCTATTAAAAAGTAGAAAAGAAACGTTTATATAAATTATATTAATCGGGTGTACCGATGACGAAGTTTGCGTTATTGATACTGCCATATTAACATGTTTTTGGCAGTAAACGCTACTGAGGTCCCCTAAAAAAGTAAATGAATCATAGAGTTGTGGTAACATTAAGAAGAAGGAAATGAGTGATGTTAAATATGTGATTTGAAAGAACACATGAGTGAGAAGCTGGGTCCCAAAAACAAAACAATATTTACAGCATATATAACCAGTTACTCTAGAATTCTATAAAGGAAAGTAACGTATGTCCTTTTAAAAATTTTTTTTAACAGAATAGGTGCCATATATGCAATCTGTTATAGAATTACTCCCCCCTCCAACCATTGGGCATACAGTCTTATAAAAGCCTGTTTCAACTGTTTTAACCACGCATATACTTTTGAAAATTACCATGCACATGTGAATAGATTTAAGTATGAAATGAAGTTGGCTGTTCATTATCTTTATCATAACGTAAGAAAGATGAATAATATGTAAAAGCTCATTCCAAGACTTAAAAAAAACGTTTGCATGATTTTAAAAACATACTTCTCTCTGACATCATGGCCAGAATAGCTCAGAGATTCTTCAGGTTTTTCACAACCAGTCTCAGAAGATAATTCCAGCTTAGATTGTACTTTAATAACATCATTTTGCAGCCTTTCATTTTCATACTGTAGTTTTTCAAGGGTAGTAGTACAGCTTTTTTGTTCCCTTAATGATTTTACACCCTGAGAGAAAATAAAATGATCTTTTAGTCAGTTTTGTTCTCAAAATGCAGCTTAAAATAAAATATTAGCAAGGAAACTTAACATATACATAAAGGTAGATCAAAATCTGCTTGATGCCAAGGTACCTTGCAGAGATGTTTTGTGTGTTAAGAATGCTGAGTTAGCCATTTATGTTTTTGACTCGCAGTCTCTCCAAACAGAATTTTATTGGGTGTTTTTACTTACTGAAATAAATTATGCATGGCTAATTACTGTTGAATTCATAAAAGATTAAAGCATTAAACAGGATTGGCTTAACGGGTAAGCCAATGAGGCTCTGGCTCAAGGTGCCAAAGATTAACGGAACTGAAAGCCTGCCACATTGGCTCACCCTTGTTCCGTTGCTCCCACTGCTGTGTTGTTCCACCAGCACTGCAGTATTTTTGAAAGGTGACAATAGACATTTCTTGTCTTTTGTGACAAACAGGAAGCACCTGTTTTCATCTTTCAAAAATGTCATGGTTAAGCTCAGTGGTGGAAGCGAAGGAACATGTTTCAGGTGCAATACTGAGGTTTAATTGTGGGAGCACAGGTTGGAAGGGGGATGACGTTTGGAGCTAGAAGGGGAATGGGACTGGAAGGGGGTTGATGCAAGAAAGTAAGATGCTGGACAAGTGAGAAGCAACGGAAGGAGAGAGAATGGTGTGGAAAAGCCAGGACATATATAAAGGAAGATAGGGAAGGGGCATAAAGATGGATGCAGGTTTAAGAAGGCAGAGCAAGCGAACATTGGAGAAACAGGCAAATTCTGGAAAAGGGGAGAAGTGGTAAAGGGAAGATGCAGGCGACATGGAGATGCAGGACTGCATGGACTCAGACTCAGATGTAGACTCTGGGATTAGGTGGGAATCCAGAAAACAAGACTCTAAGAGAGGCTGGGTATTGGGAGTATAAGGACTTGGTACTGGGCAGGATCATTTGTGAATTAAAGCTCAGGGATTGGGTAGGATGGAAGATCAAAGTGGTGTCTTGGGGATTAGGTAGTGGGATAGAAGGGATTAAGAAACTGAGCAAGGCTTAAGAGAACACGCGGGTTAGTGATTTGGAGAGTTTGAACAACCTGTAAGGGTTGTGAGGAAGTTGAAAGAATTATGGAGAGGATGAGAGACAAAGGAAGGAGGATAACAAGTCTTTGAAGGAGGCAAGTGTGTGGCAATGGGAAATGTAGAAGGGGGAATAGAAGTCTCAACAGAGATAAAACAAAGAGACTGGGGGTCGAGAGGGAATAAGTGACGGGGAAGGAGCTGGGGCTAGGTAGAGGATAAGAGGCAGAGGCAGGTAAGATAAGGCTCGGGAGGTGATGAGTACAGATGGTGGAAATGAAGGACTAAACTTGATGAAAGATAGGGGAACAGGAGGTTGGGAAAAGACAGACAGGAGGTGGGGAATGGGAAGACTACAAAAACTGGTAAGTAGGTGAAAGATGAAAAGAGGGATGAAGGAAGAATGAAATATAGCTATAGGTGGATAATGGCAGGTGAGAAAATGGAGTAATAAAGATGAAATAGAAGGAATAATGACAGGTATAAGCATAGGAGAGGAAGGGAAAGATAGGGAGCAAGAAAAAAAAAAGCAGAAAATGGGAATAAGATCCTAAAAAAGGACTTAAGAGAAAACCAATATGAGGAAGTGATAAAGGGAGATCAGAACCAACCCAACTGAAGAAATAAAATGATCAGACGTATGAAAAACTTATTTTCATTTTATTAAAGAATGAAATATTTTAGTTTTGAAAATGTGCATTTCTTGTGTTTTGCTCAGTATAGGAGGAAATGCATTTCTGTTTCTCCTTCTTCTGTGTTTCACAGTTTAGAGTCTGATTTCTTGGAGTTTCAATTCATTTTTTGTCTACATGCTTGTTTCTAATTTGCAGCTTCTTATTCTTTATTAAGTAATGGTCTATGTTTTTCTGCCCATGTAACAGAGATTAAGGATTCTTTTAACATGTAGGTTCTATGTAGCAGTCTGCTTGTTCTCCTTTATCAATTGGAAGTATATTGGTAATCTAGAACATTTGCAGTTCTGACTTTTCATAGTAAGGGTTGGTGCAGTTTAAGTTCTGCCTGAGCTTCTCAGCATCCCTTTGCAAGGTTTTGTGACACTTCAGTGTTTGAACTGTGTTGCATTCATTGATAGGTACCAGAATTTGAATATAATCTTTTTTTGTACACTGAGCTGTAAAGTAAAATATCTTACTTCTGCTTTAATCATTAGGAGTTTTATTGCTTGGTTTGGGAATGCCCCATGTATATTAAACTCTATGGGCCCAATATTCAAAACAATTTAACTAAGCAGAGGCTCCTGATGGTTTAAATCACTATTACCAGCTCTGCCGCTAATACTCAGCAGCACTTCACCAGACAGTGCAGCTGAATATCAGCTGTGACCACCACAAAGCTATCCAGATATTGCCGGGGAAGCACTATGAAGGCAGATAAAGACCATATGGCCTAGCCAGTCTGCCCATCCATGCCATCTATTCTTGAATTCAGATACTCTTCATCTCCACCACTTCCAATGGGAGGCCATTCCACGAATTCACCACTCTTTCTGTGTTAGTAGTGCAATAAGAACAGCATATAATTTTCATTGCCTTTAGTATGAGGGAGTGAAATATTTTGCAAACATGCTGCTCATCTGCATACCTGCTGCTTGGATATATTTTTTTCTTTCATCTCTACCTCAGTCATTAACTGTCTCTCCTGAAAATCAGATTTCTCTACAATTGCTGCTTTAGTGTTATCTTTCTGATGAAGTTTTGCAATCAGATCAGAATTTTCATTCTTCATGTTTTTCAAATCAAAGCTGTGAGGCTGTGTCTGGTAAAAAAGAAAGTTCCTCACCTGCAATGAACATGTTAAATAAAAACATTTGATCCTAATCTTAATATACGAATATATCAAATATATAAGCAGGATTTAATATTCAGTGACTGTAATTATTATTTTGCCACAAGCCATGGTAAAGCGAAGATACTTACATAGTAACATATAGCAACATAGTAGATGACGGCAGAAAAAGACCTGCACGGTCCATCCAGTCTGCCCAACAAGATAAACTCAAATGTGCTACTTTTTGTGTATACCTTACCTTGATTTGTACCTGTCCTTTTCAGGGCACAGACCGTATAAGTCTGCCCAGCACTATCCCCGCCTCCCAACAATCAGCCCCGCCTCCCACCACCGGTTCTGGCACAGCGAAGATACTTACCTGTAGCAGGTATTCTCAGAGGGCAGCAGGCTATATATTCTCACAATTGGGTAACACAATCAAACATTGTGCGGTCCGGAGCTTGCATCAAGCTTTTCACAGAGCTCTTTGGAGCAAGAGACATGCTCCAGTGCGTGAGTGCCTTCCTGCCTGCTGTGCGAACGCAGGACTAACAGTACAATATCATAGCATAGAAGACAACTTCAAGGGGAGGTGGAAGGGTATGTAAGAATATATAGCCTGCTGTCCTCGGAGAATACCTGCTACAGGTAAGTATCTTCGCTTTCTCCAACAACAAGCAGGCTAATATTCTCACAATTGGGGAATCCCTAGCTGCCAGGCTCACCAGTAGCAACAACCAATGGCAAGGTGAGAACATGGAGACACTGGTAACTATATGCAAATCATGGAAGTGAAGCCTGGGAAAGTATAAAAACGGGCCTAGGCAGGTGGAGTTGGATTCTAGAACACAAAGTAAAAGTGCATAACTATTCATCAAAATCTAAGGATATGTTAGGAATGCTGCCGAAATCATGCTACTTAGAACAGGAACAAGAAGTAAATGTATGGAATGATGACAAATCACAGATGCCTAGCCAAGCTTCCCAATAGATGCGAACGATTAAGTCATGGCTCTGACACTGAAATTCTGAAGATTATCCTTGGTAGCCCAGCCTGGGCGTACGGAAAAGAAAAATAAGGAAGTAGCCAAACAGACATGTTGCATTCCCCGATGGTGACCCACAGCCTGTCGGAGGGAAGGAATGCTGATGAGAAAGCCTGTCGTGCTGAGCTAGTGTCAAGGATAGTCCAATGTTCGCTTGCAGTCCAAAGAGTGAAATATGCACCTGCCATGGGCATGAATCTGTGAAAAGGATAGAGGCAAGAGAAGTAACTAATGTAGATCGAACCCTGACACAACTCAAGGTAGGAATCTAGGGAGCATGCAGAGAACCACTCCATTATGATGAAAGAAACTGCCAAAGGTCATTGTCCCGGCAAGCTGAAGGAACAGCCATCAGAATCAAATCTGTTCCGCTCAAGAACTCCCACCGACAGAAAAATAAGCAGCGTAAAAACAGCGCTTATTACATGGGGATACCAATGCAGAGGTCTCAGAATGTATACAGAGGTGTAAAAAGGCATATCCCTTACACAAAGAAGAGAAAAAACACTGAGGAAACTGAGGCAAATCTCCACCAATGTAGAAGGTATACATACCAAATGGCAAACCTATTCCATTGGGAAGAGAAATACTTCCTAAGGGAAATTTTCCGAAAAGCTAGCAAGACTGTGGAGACAGTTACAGGAAAACGCCAGACAGCTAATGTGGAACCTCTATCATCCAGGCCATGAGAGCCAGAGACTGGAGGATGGGATACAGAAAAAAAAACCCTGTTCCTTGGGAAGAGGGTCAAAGAACACTGCAGGGACCACTACACTCTAAGAGAGAATTCCAGAACAAGAGGAAGTCAAAAGTGCAGAGGCCAAGAAGGATACATCAGAGAGTGTTGGCCCCTTGGTCCCACCTGCCCCATGAGGGAGATGAGAGGAGACGAATAGAAACGAATAGAAAAGATTGTTCTCCCAAAGAAAGAGAAAATGCAAGTGACAGAAGTCTGTTACAGACTTGGAGCCCAGAACAGAATGGAAGGACGGGACAGTGTACTTGAGTAACCATGAGATATATTACCAGGATGTTCCAGAATAGGAAGAACCTGAAAGTAACATTTGTATGAAGAGACCACACATGCGGCTACATCACCTTGTACAGTCTGATGGCCAAACGGATGGAAGTGGCCTGAAAGAGCACACTCGGACAACACACTGTCACAGTTGTACAGTCCCCTGACAGAGAGCGAAGCCAATATATTGTCTATGTCGGGGAAGCAGAGGGCAACCTGGTTATCCGTGGAACGAGTAGAAAGTAGTTAACAGTCTACACTGCAATCGCTGAGAACATGTCAGGACACCCAAAGTCTCTTGTCTACAGGGCAGACAAAAACGTTAGAGTTGGGAAGCCCGACAAAGGAGCTTCACAACCTAAGAGGGAAGTAATCACCATCAAGAGTCTGCGAAGACTAGGATTGAGAAAAATAGTTCTAGGAACAAATGGGGCAGAATCGATCCCCAAATGGAAAGCAAATGCGCCACGGGGACATGTGGATGACTTCTTCCAGAAGCCCTGTGGTCTGACACTACCAAGAAGGTAGAGTCCACTAGGAGATCCCATGTGAAAATGAGGCAAGGATGATGGATGGACAATGCAGGCCATGTAATCAATCAACAGCCTGAACAGTCGCGAAGATGAGATCCACCAAAGGGCTCAGTGCCCAAGTCGTAACAGTGTCCAGAGTAACTGTTCCATAACGGGAAGAGATGCCCCAGTCAGGCGACTATCCAGAAGAAGCCCAATGATCTTAAAGTGGGAGACGGGAAGGAGATAGGACTGGGGATACTGTAACACAAATCCCACTAAGTCCGGCACCCAAAAAGTGCTCCATACAGACTTGAACACCAATCATCAATATGCACTGCACAAACCCAAACGAGCAAAGATATAGACTCAGGCAGCGCAGAGGAGCTATGAAGATCACAAGACTCATGATGAATATTCCAGAAACGGACACGAAGGCAAAAGGTAGCACGTGACACAGGAAGTAGAATGTCCTCAGTCGAAATCAAAGAGACTGCATGTGGCTAACTATCCATAAAGTCTAGAGGGCAGAGCCAATGATTGCCCAGAACCATGGACAGTAGGGTGCTTAGGAAAAGAAACCATCTTAAACTGTTCTTGTGCTAAGAAAGTAGCAAAAGAGTCAAAGAGGCAGGATGGAAAGTATCCCAGTTGCACAGTGTGACAAAAGGGAGAATAAGGAGTAGAATAGCAGCCATCGTCCCCTGGTGATATGGACTTGAGTTCAAGGGCTTGCAGAAGGGCAGAGATATCTTCCAGAAGGAATTTCTCATACCGAGAACTGATGTGAGCTGCTCCTGGCAGACAAGTCATCTGTCCGAGACCTGACCATCTGTAGCCTCTGTTCAACCAGTAGGGCATCCAGGAACTAACTGACACTACAGTAATTTTCCTCTGGAACCATCCAATGGGGTGATAAGTAGTAATAGTAGTAGCAGTACTCCGCCATGCCAGGAAAGCTGTCCAGGCTGAAATGAATGCCGAAGACGGGAAGTAATACGCTGGGTTGGTGTCCAAGAAGGCTAGCGAGAAGAGGTAGCAAATAAATGAACCTCTGTTCAAACCGAGTGAAAAGCCTCCTAGATAAGGTGGAAGTCCTAGAAGGCTCCTGGGAGAAGAAGAATACAATGGTGGCTGTGGAGGTCTTGATTATGTCAGCTTTCCCCTCCAACTGTGTTCTGAAAGGGTTCTCTCTCCAGCACTTGGCAGCCACCAGCCTCCGCTGAACACACAAAGTCAGAGAGAGACAGTCAGTCACAAGGAACCACACTGGAGGTAGAAATGCTGGAAGCCACACCAAAAAAGGCACTCGATCCAGAACTTGTGACACCATCTGTTACTCAGCCAACTTAGCTCCGCCAAAGCAAGCATGGAACAAAGATCCACAGAATACACTCGTGAAGAGGTGAAAACCCCGTACTTGAGCCTGAGTGAATCCATGGTATTAGCATTCCTGCTTGTGGGTGCCGCACAGCTCGTAGAACTCTGAAGTCTCCAACCTCTATGGAGGGAGGAGGAAGTAGAGTCCATGAAAACCAGAAGAGTTCTGAAACTGGTGCATGGAGGCTGTCTATGGGAGGGACAGGGGCCACAGGCAGCCTCCCACCTGTGCACGAGAACATTAGGGAAGAGCTGAAGGACCAGGACTAGCACAGATTTCCTAGGAGGAGAGTCATAGTCCAG
The DNA here is from genome assembly GCF_901765095.1 of Microcaecilia unicolor. NCBI lineage: Eukaryota > Metazoa > Chordata > Amphibia > Gymnophiona > Siphonopidae > Microcaecilia > Microcaecilia unicolor. Next base: position 43,441,679 of record NC_044034.1, on the reverse strand, counting down.
GAACTCAAAAAGGAAAAAGTAATTCTCCACCTCGGCAAGCAGTGAAAAGACAGCCACCATGTCTTCTACAAAAGAAGGGAAGGACAGGATTGTGAATGGAGACATCTGTGCCTGTGAAGGGAGGGGTAGGTACAGATGGTATTCCAAAGGACTCTTTCTCCGAGAAGTGCCAGGGATCAGCATCTGACCCCCATATGCTCCTCACTGGTATCAGCCAGGAACCCTCCATGGGTAGGCTGATATGGGGTCCTGCTGTCTCGGTCAAGGAGGACTCTCATAGGAGCAATGAGGATTGGGTTCCAGTCTCAAGTTGTATAAAAACTGCTAGTGTCGACCCCAGTGAAACATGAGATACTGGTGGTGGATGCTCATCATAGGCTGAGGACCATGCAGGGCAGACTCAAAAAGCATGATAGGTGCCAAGCACCTCCAATGCCAATGTGAAGAAAACCAGCCCAGAGTCCAGGGATCGAGACATGGATGTCATGAGGCATGGCAGGCGCAAGCACCTTCGATGCCAATGCTCTATGAAGAAAACCAACCCAGCAGATATGCTCATAGCAACATCAAAGCAGTTGAGGCATCGGTGTAGAGAAGCAAACACCCTTGAAGCCGATGCACTCTGAAGGAGACCAGACAAGTGAAAGAGTAGGGTCCTGATATTCCGAGACTCATGCAGAGGCAGTAACTGGAAGGTCTCCTGGCATCGAGACCCCTCGAGGACCAAATGCTGCAGTGCCCCAGAGGCACCAAAGGAGACTGACATGGGCAAGAAGCCACAGTACCGACGTTGATCTTCTATGACGACTGTCCTCAATATAGACAGCAGTCCACAGTATTAACGTCGATGTTCTATACCAACTTCCCTCGACACCGTCATACCAACTTCCCTCAGCACTGACGAGAATGAGGTGAAGACTCACACTCCAGGCCGAAAACGGTCGGTCCCAGGGCTTCAGATAGCGGCCGACGAAGAGGCAGGTGTCAATGCAACTGCCGACGTCGACACCACAGACACTGATGCCAATGTCGAAGTTCCCTGTGAGCCACTTTGACTAACTGGATTCTGGCATGAATCTGAAGAGGCAGAACACTGTTAGAAGAGGTATGTTGCCATACCAAAAGCGGCCTCCGACGGAAAAAGGGAAGAGTCAATGGTAGCCTGGAAAGAACGAAGCACCAGAGAAAATAAATGGCAAAACCCTACCGGAGCTCAGACCTAAATGTGGCCTATGAAGAAAAAAATAAAAGAAAAAGAAAGAAAAAATATCGAACAGGAAGAAAAAGAACGTGAACAAGACACAAAATAAAGAAAAGAAACTCTGGTAAGAACCGAGCTGGGTGCTGTGAGGAGGGGGGGGGGGGGGGGGGGAAGTCCTCTCCTCATCGTGGGGAACCACCCCCCCCCAAAAAAAAGAGACTGTTGGTCCTGTGTGCGCGCAGCAGGCGGGAAGGCACTTGCGCATGCGCACTGGAGCATGTCCCACCCTCCAAAGAGCTCTCTGAAAACTTGCTACAAGATCCGGACCGGACAAAGTGGGATCGCGTTACACAATTGTAAGAATATTAGCCTCAGAAGCTTAGCCGAAATTGGGTGGCGGAGCAGGTGGGGGAAGAGAGGTTGGTGGTTGGGAGGCGAGGATAGTGGAGGGCAGACTTATACTGTCTGTGCCAGAGCCGGTGATGGGAGGCGGGACTGGTGGTTGGGAGGCGGGAAATACTGCTGTGCAGACTTGTACGGTCTGTGCCCTGAAAAAGGCAGGTACAAATCAAGGTAAGGTATACACATATGAGTTTATCTTGTTGGGCAGACTGGATGGACCATGCAGGTCTTTTTCTGCCGTCATCTACTATGTTAGTCTTCGGAGAACTATCTGTTCTTACACTCATTCTCCTCTTGAGTAATGGATAAATACACCTATTTTCAAAAAAAGAAATTGAAGGAGCAATTCTGTAATCTCTGTTGAACTGAAGCCAATATATAGGCATTTAACAAACATACACATTTTGCTTTAACAAAATAAAATCTGAACATGAACAAATGGAGATGTTTCATACTTTTGATCACTGATGAAAACCTAAACTAGAGACCCATACACAATTTATTAAATAAAAAAAATAATCTAGATAAATAATAGCAAATCGTAGCTGATACCAGTGCCCGGATAATTAACATAAATATAAATGTGGGTGAGTGGATGCTCAGTATTTAAACCGTGGCCTCCACAGGCCCTCGGTATAGTCAGGCATCAAAGTTTCAAATAAATAAGCCTAAATGACAGCTTTTGTTTAAATGCCACACACACACACACACATCGAGTAGACCACACTGTGTGAAATACATCACAAGTATACAAAATGAAAAGTGAACTGGACACTAAAATATCAGTTAGATCGCACAAAAGACTCCAAGGTCTACTGTGGCTAAGAGCCTAAAAGTACTTTGTTACACTCTAGGGCCCGACGTCTGAACTGATCATTATTCTCAAGTTCTTTTATTTTGCAATAAATGTTGCCTTGATTACATCAACACAACAAAAACCAAAAAGGTAAAGGAACCCCTACATGCAGAACAACCAAAACCAGGAGTGGACCAAAGAGACTCATGCAGCCAGATGGGTAGTCTTTATTGGCACCTGTGTCGGGTCTGATACACAAGTGGTGCCCAATAAAGAGCTATACATTACCCACCTGGACGTGATTACATCACCAGCTTTATCTTCTTGAAGTAGTCAGTCCCTTGGCTTTCTCACAGACCCATACTTCTTACCTTACGTAGTTCTGATATATGGAACTCCATTTTTTTCTTCAGCTCTTCATTCAGTTTAATACTTTGTGTGTGAGATGATTCAAAACTTTTAATAAAGTAAAACAGAAAAAAAAACCTTTTAGAAATGCACTGGAGAAAGTTGAATAGAATAACAATCTTAGTCACTATTATGCTTATACCACCATTCACCACACATCACAATGTAAAAAAAACGAATATAGCATGAAAAAATCCTCTTAAAATGGCGTTGAAAAATAGGTACCGGGGGAGGGGGGGAAATCAGCGCTCAGGGCCCTTTATATAATAATGCCTAGTGGGGATCCCTGTGTCCAACATTGGGCATGAAGACTTATTGAGACCTGGTGTAAATCCCATCACGCAAATTGGCCATAGATCCCCAGAATTTTACAACACTGCAAAAATCTTTTGAAAATACCCCTGACCCACCCATGGCCATACTTCCTTCTGGGTTGCATGCTATGGGATTTGGGTGCCCAGGATTATAAAATAGCGTGCAACCAGATGCATGCACAATCCCTGATTGGTGCAAATTAATGATTGTTAGCACCCAATTATTGATAATTGGCTTATTAATCAATTTGGCTGCAAGCACATCTCAGGATTATGCCCAAATTTGGATGTGAATATTTTTGCACCCTGTATAGAATCTGGGGGTATATGTTTATGTGCAATTTTATGGTATCTTTTCTCCACTTAAATCTTGTTTTACACATTAAAAGGACTCTTCCATAAATGTGCAGAGTTATACACACAAAGTACGTGAATGCACGACTGCACCTACGCTTATATGATTTGTATATGGACCCCGACCCCCGCCCTGAGCCCTCACCCGCCTCCTCCACATTGGACACCTGCCGCAGCCGCTTGCTCGCCGTCCTCCCTCTTCGTCCTCTCTGACAGTCTGGGGAGGGAGGGCGGTGGTTAGTGTGTGCAGGTGGTTCGGGAGGTTGGCAGCCAGTCTCGAGCGATTCCTAGGCAGGGGAAGGAGTAGGGAAATAAGCTCCGTGTGTTTCCCTACTCCTCCCCCTGCCTGGGTCACTGTTTGCTGCTGGCTGGGTCGCGGTTTGTTGCTGGGCGTCGGGCTGGTGACTTACTACTACTACTACTTCACCCGAGGTGCAGCCAATCAGTGGCATTTCATTGGATTCGATGAGCTGTGTGGGATTCATGACGTCAGTTTGATCTACCGCACCTAGCAGACCACCTCCGAGGGAGCCAGGGTTCCAGGCAGCCTCAGAACGTTGGAGGTGAGAATTATTATATAGGATGATAAATTATCATATTTATTCAAAAAAGTATATAAGCCATAAAGCACTGGAGCTTTTTAAGTACTTGCTTAGAGCAACCCAAACAAATGCTGTTACAGTAATCTAAAAGGCCCAGAAGAGATTGCACAAATAGACGAAGTGTTCCTGTTCAGAGATTTCGCATAATGAAAAGGCCCTCCGAGTTAAGGTATTAATTTGCATTTACAATGTTAATCTAGAATCAAGAAAAAAAAACTCCCAGAATTCTGATGGTAGAAGAAAATAGCACCTATAGCTCCTGAAAAATAGATAGATCACCATCCTTTCATCTCACCTGTGCCTGTACTCATTCCTTTCTTTAGGGGAAAAAAAAACTCTACTAAGTCCTACCATAAATGCTAAATTCCTTCTCACTGGTAACAAGATAGATGCCCCCTGTGGCTGATTCGTTTTATTAGGATTTAAAATGACACTATCACAACGTTCCCACAGCACCTCCTCCCATTTTGCATGCTAAAAATACAGTGAAATAATGGGAGATACCAATCCCCACTCCATCCTAACTGACCTATATTGCTCTAAATCATAAAAGCCAATCCCATAACTGCTGGAAGCAGCACCCTAAATTATACCATTCCAAGTCTTGAATTTCCATGAGTCCCCTAAAGAATGCCATAAGGATCCTGGCCTCTTTCAACCAATAAAAATGGTCTGAACTGCTTCTGCATCTGATGGATAGTTCTCTTAAGTAACCTCAGCAGAAGCACTTAAAGCAAATAAACAGCTAGGTTTTTAAAAAGGGTCATTTTATACAACGCAGCAATGACAGTGATAACCACCCCTAAGACTGCAACCTCATGAAAGATCTTTACTGCATTTTAAGTATGTGCTATGAAATGATGTTTTAATAAAAACATTTAAACACTGAAAACAACAACAAATAAAGCTGCTACTTAACATGTGCGTATCTGAGGCACCCATGGTTTTGAAGTGTGTGTGATCTGGGTGAACTAGAAAAGTATCTGTGTATTCCTCATTTTTGCAATGACTATACATTCATACTTTAAAAATATTTAGAAGTTGGCATTTACATCTACTCCAAGGTAAACATCAGGTAAACTGCTCCTTTTACTAAGGTGCGCTAATGGATTTAGCATGGGCTTCTTGGCATTTAGCGCACACTAATCATCAGCACATGCTAAATCCATGGCGCATCTTAGTAAAAAGGAGCCTTCAGGTTTTAGAGTGATTGAGGGGCAACTGTGCTCACCTCTAGTATGTTTAAAACCACCTCGAAAATCCACTCATCCTAATTTTGTACCTCGGCTCCATAATTGTCTTCCAGTTTTCTCGAATCTAGAACTTACATGTGTAGGTTCAAATTCCGCTGCACACACGAGTGCATGGCTAATTTTACAGATCCAGGGCCCAAAGTGATGAAGCTTTTTTTCCAACATATTTCTTTTAAATTAGGTGCTCCTGCTATACATGCCAACACTTGCATGGGAGTTTCCCTGCGCCTTTATAAGTATTTTACAATTCAGCGAGTCTTCTGTAAAAAACTAATTGTAAATGTCCAGACTTGCACATCCACTTTCCTTCCAAGATGGCATATGCAAAATTGAGTTTCATGTCTCTTAAAAAAAAAAAAAAATTACCTTTTTACATTTTCTTCTATACTCCTGTTTTTTGCTAATTCTTTATGCATCTGTATCTGTTCCATTTCGACAGCTCTTAAGAGATCATCACGTGACTGCAGCTCAGTTTTAACCTCAGAAAGTTCCAACTCCAAGTTCTGGAAAGGAAAAAAAATTATATGAATTACTATAATTTTCCCCCTATGTTTAGTACAATGATAAAGTTTTTCACATTTATACAAAAACATACCTAATATGAAAAATGAGCAAAGTTATAAACAGCTGACCTGTAGATACATCTGTTAGATTGGCAAATTACACCTCATTACTCTGAGTTCTTGCATTACGGATGAACACACAATGTGGTCTCTCTCCACAAAAGCAGACGTAAGGAGGAGGCTGGGAACTACAGACTGTTCATCTGACTTCTGTGATAAGTAAATTAATGAAAATACTATTAAAACAGAAAATAGTGAGGTTTCTGGAATCCAATGGATTGCGGGACCTGGAGGTGGCATGGTTTCACCACAGCATCAAATATACCATGATGCTCATTTTCAAAGCATTTAGACTTACAAAGTTGCATAGAAACCTATGGAACTTTGCAAGTCTATGTGCTTTGAAAATGAGCCTCCATATAATCTTAAAGCTAGGGTTCACTGGGCCAGTCTGAAATAGAAATGTGCCATGGGTGTGACATGCACAGTAGAGGACATGTTGGCCAAACAACCTCAACATCTACCGAGCTGTGACCTGCTGGCTCTGCTGTACATGGAAGCGCAATGTCAACTAAAGTATTAATAAGCTGATTTGGGAGGAAGGTCTTGGCCTACAGTGTCTATCAGGGTTCCAATGAATTCCAATTTTTGCACAGAGGCAAGACAAGACTCTAGGTAATTGATCATGAACCCTAGCAGCTTCAACGCCCAAATAGTCCACCACATTGATTCTTGAGCGCCTTCCTCCGATATGCTTTTTAATCAGTCAACTGTCCAGGTAGGAAGACATGTGCTGGGACTACTGCTAGAATTTTGTAAAACTTTGGGAGTTGATGCGAGGCCAAAGGACAGAAGGTGGTACTGGTAGTGCTGTTTCCCCCACTTAAAATCTGAGACACTTCCTGCGGCTAAGATGTATCTGAATGTGAGTGTAAGCCTCCAGAGCATAGCCAATCAATTTCCTGAATCATGGGGATTAAGGTGCCCAGGGAAACCATCCTGAACTTTTCTTTGGCCAGATATTTGTTCAGGGCCCTTATGTCTAGGATGGGATGGAATCCTCCTGACTTTCTTGGAGTACAATCCCCTCCCTCCCCCCCCCCCCCCCATAGTGGAATAGGCTCGACCGCTGTGGCTTGTAACAGGGAAGACAGCTCCTGTAGAAGTAATTCTTGGTGCTGAGAGCTTATCTTTAATGATCTTGGTGTCAATTTGGAGGGAGTTCTTCCCTCCTACTTTTACTGCAGCTATGCTCTCCTGGAGCCAGTAAAAAAGCTTGTCCCTTGCTTTGATTGGGGGTGCTGACTGGGACTTTTGAGCTCTTGGCTGGGAGTGAGAGCTCAGGCCGACAAGGAAGGATGGGAAAGAGGAGGGCCCCTATGTCAGAGGAGTAGTGTCTCCTTTGTTCAGCACCCAAATGCTTCCTAGAAGAGAAAGATGCAGCAGGAGTAAGTAGAGAGAGTGACTTGATGGTATCCCTTCTCTTTTTGATCAGGTTGGTGGCCTCTTCTACTTGTTACCAAAAAGGATTATCACCTCAGCAGGGGACTTACACCAGCTTCTACTGAACTGCCAGCTCTAGGTCTGAGGCAAGCAGCCATGCCCAGTAACCAGAGTGGAGACCCTGGATGTCATAATGAAAAACATAGGCTGCCCATGCCATGTGCTTTTGACATTCCCGCTGTTTGGCTACTAACTTGTGAACCTGTGTAGCCTGCTCAGATGGTACAGTGTCTGCAAACTCCACTATACTGTTTAGTGAGGACTTCCAAGTGTATGCTCATGAAGAGCTCGTTAGAATGTATGCAAGAGGATTGCATAACTTTCTGAAGCACCTTTCTCCCCAAATATTCCAGTCCTTGCATCCTTCCCAGGGGCACCAAGGATGAGCCTTGGAGCTTCTGGCTTTTTTTAAGAGTAGATTTGATGACCAGAAAATGGTGAGGAAGTACATAGACTCTCTAAGGGAGTGAAAGGGAGAGTAGATACAATAGGCCATATGGTCTTTATCCGTCTTCATTTTGTTAGGTTTCTATGACTACTGAGGACCCATAGGTCTAAAGTTATAAGGGGCCACCTTTCTCTGAAAAAAATTCAGCCTCCTTCCTAAAGGTAGGTTGCCCGGGACAGCTACTTTTACCGTAGCTATGCTCTCATGGAGCCAGTCAAAAAGCCTGACCCTCCTTTGAATGAGGAGACAGGTGGGACTTTTGAGTTTTCTGCGGCCGAGAGCAAGAGTGAGAGCTTGGAGCTGTCTGGGACGGATAATATTATGAAGAGACCTTACATCTTTGAGATAAGTAGGGCCTCCATTGCCCTTCACCTTTACACCTCCTAGAAGAGAAGGCCCTGCTATGAGTGAAACAGGACAGCGACTTGATGGTATCAGTACTTTTCTTGATGAGGTTAATCACCTTCTCCACCTTGTCACCATAAAGACTGTCTCCCCAGCATGGGTTATCTGCCAGCTTCTCCTGAACTGTCAAGTTCTAGGTTTGAGGCACAAAGCCAGGTGAGTCTGTACATCCCAACACCCACGGCGGAGGCCCTGGATGCCACATCAAAAGCATCATAGGTTGCCTGAGCCACATGCTTTCTACACTCTTGCTGCCTGGCTATTAGCTGGCGAAGTTCTGCAGCTTTTAAGGTGGTAGTGTGTCTGCAAAGTTCACCACACTGTATACTAAGTTCCACAAATGCATGTCCATGCAGAGCAGGTAAGAACGTATGCGGGAGGCTAGCATACCATTTCGAAATGCCTTCTTCCCAAAAGACTCCAAGATTCTGGCTTGATGAAGGTTGATGCATCTGATACAGAGTCTTTTTGTGTGTGTCGGGGAAGCCACCTCTTGGGCGGAGGCTTCTCATATATCAACATGTTAATGCCCTGGTGCTCCCAATGCTGATGCTTCTTGGCCTCTATCCAATATCAGTGTCCCTTGGCATTAAAGAGAGTAACGTTGAATCCTTATGTATCCTCAGGGCAGGCTTGGAGGGTGTCCAACGCCAGTGTGCACTACCAATGCTTGATGCTGAGGAAAAGAGACAGATATCCTTGATGCCAGTATGTCCCCAGTGTCTGACGCAGCTCTGGGAAACACAGGAACCGATGTCTGTGATGCCAATGACGGACCGGACTTGTCTGCACCACAAATATTGCTGTGCTGCTGCTCATGACTCTTAATACTTCTTGTTGATAGCTGTGAACACAGTTTACAAGGGGGAGAATTACGATCAGGTCCCAGACATGACAGGTACCATGAACGGGCATCTGTGCAGAACATGATCCTGTTGCATCTGGAACACTTAAAGCCACTGGGACTTGGGAAAAACAGCCAAAATGAAATCAAATGATGCTGTGTTGAAGGAAAAAAAAAAGGGAGTCTTCCCGGCCAAAGTAACATAGTAGATGACGGCAGAAAAAGACCTGCACGGTCCATCCAGTCTGCCCAACAAGATAAACTCATATGTGTTACTTTTTGTGTATACCTGACCTTGATTTGTATCTGCCATTGTCAGGGCACAGACCGTGTAAGTCTGCCCAGCACTAGCCCCGCCTCCCCTCACCGGCTCTGCTACCCAATCTCGGCTAAGCTTCTGAGGATCCCTTCCTTCTGAACAGGATTTCTTTATGTTTATCCCACGCATTTTTGAATTCCGTTACTGTTTTCATCTCCAGCACCTCCCGCGGGAGGGCATTCCAATTATCCACCACTCTCTCCGTAAAAAAATATTTCCTGACATTTTTCCCCGAGTCTGCCCCCCTTCAATCTCATTTCATGTCCTCTCGTTCTACCGCCTTTCCATCTCCAGAAAAGGTTCGTTTGCAGATTTATACCTTTCAAATATTTGAACATCTGTATCATATCACCCCTGTTTCTCCTTTCCTCCAGGGTATACATGTTCAGGTCAGCAAGCCTCTCCTCATATGTCTTGTAATGCAAATCCCATACCATTCTCGTAGCTTTTCTTTTCACTGCTTCTATTCTTTTTACATCCTTACCAAGATACGGCCTCCAAAACTGAACACAATACTCCAGGTCGGGCCTCACCAACGACTTATACAGGGGCATTAAAACGTCTTTTCTTCTGCTGGTCACACCTCTCTCTATACAGCCTAGCAACCTTCTAGCTACGGCCACCGCCTTGTCACACTGTTTCGTCGCCTTCAGATCCTCAGATACTATCACCCCAAGATCCCTCTCCCCGTCCGTACATATCAGACTCTCACCGCCTAACACATACGTCTCTCGTGGATTTCTACTCCCTAAGTGCATCACTTTGCATTTCTTCACATTGAATTTTAAATTGCCAAACTTTAGACCATTCTTCTAGCTTCCACAAATCCTTTTTCATGTTTTCCACTCCCTCCCGGATGTCCACTCTGTTACAAAATAAGAAAACTTAGGAAAATGCTGAAAAAAAACTAGTAAGAACTAAAAAGGGAAAGGAATACCTAGTCTCTTGTGAGAATCATAGCAAAAATAATCAAGAGAAGCTAAAAAAAACCTGGCAAACTCGCCAAAAATGAACATTTTCAAGATGGTGCAAGGTTTGGGGGGGGGGGGGGGGGGCCACACAAATATTGTCTTCTCTGCTCCACAGAAGAAAGCAGACTGCTGTCCTGTGGAAGAACTGCAGGTGGGAAAGCGCATGCATGTATGATGGATGCTGCCAAAAGGTTCTGGAAGTAAAGAAACACTGGGAAGCATCTCCATGGTGGGCTCTGTCAGTGATGCCACTCACATGTGAGTATATGATGTCTTACTTGTGCTTGGAGAAACAGGTGTTTACCGGCAGAATAACCCCCTCCACATAAAAAGGTACTTGCACTATTACTCCACAGATAAAGATCTCCAGGGCAACTGCTGGTCGGCAGATTAATAAAGGAAGATAACAGCAGTAAATTTCCCTTTCAAAACAGGATTGCAGGCTTATGAGCTTGCGATCTCCTACCAAACATTGAAAATTACACTTTAAAGACTCTACCGTGCATACATTTTGTCAAAATAAGTTAAAGATTGTTTTGAAAATGAACTGAATGCTTGATATGTTAACATAAGCTGTTAGGAGGTGGCACTGTTGGTACTATAACTCTTCACCTGGCACTGTCTGTGGCACTTTTTCAGTTCCTGTAGGAGCCTCTGCTTTTCTTCTTGTAGTTTCTTATTATTCATTGCTGCTTCATTCATATCAGACTTTAACTTTCTAATGATGCCTTCACTGCTCATGATGTTTTTCTGAGACACATGTAGTTGTTCCCTCAAGTGTCTAATTTCTGACAGGCTCGTAAAAGTACTGTCTTGGAGCAGCCTCCTTCCAGTTAACCACGTATGGTGGTTCTGTGATTGTTTCTGCAAAACCAAAGGATATAAATAAACAGGAGAAATTACGTCTTACCCGTATTGTTTATTATTTAAAAAAAACAACAACCTTATATTCCGCATTTGCTCACAAATTCTAAGCAGATTACAAAGTTAACATACATAATTCAAACACTGACAAAATAAAATACAAACACAGTCAAACATCACAAAAGTCAAATCAAAATGAATTAAAACTATTTTTTTAAAGGATGTTTTTTTTAAAAGCTTTTTTTAAAGGCTGGAATCTATCTTATAGTGCGAACCTGAAACTTTAGTCCTGCTACATCGCTTATGTAATATGTGACGAAGGCTAATGACTAGAACCTTTAGATAAGGCTCCACCAGATAACTGACTCGAGACCTTTTCTACATTATGATGTGAAATGTTATCACCTCTCTCTTTTTAATGAAACTGAGAAATCTAACCCAAACTCTCCTATGAAGAATGTGATCTTGGTATTTATCTGACAAGATGAATCCACAAAAGAACCCAGTGTGAAACCAAAAAAGGACAGGCTTCTGGATTGAACTGTTGGGACTAAAGGAAAGAAAATGATCAGGTAAGACAATTTTTTTTTCTTCTTTAGCGTCCCACAGATCAGTCCAGAACTTGTGGGATGTAGCAAAGAGTTCACAAATAGGGAGTTGTGCTTGGAACAAAAGAAGCCCAACAAAGCTGAGGGAAAGCACACACATTTCCGAAATGAATCGCAATAGATAGGAAATAACACTGACAACAAGAGGTTGCAGTATTGTATACAGAGGTGAAAACACACCAGATAATCTAAGAGGATAAAGGGAGGATGATAAAAAGGCAAAAACTTTCAGACATATGAAGCGGAAAAACAACCAATAAGAGGAAACAGCAAAAATACTGCCATATGAATTAAGTCTAAGAGTGCCAAAGTGAAGCAGTTGGCAAGAGTTAATCTGAAAGCAACTGAAATGGTGAGCTTCTAGCAAGAGAGAGCAAGTGGCTGAACTGCCGTCCATTGCAAAGGAGGAAAAATAACAAGCCAAACTGAAGGACTCTAGCAGCTCCATGAAGGGGAAATACTGAAAAGTAGCCATTGAGAAATTGAAGCACTGTTGGTACTGAAGTAAATGGTAGTTATCTAAACTAATTGCAATTGAATCCTCAAAGCCAGTTACGGCTCAGCCTGCATGACAAAGCAGAGGAAAGACAGCAGGCCAATTCCAAATGGTTCTTTGAGGCAACTCCGCAAGAGAAACTGGAACTGAAACCATATGTATGGCTAAGCCAAGCAGATTCTGCAAGGCAATGCTGAATGCGTTTCAGTGAATCTGTGAAATCAGTGGAGGAGTGGCCTAGTGGTTAGGGTGGTGGACTTTGGTCCAGAGGAATTGAGTTTGATTCCCACTTCAGGCACAGGCAGCTCCTTGTGACTCTGTGCAAGTCACTTACTACTTACTACTACTTAACATTTCTAGAGCGCTACTAGGGTTACGCAGCGCTGTACAATTTAACAAAGAGAGACAGTCCCTGCTCAAAGAGCTTACAATCTAATAGACAAGTGAACGGTCGGTCCGATCGGGGCAGTCAAATTGGGGCAGTCTGGATTCACTGAACGGTAAGGGTTAGGTGCCGAACGCAGCATTGAAGAGGTGGGCTTTAAGCAAAGACTTGAAGATGGGCAGGGAGGGGGCTTGGCGTAAGGGTTCAGGAAGGTTGTTCCAAGCATAGGGTGAGGCGAGGCAGAATGAGCGGAGCCTGGAGTTGGCGGTGGTGGAGAAGGGTACTGAGAGGAGGGATTTATCCTGTGAACGGAGGTTACGGGCGGGAACGTAAGGGGAGATGAGGGTAGAGAGGTAGTGAGGGGCAGCAGACTGAGTGCATTTGTAGGTAAGAAGGAGAAACCCTCCATTGCCCCATGTAAGCCACATTGAGCCTGCCATGAGTGGGAAAGCGCGGGGTACAAATGTAACACACACACACAAAAAAAAAATAACAACCAGATCCAGCTGATTTACTAAGGTCAATACCCATCAGTACTGCAAAAATAATCCAGCTGCTGCAAAGAGTAGCAAACCAGCTACAGCTACGAGGACAGTCAGATCCATATTTTTGAGGATAAGAGGTAATTGTGATGGGAGGCCTAGCTGATGCTATGAGGCTGAGCCCATGAGCTTCTGATAAGACAAGCCCATCCAAATCTGTGAAGTTAAGCTTAGCCAATTTCAAGCGGTGAAAACCAACCAAATATGAGAAATGTCACCTGATACTATGAGGCTAAATTCACCTGAATCTGTGAGGCCAAGAATAGGTGATTTTTAGATGTGCAGACCAGCAAAGTCTGCGTGGTTTAACACAGGGGAATAACTACAGTAGGTTCAAGAGGCTGAACTGAAATGAATCCATGGAGCCAAGAACAGCTGATACTCGAGAAGGAACCACACGCTAAAAAAATTTTAGTTTCTTTTTTTATTGAGGGGGCATGTCTAGAGGCAAAGAGTGGGCATCCTTGCCCTAATCAGTCAGCGAGGATTAGAGAATGACACAGGGACAAAGTTTGTCCCCGTCCCCTTGGGGGTTCTGTCTCCATCCCCGCCCCCACAGACCCTGTCCCCGTCCCGGCTCCATTCCCATGGGCTCTGGCCTCATCTGCAGAAGCCCCAAACAATTATGATTTTATATTTAAATCTTTTTATTAAAGTATAAAAAGGAACAACATGCTGTGCAAGTATTGTGTATAAATTACAAATAGAAAACAATAACAACAGTGAGCAGCAATAATAACCCTCCTCACCACCACCCTCTACCCTTCCAAGCCCAACAATAGCTGATTTCTACTACCCCAAGGAATCCTAATCCACCCAGTTAAAATGTCCAGGGGTACAAAATACAACTCATTCTGTATGCCCTAGAGGGGAGAAATATGCCCTATGTAACACTGTTATGATTTTTTAATCTGTGGATGAATAAGAAGTCATCAACAATCTCAGGATTCAGTCTAGCTCTCCTGTCTTCCACAGTCCTTCCTGTAATAGATGATGTCTTCTTAGAAGATGTGCTGGTAGCAGGATGTACAGGATCCCCCATGTAAATTTTGCTAGCTGTGGCCAGCATGTTTGCTTGTTTTTCCTACAAATCAAAATATTGTTGTCTGCATCACTCAAACATAAACAACAGTCCAGTTCATTAACAAGCTTCAAAGTAGAAAAAGGACACAGGGACAACATTTGTCCCCATTCTCGTGGGCTCTTTCCCTATCCCCGGCCCGTGGGATCTGTACCCCACCCCGTCCCCGCAAGCTCTGTCCCTGTCCCCATCTCCGCGGTTACTGCAGATCCCCGCCCCCGTGTCATTCTCTATTAAATACCTAAAAAGGGTCTTGCTTCTCCTACTTTTTTTAGATCCCCAAAGGGCCTACCAGACCAGCCAGGGCTGCACAGGCTCACATGTCCACCACCTGCCGGAGGATAAGAAATAGTGGCTTGAAGAGGGACTTCACAGCTCAGTTATAGGCTCCACTAGAAGTCTGTAGTTCTCAGTCTCCACCTGCTGGTAGGAGTGCATAACCCATCTCTCTGGGCATGTCTGGAGGGACGCTGAGGAAATTCTCTATACTAATTTAAGGAAGTTTAGTAATGTCTGATGCAGCCAATGTGAACCAAAGTACAGAAAACCAAAAGGCTATAAGGGGGCTGTAAACTTAAGTAGGTGGTCAATGCCTCCTAAGATCAGTGCTGTACTTCACTAAAAGAATAAAAGTGGGGTGGATCTGTGAAGAACCCAGAGAGACTGAATCCAGAGCAGAACAAACCCTCCCTGGGGCAAAACGTAGGGCTGGCAAGCGAATATCCATGATCTCCTCCTCTTAGTCCTAGGTAAGCCTGCCCATCAAGATTTGCAAACCTTGAGATCTAAATCTCTTCTACCCCAATGCTGCTAAGGTTTCAGTGTGGAAGTGTTCGCACAGCTTTCATACTTTTTCAAAACAGCAATACGTACTGATTACGTAGAGGCTCATGGTGAAAAGCTAGACTTAGGTGACCGTCTTTCTATTGAGTGAGATCTCTAACTGGATGGGTGGGACATTTTTGGACGGCAGGAAAAAAGGTGCCGTACATTACAGGCTGAAACAAAGGGATAAAATGAGGTTCTCATTTTGGTTAAAGCATGTTTTTTTTTTTAGACATTTCAAGGGAAAACCAATGTAATTCGGAAAGCTATTTATTCTTTCTCCTTTTGTAGTACCTTAAATAGTGGCGACACTGAGAACAGCAGCACAAGGAGTGCTGATGAGATCCAAGACACCTTGACACAGCTATGGTGAAACTTTGGCCACAGTTGGTGGGATCTTGCAAGCTAAGTTTGATTTTTTTTTTTTTAATTGATAAATCATAGTCACCATTTGAAAGGTGGCGGAGTGGCCTAGTGGTTAGGGATATGGACTTTGGTCCTGGGGAACTGAGGAACTGAGTTCAATTCCCACTTCAGGCACAGACAGCTCCTTGTGACTCTGGGCAAGTCACTTAACCCTCCATTGCCCCATGTAAGCCGCATTGAGCCTGCCATGAGTGGGAAAGCGCGGGGTACAAATGTAACAAAAATAAAATAGATACTATTGGAGATTCTACATGGAATGTTGCTACTATTGGAGATTCTACATGGAATGTTGCTATTCCACTAGCAACATTCCATGTAGGAGGCTGCGCAGGCTTCTGTTTCTGTGAGTCTGACGTCTCAGACTCACAGAAGCAGAAGCCTGCGCAGCCACATTGGTGATCTGCAAGGGCCGACTTCTACATGGAATGTTGCTAGTGGAATAGCAACATTCCATGTAGAATGTCAAATAGTAGCAACAGTGGAGGAGTGGCCTAGTGGTTAGGGTGGTGGACTTTGGTCCTGGGGAGAACTGAGGAACTGAGTTCCATTCCCACTCCAGGCACAGGCAGCTCCTTGTAACTCTGGGCAAGTCACTTAACCTTCCATTGCCCCATGTAAGCCGCATTGAGCCTGCCATGAGTGGGAAAGCGCGGGGTACAAATTTAACAAAAAAAAAAAAAAAAAAAAAGGATACCAATGGAATGTTAACCAGAGTTTTAATGATTGAATTGTGGAAGTTATTTTGCCAGCGATGTAATTCACTCGTGAAATCCTATCACCTAAAATCAACAGGTGAAGAAGGGGATCTCAGACCTTTTACCCTGTATATCATAACTCTGTGGTAGTCACTTCATTAGCAAAAGTACATTGTAATAAGTGTTAGCGATTGGAAATTGGGTAGTATAAACAAACCAGTCTCTTCAACCCTCTACTTTATATTATTGTACCTGAAATAGTTTACATTTTTCTGCCAATGATTTTCGCTGGCGATCTAAAGTTCCCAACTGGTGTTGATACAGTATCCTCTGTTTCTCCCACTCCTTTGACTTTGTTTTGAATTCCTTAAAAAACGCAGCAAATATGTTTAATACACACTTTTAACCATCAATCTCTTACTAGATTACAGCTTGTCATCTATTTGCAAAGGGCTGTATAGATTAAACATCATATATTTTAGTAGTCAACAGTGTATACACATATTACTGGGTTAACAATATTACCATTCTCCTCAAGGCTCCGATGCCCGAGGCTAGTTCTAGATGACAGACCATGTCTTTTGATTTTATATATACTAGACATTTGCATAATTTCAAAGCTTAATATATATATGAACATGGGATTATTTAATACTAAATAAGCATAATGTAATCTATTCTTCTTGAAAAACAAACATTGTTACCTCTAGTTTCTGGTTCAACCTGTTCAGCTCACTCTGTGTACGCTCGTGCTCTGGAGATAGTTCTGTCCTGTAAGACCGAACTTTTTTCTTGTGGTGCAACTGTAGCTTTTCGTAGCTATGCTGCAGTTTAGAAAGCTGGAAAGAATGTTAACATTTTTAAAATGTTTTTTTTCTTTTTAAATTAAACTTTATCTTTCTTTTTGTAGTCATAATTGCTGACTGTAGAAAGTGTAAACATTCTAAACGCTTAAATTAGTGAATCTCTGTATCACAGCAGACAGCACCAATTATTCAAACATAATTGTTGAGGCTGAATAGGACTATGGCTTGAAATCTGTCTGTGGGCTCGTTACCATATTGTTAAAAACAGATTCACTTGTTAGTTCTGCTAAAATTACATTGAGAGAGTCCACAGTTTCAACCATATACAGTTGTAGCAGAAGTAGTGCTATCATTACACACTGATTATGTTTATTGCAATGCTTACTAAACAGCGTTTTCACAGAAACAAAAGCAAACCATTTATCAATAAAATGTATCAGAGTATCAAAAAACAACAAAAACATCACAAAATTAAACACTCAAAAACAAAAGAGGCAAAGATCTGCTAGTGCTGCCCTCACAGCTGTAGTTCCAGCAACCCAAATCAATTTTAGCCAAAAGTCAATGCAATGTTTTAAAGCCCATTTTGAATGTTTTCATAAGACGTCTCAATCAGAAGAAAAAAAAAAAAAGGTAGATAATTCCAGAATGTCGGGGCAAGAAAGAAAAATGTTCAACAGTGCATGAATTCCAGCAACGAGCAAAAAACAAGTAAAATGGACAGGAGATGTTCATGCTGGGAACAAAGCAGGTGTGATGGAAAATAAGTTGTAAGCAGACTAGATAAACTGAAGCGTAAAGCCCTGTGGGTTGTAAGAAGACTCTTAAAATTTTCTCCTAAATGGAAGCCAGAGTCTTTCAACAAGTAGTTATGTCACATGGTTAATTTTTTTTGCATGAAGAGTTTTACTGCAATATTTTGCAATCTCTTAAATCCGAGAGGCCTTAAGTCCACAATATATCGAGAACAGTAGACTATACCTGAAAAAACTAGCGCATGGAAAAGTATGTAAGGCCAAGAAATCAAGAAAATGTTTGATAGACTGGATTCAACTTCAGAGCATAAAATGATGCTCTAACAATGACAGCTGGGCTGTGAACATAAGAATAGCCATACTGGGTAAGACCAATTGTCCATCTAGCCCCGTATCCTGCTTCCAGCAATGGCCAATCCAGGTTGCAAGTACCTGGCACAAACCCTTGTTGCATTTGCTAAATGCTCAGCTTCCATACTGCTTGTGTAGTAGTGTTATCTTCTACCCCTTAAGGAATGCTTGGAGGGTGTTGCTGTGGAAATTAGGAGGGAACCCTATGGTCACAGACCAGATCTGATAATAGGGCAATCCATCTTTTCAACCAGGGCTAGACAATTGGGTATTTCTCGAAATGGGAAAACCATGGGTTTTTCTTGCTAGAACACAATTTTATGCCGTAAAGGACTGTGATAAGTTTTGAGGCGATTCAACAGAGTATTGGCCTTCTCTGTGGCAATATATTTGCACATTGTCACATTATATGGGCTCTTTAACTATTGGCCACCTCCAGCTATATATGGGGAAATGACAGACTTTCTTAATGCCATCCCTGAATTTGATATCTCTGTTTCTGGATGGCACAGGGCTCTACATCCATTTGAGAAGGTTGTTTCATATCAGGTTGTTAGGTTAGACCTGAAATCCACGAATAATCATCTTGAATTCCGAAAAAACCTAAAGACTCACCTTTTCAAGAAGGCATACCGCACAGATCTGACAAATACCGAATAATATAATATGGCAATTTAATCAGGAAATGGACGGTACTCAACCCCGACACATGATCACTCCCTAGCATTTTGATTGAGATGAATCACCCCAACCTATTTACTGATATTTCTTTACTGTAATTGTTCACACCGGAGTCTGTAACCACCTCTCCGGAACTATGTAAGCCACTTTGAGCCTACTAATAAGTGGGGAAAGGTGGGATACAAATGTAACAAATAAATAAATAAGATCTTCCATATAAACTGGTCCAATTTGTTGGAATACAATTCCAAGACGGTTGAGAGGGTGTCAGAATTTAATAGAATTTAAAAAAGAAATCAAAACCTCGCTATTTTTTGAGGCCTAACACGGTTCCTAATGTGTTTAAAATCAAAGGCACAATATGTTATAATACACTTGAATTGGAGCATTTGGAATAATATAGATGAAAGAGTAAACTATGTGTGTCTTGAGTTTGTTAGTAATGTGATAACATGTGCAATTTTTAACTGTGTATTGTGGTTTTATAATCCACCTAGAACTGAGATGATAGTGCGGAATATACATTTTTTAATAAATAAATATGGGTGGGGTGAGGCACCATTGGGAAGGGGATCTAGCCAAGGAGCTAATTGGGATATGTTGGCTTCGGTTAAACGGATTCCACATCTCACTATTAGCGTGGACCTTAGGGAATGCTATTTTCAGGTCTTGCATTGGGCGTACTTTACTCAGGTAGAGTTATTTAAAGGGAGGGTTGTATGTATTCTCCTCCAAGTCCCACAGAGAGGAGAATACTTTTTTTCATTCTCTTTGGGAGTGTGTGTTGATTAAATGTTTCTGAGCTGTCATAGTTCGCTACTTGGGTACCGTACTGGGATGCCCAATTGTGGGCTCAAGTGTATCAATCATCATTGGAAAAGCCTGGGGCTTCTTGGGGACCAAGTAAAGGGGGACAATTTCGTTTCACAAGGTGTGTCTCGTTGCTGGCAAAAGTAAGTGGTAATCATGGTCATCTTCAGATCCACCATCTTACTGGAAGTGGAGAAATCAAATTAATTTACTAGCTACTTGGAAGGCACAGACTGCTGAGGGATTTCTGTGGTGAAGGAAGCAGTTTCTTCTAGTGTGGGATGCCTATTTGAAATCTTTGAATCCCAGGGGCCGCAGTTTGCTTTTGAATATTTTGTGAAGTACAGCGAGTTCGCGGAGATGGCTGATGTGGGACATTGACTGCTCTCTTTCTAAGAAGTTCTGAGAGAAGAGGACATTTCTGTGAGTAAGTGACATTTATTTTATTCTGTGCTTGGTAATTTAAAGATTGGATTTAAAACAGCTGGCAACCCACAATACAGTGAATAACAGTAATCAAAAGCTGGAAGAATTAAGGCTTAAACCACAGTACGAAACTCACATCTCAAGACATTCAATTTAACAAAAAAAAATGATCTGAGAGCCACGCAAGAGATTTAAAGTTGGAGTGTCAGCAACTATTCCCAGGTAATGTACTTCATGAATAATCTGAATAGTGCAATGACCAAGATCCAAGGTACCAGACATTCCTGGTCAAGGAACTCTTATTTATGACAATGGCCTCTGTGCAGTCTTTCAATTAACCAAGTTTTCATGTTTTTTTTATACAGTTGGGCATCTCAGAAACAAGCAAAATCAGTGTCCATTTTAAATAGAAAAATCAACATATTGTTAGCATAAATGTGGTAGTGAACCATGAAACCCTACAGAATCATACAAAATGGTCATAAACACTCCATGACAAAACTCTGTGCCATGACAGACTTTTGTTTTCTCACTCTAACCTTGACAAACATTGTTTCTCACTAACCTACCAGTCAAGAACGTCATGTTACGATTAAGGCTTGCAACTGCACAATTGACATGACTGCTCTAAGGCCATGAAAAAGCAGACCTTTCGGATATAGTTTGACCTATCTGCCAACCCTTGATGCACCACATCAAACATGTTATATCAGTGGCTCCAAAACCTGATCCTGGAGGCACCCCAGCCAGTCATGCTTTCAAGATATCCACAATGAATATTATGAGAAAGATTTGCATGCACTGCCTCCGCTACATGCAAACCTCTCTCATGAATATTCATTGTGAATATCCTGAAACCCTGACTGGCTGGGGAGCCTCCAGGATCAGGTTTGGGAACCAATGTGTTATAAGAAAAATCTAATATATTGGAGGACTCATTATCAGAAGTAACAAAAAGGGCCACATTATTGGTATCACTCATATTTGAACAAGACTTTAATGCCATTTTGAAGTTATACTTTAAGAATGTTAACCAAAAATTTTGCGGTCAAAAATTAAGGATATTCCCAGATGTCACTAGATCTACTCAAGACAAACGGAAAAGTTTCTTAGATATGAGAGATGAAACAAAATTGTTGGGGGCTACTTTCTTTTTAGCTTACCCTTGTAAATGCATAGTTAAATATTTGGGAATCAAATATGTTTTCTTTGTACCAGATCAGCTTAGGGCTTTCATAGACCTGAAGAGGGTATCAGGGGAATTAACAACTGTTAAATAGGCTGTATGATTTAACGTAGGGCAGGCTGGGCCTTTCCTTGTTTATTGTATTCCACTTTGATTTCTTTAAATGTTTTGGTCACACCCCAAGTTTGTGGTCTAAGGAAGGGTTAAATAAAAAAAAAAAAGAAGTCAAAGTTTTTTCCTTTTTTTGTATGAGAAGACATATTGAATTTGTATTATTTCCCGGTGTTGCACGTAACAAGTTATTACTTGTGTAATATAAGTAAAGCAATAAAAATAAAATAAAAAAATCTAATATAATGAACATTTTTTTAAATGGCTAAATTATAGCTCCTAGACACAACTTCCCTAATATTTTCTCTTTACTATACTGAAGTTTGCCAGCCTACTAGTAGCAATGCAGTTTTCCACCACAGACTAACTTAAATCTCTAATCAAGATACGTTCAAGATCCCATGACTACTTTATCAGACTAGTTAAAAAATAAATAAATAAATAAAACCCCACACCACCATAATATCTTGGAGTACAGATCAAAAGGTCTCAAATAAGAACTGCATTCACGTTAAATGTAGTAGCATATAGCAACATTTTGTCTTACTTGGTATTTCAGTGTTTGAAGCTGCCCTTCATAATTTTGGGCTATTTCACACCGAGACTTTTCCACATCATCCTCCTTCTTCTGGTGTAGAATTTCCATCTAACATTATAAGAATTCTAGATTATTTCCATGGAATTGAAGAAGTAAATCTCAACCTACCATTTTTAAAATGTGCAAGCGTGGGCTGCTAGAGAAACCACATTATAGACACTGTCTTAGTGAGATTTACAGTTAGAGTCTAGGGGTTGAATAAGATATTTATTATATTTACTAATTTGGTATATCATCACTCAAACAAATCATCATAGCAGTTTACAAAAGATATCATCTAACAGTCTAAAAACCAAAAACACAAAATAAGTGTCATGACTTTGCAATCCATTCACTCAGCAATCATATTTAACATAAAACATTTTTTTTTAAATCCTCTCTAAATCCAGGATGCCTGCAAGACTGTGAGTGGACACAACTGCAAATGGACACGATTGTGTATAAGCTAAGTACAAGTTTGTATCTTGACTTTTGAGCAGATTTACTGTACCTGGAAGCTAATTATTTCAAGGAACCGTTTTGAATGCACTAAACAGCAGGTTTTTTTACATTGTTTTTGAAGATCTTAATTAAGAAGGTTTTTAAGCTGATGATGAGGAACAGATCTATTTTGACCAGTGATTAGGTCATTTTGATCATCAGTAGCCCGCTAGACCTTTGTGGACAGGAGCTCATTGAGGCTTTTCCTTCTTTTTAAAAAAAACCTGTAATGTTTTTCACATACACTTATTTATGAATTTAGTGGGTCATTCAGTACATGTTGTTTGGTAACAAAGGGGACAATCAGGATTCCAAGTTCTACTCAATACTACTTTCTGTTTCTGTAATGAAGGCTCCCCTACGATGCTAAAGTCACACCTTAGTGGAGATGTTACATCTGTGTCCACCCACCACTATCCCTTCCTTTAAGCTGGTTACTTGGTCAGCTTGGAAAACAGAAGGCTGAAGGAGGATAAGATTTAGTTCTACAAAATCCTGAGTGGTGTAGAACAGGTAAAAGTGAATTAGTTTTCCACTCTTTCAAAAAGTAAAAAGATCAGGGGACACTCAATGAAATTGCATGGAAATACTTTTAAAACAAATTAGGAGGAAATATTTTTTCACTCAAAGAATAGTTAAGCTCTGGAATTCGATGCCTTAGGATATAACAGCAGCAGTAAGTGTATCTGGGTTTAAAAAAAGGTTTGGAAAAAGTCCATGGTCTGTTACTGAGATGGGATTGGGGGAAACCACTGCTTGCCCCGGGATTGGCAGCATGGAATGTTACTATTAATTGGGTTTCTACCAGGTACTTATGACCTGGATTGGCCACTGTTGAAGGCAGCCCTTTTTGGGCGAAACAAGGCCAGTGTCGGGCAACACGAGGAGATTGCTATTTGCATGAATAAAGGTAAAATTATGTATAATCATACCTGATAATTTTCTTTCCATTAATCATAGCTGATCAATCCATAGACTGGTGGGTTGTGTCCATCTACCAGCAGGTGGAGATAGAGAGCAAACTTTTGCCTCCCTATATGTGGTCATGTGCTGCCGGAAACTCCTCAGTATGTCGATATCAAAGCTCCATCCGCAGGACTCAGCACTTAGAGAATTACACCCACGAAGGGACACTCTGCCCAGCTCACCACCGCCGAAACGGGGGAGGGGAATTAACCCAGCTCATCCCCACACAAGTGGGGGAGGGGAATCCGTCCAGCTCATCCCCGCAGAGCGGGGGAGGGACACCACACCCGCCGATGCGGGGGGGATCTGGCTTATCCTGCAACCGCAACCGCGGGAGGAGCTGACTGACCCTAACACCGCCGAAGCGGGAGGGGTACAAAGCTGTCCTACAGCCGCACGAAGCGGGAGGGAGTGCCGGCAGAATTTTAAGTCTCAATCCAGCCCCGTAAAACGGAGGGGAGAGGAATGCAGCAGCTCACTGTAACACAAACTCGTCTTAACTCTTGAAGAATCCAAGTGAAAAAACTTGAACACGAAGTCTTTCTGAAGTAACTGAAGACTAAACTTGAACCTGAAATGCAACCAGAATAAAAACAGTACAAATATCTGGGAGGGGCTATGGATTGATGGAAAGAAAATTATCAGGTATGATTATACATAATTTTACCTTCCATATCATCAAGCTGATCAATCCATAGACTGGTGGGATGTACCGAAGCAGTACTCACCCAGGGCGGGACATTGAAATCCCTGACCTCAACACTGAAGCTCCAAACCGGGCCTCCGCCCGTGCAGCCACAGTCAAACGGTAATGCTTGGAGAATGTATGAGCCGAAGCCCAAGTTGCCGCCTTGCATATCTCTTCCAAGGAGACGGATCCGGCCTCTGCCATCGAGGCCGCCTGAGCTCTCGTGGAGTGAGCCTTCAGCTGGATAGGCGGCACCTTCCCCGCCGCCACATAAGCCGCTGCAATGGCTTCCTTGACCCATCTTGCCACTGTAGGCTTAGCAGCCTGCAGACCCTTACGAGGACCTGCAAACAGGACAAACAGATGATCCGATTTCCGGAAATCATTGGTCACTTCCAAGTATCTGATGATGACTCGTCTCACATCCAGATATTTAAGAGCAGAGTACTCCTCTGGGTAGTCCTCCCTACGAAAGGAAGGGAGACAGAGCTGCTGATTCACATGGAAGCGAGAAACAATCTTGGGCAGGAAGGAAGGCACTGTGCGAATAGTCACTCCTGCCTCAGTGAACTGCAGAAAAGGCTCTCGACATGAGAGCGCCTGGAGCTCGGAAACTCTTCTGGCTGAAGTGATAGCCACCAAAAAGACTGCTTTCAACGTCAGGTCTTTCAGAGATGCCCTCGACAAGGGTTCAAAAGGCGGCTTCTGCAATGCTCTTAGTACCAGGTTGAGATTCCACGCAGGCACCACTGAGTGCAGAGGAGGGCGCAGGTGATTAACTCCCTTGAGAAAGCGCACCACATCTGGCTGCGAAGCCAGGGAAGCACCCTTCAGGCGGCCCCTGAAGCAAGCCAGAGCCGCTACCTGGACTTTAAGGGAACTGAGCGACAGGCCTTTCTCCAGACCTTCTTGCAGGAACGCCAACACTGAAGAAATTGGAGCAGTGAAGGGAGAAAGTGAGCCTGCTTCACACCACGCTGCAAAGATACGCCAAACCCTGGCGTAAGCAGTAGAAGTAGAGCGCTTCCTCGCTCTCAGCATAGTGGCGATGACCTTGTCTGAGAAGCCCTTCTTCCTCAGACGCTGCCGCTCAATAGCCAGGCCGTAAGACCAAAGGGGGAGGGATCCTCCATCACCACGGGACCCTGATGTAACAGGCCCTGCTCCACTGGCAGCCGCAGAGGATCGTCGACTGAGAGCCTGATCAAGTCCGCATACCAGGGACGCCTGGGCCAATCCGGACCCACCAGGATTACCCTGCCGGGATGCTTTGCCACCCGGTCTAGCACCCTGCCCAACATGGGCCAGGGCGGGAACACATAGAGAAGCTCTTGTGTCGGCCACTGTTGGAGAAGAGCATCTACTC
Source organism: Microcaecilia unicolor (assembly GCF_901765095.1). Classification (NCBI taxonomy): domain Eukaryota; kingdom Metazoa; phylum Chordata; class Amphibia; order Gymnophiona; family Siphonopidae; genus Microcaecilia; species Microcaecilia unicolor. Next base: position 43,416,150 of record NC_044034.1, on the reverse strand, counting down.
CCAGGGATCGAGGGTCCCGTCCTCTGCTGAAAAAGCGCGGCACTTGGCAATTGGCCGATGACGCCATCAGATCTAGGCTCGGCTGGCCCCAGCGCTTCGTGATGTCCAAGAACGCCTGAGCAGATAGCTGCCACTCTCCGGGCTCCAAGGTATGGCGACTGAGAAAGTCCGCCTTGACATTCATGACTCCGGCAATGTGGGCCGCTGAAAGCTGCTCCAGGTTCGCTTCCGCCCACTGGCAAAGATTCATAGCCTCCTTGGCTAGAGGGGCGCTCTTGGTACCTCCCTGGCGGTTGACATAGGCCACAGCCGTGGCATTGTCCGACAGGACCCGTACCGGCTTCAACACCAGTACCGGGATGAACTCCAAAAGCGCCAACCGAATGGCTCTGAGTTCCAGGAGGTTGATAGACCACTTTGCCTCTGCAGGAGACCAGAGCCCCTGCGCTGTCCTTCCCAAGCAGTGGGCTCCCCAGCCCGACAACGAGGCGTCCGTCGTGACGACAATCCACTCTGGGGTCACCAGAGGCATTCCCGCAGACAACTTGTCTGTCTGCATCCACCAGCTCAGCGCCTTGCGCACTGCTGGGTCCAAGGGAAGGCGCACAGCATAATCCTCCGACATCGGAGTCCAGCGCTGCAGCAAAGAGTGTTGAAGTGGTCTCATATGAGCCCTGGCCCAGGGCACAACTTCCATCGTGGCCGTCATAGAGCCCAACAGCTGCACATAGTCCCAAGCCCGAAGGGGAGAGGCTACTAGGAACTGGTCCACCTGAGCCTGAAGTTTGACAATCCGATTGTCTGGCAGGAACACTCTGCCCACTTGGGTGTCGAATCGAACTCCCAGGTACTCCAGGGACTGAGTCGGGCGCAGCTGGCTCTTCTCCCAGTTGATGATCCATCCCAGGGAGCTCAAAAGAGCAACTACCCGGTCCACAGCTTTGCCGCACTCTGCATAAGAGGGGGCTCGGATCAACCAGTCGTCCAGATAAGGATGGACTTGTACCCCTTCCTTTCGTAGGAAGGCCGCGATGACCACCATTACTTTGGAAAAGGTCCGCGGAGCAGTAGCCAACCCGAAAGGGAGGGCTCTGAACTGGAAGTGTCGTCCCAGGACTGCAAAACGCAGAAAGCGTTGATGAGGAGGCCAGATGGGAATATGCAGGTACGCTTCCTTGATGTCCAAGGATGCCAGGAACTCTCCTGCCTTCACTGCCGCTATAACAGAGCGGAGAGTCTCCATGCGAAAGTGCCGCACTTTCAAGGCCCGATTGACCCCTTTGAGGTCGAGGATAGGCCGGACAGAACCTCCTTTCTTTGGTACCACAAAGTAAATGGAGTAACGTCCCTTGCCAAGCTGACTTTCTGGCACCGGAACGACCGCGCCCAGGCGGATCAGATTGTCCAAGGTCTGCTGCACTGCCACAGCTTTGACCGGAGACTTGCAGGGAGAGAGTACAAACCCGTCTTTTAAGGGTCGGCAGAACTCTAGTTTGTAGCCGTCTCTGATGACTTCCAGCACCCACGCGTCTGAAGTTATTGTGGTCCACTCGCCCAGAAACGAGGACAGCCGTCCTCCAATCTGCACTGGGGCGTGGACCAAGACCCCGTCATTGGGTACGAGACCCTGGGGGAGGACCGGAGGGAGCACCTCCGGGACGGCGGTCTCTGCGAAAGGAATGCTGCTTGGGGGAGAAATTCCTCTTGAAGGAAGAGGGGGCAGAGGAACCCGACTTGCCCGGGCGGTACCGACGGGCTTCCTGCAACCGTCCTCTGGAGGTACCGGGACGAGTACTAGCCCGAGCCCTGACCTCTGGTAATTTCTTGCCCTTAGACGTGCCGAGATCGGTCACGATTTTGTCCAGCTCGACCCCAAAGAGCAGCTTGCCTTTAAAAGGCAACCTAGCCAGGCGGGATTTAGAGGCGTGGTCAGCAGACCAATGTTTCAGCCAAAGCCACCGCCGCGCAGAGATTGTCTGAGCCATGCCTTTCGCTGAGGCCCTCAAGACATCATACAGCAAGTCTGCCAAATAGGCTAAGCCCGATTCCAGGGCCGGCCAATCAGCCCTCAAGGAATGATCCGAGGGGGAAGCCCGCTGCACCATAGTCAGGCACGCCCTGGCCACATAGGAGCCGCAAACTGAGGCCTGCAAACTAAAAGCAGCCGCCTCAAAGGACGACCTTAAGGCCGCCTCCAATCTTCTGTCTTGGGCGTCCTTTAGGGCCGTGCCACCTTCCACCGGCAACGCCGTTTTCTTAGTCACCGCAGTGATTAAAGAATCCACGGTAGGCCACAGATAGGCCTCACGTTCACTCACAGCCAAAGGATAGAGGCGGGACATAGCCCTAGCCACTTTAAGGCTCGCTTCTGGGACATCCCATTGAGCCGAAATTAAGGTGTGCATGGCATCATGCACGTGGAAGGTTCTAGGCGGGCGCTTCGTCCCCAGCATAATGGCAGAGCCAACAGGGGCTGAGGGAGAGACGTCCTCCGGAGAGGAAATCTTCAAAGTGTCCATGGCCTGTAACAACAGGTTGGGCAAATCCTCTGGGCTAAAAAGCCGCGCTGCAGAGGGGTCATCCGCTCCATCCGAGCGGGGATCCGTCTCCTCCAAGGAATCCGCAAAGAACCGTTGGGAGACCTCAGACACGCTGCCCTCATCTACATCGGAGGAGACAAATTCCTCCAAGGCCTGGGAATCAACCCGAGGGCGTTTACCTCTGGGAACCTCAACCTCTTTACCAGACGAGGGAGCAGGGGCAGCGTTGTGCATGAGGAAGGCCTGATGCAGCAGCAAAACAAACTCGGGGGAGAAACCCCCCAAACTGTGCACTTCCGCAGCCTGGGCAACAGCCCTAGACGCACCCTCAACCGGCGCTCGCAATAGCGGGGGAGAGACATGCTGCGCATCCAAAATGGCGTCCGGCGCGAAACTCCGCGAAGGAGCCGCACGGGAAGAACGGCTCTTAACTTTAGCCGCTTCTGTGCCGTCGCCCAAATTAAGGGCGTTCATGGCATTAATGTCTCCAACCTCAAGGGCGGCCCAAGAAGAAGCCGTCCGAGCCGCGTGGCCGGCCAAGATGGCGGAGGCGAGGAGCGGGGGATGGGCGTTTATGGCGGGAAAAACCGCCACGCCGGAGGAAGGACCGGGACATTCATCGGTCACGAAACTGTCACCCAACAAGGGCGAATCAGGCTTAAAGACCCCCGCATCCCCTCTAGAAGCGCTCAAGCGACCCGGGGAGCGACCCTTTGCGCCCTCGCCCTCCGACGCCATATGCCACGAGGAGAAGAATCGGGGAACCCCCTGCCCGCTATAAAAAGGTAAAAATTACCTGCTGTCCGCTCCGAGTTGTAACGACCTGGTGTCCCAGTGAGTAGCTGCAATAGACGCTTAAATAAACGTCGAAATAAACGCCTTTAAGGACGTTCAAAAATTTTTTTTTTTTTTTAACGGAGCCAGCAGGAGGGGGGAGAAAAGGAGGGACCTGGCACCACCAGGTTTGCACTTGCTCAAAAGAGCCCTCAACCCCAGGCACTCAACAAAACCTAAAAATTAGGCTTGGAGGCCTAGCCAGAGCTGCTGCTGTGTGTGACCACCACCTGCTGAGATAGAGAACATACTGGGGAGTTTCCGGCAGCACATGACCACATATAGGGAGGCAAAAGTTTGCTCTCTATCTCCACCTGCTGGTAGATGGACACAACCCACCAGTCTATGGATTGATCAGCTTGATGATATGGAAAGTCCATTTATACCTTATTGAGCTGCTTTTATCCTTTTCATCTGCTTGTATGCGAGTACAGTTGTAGCAAAGGAGCGTTGGAGCCCTGTTTAGTGTCAGTGGTGTACTTGGCTATTATCTCCTCTAGATTGTTCAGAAGGGTGTTAGTGGATGAGTGCAATTGGTTTGAATGTGTTGGGAGGGTGGGGGTGGGGGTGAATGGGGAGATTTCATTTGGCATGGTTGGAGGGGTTGCGATTGTTTTCTTCTGCTTTTATGACTATAGGTTTGGGGTCAGACCTGGTATTGTTTTCTTGGGAGCACTCCTAGAGCCTGCAGTCATGTTTTTCTTTTCCTTCACCTCTGATTTCCCATGGGAAGGGATGGGTTCCCGGGGAATTGGTTACTTTTTGGTAACTTGTTCACTTTTGTAAAGGCCCTGTGGTTTGGCAATAGCTAAATATGGGATCCATAGTCTCAGGCATTTCTTTCCCAGTCAAGCATAGTCAAATTTTGACTGCCTTAAAATGTTATCATGTAGATACTGTGTGTCTTCAGGAAATTAAACTAACCAACATGGAACATAAGAAGCTTGGCTGGGGTTGGTTGGGTGGGTGGGGTCTATCATGCTTCCTCCCTGACTAAAAAAGCTGGCATAGCTGTATTGGTGAAGAAATCTTTGCCTTGTGAATTGCAAGCTCAAACTCATGCTGACCCTTATGATTTACTACTGAAAATTACTTTGTCAGGGTTCTGGTTCCACCTGTTAGCTGTTTATGGCCCCAATATTTATGAGCACTCTTTCTTTAAGAGACTGGTTCACCTGGGCCTGTGAGATTCATCTTTGCCTTTGCTCTTGGTGGGGGATTTTAATCAGATAATGGTCTCCGTGGTGGACCGCTCGACTTCAAAGGCTTCTTCAGTCACAGGGTCCGCAAGAGGTCTGCCTTAAATTCCCTAGGCTTTGTTGATCCTTGGCATTTGTTGCGCCCAACAGAACGTGACTACACCCATGTTTCGAGGGCCCAAGGCACGCTTTCAAGGATTGACTATATCCTGCTGTCCCAAACGGTATTTCCTCATGTTAAAGCGGTGGAAATTAGCCTTATAATGATTTCAGATCATGCTTTGCCATGGGTGGATTTAGCGGTTGGGACATGAAGTAGAGACAGTGTTCCCTGGCGATTTCTGGCCTATTTGAATGAAGATATGCACTTCCAACAATACCTAAAACAAAAATGGGATGAGTTTGTGAACTTCAACTCCCAATATATTGACGCCCCTGCTCTATTTTGGGAGACAGCAAAAGTGGGAGACAGCTAAGAGGCTCAGGAAGCCTTCGTTTAAACTTTTAATTCCCACCCACCCAACCCTGGCCTGACCTCTGATTTATTGGTCCTTGAACCAATTAGGAGGCTACAAATTTAATTAGGGCATCTCTATCAACCAGTAATTAGCTCTTAGAAATACAGTCTACTTAGATCCATAGAGGGAAACCTACTAATAACATTAAAACAATAATAATAAGAAAAACTAAATATTAGCATAGCATATAACTAGAAATCTTTGGAGACTTTAGTTTATATATTGCTGCTCCATTAGCAACTTAATTAAGAAATCACCAATGATAAGATGCAGGCAGCAGCGAGATGGGACTAGCCAGCATTTTGCATGGTGCGTCACATGTTTGATTATCTCCCTGTTGGTAAGAAGTCATGTGTGTATGTACTCGGTGCAAAGAGCTCCTAGCACTCAGGAAAAGGTCCAATCTCTGGAGGCTAGAATAGCAGACCAAGAGGAGCCGAGGCAGACAGAGAGCTTTATAAAGAAGGCCTATAGGGATATAATAGAGAAGCCCCGCCTCCAGTTTGGCAACTGCTGTGCTGCCATGGAGAAGAAAGGTCTCCTGAAAAGACAGCATCACTATGGAGAGGCAGAAAGTGATCCTGTAGCCAGGACCTATCCTCAAGGGGATGCAGCATCCTCTCGCACCAAGAAAGCATTTCCAGGGACTTCTGCACAGGAAGGAAGGCTCAGAACTGCCGTTGTAGTGGAAGATTCAATCATTAGGCATGTAGATAGATGGGTAGCTGGTGGACGCAAGGATTGCTTGGCCACCTGCCTACCTGGTGCAAAGGTGGCAGACCTCACACGGCGCCTAGATAAGATTTTAGACAGTGCTGGGAAGGAGCCTGCTGTCTTGGTTCACGTGGGTACTGATGACATAGGAAAATGTGGGATGGAGATTCTGGAAGCCAAGTTTAGGCTCTTAGGCAGAAAGCTCAAATCCAGATCTCCAGGATAGCATTTTCAGAAGCGCTCCCTGTTCCACACAGAGGGCCTGAAAGACAGGCAGAGCTCTGGAGTCTCAATGCATGGATGAGGAGATGGTGCAGGGAGGAGGGTTTTAGATTTGTTAGGAACTGGGCAACATTCTAGTGCTGAGCAGTTTGCTGCTTTTCTGGTGCAGAAAATAAGACATCTTGAGGAAGGAAGTGTCACCAAATTACACTTTGAGTAGTTTGAATGATGGTGATAGTATAGTTTCAGTATGGACTGAGTTTGTATTAGTGGGTATTAAAGAAATAGAAACGACTGTAAGATCGGTGACACCAACGTGAGAACTGCAGGATCCTTGTTCCTCAGGGATCCTGCGAAATCTTTCATGTGAGATAGCACCTTCTGTTTGTTGGATAGTAAATAAATCACTGAAAGATGATCTTTTTCCTAAGTTTTGTAAACAATCTACTGTGAAGCCCTTGTTGAAGAATCCTAGTATGGATTCTGTAGAACCCAGTACTTATAGGCCTATTTCTATTAATCCATTTTTGGGTACGATTATTGAAAAAGTGTTCCTTAGACAACTTGATGAGTTTGTGGATCAAACAGATGGTCTCGATCCCTATCAAAATGGATTTTGACTTGCGCATAGCATGGCGACATTATTAGTCTCAACAGTGGATCAAATAAAGAGGAATGGATGATACTACTTGTTATTGTTTGGTATCGTTCGATTTTTCAGGAGCTTTTGATTCTGTTGATTTGGATCTATTATTTGCTAGATTACAAGACTTAGGGATTGGTGGACAAGTTTTGTGTTGGTTTACCTCCTATTTGACCCAACGATCTATGGTCATTTGCAGTGGAGTACAACTGTCAGGATCGGTCAATGTAAAATGTGGTGTGCCGCAGGTGTCTGCACTGTTATTTAACATCTATTTAGCACCATTGGGCGTATTCTATCGCTTTTATGTGGACAATGTCCAATTTATTTTCCCTGTACGATTGTGGGGTATTGATTTGGATGTTCAATTAAGTGATTATATGAAGAGTGTATGGCACTGGATGAGACAGAATGGGCTAGTGTTGAATGTTGCAAAAACTGAGGTTATGCGAATTGGTAGAGGAGACACACTACATTGGCCAGAGAAAGTATGGTTGGGGAATTATGTTCCTGTGAGGAGAGAATTGAAATTGTTGGGGGTTATGCTAGATAATAGACTCAACATGAGAACACAAGTAAATAATGTGGTTCAAACAGCCTTTAAACATCTATATATGGTGGTTAAATTGAAACCGATGATACCTAATTATGATTTCAGATGTTTACTACAGAGAATGAAATTGGTGCGACTGGATTACTGCAATGCCCTATACACTGGAATGTCTTCTTCGGGTGTGAGGGCATTGCAGACAATTCAGAACGTGGCAGCACGTGTCCTTACTGGAGGGAGCAGCACCCAGATGCCAAGATGGAACAATGCCTAACCACCAGAACAGCACAAACTCGTGATATACAGAGATGGTGCCTAGCCCTTAACTTGAGCTGCCCTCAACATGCAGAGGTAGAGTCATGCTTGGTCCCCAAAGACCGAGCTCCCACTCAGTCGGCACTCTTCAGGGAGAGGCAACCGTGCACAACCCAAGACAAAAGGTGAGAAGGCTGAACAGAAACCTGCTACACCCCCAGAGAGGGAGCAACAGCTCACATGCAGGGGGAAAAAAGTCCTTCCCCCCCCCCCCCCCCCCCGCAAATAGGGATTGAGCCAAGACTCAGAAAAGAGACACTGCACTCCAAAAGACAGAAGGAAGGGATACTGCACACCCAGGGATGTATCCACACCTTCTCCAGGCACATCACACTGCATACTCAGAGATAAAGCTGCACTGTCCACACAAAGAGGGCCGCAGGTGACAAACAGGCCGTGGGCTACCCATGAAGAGGACACAAAAACAAAGAACCATCCCCCACCCAAACACAGCCCAGAGGGTGAAATGCAGAAAAATAGCCCATCTAGTGGCCTGCCTCACAAAAGAAAGGATGTGCTATGGCCAAAACAGAGTAGGAAACCACCAGATCCTGCCAAGAATGGGAGTAGCTCAACCCGAGCCCATGGACAGTCCACTAGGTTAGAGGCCACAGGATCCCAGAGGCCAAGAGAGAAGAAACAAGACCAAAGGATGGAAGACCAAATCTAAATACCGGCCAGCTGATCAAAAGCTGGGGGTGGCCCAGAGGGCTGACACTAGGTGGTGGTCCAAAAGGCTAACCCCAGAACTCCAGCCAAGCCTGCCGGCAACTGCTCCAAAACTAGCCATGATCTTGTACCTGGTGCTGTGACGAAGCCAGAGCTGCAAAATGCACCGCCCAGACCCGAGAGACCAGGTACCATCCCAGGAAAGATGCAGCCAAGAGGCTGCGGACCAGGGTGCCCTACAGAGCACCCCTATGAAAGCTCCCAAGGCTGCACCAGAGCTGTCAGCGAGTTGGGCAGGCCTAAAGAACCCTGCCCTCGGACCAGGGAAAGCACAGACAGTAACTCTGAAGGTCCCCGCTGAGGAGACAGAGAGGTTGCTATACCAGGAGCTGAAGAGACAGCCTCTGTTAACTCAAAAAAAAGAGCTGATCCCTGCAAACAAATGGCTCACCGCTGCTGAAGAGAGACTCGGGCCCCAACTGGAGAAGCCATCGAGCGTGAAAACATACTTGTCCACCTAATATGAAAACTATGTGTGCGGTAAAACTGTGTCCCCCTTTTTTTTTTTCCAATAAATAGGGAAGAGAGGACTGCCGAACCGTGAGTCCGAATCACTGACCCACAAACGGGCCCAACCAATACTGGCCAATAGAGAAATCCCTGCAAGGACTACAAAGGAAAAGGAATGGTGCACTATAGAGCAGCAGTTGCAGCCCTGACAAAAAAAAGCAGGAAGAAACATCTACTGAAGGAAAACTGCCGGAGAAAAAAAATGACACTCGCAGTGCCCCCAAAGTAAGCCGTTGACATACAGGAGTGCTAACATATCGTGGACACCTCCTGGAGGCTGAGGATAAAACACCAAATAAGTACTTGCCTCCTCCAGAAGAGAAGGAAAGGAATATACCTGCATGTGCAATGGTATAGCCAAAAAGGCAAGCCCTTTTTTTTTTCTTTTAAAAATAAATTTAGCCTCAGTGTCCTGCCAAGACCTGAAGGTGTGGAGCTGGGGGGGGTGGTGACCTGACCCCACTGGGTGTCACCCAAGCTGGGAGGCAAGGGACCCAGACCCACCAAGTATCAGCCAGGCTCAAACTCCCTCTTCATTCAGAAAAGCCAATCTCTAGCAGCAAAGACTCCTTCACAACTGTCACTCAGGAAAACCTGAGACAGGAGCTGACAGAGAAATCACAAGAAGGAGCTGCACGAACCATCTACTAAACGCTTAAGAGACAGAGAAAATACTGAGAATTCTTGGCTGCATGATACCCTTAAAGGGTAATTTACTTGGAACTACTTTTCTCTGTCTCCACTCGCTAGTAGATGGACATAATCCATTAGTCTGGACTAGTATGGAATAGATGACAAGGAAGAGTAAACTATGACCAGATTCATATTCTAAGTTGCAGTCATGATTCTTACTGGGTAACCTGACTGCCCCTGCACATCATTCTCTGCTAAATCATGAAAGCACTACAATGCTCCTAGCTGAATTCTTATTTCCAACTGCGTTGCATGTGACAAATGGGAGATCATTGGAATATTTCTCAATGGGACAGCACTGAAGCAGTACCTAGATTTCTGACCCATCTTACATGATTAAAGGCAATGTTTACTAAAGTGTGCTAAGCAGTTAGATGAACCTGTGTTAAACGGCTCTCTCACGTCAAACAGGTAATGCAGTAAAATTCCTATGCCAACTGCTTAGCAAGTTTTACTACACGCTGTCATGGCCATGAATAGCAAAGGGTACACTTAACACCACCTCAATAAGCGTTGCTAAGTGAATCTGCACTATCAGCACTATGTAGCAGAGTTGCAATACAAAACACACCCAACCAACTTGTGGTGCCAAAACCCAATCCCCATCTGATCACGACACCCTCCCCATTTCAAACCCATAATGCAACCCTCCTAGCACTTTAGGTGTCACTAATTACAACCCCCCCCCCCCCACCACACACACGAACACTGGGGTGTCAATCAGGGCAAAAAAAATAGAGGGTTATTTTTGGTTAGTGCTGGGGCCCACGTTAAATGCCTTGTCTTTGCACAGATGAATTTAACCCGGGCCTCTGTACTATCTGCCCTGTGCAGTAAATTGCAGGATAGATGCTGACCACACCCCCAATATATACCACAGGCTTTGCAATTACTGCACATTAAGTTCAGGTGCAAAACTTAGTGTGCAGTAATTGCAAACCCTGTGGTATATATTGGGGGTGTGGTCAGCATCTATCCTGCATTAACTCAAAGTATAAAAAAAATTCTACACTTTTTTTTTTTATTTTTATTTAAGGTCTCTTACTTCTCTGATCTTCTGATCCATTGCGTTTCGTGCATTTATCAGTTCCTTTTCCCGGATGTCTAGCCTTGTCTCCAAAACCTGCACCTGGCGCTCCCACTCCAACTTCTTATTGTTTACCATAATGTCAATTTGGTGCATTAGCTCCTCAAGTTCAGTTTCACAAGAGAAAGTTCTAAGAAAAGCACAGCAATTCAGATTTTAAATAGAAAATTTACTACATAAACTTGTTTCCATGACAACCAGACCTAATTTTTTCAAGTTCCTCAAGTGCACTTTTACATGAACAATAAAATGAAGGTACTTACCTATAGCAGGTGTTCTCAGAGGACAGCAGGCTTTATATTCTCACTTGCGTCGCCCGGTCCGTAACTTAGAATTAGTATAAAGTAGAGCTTTGTGGAGTGTGAGACACAAGAACGCTGTCTTCACAGTTTAATACTACAGGAAAAATAAAGTAAAAATAACAGTGGAGACAACTCCAAGGGAAGTGGGAGGAATTGTGAGAATATAAAGCCTGCTGTCTTCGGAGAACACCTGCTACAGGTAAGTGCCTTCACTTTCTCCAAGGACAAGCGTATCTAGTCTCACAAATGGGGAATCCCTAGCATCCAAGCTCACCAAAAACAATAAACACTGGTCAATTGGGCCTCGCAAAGGCGAGGACATAACACAGATTAACCTGAAATTATATACAATCTAAATGAGAGTGTATCCTGGAACAAAATAAAACGGGCCTAGGAGGGTGGAGTTGGATTCTAGACCCCAAACAGATTCTGCAACACTGTCTTCCCGAACAAACCATCGTGTCAGGTATCCTGCTCAAGGCAGTAGTGTGATGTGAATATGTGGACTGAAGACCACGTCGCAGCCTTGCAAATTTCTTCAATGGAGGCTGACCTCAAGTGGGCTACCGACGTAGTCATGGCTCTGACATTGTGAGCCATGACATGACCCTCTAGGGCCAGCCCAGCCTGTGAATAAATGAAGAAAATGTAACCTGCCAGCCAATTACAAATGGTGCGTTTCCCACTGGCACCCCCCATCCTGTTGGGATCAAAAAGAAATAAAAGATTGGGCGGACTGTCTGTAGGGCCCGGTCAGCTCCATGTAATAGGCCAATGCTCTCTTGCAATCCAATGTATGCAAGCTGCTTTCGCCAGGATGGGAATGAGGTTGTGGAAAGAATGTTGGCAAGACAATCGATTGGTTCAGATGGAATTCCAACACCACCTTCAGCAGGAACTTAAGGTGAGTGCGAAGGACTACTCTGTTGTGATGAAACTTAGTATAAGGTGCATCCACCACTAAGGCCCGAAGCTCACTGACTCTATGAGCTGAAGTAGCCACCAAGATGAGCTTCCAGGTAAAGTACTTCAGATGGCAGGAATTCAGTGGCTCGAAAGGAGCTTTCATCAGCTGGGTAAGAATGACGTTGAGATCCCATGACACTGGTGGAGGTTCGACAGGGGGCTTTGACAAAAGCAAACCTCTCATTAAGTGAACAACTAGAGGCTGAGCAGAGATGGGCTTATCTTCTACATGTTGATCAGCACTGATTGCAATAAGGTGAACCCTTACAGAGTTGGTCTCAAGACCAGACTCTGATAGGTGTAGAAGGTATTCAAGCAGGGTCTGAGTAGGGCAAGTAAGGGGATCTAGGGCCCTGCTCTCACATCAGATGGCAAACCTCCTCCATTTGAAAGAATAGCACATCTTAGTGGAGTCTTTTCTGGAAGCCAGAAAGACCCAGGAAACACCCTCCGAAGACCCAAGGAAGCGAATTCTAGGCTCTCAACATCCAAGCTGGGATAGCCAGAGACTGGAGGTTGGGATGTAGAAGAGACCCCTCATTCTGCGTGATGAGGATCGGAAAACACTCCAATCTCCACGATTGTTCGGAGGATAACTCCAGAAGAAGAGAGAACCATATCTGCTGTGGCCAGAACAGAACAAATCAGAATCATGGTTCCGTGGTCTTGCTCGAGTTTCAACAAAGGTTTCCCCATTAGAGATATGGGAGGATATGCATATAGAAGACCTGTCCCCCAATTGAGGAGGAAGGCATCTTACACTAGTCTGTCATGGGCCTGAATCCTGGAACAGAACCGAGGGACCCTGTGGTTGATCGAGTGGCAAAAAGATCCATACAGGGGGTGCCCCATACTCGGAAGATCTTGCAGTCTATGCCCATATTGAGAGACCACTCGTGTGGTTGCATTATCCTGCTCAGCCAAGGTATTGTTTTTGCCTACCAGATAAGTGGCTCAAAGGAACATGTCATGTTGGCGAGCTCAATGCCACATCCAGCCGGCCTCCTGACACAAGGTGTGATCCGGTGCCCCCTGCTTGTTAGTGTAATACACTGCAACCTGATTGTTTGGACGAGTACAATTTGATAAGACAGCCAGTCACTGAAAGCCTTTAGAGTGTTCCAGATCGCCTGGAGCTCCAGGAGATTGATGTGAAGATTCATTCCTGGGTGGCCCAAAAATCTTGGGTGTGAAGCCCATCTACATGAGCCCCCCTCTCCCCCATCCGTCGTCAGCAGTTTTTGTGGCTGAGGAATTTGGAATGGAAGTCCCAGAGTCAAATTGGATTGAATGGTCCACCACTAAAGGGAGCTTACAAGTCCTGGGGACACTTGGATGACATCTTCCAGGCTCCCAATGGCTTGATACCACTGAGAAGCTAAGGTCCATTGAACTGATATCATGTGAAGATGTGTCATGGGTGTAACATACACTGCTGAAGCCATGTGGCCCAACAATCTCAACATCTACCAAGCTGTGTCCTGATGAAAGGCTCAAACCTTGGAAGCGAGTGCAACAAGAGTATCTGCTCTTGTGTCTGGAAAGTAGGCTTGAAACTTCTGTGTATCGAGCAGGGCTCCTATGAAGTCCAATCACATGACTGGGCAAAGATGGGACTTGGGGTAGTTTAAAACGAACCCTAGTAGCTTGAGAACCTGAATAGTCATTCGTATGGACTCCTGAGCACCAGCCAAAGTGGTGCTCTTTACCAGCTAATCACTGAGATATGGGAATACATGGACTCCAAGTCTGTGTAGCAATGCTGCAACTACCGCTAGACATTTGGTGAAGACCCTGGGAGCTGATGCGAGGCCAAAAGGCAACACACGATACTGAAAGTGATGTGTTCCCAGCCGAAATCAAGATACTTCCGGTGGGCTTGAATATCGGGATATGAGTATATACATCTAAGTCCAGAAAACATAGCCAATTGTTTTCTTGAATCTTTGAGAGAAGGGTGACCAGGGAAACCATCCTGAACTTTTCTCGTACTAGGAATTTGTTCAGGGCCCTTAGGCCTAGGATGGGACGCATCCCCCTTCTTATTTTGCACAAGGAAGTACCTGGAATAGAATCCCCGCCCTTCCTCCCCTAGTGGAATGGGCTCAACCACATGGGCCTTCAGAAGGGTTGAGAGTTTTGCTGCAAGTACTTGCCTGTGCTGAGAGCTGAATGTATGAGCTCTCAGTGGGCAATATGGAGGTTTTAGATACCAACTGAGTGTGTATCTGAGACAGACTATTTAAAGAACCCACCATTCGGAGGTTATAAGGGGCCATCTTTTGTGAAAAAACTTCAGCCTCCCCCTGACTGGCATGTCATCCGGGATGGACACTTACTACGGCTATGCTCTGCTAAAGCCAGTCAAAAGTTCATCCCTTGCTTTGCAGTAGGGGCCTTTGGCGCATGCTGTTGATGTGAACAAGCACACTGGGGCTGAGCCTGAACAGGCTGGCGAGCCGAGGCGTTGTACCTACGCTTCTGATAGTAATAGACACTCCTCCCTGGTTTGCCAAAAGTCCACCTAGCTGAGGAGGTAGATGTAGAAGGCACCTGGCGGGAGAGATGGTATCAGTATGTTTTTTGATTTGGTCAGCGACCTCCTCAACCTTCTCTCAAAAACAGTTATCCCCCCCAGCATTGTGGATTCACCAACCAAGTCAGAAACACATAGCCATGAGTCTGCGCATTGCTATACTCTGAGCAGATATCCTGGATGCCACATCAAAAGTGTCTGAAGTGCCCCTGGCCAAGAACTTCAACATGCCTTCTGCTGCTTGATCAAGTGGCGAAGTAATTCGGCCTGCTCTTGAGGGAGTGTCTCAGCTAGGTCTGACAACTTGCGCACCGTGCTTCACAAGTGGATACGCGTGAAGAGCTGGTATGACTGTATTCAGGAGATGAGCATTGAAGTCTGGTACATCTTCCTCTCAAAAGAATCCAGGGTTCTAGCTTCTCTACCCAGGAGCACTGAGGCATAGTCCCTGGAACTCCTGGCTCTTTTGAAAGCGGATTCCACCACCATGAAATTGTGAGGCAACTGAGGCTTATCAAACTCAGGTGCAAGGTGGATCCGATACTGGGCGTCAATCTTCTTTGGCATTACCGGGTCCGACAGAGAGGACTCCCAGTTCCTGATGAGGACTTCCTGGAGTACCTTGTGGAGAGGGACAGTCACAGCCTCCCTAAGAGGAGACGTGTAGTCCAAGACCTCGGGCATCTTGGCCCTGGGCTCGTCCTCCACTTTCAAAGGAAAGGGAATAGCATCATCCATTTCCTTAGCAAAAGAAGGGAATGAAAGGCTCTCTGGAGGAGACTCTCAGGTGGAGAAGAAGGTGCAGAGGAAATTCCATAGGACTCAAAGGAAAAAGTACCTTGGATCATCCTCTGAATCCCATGAGCACTCTTCTTTGGTGTCAGACAATACCTCCTGATGGAGTGTCGAGACCAAATCTGCCTCAACGTGGAGGAGCCATGTCCTCGGGTGGCAGTCAACACCAGAGCTGCAGGCGGCATTGGTGTCCCAGGCTGCATTGCAGGCTGAGAACCAAGCGGGGCCGCAACAAGAGGCAGAATAAGCGCAAGCAACCCCAATGTACATCGTTACATTAGGCCATCCAGTAACTCAGGGAGCCGGGTCTTGGCTGCTAGCAGACCGACACGTTGGCACCTCCTGTTTGGAGGGGGAGCAGTCTTCCCGGCATTGATGCTTCTCAGGTGCCGAATCCTTTGACGCCCCAGAGCTCCCAGCACCATGGGTCGAGGGCGACTGATGACGATGCTTCTTGGCCTTCACCTGAAGTGTGTCACCAAAGCTCCTCGGTACCGACAAAGACGACATCAAATCCACACATCACATCAGGGTCGAGTCAAACGATGGATGGTCCTGGGGGCCCTGCACAGCAGGAGGTCTCGAGGCAGGTGAAGACCCACTTAATGCTTCACTGCTCCCAGTGTGTAAGGGTCTAGCAGCAGCCATACTTAGACGCTGTCGGTGCGATACCGGACTTGGATCCAAAAATCCTCTCTTGTTGAACCTCTCTGGAAACCTGGGTCCTCTTCATCATGCGAACACAGTTAGTGGAACTATAGACAGGCCCAAGACACTGAAGACACCAAGAATGGGTGTCCTTCCCAGAGATCGTCCGACTGCACCAGGTACAGCACTTAAAGCCACTGGGGACCTTCGTGGACATGGAAGGAAAATCTTCCTCGGCTAAATTAAAAACGAAGCAATGGTGCCTGAAAAAGGGACAAGGCCGAAGTCAAGGCCTAAAAGCGGCCACACGACAACGAAAAAGAAAGGAAACAAAACTGGGCAAAAAAACTAAAAATATATGGGAAAGTTACAAAAAGGGGGTTCCACAACTGGGAACGCAATTTGAGATGAAAAAAAAAAATGCTGAAAGGCACAAAAAAGCCCTTTAGGACTGAGCGTTGTGTGAAGATGGTAAAAAAAAAATACACCCTCTCATCACTGCAGTAGAAAAAGAACTGAGGTCCATTTTGGGTCTAAGACCTTACCGCTAAATGAATGGGTGTCGGTAAGGTCTCAAGCCCAAAATGAATGCGCACCAATTTTCATTTTGCCGCACATCCATTTTCGGCCAAAAAAGATGACTGTTCTGCAGGTGCGCTGAAAAATAGACCTGCGCGCGCCCAATACACGCGTCTACACCAGCGAAGGCCACTTTTCAGTGCACCTTAGTAAAAGGACCCCTATGTGAGCTGCAATTAGATTCTACAGAGAGAAAATATCATCTTGGCCCAAAGTTCGAATTCTTCCCCCAGTAGCTAAGGGATAATTTAAAATACTTAGGAGGTCTTTTACTAAAGATTAGCTCGCGTTATCTGCAACAGGGCCCATAGGAATAAAATGGGCCCTACTGCAGATAACTTGAGCTAACCTTTTTAGTAAAAGACCCCCTTAGACTGCTTAATCCACACATTCAGGCGGTTTATAACAGAAGACATTTTGTATTATACTGTATTGTGCAACATATATTCCGCTTTTAACCATACAGATGCAAAGCAGATTACAGAATGAGCAACTTCACTTAGAGTTTATAAACATTTTACAATTACAAAAATCATAACTTCACAGAAAGAATACTAAATTCCCTATAGACAAACTCATTTAATCTACAATTGTCATCTTGTAAACAAATAATCATAAGTGCCTCAGAAGAAATTTTTAGGATCTGAACTGAAATGTAATTCTGTATTTTAGCACTTTGATAGATAAATGTATGTTCAAAACAGTGGAGCTACTCAAGACTCTCTACACAAACTCTTATTAACTTCTTACTTAATTCCAATCAGGATAAAAGAAAAATTGTGTGGAGAAAGATCTCAGTAGTCATTGGCTATCTTATTGGACTTTTAATAGTCATCAAACCAATGCGTCACTCCCAAATGACTCAGGCCAATCACTGGCCAAAATCCTCCACAATATATTTCTTATTTAATGTGAGTCATATGCACAACTTTCGTGAATTTTCAATTTTTATTTTTTTATATAAATACTTCCATGCCGGGGGGGGGGTAAGAGAAGCACTTCGCTTATTGTATTAGATGTACCCTCTTTTTGGATTACACATTTACGGAACACAGGTCTTCCATTTTTATGTCATTGGGCCCAGTTTGTGGAACAGTTTGCCTTTACTACTGAGGTCAATTGCAAAGTTAGATTAATTAAAAAGGCTTTAAAAACTTATTTGTATCAAAGCATGTTTTAGCAAGGTTAACTGAAAAGCCTATGATATTGAGGAATTGAAGTACTGTATTGTTTGCAGACTTATTGTATTTTGAGAGTGATATATGTTATATAGTGTTATATGTATGATTTTGTACATAAAATTGTAAACCGCTTAGAATTATAGATTATGTGGTTTATAAATTTTATATAAATACATACTCTGTCCCACACTTTCCAGTAAACCTCTCTCCTTTTCCTTTATTTTTATTTTATTTTTAAATTTGTAAAGGTTGTTGTGCTGGAAAAGGAGAGCTCCAGGGAGGGAAGAAATAAATTTGTGAGGCACTACAGACAGGGATCTGAACACCTCAAGACATGACTGTGCACTCAAGCCACCCGTAAAGCTCAACCGGGGACCAACTGAACCAGAAGCTGAAAAGTGTATCTGTCCACTTGCTGGAGATAGAAAATACTGAGGATCTGGATTGAGCTGATACAAACCTGGAACTATGGGAAAATGTTATCAGCATGTGGCCAACTCATCCTGCTTCACTAGGGAGAACAAATAAGACACTGTAGGCAAATACCTGAGAACCAGAAACCAAAGCACTTACCTGGTTAGAATAGGATTTGGAAAGAATTCCAGCTGTTGCGTCATTTCACTTTCTTTTCCAGCAAACTGGTTAAAAAAAAAAAAAAAAAGGACAGATCATTTATATTTAAATCTGTTTATTAATTTACAAAGTAAACATGGAAGAAAACATTTTGCAGTACATAAAAATCTGCAGCAAACTCTTCAATGCAAAGCAAAACAATACAGTGCAAAGGCAAAGGGCCCTCTCTCTGATGGCCCCATTCCTATACCTCCGGCATCTAGGAAGGCCCACTAAATGAGCATTTCCTGCTGCTGATCTTTACTGCTGCGCTCAAGCGACCGATGTAATAGCTTGATGTAATGCATAAGAAAGCTGTCATATAAAAGTAGGTGCCTGTTAGCAACCTTGGTACATCGGACTATAATGCTGAGATTTCGATCAGATCTAGTTTACATCAGGACAGATCATTTAAATTAAGTTGCAAATTAAAGTGCTGCACAGATCATTGAAATTAAATTGTAAGTGCTGCTCAGAGAAAAAGATGACATTAAGGGCCTTGTTTACTAAGCAGTGCTAAGGGTGCATTAGCATTTTTAGCATGTGCTAATGATTAGCACTGGCTAAATGCTAAGTCGCCCATAGGAACATATGAGCAACTCTAGTGTTTAGCATGGCGTAATAAACAGGGCCCATTAAGTTAAACTGAGGCTTCAGGTTATGCTCCAAAGTTCCAGGCTCATGGATACTGATTGTTTGGTTTAAAATCAGGGGCAGAGGAATACATTTTTGGCTTAACAGGCTAAACTGTGTCACGAAACGCCTAGCCACCCGCCTGGAGTTACCCCGAGGCCACTTAGAGGGTCTATCCCCAGCATAGCTCAGGTCTGCCTGCCCCTGACGCTCATGCTCTACACTAGCACCCTCCTTCCACTGACTGGGTCACAACCGACTCTGGGCAAGTCTCCCACTCTCAAGTTATCCCCAGTGATTTCTAGGTTACTGAAGCCACACTCCCAGTGGTCCCACAGTTCCCAGAAAGCACTCATAAACCCAACACAAAAACCACCAGGATCAATCCAGACAGGCAGAATGAACAAATGTGTTTAATCTCAGAACTTTGAACAGTGGACAAAAAAAAAAGTGCAAATAGCAAAAGGCAACAAGTAACTGAAAAATGGATCAATTAGAAAACTAAGTAAACATTTGCATACTTCCTAGAAAGTACCTGGGGAGATCAGGGCATATAACTGCTCACAGAGCTTCACCAAAGAGATCTTTCTCTCTCTTCTCACAGGCTGAAACTGAAACAACAGCCAGCATCTGCTGGGTAATTTCAAACTCCAGGCCAATCAGAGCCCAGAACAGTCAAGTTTCAAATAAAAACTGGTTACATGACTACAGGCACAGTCCCCAAGGCAAATTCTTTCCCCAAACCCTCTCTCCCTCCTGCCACCACTGCATCTGGCCCAACCTGTAGCAGTGATGGAAATAAAAAGCAATAATCATGGGTCCTTTGAGCTCAAGTGCACCTCAAAGTCCTTGATAGTTCCATCCCCTCTAATACAAAAATGGTATGTCAGAGGAGGGAGGAATGGAGGGGACTTTGAGGTACACCTGAGCTCAGAGGACCCATGCTTGTTGGGTTTTTTTTTTTTTCCTCTTTCTTTCCACCACTGCTGCAGATTGGGCCAGATGCAGTAACAGGCACTGTCAGAAGGGCTTGAGAGAGTTTTAAAGGATAATGCTGGTCTGGGGAATAGATGTTGGAGGGTTAATGCAGGGCCATATGCTAAGGGGAAGGAGGAGAGATAAGAGATGCTGACATGGTGGGTAGGACAAGATGTCAAAGAAGTGGGGGGTGGGGGGGAAGAGAACATGTTAGAGCAGGGGTTCACAACCCAATCTGCAGGATACACCAGGCCAGTCAGGTTTTCATGATACCCACAATGAATATGAATGAGAAATTTGCATACAATGGAGGTAGGGTACACAAGTCTCTCTCATCTCAAATATTCATTGTGGGCATCCTGAAAACTTGACTGGCTAGATGTGTCCTGAGGACCGTGTTAAGAACCTGTGTTAGAGGGAGAGAAAGAGATGGGGATTAGGAGAGCTAGTGTGAAAGTTGAAAAGCTGTACACAGTTGCAATACAAAGAGGGAGATTGAGGGCTGAATGGTAAAATGGAGGAGTGAAATCTGAGTGGACAGAGAGAAAAATAAATGAGCTTTTCTTTTCATCTTTCTTCCAATGTCAGGGATGGATGTAGAAAAGGAAGTGAAGACGACAGGGCAAAGAGGTGAAATGACGAAAAAAATGAATAGGAGCCACTGAAAAAAAAAAAAAAAAAAAAAAAGACTTAAATCAGAAACCAGAGACTACAATTAGAAAAAACTAGCCAGGCAACCAGTGTAGAAAAAAAATATATAATTTTCAATTTAAATAATGGATGCAAACATACATGTACTATCTTTATAGTTTTGCACAGAACTGGGGGGGGGGGGGGGGGGGGTACATCTCTGTTTATCTGGTGGTAAACCCCAAGAAGCCAGGCACTGTATGCAGTGTAATTTTTGTACAGGTTTCTATTTTTAGTTTGCGATAGACCCTCACCAAGTACAGAGTGGAGTATCTGTGTTCTTTGTGTATGAACGAGGCAAATGTATTTTCAAATTCTGGTGTCACCTCAGTAACTGCAACACAAAATCCACTACCACCGCCAACTCCAGGCTCCGCTCATTCTGCCTCGCCTCACCCTATGCTTGGAACAACCTTCCTGAGCCCTTACGCCAGGCCCCCTCCCTGCCCGTCTTCAAGTCTTTGCTTAAAGCCCACCTCTTCAATGCTGCGTTCAGCACCTAACCCTTACCGTTCAGTGAATCCAGACTGCCCCAATTTGACTGCCCCTATCGGACCGACCATTCACTTGTCTATTAGATTGTAAGCTCTTTGAGCAGGGACTGTCTCTCTTTGTTAAATTGTACAGCGCTGCGTAACCCTAGTAGCGCTCTAGAAATGTTAAGTAGTAGTAGTAGTAAAATCCCTCTACTGCCAGAGGCTGTGAAATAACACAAAACCCTGCAAATACACAGAAATTCTGTAGCAAACAAAAGATATGGGACTGATGGCAGCAGGGTCATCAAGAAGCAGAAAAAGGGATCATTATTTCAAGGGACACATCTTCCACCTTTTGGGGACATAATGGTTGAGAACCACTGATCTAGTCATATCAATAATTATAGACTGCGTGTATCCCCGTAAGATGGGACCAGAGTGGTTTATAAATTTATGTTTAAAAAAAATCTAATCACAATTAACTTTGCCATAAATGTTTGAAATAAAAAAAGTTTTAAGTGTTTACAGAAAGACATAAGATTAGAAAACAAATCAGTAGACCTGAATCACGTTATAAGAAAAAGATTCCAATATTTTATAACAAACCAGCTGAAATAGAGGAGCAGCCTACTGGTTAGTGCAGCGGGCTTTGATCCTGGTGAACTGGGTTTGGTTCCCACTGCAGATCTTTACGAGTCTGGGCGAGCCCCTCCATTGCCCCTGGTACAAAATAAGTGCCTGCATATAATATGTAACCCACTTTGAAAGTAACCACAGAAAGGTGGTATATCAAATCCCATTCCCTTTGAAAGGAAAAAACATGGAATAACAGACCCTCTCACTAGAGGGACTTCTACTTGAAGGAAAATTGACTACAGCAGATAAACTGTCTTGAGCCATTCCATGTAAAATTTTAAAAACAAAAATTAGGCTAATTTAAAAGTTAATTCGTGTATGGAGGGGAAGCCAATGAAGCTTAGTCAAAAGTGGCGACACAATCAAACTTTCTCTTCTTGAAAATCAGCCTAGCTTCTGTATTTTGAAAAAGCTGAATTTTTTTTTTTGAAAGTAGAACTGAAATTCCACAATACAAAGAATTCCAGTAATCTAACTGTGATAAGATTGTGGATTGAACCAGCGGAGTAAAACAATTTTCAAAGAAATAGGGACAAACCGAGACACCCTTAGCAATATAATGGGCATCTCAGCATTTAGTGCTAGCTGATTTTTAACACGAACTAAAAATGCTAGTGCACCTTAGTAAAAGACCCCCTAAACTGTTCATTGCCCTAAGTATAAAATAAGTGCCTGAATATAATATGTAAACCGCTTTGATTGTAACAACAGGTAAGGTGGTATATCAAATCCCATCCCTTCCCTAATGGACTGATAATCTCCCTTCCCTACCTCCCACCCCATATCCAACATCTCTTCTTTTCCTCTCTCTCCTCTTCTCCCAGGTCCAATATCTCTCCCCCTCTCCCTTCCCCCTCATTGTTCAGCTCTTTGTGGCTGCCGAAGCTCACTGCCTCAGTCATAGCTTCCATCAGTGGCACCTCCAATTCTGCTTGTGGGTCTTCAGCTCTCCCCTTCCCCCACCCGGGCGGGGTTCAGCATCTGGCCCCCTTCTCAACCCCCCTGCCGGTCTACCTTATAGGTGGTCTGCTGGTCCCTGAAGTTGCAGCTTTGCACATATGCTGCCTGAGGCCTTTTCCAAAGCTTTCCTTCTGGCTTATCCCACCTCCTCTGATATCATTTCCTGTTTCTGCATGGGCAGGACAGGTCATAGGGAAAGCTTTGGAGCAGGCTGCAGGCAGTATATGTGAAACGCTGCCTACTGGGGTGGGGGGGGGGGAGGGTGATGTTTAATTTCAGAGGGGGAAAAATGTCAAATTGTGCCGAGGATAGGGGATGGGAGCTGAAGAAAACAGAAGAGGTCTGGAGGAGACAGGAGACGCTGCAAAGCGATTCTTTTTTTTTTTTTTTTTTTTTAAATCGTAATCAATGATTAATGTCAGTGCATTAACACTGGATGGCGAGGCCATTGCACAAGCACCAGATGGTGTAGCAGAGATATGGCTGATTGGTACAATTGCACAGTGTCGCTTGCAGAAGCATTTGTGCAACATAGCTAGCCGAAGCAGTAGACTGGTAGAATATGTCTTATTGACCTCAGATGCAGCTGTCCAATATCCCACTTGAAATAGAGCCGAATTCCACAGCTTCTAATATTATGCACAAATCAACTTGAACCCGTGACCTTCAGGTTGGAAGACAGCCACCTTCCAGAAGGAGCTATTCTGCCTCTCAAAGAACTGAGACAGTGCACTTGGTGCTGCCATAGATTCATGGCATTTTCTGGGAGGTCCCCCACTCTTTCATGGTTACCATGGAGACCAGGAGAGAAATGTAAACAGTAAAAACAGCCACAGAACAACTCAAGATGATAACGGATAAAACTTCTCACAGAAGCACGAAGCCAATAGCACTAAGCTAGACTCTATACCAAACTCTGTTATAAAGGCTGAAAGAAGGAATACCTGCACCGCCAATAGAGTTCTAGCAACAACAACAACAACAAAAAAATCACAAGTGAAAACGAGGGAAACTTTCAGGGTGTTTTGGGTTTTTTTAAGTAACTGTCCCTGTCAGAAACTGAACAGACTTGAGACCTCTAAATGAAAGGTATACAGGAATATGGGAACACAAATTATGCCCAATAATAGAAGACCTAATACAGAGAAATAAAATGATAGACTTGGCACTGTTTATTGGGGGGGGGGGGGGGGGCAGGAAGGAGGCAAAGAGAATACTATGAAGTAATTTCCTCATGAATAACAAAGAAGAAATTATTCACGCAGAAGGAAAAGTGACATAATATTAAGTACTGCAAAAAAATCTCAGCTGTCTGCAGAAATAAGCCTCCATAGAGTCAGTCTTCACGGTAGCAGCTGGGGGGGGAGGAGGACTCAGCACCACTAAGTGCTGGGGAGGAGCCAGCTGTCTTGGTACACATGGGTACCAATGACATAGGAAAATATGGGAGAAAGATTCTGGAAGTCAAATTTAGGCTCTAGAAAGCTGAAATCCAGATCCTCGAGTGTAGCATTTTCAGAGCCATTCCATGCGCAGGACCCAAAAGGCAGGAAGAGCTCTCAATGCATGGTTGAGACGATGGTGCAGGGATGAGGGATTTAGATTTGTTAGGAACTGGGCAACGTTCTGGGAAAGGGGAAGACTGTTCCGAAAGGATGGGCTCCACCTTAACCGGGATGGAACCAGGCTGCTAGCGCTACCTTTTAAAAAGGAGATAACGCAGCTTTTAAACTAGAATGGGGGGAGGGGAGAACTGACAGTCACACATGGTTCGGTGTGGAGTATCCTTGAAGGATACTATTGAAACAGGACATTTAAGGAATCCCAGTAGAGAGGTTTCAACAATGCTGAAAGTAAGTCAGGTGTGCTTAATGAGACAGCAGGATAAAGGATGCACATTCTAAGATTGTAGATCAAAGGAAAAAAACACAATTTGAAGTGCCTGTAAACAAATGCTAGAAGCCTAAACAATAAGATGGGAGAGTTAGAATATATACCACTAAATGATGAGGTAGATATAATAGGCATCTCAAAGACTTGTGGAAAGAGGACAATCAATGGGACACTGTGTTAACAGGGTACAAATTGTATCGCAATGATAGAGAGGATCAAATTGGAGGGGGGGATGCGCTATAAGAGGGAATTTAATCAAAGTAATCAATAGAAATAAAACATGGAAAAGAAAATAAGATGATACCTTTTTTATTGGACATAACACTACATTTCTTGATCAGCTTTCAAAGGATCGGAAATAAGCAAATGTTGGTAGATGACAGTATATATAAGTGAAACATCAAAGCATTTCAGTGACAGTCTAACAGGATGGGGGTGGATAGGTGAGAGTCAGGGAGACAGGAAGTGACAGAGCAATACAATTTACAAAGCAATACAATTTTATGCTTTATAGTGGGCTAAAAAACCCAGATCTTTGTTAAGTCCTGTCTGGTGGGTGTCAAAATATTTGATCATTCTGACTTCAAAAGTCTTACGTTCCTGTATTGTTTTAAAGTTCCCTTTCAGGATCCTTACCATAAAATCACTGGTACAGTGTTCTGGTTTTGTAAAGTGCTGTCCCACAGGCGTGACATCTTTCATATGATGTCTATGTAAATTAAATCTCTTCTTTAGCATCTGACTTGTTTCTCCAATGTAGCAGCCTTCATCGCATTTTTTTTACACTGAATGATATATACCACATTGGAAGATGAGCATGTGAAAGATTCCTTAATGTTGAATTTTTTTCCTTTGTGAATGACCGTGGGGTCCTGTGAGATATTTTGGCATAATTTGCAGCTGGATATATTGCAAGGATGTGTGCCAGTCTTTTCTTTTTGAGTCTGTGTCAGGAGCTTACTTTTAAATTAGCTTGTGTTTCAAAAGGTAATCAAGAAATGTATTATGTCCAATAAAAAAGGTATCTTATTTTCTTTTCTATGTTTTATTTCTATTGATTACATTTAAAAGTGGACTAACACGGCTACCACACCTCTCTAATCAAATAAAATAAACATTTCACATGACACAGATAGCGGCGTGGAATCATGGATAGAAATTCCATGTGTGAAGGGAAGGAGTATTCTTGTAGGGTTGTACTACCATCTGCCAGGACAGAACAGACAGACAGATGACGAAATGTTTACAGAGATTAGGAAAGCTGGCAAATAGGGCAATGCTATAATAATGGGTGATTTCAATTACCCCAATATTGACTGGATAATTGTTGCATCAGGGAGTGCCAGGGAAATAAAATTTCTAGATGTAATAAATGACTGCTTCTTGGAGCAGTTCGTCCAGGAACAGACAAGAGGGGGAGCTGTTTTGGATCTGGTCCTTGGTGGCCTGCAGGGCATAGTGCGACAGGTGGCAGTGTTGGGTCCCCTGGGAAATAGTGATCATAACATGATCAAGTTTGAGCTACTTTCTGGAATGAACCCGCAAAGGAAATCTACTGTAGCTGCATTTAATTTTCAAAAGGGTGATGATAATAAAATGAGGAAAATGTTTAAAAAGAAACTAAAAGGATCACCTGCAAAGATTAGGACGCTAAATCAGGCGTGGACGTTATTCAAAAATACCATATTGGAAGCCCAGTCCAGATGATTCCACATATTTGCAAAGGTGGAAAGAAAAGAAAATGTCAGCCAGCATGGTTAAAAGGTGAAGTAAAAGAAGCTATTACAACCAAAAGATTGACCTTCAAAGAATGGAAAAAGGACCCAAATGAAGAAAATAAGAAGCAACATAAGCACTGGCAAGTCAGATGCAAAGCATTAATAAAGAAGGCTAAAAGAGAATATGAAGAGAAACTTTCAGCAGAGGCTAAAACAGTAACAACATTTTTAGGTACATTAGAAGCAGAAAGCCTGTTAGGGAATCCATGAAGGAGCAAAAGGGGCGCTCAGGGAAGACAAGGCTATAGCAGAGAAACTGAATGAATTCTTTGCTTCTGTCTTTACAGAAGATGTAAGAGATCTAACTGTACATGATTTGGTTCTCAAGAGTGATGATGCAGACAAACCGAAAGACATCTCAATGAACCTGGAAGATGTACTGAGCTAAATTGATAAATTAAAGAGTAGTAAATCACCTGGACCGGATGGCATACATCCAAGCGTACTCAAAGAACTCAAGCATGAAACTGAGGGGAGTCTTGCCTCACCAATTAGCTTCATTTCTTTGAAGGCGTGAATAAACATGTGGATAAAGGTGAGCTGGTTGATGTGTATCTAGATTTTCAGAAAGCTTTTGATAAAAGTTTCTCATGAGAGACTCCTGAGAAATTTGTGTGTCAACATTTTTATTGATGATTCCACCTGGTAACACATCCATTAGAGTACATACATAACAAATTTTAAAGCTATCGTTCTTATGTACATTAATCTTAAAGTTGCTATCATCAGTTTTTGTTTTTATAACAGTACCCTGTCTTATCCCCCTCCCCCCTCACTACCTTCACTTTTGCCATGAAAACTGAAAAAAACAATAGTCAGCATGTTACATTAAACTCAAACCGTAATTCCAATAGTAACACCTTACATTATTCCGTGATTGAACCTCTTATTACTATTATTCCCCCCTCCCCTCCCACTCATCCCCTCCCCCCTATCTTTTTAAAAACTCCATGCTCATTCGTAATCCTTTCATGATCTAGTCATAGCCATCCTCTTTATTTTCCTATATTTAATGTGTTGGTAAAGGTTCACTGCCTTACTGGTGCTTCTTAAAGCTCTATATACCAGTATCCTCTCTGTCTATTGTATTCCTTGTCCAGACTCCCCCCCCCCCCCCCCCCCCAAAGATACCCTGAGACTCCCTCTCCCTCATGACTCTTCCTTCTCCTTCTTAATGCGTAGAAAATTTATTCAACACTGCACTTCTCGCTTTATGGGAAATACTTTGCAAATATTTATTCCAAATAGAAACAAACTCCTGAGAAATTTAAAGAGTCATGGAATAGGAGGCAAGGTTCTGGTGTGGATTACGAATTGGTTATTGGACAAAAAATAAAGGGTAGGGTTAAATGGTCATTTCTCTCAATGAAGGAGGGTGAACAGTGGAGTGCCACAGGGATCTGTACTGGGGCCGTTACTATTTAACATATTTATAAATGATATGCAAATCAGAAAAACGAGTGAGGTGATCAAATTTGCAGGTGATACAAAACTATTCAAGGTTGTTAAAACACATGTGGACTGTGAAATATTGCAGGAAGACCTTAGGAAATTTAAAGACTGGGCCTCCAAATGGCAGACATGTAATGTGGACAAATGCAAGGTGATGCACACTGGAAAGAATAATCTGAATCAGTTACCTAATGCTAGTGTCCACCTTGGGGGCCAGCCTCAAGAAAAAGATCTGGGTGACGCAGTAGATTATACGCTGAAATTCTCTGCTCAGAGTGTGGCGGCGGCCAAAAAAGCAAATAGGATGCTAGGAATTATTAGGAAAGGGATGGTGAATAAGACCGAAAACACAATAATGCCTTTGTATCACTACATGGTGCGTTCGCACCTTGAGTACTGGTCGCCGTATCTCAAAAAAAGATATAGAAAAGTCTAAAATAAGAGCTACCAAAATGATAAAGGGGATGGAACTCCTCTCGTAGGAGGAAAAGCTAAAGAGGTTTGGGCTCTTCAGCTTGGAAAAGAGATGGATGAGGGGAGATATGACTAATGTCTACAAAATCCTGAGTGGTGTAGAATGAGTAGAAGTAAATCAATTTTTTACTTGTTCCTAAAGTACAAAGACTTGGGGACCTGGCTTGGCAACTGTTCGGAAAACAGGATGCTGCACTAGATGGACCATTGGTCTGATTCAGTATGGCTACTCTTATGTTCTCATGTAAGTGTTGCCCTCTGGTATTAACCATCTCCAGTAAACCACTCCCCATACTAAACTGGTTTCCAACCAGAAGTTAGTCACAAATGAACAGTTTGAAGGCAGCTCAACCCCACACTCCTCTTTGGGCAGGAGGAAATATAGGAAAGGGACTTGGAGACCTCCAAGTATTTTCTAAGTGCAGAATTCCTATTTACTAGAAAGACACTTCCAGAATGCTCTTTTAATCAAGTGGAGAAAAAGACCTCAGTGCAAAACACAACAAACCCAGAAGACTGGTTAGAGCTTTATTTCCATCACTGTCCAAAATATGCCAATATGATCCAAAAGGATTCTCAACTTTTCAAATATTATAGAGTCCATCCCATTCTAACTTGGACTGGATTTACAAGAATGCTTTAATTTACAAGTCATGTGTTTTCCAGCACAGTGGGAGCAAAAAAAAAAAACATAAATCCCCACTGTTGCATCAATGTAAACTGCCAACCACAAACATTTTACTTATCTTAAGAGATGAGTAAGCCAACAGTGGCACTCTGATAATCCCAATAAAGGCCTCTGTTTTGCAGAAAACTGGAAGGAGAACTTCTTCACTTCTCTACAGGCAAACACTGCATTGAAATGGTTTGCATCTCCCTCCCCCCCCCCCCCCCAATACTGTTCACCAGCCCCCCTAATAGTCCAGCATCTCTTTCTCTTCCTCTCCCCACCCATAAGTGAAGAATCTTTCCCTTTCTCTCTGCACCCACCTCCCACGGTCCAAGTCCAACGTCTCTTACTCCCTCCACCCCTCCCTCTCTGGCAGTCTCTAAACTTGCCCTGGGTCACCAGCTGCATCAGTGATGCAAGAAGCTACTTCTGGCCACTCCAGCGAAGGCCTTCCTTCAGCCATGTTCTACCCTCATAGAAACAGGAAATTGCATCAGAGGAGACATCACAGGACAGGACAGTCTGAGTGAGGCTGGGGGGGGGGGGGGCACCCGGAAGCAGCATGCTTGCATGCATCACTGACAAAGTTAAAAGTTCATTTGATGATAGCTCCTTTATATTAAAAGAGATACAACATTTAATAATATCATGATAAAACAAAGAAATCTGTTTTTTTTAATTGTCCACCCGAAAGTAAACAAAACACTAATACAATGAGAGAACAGGGGGAGGAAAAAAAAAGTTACAGCAGCATATTCCAAGACGGGATGATAGGGAAAGGCTAAAACAAGGGGGGAGAGATCTCTTCTGTTGAGAAATGCAGGCCCACTGGAAGATTTGAGAACCGCCGGAGGAGGAAAGACACTGGATCTATAAAAACGGGAGAGAGTAGTCGAAAGAGCAAAAGGAAACAGTTTGCTGCCCCCTACATTACTTACCGGGTTGCACCAGGCCAGCCCTCTAAACGATTGTCTATGACTGCACCTGTCTGCTACTGAGCGGAATAAGTGTAAGACACATAGCACCCCAAGTTGTTAGTTATTGTCACATGTTTGCTTATAGCACTCGTTACAAAAGGGAGTTAACAGAACAAAGGACCGGTATCATTACCAAACAGTGTCTGTCTTCTCCTCACTGCTGCTGTGCATCAGTTTCTGATATAAACACCCAACAGGTCAAGCCCTAGCGATACCAAGTCACAGGCGTTCGGAGACCGAGGTTCCGTTCTCTCCCCGTGGTCCTGCCATCTCGCCTCCCTGCTCGCGATCCAGCACCTCTCCTTCATTCTCAAACTCCCTCCCCAACCCTACTTTCAAACTGATGCCTTAAATCGCCCGCCACCGGCCCCGCCGATTTCCTTCTCTGGCGTCCCGCCCCCTTCCCTGACGCATCTTCTCTCAGGCCGCCATGCCAAAAAAAAAAAAAAAAAAGGAAACTGCATTTGCGTGTGGACGTCCATGAAGGAAAAGTGTGGGGTTTGTTGTGGGTGATCTGATCTCAAAAACGGGTGGGAGTTTCAGAATGAGGGGGGGGGGGGGGGGGGACGAGAATCGCTGGGCTGGGATTGGGGGCTTGGACTGTAGATAAAGCGATACATGAGCAAACATTTGGGTTATAATGAAAGGGTTGAAGGGGAGGGAGGGAGAAAAGGATAAAATATTGATGATAGACTTTAATGATGTATAAATACAAGAATGATGTATCATTTAAAATGTCAAATTTAATGGCTGTGTTTAAAATGTTAACTCATCAATAAAAAACTGTTGAAACATAAAGCGATACATGATAGTAACATAGTAGATGACGGCAGAAAAAGACCTGCACGGTCCATCCAGTCTGCCCAACAAGACAAACTCATATGTGTCCGTTTTTGTGTATATCTTACCTTGATTTGTAACTGTCATTTTCAGGGCACAGACCGTACAAGTCTGCCCAGCACTATCCCCGCCTCCCACCACCAGCTCTGCCACCCAATCTCGGCTAAACTCCTGAGGATCCCAGGGGGGATGGACGGAGTAACTCGTGTGTGAGCCAGTGGCGTAGCCAGAAGTCAATTTTTGGGTGGGCCAACAGGTTGGATGGGTGGGCACTAGACAGTGGTTTGCTGGTAAATGTTTAACAACAGGCTCTCTCCCTGGTCCACCTCTGTGCCCCCCCCCTCCCCCCCCCCCCCCCCCCCCCGGTCCACCTCCCCTCAAAATTGCAGAGCTGGCTATAGCCGGGGAGAGAGCCTGGGTGTCGAGGCAATGCATTACTCTCTCCAGGAAAAAAAATTAAATGATCCCAGGTGCCAATCTAATTCATGTTTAATGTGGGATAAAATGCCATAAATAAGTAAATAAATATAAACTTTTAATGTTGAGCACCTGATTCTCAAAGTGGACATATTCCAAACACTATAATGAAAATAAAATTATTTTTTTCTACCTTTGTTGTCTGGTGACTTTGTTTTTCTGATCATGCTGGCCCAGTATCCGATTCTGCTGCTATATGTCCTCTTAACTCCGTTTCCAGGGCTTCCTTTCCATTTATTTCTTTCCTTTCCTCCTTTCTTCTTCATTTCTGGTCCTCCGCAGACTTGACTGTCCAGTGGATCCAGCTTCTACCTATTTTCTCCATCAATGTGCAGTTTTTCTCCTCTCTTCTTTTCCCCTCATATCATCTCCTTCCACTCTCTTCCCTTCCCTCCATCCATGTCAGCATTTCTTCTCTCTCCCTTCCGCTCCATCCATGTGCATCTCCTTTCTCTGTCTTCCCTCCCCTCCATCCATGTCCAGAATTTCTTCTTTCTCCCCTCCATCCATGTGCATCTCCTTCCTGTCTTCCCTTCCTTCATGTCCATCCCAGACCAACAATTCTCTCCCTGCCCTCTCCTCCATCCACCCATGTCCAGCAACCCTCCTCTCTCCCCTGCCCTCCCCTCCATGTCCGGCAATTTCTCCTCTCTCCCTGGGCCCTGTCCTCCCATCCATGTCCATCGAGGCTCTTCTCTCCCCTTTGACCATTTCCCTCTCATTCCCTTTCCAGCACTCCTAGTCCCCCCTCTGTCTCTCCCTTACCCAGTCTCCTAAATTCCTCCCCCCATCTTTCACCCACTTCATTAGTCCCCCATTCCCCATACTCTGTACTCACCACCCCTCCCAATCCCATCCTTCCCTCTGCTCACCAACAATAAAGAACGACAACGTGGACGCAGGCAGCAGCTCACAGGTTTGCTTCCTGTGATTTGAGTGAACGGCGACGGCTGCGCGGGGGAGTAGAAAAAGATTTTCTAAACGGCTTCCAGTTCCTTCCCTCCTTCTCTAGTCGCAGCGGCGAACTGGCGCGGGCGGCCAGTAAAAGCATAAAGTAACCAGGCTCTTCGACTCCGTCCGTCCTTCGCTTCCCTGCTCTCTCAGCGCGTCACGCCCACCCGAAAGGAAATGACATCAGAGGAAGGCGGGATGCGCTGAGAGAACAGGGAAGCGAAGGACGGACGGAGTCGAAGAGCCTGGCTACTTTATGCTTTTACTGGCGCCGCCGCGAGTCTGGAGCGATCAGATGAGCCAGAGCGGGTACCGTTTCTGCTGCAGTGTGTGTGCGCTTGGGTGGGCGGGCTGCCGGGCGGGCGGGCCTGAGCTGAAATTGGGTCCACCCGTAGCTACGCCCCTGGTGTGAGCTGTTCAGTGTCTGCTTCTTTGGGGTTGATGCCTGGGGCTAGCTTTGAACTTGTTCAGTTCCTATGTTGCAGTTGTCCATGAGCTTCGTCAGGAGCCTGTAGAGTCTCCTTCCTAGACTCCTGGCTGTAATTGCACTATACAGCATGGACCTGCACATGCACTGTGCATTCCCATACTTACTGCTTTTGAGTTTGTAAATGCTAGACTTTCCCATTTCCTCTAGCTTTATTTTACTGATATCACAATTTTGAAAAAAAATCTTTTTCCTTTTAACCACTTTGAGTATAATTTCCTAAATCGTGTGTGTGAGTCACGTTCTGCATTGGAAATTACTTTTATAAAAATGTGTGGATGGATGCATATGTTAGTACGCATATATATGTTTGCCTGTAGGTGTTCTTAGGGGTCTGCATTTGAGTGGAGCTATTGTATACCTGCATATTTTATACTGTGTGTGCCTGCATCAGAGTTCACCATCTAGTTGCACTTTATATGAATCAGGTGTAACTTTGTGTGATAACATTTGTGCATTGCTGGGGATTATTATTGTAGGAGTTTCTTGAATAAAGGCAGTTAAGTGTGTAACTTGTTGTCTTTATAAAACAGAAACGTGGGTTGATTTTTTTTTTTTAATTAGCCCTTAGTTGTAAAATTACTTCCCACGTGTATTAATTTTGCAGCTATCTGAATCTATGTCAGAAGTTCCCCTTCAATCTGCTCCCTCTTACTATTAATAAAGGTGACTGGAGGTTTGAAAAATATACTTCACAGAACCATATTTGACTAAACATTTATATAGAATTGGAAAGTTATTGATGAAAGTTTAATTCAGCCTTACTTGTACAAAGTCTCCTACCAAGTTACGGATTCACATGGCACATCCATCACATCTTTAGTTAGAGCCGCTCACCGTGCAGGTTTACTGGCTTGTAGGAAGCTTTTATAGTTAGCTTCAGTTGTGTATGACACAGGCTGGGTAGCCAGCTGGAATGAACAGAGCACCTGCCTGCCTGACAGGACATAATATTTAAGGGCCCTGTTTACTAAGGTGCGCTAGCATTTTTAGTGTGTGCACAAAATTAGCACGCTGTGTAGGAGCCCATATGAATATTGTGGGCGCCTACACAGCGCGCGCTAAAAGCACTGACGCGCCTCTAGCGCGGCTTAGTAAATGGGGCCACGTTTATAAATTTCTGCCTTTGTTCATTTTTTGTTCATAAGTCATCATTTCTAAAAGTCATGAATGTTCTTGATACTGACGGTTGTCTACTAACAGTCTATAAACGTTGGTTTACTTTTTACTTGTTGACATGTATCCCTTGGTCTTACACCTCTGAACTGTAGTGAATTAAAGGAACTTCAAACTAGAGAGCTGCACGGGAACGGGGTTTGCAGAAACGGAAGCAGTTCCTAAGGGGTTCCCACGGGGATGGAAGCAGTTCTGCAGGGTTCCCGTGGAAGTGTAAGCTACACCTGCACCAGCCTCTCATCTACCAAGTACCAAGTTCTTTGAGTGCTGTCTCCTCCTCCTCCTCCTCTTCCTCCTTGCTTTAACAGCACAAATGTGGAAAATCTTCCATTAAGGAGGTGGTAGAGACACAAATGATGATGGAATTCAAAAAGGCGTGGGATGAACTCAGTGGATCTCTAATTAGAAAATGGAAGTTATAAAAAACCTAACCATAAATGGCTGCATGTGTGTGGATGTGTGAAGTAATGCTTAGATTGCGACTCTGGCTGTGATTAACTAGGGCCAATACCGGGCAGACTTGTATGGTCTGTGTCTAATATATGGAAGTCTGGTTTAGGATGGGCTGGAAAGGGCTTAGATAGCAACTTCAGTGGCTGGAACATAAGGACATTTCTGGACAGATTTTTACGATCTGTGTCCCACAAATGAGAAGACGCATAGACTGGAGTAAATGAGAAGACGCATAGACTGTAGTGGGCTTCAACGACTCCAGCAGTTGGAACATAAGTATAGGGCCAGGTAGACTTCTATGGTCTATGTTCCAGAAACACAAAAGAAACACCATAATCAAGTATATAATATCACACTCGTTGATTTAATCATTAATTGATAATGAGTGTGACTATTGGGCAGACTGGATGGACCATTCAGGTCTTTATTTGCTGTCACTTACTATGTTACAATTAATCCTCTTTGCTCCCAGGCTGATGAGCAGACCTCAGCACTGACACAGGCATGAGCATCAGATGCCACTTGACCTACTGGTGGATGCATGCTGTGACCTCTCAGCACACAGTGCCAGTAAATCAGAGACAAATCTTACATGTGCACACCAGAGTGTTCCAAGTTTCAGCTTCCATTCCTTCCTTACCTACAGTGCTGTGGCTCAAATCCAGAGAGAGACTGAGGGAGCAGACTGGAATTTTCTTTTATGTCTCATTAAATTCTTACAGTGATGGGTGGGAATGGGTTAAATTCTTGCGGGGATGGGTTACATTTTTGCGGGGATGGGTAAGATTCCATCAGGGACGGGCGGGGATGGGTAAGATTTCTGTCCCCGTGCAACTCTCTAGTCTGTGTCCCACAAATGAGAAGATGAATAGGCTGGAGTGGGCTTCAAGGGCAACTCCAGCAGTTGGAACATAAGGATAGGGCCAGGAGGACTTTTATGGTCTGTGTCCCAGAAATGCCACAGAAAGACCATAATCAAGTATATAATATCACAGTCACTGTTGATTTAATCATGAATTGGTAATGATTGTGACTATTGGGCAGACTGGATGGACCAATCTGGTTTTTATCTGCTGTCATTTACTATGTTACTATTAATCCTCTCTGCTCCTGGGCTGATACGCAGACCTCAGCTCCGACATAGGCATGTGCATCAGATGTCACCTGACCTACTGCCGCATGCATGTGGCGATCTCTTAGCACACAGTGCCAGTGAATCAGAGAAGTCTTACATGTGCGAACCAGAGTGTTCCAACTTCCGTTCCTTCCTTGCCTGCAGTGCTGCGGCTTAAACCCAGAGAGAGACTGAGAGAGCTGACAGCAATTTTTTTTATGTACCATTAAATTCTTGAGGGACTGGGTGAGGACAGGTTAAATTCTTGCGGGGACGGGTGGGGATGGGTTAGATGCCCCGCGGGGACGGGTAGGGAGGGGTTAGATTCTCCCATGGGGTTGGGCCGGGATGGTTTAGATTCCCCACGGGGACGAATGGGAATGGGCGGGGACGGGTTGGATTTCTGTCCCCGTCCAACTCTCTACTTCAAACTCTAGGTCCTTATGTACCATATCCTTTGCACACCACTTTCCACAACAGAACTACTGTTTCACAAACACTCTTGATTTCTATTGCTCCTCCTATTACAAAGTCCTCAATGTAAAAAGCCTCTGTTCCAGTAGCTTTTAGTTATCTTAAGGCTCATTTTCTCTTGACAAAAAAAAAAATCTCTGAAAGCTAATGTTTTTTTTTAAAGTTTAATTTCTTTTATTGCTTTTCAATAGAACATTAAAATAAGAGCTTGCAGCGTGACAAGTAACAAATTACAATGCAAGGCAAAATAGGAGCTCACAATCATGAAAGAGAACAGTACCAGAATTAAAATGAAAAGGAGGAAGGGGAAAGTGGGAAAGAAAAAAAAAGAATTTACAACAGGACATGAAGCATGCATATGCCACAAGATACACCAAGTTTGGTAATCATCACTTTATATCATTAAAGTAAGTTACAAGAGGAAGCCATTTTCTCCTATACAGGGTAAAACGAGAAGATTTATTTGCAAGGTACGTTTCATATTTGTAAGTTTGAAACAACAAGTTCCACCATTCTTGGTAAGTGACTTGATGTAAGGACTTCCAGTGCGAAAAGATTCCTTTTAGAGCTAGATACCATGGTGTTAACAAGGATACATTCAGTGGTGTGCTGGAGCCGGCTCGCACCGGCTCGCAAGAGCCGGTTGTTACATTTTTAAAGTTCTTGTGAGCCGGCAGGTGAGCCGGCTCCCAGGGGTGGCGCAACCCGGTGGTAAGTGAGGTAAGCATGGCAGGAGGGCGCCACAAGCCATGCTTACCTCATCCCCCGCCGCTCTGGGGGGGTTTAAATTGTTGATAGCTCCATCGCAGAAGCCGCAGTTAAAGCCCGTCTCTAGCCTTCCCTTCGTTCCCATCAGTGTCCCGCCTTCTTCTGACATCATTTCCACGAGGGCAGGACACTGACAGGAAAGAAACGAAGGGAAGGCTAGAGACGGGCTTTCACTGCGGCTGCCGCAACGGAGGCAGGGGAGCGAGGAGAATTGTTGGGTGGGTATGGATGGCTGGAGGGGGGTAGGAGAGTGAACAGAATTGCTGGGTGGGTGTGGATGGCTGGAGGGGCAGGGGAGAGGAGAGAATCACTGGGTGGGTGTGGATGGCTGGAGGGGGGGAAGGGAGTGAAGAGAATCGCTGGGTGGGTGTGGATGGCTGGAGGGGGGCAAGGGAGCGAAGAGAATTGCTGGGTGGGTGTGGATGGCTGGAGGGGGGGGCAAGGGAGCGAAGAGAATTGCTGGGTAGGTATGGATGGCTGGAGGGGGGCAGGGGAGAGAGAAGAATC
This sequence comes from Microcaecilia unicolor, assembly GCF_901765095.1. NCBI lineage: Eukaryota > Metazoa > Chordata > Amphibia > Gymnophiona > Siphonopidae > Microcaecilia > Microcaecilia unicolor. Next base: position 43,379,113 of record NC_044034.1, on the reverse strand, counting down.
GCTGGGGTGGGTGTGGATGGCTGGAGGGGGGCAAGGGAGCGAACAATCGCTGGGTGGGTGTGGATGGCTGGAGGGGGGGCAGGGGAGAGAGGAGAATCACTGGGTGGGTGTGGATGGCTGGCTGGAGGGGGGCAAGGGAGCGAAGAGAATTGCTGGGTGGGTATGGATGGATGGAGGGGAGGCAGGGGAGCGAACAGAATCACTGGGGTGGGTATGGATGGCTGGAGGGGGGCAGGGGAGAGAGGAGAATCGCTGGGTGGGTATGGATGGCTGGAGGGGGGCAGGGGAGAGAGGAGAATCACTGGGTGGGTGTGGATGGCTGGAGGGGGCAAGGGAGCAAAGAGAATTGCTGGGTGGGTATGGATGGCTGGAGGGGAGGCAGGGGAGAGGAGAGGATCACTGGGTGGGTATGGATGGCTGGAGGGGGGCAGGGGAGAGGAGAGTTACTGGGCATGGATGGAGGAGAGGGAAGGGAGAGAAAAAATGCTGGACATGGATGGAGGGGAGGGAAGAGTGAGGAAGGAGATGAGATGAGGGAAAAGGAAGAGAGGAGAAAAACTGCACATGGATTAAGAAAATAGGCAGAAGCTGGATCCACTGGACAGTCAAGTCTGTGGAGGACCCAGCTTTTATTTACGGATGTAGGACAAGAAATGAAGAAGAAAGGCGAAAAGTAAATAAAAAAAATGGAAAGAAAGCCCTGGAATCGGAGTTAAGAGGACAGATAGCAGCAGAATCGGATAGTGGGCCAGCATGATTAGAAAAACAAAGTCACCAGACAACAAAGGTAGAAAAAAATCATTTTATTTACATTATAGTGTTTGGAATATGTCCACTTTGAGAATCAGGTGCTCAACATTAAAAGTTTATATTTATTTACTTATGGCATTTTATCCCACATTAAACATGAATTAGATTGGAACCTGGGATCATTAAATTTTTTTTCCTGGAGTAATGCATAGCCCCCCTCCCCCCAGGCTCTCTCCCCAGCTATAGCCAGCTCTGCAATTTGGGGGGCACAGAGGTGGACGGGGGCGCAGAGATGGATGGGGGGGGGGCGCAGAGGTGGACCGGGGAGAGAGCCTGTTGTTAAACATTTACCAGCACACCACTGGATAATTTCATTGGGATTCAATAAGCTTTTAAGGTGCTGATCTTTAAGTATTACAAATTTAAAAGTCATTGAGCCAGGAAGGTGGAAAATATCTACCAGCTGTGCCCAGATTTCTTTCCAATAATTTTGGATACACACACAGTCAAATATAAGGTGCTTAATATTACCTATTTGAGACTGACAAGACCAACATAGGTTGGAATTAAATAGCATTCATCCTATGCGGCATCCACAAAGTTCTATGCATAAAGAAATATAAAGACTGGATCGTTGAAGAAGAGAGCATCTAAAGAGGGAGTTCCATAACTGCTCCCATAATTTATCTGAAATAGGCTGCTGAATGTCTTCCTTCCAGCATTCTCGCAAACCTGTACACTTAGTAGGGAACTTACTTAAAAGATGTTTATAGATGCAGGAAGCAGCATGACCAGAATGCTGGAGCCTCAGATTGAAATCAGTAAGCTCAGGGGTTTGAGACAATAGCTGAATTTGTAATTTACTTTTTATTAATATGGAACTAATCTGTAGCCATTGATAAAATTGAGTGTCCGGCAGCAAAAATTCCGCTTTCAGATCTGAGAAAGACTTCCATGTCTGGTTATTTAGATGCAGGGCCGTGCCGGTGCGGTAAGCGGGGTAAGCGCCGCAGGGGGGCGCTATCCTCTGGGGGGCGCCGCCGCTGCGTGCTTACCCTGCCCTCCCGCTCCCATGTAGGAACTGCCCGCCCTCTTCTCCCCCCCAAGATCCCGTTCCTTTTTTTTTTCTTTTAAATTTACCTTCCTCCGGCAGCGCAGCGTCAGTGAAGGAGGCGGCGCTCCCAGTCCCGACGTCTCTAGCCTTCCCTTGTTCGCTGCTCACTGCCCCGCCTTCTTCTGACTATCATCATCTTAATGGTATCCAGCCTTCCCCACCAAGTGAGATTTAATGGAGACCATGCAGCTAGAGAGGATTCAGCTTGCGCAAGTATTTTGTCTGAGTTAATTTTAATAGTGGTAACAAGATCCCTGTCAAAGAGAACACCAAGGTACTTAAGAGAGGAGGACATCCATTTGAGAGGCAATCCTTGAATGGAAAAAGGAGTGCAGACGTCATTCAGAGGCATCAGTTCTGTTTTATCCCAATTTATTTTATAGCCTGAAATCTTTGAAAATCTAGAAATTAGGCTAATGAGGGCTTCCAAAGAGGATTGAGGATTGGTGAGGTATAGCAGAATATCGTCTGCATATGCAGAAAGTTTAAACTCCTCCTTACCCAAAGAAATACCAGCAATGTCCTTTGAGCTACGAATTGCCACTAAAAGAGGCTCGAGGGCCAGATTGAACAACAAGGGCGAAATAGGATAGCCCTGTCTGGTGCCTCTGTGCAAAGTAAATGGATTGGAAAATTCACCATACTATACGTGCCGAGAGTAGAGAGTAAAGCAGCTGCAGCATACGTATAAAGGATTCAGGGAAACCAAACTGATATTTCCATACTACCCGGTCAAAGGCCTTCTCCACATCAAGGGAGACAGATAATACGGGATATTCCCTCAATTGGGCAAAGTGGATAACATGGCATAGTAACCTGGTATTATCAGCACCGCATCTAAACTTAATAAAGCCAGCCAGATCTCTGTGTATAAGTGAATGAACAATGTTTTCAATTCTGCAGCTCAAAATATTTGCATAAATTTTATAGTCCGTGTTTAGAAGCGAAATCGGCCTGTAATTTTGTACAAGAGTGCAGTCTCTGTTAGGTTTAGGCAGCACTATAATGTTAGCATCCAAGAAGCGACCTGAAGAAGAAGACTCCAGCAGTACTTGAAAGTAGGACAGTAGATGAACTTCTACAGAAGATGAAAAGGACTTATAAAACTCCACTGGTAGACCATCCGGACCTGGTGCTTTGCCTAGTGGTAACTTATTGATTGCAGAGACAATCTCATCGTGAGAAATAGGCTTGTTAAGTTGGCTGATATGGCGGTCCGAGACGAGTGACAGCTGCAACTCTGAGAGAAAACTGGAAATGTCAGTGTCCTGAGTTGCAAATTCTGAAGAATATAGTGACATATAAAAGGATTCAAAAGTCTCAAGAATTTGAGAAGGGGAGGTTAATAAGGAACCTGCAGATGACTTAATTGACGCAATCCTCTGTCTTGTTCTTTTGGCCTTGAGATAAGTTGCAAGATTTTACCAGCTTTGTTTGCTTCTGAGTAGTACATAGCACTGTTTGAAAGTAATCACATTAGAGATGCTTGACAGCAGGGGCGTATCTGGAATCCGGCGGTAGGGGGGGCCAGAGCCAGAGAGGGGGGCACATTTTTGCCTCCCTCCCCCCTCCCCCCCCACCGCCGCCGCCTCTGCCTCTCTCCACCCCCTCCCCGCCGTCAACCCTCCCCCGCTGCTTACTTTTGCTGGCGGGGGGCCCCAACCCCCGCCAGCCGAGGTCCGACCCGCAATCTCCATATTTCGTCTTCCTCCGTGGCCATGTGCTTCAAGGAAGTAATGCTGCAGTGCTGATTCGTTGAATCCAGTTCGGCGTCTGACGTCGCAGCACGTCAGACGCCGAACTGGATTCAACGAATCAGCACTGCAGCGTTACTTCCTTGAAGCACATGGCCACGGAGGAAGATGAAATATGGAGATTTCGGGTCGGACCTCGGCTGGCGGGGGTTGGGGCCCCCCGCCAGCAAAAGTAAGCAGCGGGGGAGGGTTGACGGCGGGGAGGGGGGCCAGGGCGAAATCTGCGGGGGCCCAGGCCCCTATGGCCCCACGCAGATACGCCCCTGCTTGACAGTAAAGAATTATATTGCATTTTAAGCGACCTAAGCTGTTGGAGGGTAGACTTGGAAGAAGAAGTATAAAGAGTTGTTTCAAGTTGATGAATTTCCTTTTCCAGATTAGCTATTTTAGCACTATTAACCTTACGGAGATGAGATGAGTAATTAGTTCACCTCTTAGCCAGGATTTAAACGCCTCCCAAACTGATATATAAGAGGGTACAGAGTCCTTGTTGTTGTCAAAAAATTCTGCAGACTTTTGAGAGACGTGTTGTAGAAACAGCGCATCCGATAGCAGAGTAGTATTGAGTCTCCAGAGAGAAGAATTGGATTTATTAGGTGACCTGTTAAAGTCACATGTTATAGCTGCATGGTCAGAGATTGAGGTTTCATGAATTTTTGCATCAGACAGCATGGGAATCAGATCCTTGGTTCCCAACATATAGTCTATTCTGGAATAAGTACGATGTGGAGCTGAAAAGAAAGTATATTCTCTAGATTTCGGGTATAACAGTCTCCAAAGATCAGACCAGCCGATGGATTGCATAAGATTGGTGGGGTAGACTAGAAACCATAAAAATGATGAAGGTGTACAAAATCCTGAGTGGAGCAGAATGGGTAAAAGTGAATTGATTTTTCACTCTTTCAAAAAGACCATGGGACATTCAATAATATTAATGGGCTAGATGGATCATTGGTCTTACCCAGTATGGCTATTCTTATGTTCTTATGTCATTGAGTAACTGGGAAGAGTGGAGCGATGCTATTGCAGCATAGTGATCCAGGTCTATAGTGATATTCTGAACTAGCTCAAATAATAGATTATAGAGCAAGGATTGTGCTGCAAACCCAAATGGTTTGACATATATGTTCTTGACTTTGATTAGTACTGAGCTTATATTGCCTGGAGTAGCTACATGTATGTTGTTCCCAGTTAAGGGAAAGCCATGGCCAACCAAAAATCTGGCTGAACTTCAGCTGTGGGAGACAACTTTCACTATCCTATAGCTATTACACTGCACTTCTTCAAGATAAATTTGTGCAGTTACTCGTTCAGCTCAGGGGCGTAGCCAGACAACAGATTTTGGGTGGGCCTAGGCAAGAATTGGGTGGGCACCAAGTGTTCTCCCCTCCCCGCCCCCCCCCCCAAATATCTCAGCTGGTGGGAAAATGCTTCTTTCCACCTTGGCAGCAGGCATGCACTGAAAACTGAGCATGCGCAGGTGCCGGTATCATGCAGAGTAGCGTTTTCGTTACCATCAGGGGAAAATCTTCAGCTGGCGGAGCTTGGGATTCCCACCAGTTACCACTAAACATGTGCTACTGTTGGGTGGGCCTGAGCCATAAATGGGTGGGCCCTGGCCCACCCAAGCCCACCTGTGGCTACGCCACTGGTTCAGCTACTTACATCAACAAGATCTAACAAAAGGAAAAGGCTTGAATGTTTTCTTGAAGCATTCTTCATACAGTGTTTGCTGTTATAATTTTCTATATCAAATTTGCCTTTTCTTTGTTATGGATTGCTGTATATAATCATACTTTGTCTGATGCGCTAAAATGGACCTGGAATGTTAACAAATACAAGCTGTGCACTGCCACAGTTATACAAATTGCTTTATCATTCTGTCTGTTAGACTACTGTGTTTGTTGTCCCAGCAGGTGTAAATTCAGCCATGTGGAACATTTTCTGTAGTCCAGTTCATGTATGCAATTCTCAGAAGAGCTGGCAATTAAATTGACTCCTAGAAGCTCAGCAGCAGTAAGTAGTACATAAATCTCATGGCACTGTTGGATTTCCATCTGTTCCGGGAGCTGAGGACTGCACATAACATGTGCCTGTTCATGCATCACAGTTTAGTGAGGTGAGGTTTGGAAGAGAGAAATTATTCTGTTGCTTCAATATATATGTGCTATTGAATCTCTGTGGATTACCACAGACGTAGCTGCTAGGCTATCAGGTAAATGGCATGATCCATTTACTCTTAGGCGATTTGGATCATTTTGAAATTGGATACATATATATATTAAATTGACTGCAAATTTGTTCCCGACCCATCTACAGTTTTTTTTTATTTATTTATTGCACTTATATTCCACCTGCAACTAAGCAGATGACAATAATAAAAACATGCATAAAACACTATAATAATAAAAATATTTCTTCTAGACACAAAGTATTCAGCCTCCCTTCCTACTGCAAGCTTAGCCTGTTTAAACAACAGAAACAGCTTGTTCAAAAAGATGCACCTTCAAATACTTTTTAAACTGTAGAGCATTTGAGCATAATCATAAATATCCAGGTAATTTGTTCCACATCAAAGGCTCTGCAACTGAAAAAGCAGTTTCCTTGCTATCAACATAACGTGGACTGCTCCACCCGTAATTTCTAATTGTTTTGTGTGTGCCAGTCTCAAGATTGCATCTGCTGATATAGCCACACTATCTGAGATAAATGCCATGGAACTAAAGCATATATAGACTGATGAATAAGTGAGAAGATCTTATATCGAATTCTGTATTACTGACAGCCAACGTAGTTTCTTCAAAATAGGTATGACATGCAAACTTGGAACCTCCCACAATCAATCTTGCCGCTGCATTTTGAATGAACTGCAAACCCCTTGATGTCTCCACCCCCAGATACAATGCATGAAAATAATCTATCTTCGACAACACCAAACTCTGAACAGCAGTTCCAAAATCACTAGATGAAAGCATTGGTCTCAATTTACTCAACACACAAAGATGGAAAAAAAGATCGCACTACATGTCCAATTTCATATTGCATAGATAACCTAGAGGATCTAACTGGTGTCCCACCACTATAATCTCAGTTTTAGCCAAATTTTAGGCAAGCTGATTAGCCCTCATCCACCCACTCATGGTTTCCAAACAAACCGGCAACTGCTCCAAGAAAACTCCAGCAGACCGATCAATGGGGAAAAAGAAAAATATCAGTCAGCATAAAACCTATGAGCAACCCCCAATTCCTGAAAACAAAATCTAGCCTATTACACAGATATTAAACAGTAGGGCTGACAATTCTTACCCTTACAGGCCAGCCATCATAACTGGATGCACCGAAGATGACAAACCCACCAATCCTTACCTGCATTGTTCTTCCACTGAGGTATGCTGCAAACCAGTGAACATGAGATCGCAATCCTAACCCATACAACCTAGACAATAGTACTTCAGTATTCACTGTCAAAAGATCGATGAAGTATCCAGTGTCACAAAACAATAGGCCTAATTACTACCAAACCCATATTTCATCTCGTCTGTAGAAGAGATCAACAATATCACTACACTGTGAGTCATTCAAAACCCATATTGATAAGGATCCAGCAGCTTCCACTTATCCACAAACTCCTTCAATTGCTCCAACATCATCTTTTCATTAACTTTTGCCACTACTAGCAACACTGAAATTAGTCTATAATTACCAATCACCATTGGGTCCAAGATTACATTCTTCAATAAAGACTTAATTGTCATTGACTTGAGTGAGTCTGGAAATACCCCCAAAGGGAGGTATTAGCAATTACCTGCATTGCAGGTGCCACCCAATCTGCCAATTGTCTAACAATAACAAAGGAACAAGGTTTGAATAAAAGTGGCAATTTCAAATACATTTTGTAACCAAAACTCTGTCCATAAATGGGCAACATCCTCCACATCAATCTTCACAGACTCATTAGCTTTCATTCTGTTGTCTTTACATATGTGTGTGTATGTGTGTGTATCCTGATTAGTAGGTTGTGTCTTAATTATGAGAGTAAAAGAATGTTCTGCTTATTTTATCAGGAAACCGGGATACAAACCCCATTAATATTGCTGAAGTAGGCGGGAGACAAATGGACTGGCTATTGTTACAGGAGGTGTTTAAACCCAGTCCAGCTCATCGGTAGCTGCTGCCTCCCGAGCGCCCATATTCTTCTGCAGCCCAGCTGGCTGACAGATCCCCGCCAGTCTCATCTGGGCCAATTCTATTTAATATATGTGTGAACATCATTGCTGAAGGTTTAAAAGGTACAGTTTGACTTTTTGTGGATGACATGAAGATTTACAACAGAGTGCAGGGCCGTGCTGATGCGGTAAGCGCCGCAGGGGGGCGCCACTGCCCTGCCGTCCGTCTGCTCACTTGCAAAATCTTTCACCTGAACTTGTGATTCTCCTATCTCCGCTGCCCTCCCCTTTTCATGCAAAGGAGCAGTATTAATTGAGGCAGGCACGCTCTTCAAGTTAAGTGAGAATACAACCAGATTGCTATTTATGCTTCGGTTTGGGGCTAGCTCCTCAGTCAGGGTGAGTTTCAGAGCTTGAAACAGCATTCAAATTAAAGAGAACCTGAAATTTTAAAAGTGCTAAAAATAAGTTTTAAAAGTATTTGCCTTAAATCTAATTGCAGAATTCAGGTGCTGGGAGCCTGTACTTGGTTGTCATATGCTCAGATTTGTTTAAATCATATGCAAATTAGTCCGGTGTTTTTCACTAAACATTCCCATGAGTGTCTGTATGTTAATCTGCATTCAAATAGAGCTCTCTGATTGGATGATCAGCTTCTGTTAAGAAATCTGCCCGGGAAGTGAACAGAGTGAGAGCTGTCCTTTGCCAAGAGAGACATCCAGCCGTGACTTCCTGTGTTTGTTGACTGAAGTTACAAAAGAGTGCCTGATTGTGGTAAATGAGAAAATATAAGTGAAAGAGATTGGTGGCGATTGAAGTTTCTCTAGTGAGAAAAGGATCTGAATATTTCAGGATTACTTGAAGTTTATGAAGAATAGAAAAGGGTGAATTTCAGTTTAAGAGTGTTTAAATCCTATAAGCTATATAAAGGCTAGGTAGATTTAAGTGACTGTAAGCAAGGAAACCTTAATATTTGATCTGAAATAGTTGATCAGAGATAAATGTTTGATCTGAATTATATCCTTTGGTGCAAAGGAGATTAGAATGCAATAGAGTATTTCTTTCTGTTTACCAGTACAGTCAAATAATTCCATTCCACTTAAATAATTTTTTGTTATATATATGAGGGAGTAGTATCTGGATTTATTGTAAATCAAATTGATTCCATTCACAGGAATTCATATTCACCTTCATGCATTCATCCGATATTATCTTTTAAGGATGAAGTTTTATTTTATGTTCACTCTGTCTCTTGTGAGCTGAGCACAGTTAGTTTCCTCGGCTGGCACGACTACATATTAGAGGTATTTTGATACTGTGTGAAGTTTTACCACAGACGGGTGACATATATAAAACATTCTCCTTGGATAGGATGTGATATGTGAAAATACATTTTGCTTTAATGAAATTGCTAAACTTTAGAGTCAGAGACTTATTAATGAGGGATACATACAGTGCTATTTTTTCCTGAGGTCCGGCTTACTTGCCTGTTCCCTTCTGTTCCTGCTCTGCTGGGGGGGGGGGGGGCACCAACCGATAGTCTGCAGGGGGGCACCAGAGACCCTAGGCACGGCCCTGACAGAGTGGACACCCCAGAGGAAGTGGACAATATGAAAAGTGATCTATAAATATTAAAGAATGGTCTAATGTTTGGCAGTTACAATTTAATGTAAAGAAGTGTAGAGTGATTCACTTGGGGAGTAGAAATCCAAAGCAGCTGTATGTTATAGGGGGTGGGAGGCTGTTATGTACAGACAGGAAGATAGACCTTGAGGTGATAGTGTCTGAATATCTCAAGGTGGTAAAACAATATGATAAGGTGGTGGTTGTAACCAGAAGAATGCTAGGCTGCATAGAGAGAAGCATAACCAGCAGAAGAAAGGAGGAGTTAATGCCCCTGTACAAGTAACATTAACAATATAGCTTATATTCCGCCACCTACCTCATAGTTCAGAGTGGATCACATTATAAAATAAGCTGGACATTTTCAGGAAGTACAACCATCAAATCAATAATTAATATTCAGGAGAAAATTAACAGGAAGTTTACGAAAGTGAAAATAACTTGACAAAGACAGTAGTAAAATCTTAATATTTTTGTCAAGGCAAACAGCTTGAAATGAAAAGAGATTATTAATTATCCTAGATCTTTTCATAGCTTTTAAAGAAGGAAAATAATACTATTGATCTAGTAATCCTTGATTTATGAGAAAAAATAAAATGGGATAGCAAATACATGGGAGCTAATTCATGAACTACTTTATATATAATATTGTTACCCACCCCCACACTCTTGAGTGTGATGTATAAGATGACGGTGTTCCAACAGCCAGATGGTTGTAGTCGTGCCAGCCTTGTCGAAACACCTGACACCAAGAATGAGGAGTGGGTACAATAACTAACCACGTCACTCAGCCACTCGGACTCAGTGAGGAAATGAAACTAAATTTCAGGATACTTGCTTGCTTGAGCGTACAAACCCAGACAGCAACAGGTTTTTTATCAATAGCAAAGTAACATTTATTAATACCCCTTTTTCAGTGAAATAGACAAAGTAATTTTTAAAGCAATTAAGAGTTGTACAACAAACCCAACAGTTAACTCTAACAAATACTTTATTTTCTTTCCAGGGGTTCACACCGCCTGCATCAGATTAAAGGAGTCAGATAAGTATTACATTTCTTTTCTTTAGTTCTGTTCACCTTTTTAAACTTTTCTTAATACCCCTTTTCTTAACCTTCTTTCTGAATTTGATACTTTGTGCCAACTTTTATGTTTTTCAGGAGACGTCACCACTCACTTTTTACAGGAACAGGTAAGTGCCTTATTTATTTTCTTTCTCTTTTCCCTTTCCCTTCACAGGTAATTCTCTCCCAACTTTTCCCTTATCTTTTACCCCAGTCCCGTCATTAAACATCTTAAATTTAGGAGCATAAAAAGGAGATTACAACAGGGGCGGACTTAGGGCAGGGAAAAGAATTAAAAGTTTAGGGGTCCTTTTATAAGCTGTGTTAAGCATTGGCTTAGCATGCCCTTACATAGGTCTATCACACATGCTTAGGCCATTTCATTAATGGCCGTGTGCTAATGTTGCATTAGAGCATGGCCATTTTAAAAAATGACTGTGAGAACCCTTATCGCCACCAGTTTTTTTGGTGGTAAGGGCTCCTGCATTATCCATGCACTAACCCACTAGCACATGGTAATGCCAACAGGAATGCCCATTCTCTACCCCTGACCAGAGGCGTAGCTAGGTGGGTCACCAGGGGAGCAGCTGCTCCCCCAAACAGACTTCCAACAGTGCCAGCACTTCTTTTTCATGTAATCTGTCAAGTTTAAAATATGCACCAGCTCCATTAGCAGTCCGCTGTCCACTCCCCCTGCGCCCTCAACCTGGCTACGCTTCTGCCGCTCACGTGCCTCCTAAAAAATATATTTAGCCTGCGATTAGAGCATGCACATGCAAAACTAATGCATGATGCTTAGCATGTTCTGCGTTAGTCCATTTGTGCTGCGTAAGACGTGCCTTAGCGCTTAACACTGCTTTGTAGAAGGACCCCTTAATGCTAATGTTCAGCACTAGGTTCATAGACCTAGGTAAAAGGATTGGGCGCATAGCTCTTAAGCTCCTACATTAAGATGAATTTTCAGCTGAAAAGTTACACTCCTAAGTTTGGCTGAAAATCAGACACAAATTTAGGAGCATCACTTAGACACATAAATATCGGGCCCTAAATGTTTTATCCTTCAGTTGCTGGAGACATCATAGCTTAACCTTTCAAGCAACAGGCTGAAAATCAGTGAAACCAGGGTTTGATTCCTGCATCTTTCACAGAATGACCTTGGAAAGGCACTTTGCCTCCTGTTGCTTTAGGAATTATTGTACCTGAAAACTAAAAATACAGCACACTGCAGTGAGCATTCCTTGGAAAAACAGGCTAATCCCCTTCCCTGTCTTTGTATAATTTATAGTAGTAAGTAAAGCAATTATTGTACCTCAAAACAAAAAATACAGCACGCTGCAATGAGTATTCCTTGGAAAAGCAAGCTATTCCCCTTCCCCACCTTTATATAGTTTATAGTAAGTAAGAATACTGCTACATTTAACTGTTCTATTCAATGCAGCTATTCACAGTTGCCATAGCAACTTGCAATAACCTTTTTAACTAGATCTGATTGCCACACTACCTTTTTGTCTGAACATAACTGACGCCTATGTTTACTAAGGTGTGCGTGCATAAATGGTTTACGTGCGTTAAACGCTAACGCGCCCATAGAAATGTATAGGCATGTTAACGTTTAATGCGCCTTAACTTTAAAGGTGGGTTAGAAACACTAATGCACCTTAGTAAACATACCCCTGAATGACATAGAGTTTCACTGCTTGCTACTTGGGGTGCTGTCCCAAAACTGTTTTATAACATGGTATGTTACCCCAAAGCTGAGTAAGATATACCCAACAACTAGAAGTAAATGTTGGAGAGGATTTGGGGAGGGAGACACATTTATATATATACACAACAAAACTTTCCAGAAATACATATTTCCTTATCCTGCTAGACCAGTCCAGACAAGTGGGTTGTGTTCCACAACCATCAGATGGAGGCAGAGAAATCTGACTTTTCAGCGATATCACCCCTATAAGGATTGGTGCAGGCCTGAACCGTACCAGTATTCTCTGCCTCCAGCAAATGGTTGCAGTCTGAATTGGGCCTTGTTTTAGCTGGTTCCAGCCCTGACTCCTTCACATCCTTGTTTGTCTTTGCGTAGTCCAAGCTCAGATTTGTCCAAGTCTCATTTTCTATTTCAAGCAGCATATCAAGTTTCAAGTTTACTTACATTTTGATATACCTACTACTACAAATAATTTCTATAGCACTACTAGTCGTACGCAGCGCTTCACAATTGAACATGAAGAAAAGACAGTCCCTGCTCAAAAGAACTTACAATCTAAATCAGGACAGACAGACAGGACAAATAAGGGAGAAGGGTAGGACACATAGGGAATACCTACCGCCTATGGTCAGGCCCTCTGAGCGGTTTACAATATAATTATAAAATCAGATATAACAAGAAAGGAAAAGGAACTACAATTGTTAAAAGTAAATGTTAAAAAAGAAAAGCTGAAAACAAAGTAAAAAAAACAAAAACAAGAATCAGAAACTGGCAAATGGTGGTAGCAGATGTGCTGGTCCCAGAAGTGCATATCCTAGTATTGAAAACTTAGGGGCCCTTTTACAGTGGCGCAGGGCTAATGAGCAGGTAGTGTGTGCCCAATTGGCACTGCTGCTGGGGTAGCACGTCCACCCAATGATAATTCCGAGTTTGGCATGCACCGAATCCTGCGGTAGAAAATAATTTTCTATTTTCTACCGCAGGGGGCCTTCCTGGCGGTAAGCAGCAGCGTGGTTACATGGTTACTGCATGGGTAGCATGTGAGCCCTTACCGCTAAGTAAATGGGTGGCAGTAAGGACTCAAACTGTAAATAGGCATGCACTAGTTCTAATAGTGCACACCCATTTCCAGGCCTATTAAGAAATAGCCTTTTTCCCAGCCGCGGCAAAAAGTGGCCCAGCGTTCGCCTAAAAGATGTGCCCACATTACTGCAGTCGATGTTTTACAGCGGCTTTGTAAAAGGACCCCTCAGAGATTTAGTGTAGCTTTCTCAAGTCTGGGCTCCTGAATCTTGTTTCTGCTTGCTCCAGTTCCTCTGCTGTGTCCCAGTTTTAGCTGTGAAACAAAGCCTCAGTCCACGTCCCAGCCCTGGCCTACTGGGCCTCTCCTATGTGTGTGTACCTGCATGTTTGGGAAATCTGACAAAGGGAAGCCTTGGGAGAAACTGAAGGTAGGGTTCCAGATGGAAATGTGGCCTTGATGGGGAAGGGGTGGAGGAAGACCCTGTTAGGGAATAGGGGAAAAGAGTCTAATGGGGAGGGGGAACATAAGGGGTTTAAGGAGATAGCAGCAAATCACATCCTTTAGGGGGCTTCACAGGCGTGTTCAAATAATGTTCTATTTAATATATTATGTTAAAAAGAGCAATTTCTTTTGCATAATTTTGAAAAAAACATTTTTGGTACATAATTTCCTGGGATGTAATAGACCCACTCATGTAAAATATTGCATTTTCAGTTAAATGTTGCTTTCCAAGATACTGGCACAAAGCATTGTTTTGCTGGCAATGAAACAATGTGAAGGAGAGGTTTATGCTCCAATGGGAATTGTGAGAAACTGTAGGATAATATATCCTTGAACATAATTAGCAAATTATTGCCAATTCATGCAGAACAACTGCACTAATTAACAATTTATTTGGAGTAATGCAGTTTTCTAATAAAGAAATTAATCTGAACACACTTAATAAAGCCCACATCATAGAAGACTGAATTGACTACTTAGTGAAAAATAATTTTTCATTGTATTATGCTTAAGTGAAATTACCTTAAAAAGGATATGCACTAAAAATCCACTTTAATTCTTCTTTCTAAATTATATTGCTGAACAGTGATACACTGAGTATGGGTTTCTTACCTTTCTTGGGATTCTGTATATCCAAAGATGTACATAAGCTTTTAAAAGCTAATGTCTACCATCATCTTTGGATTATTCTTGTGCTGTGGGATTGAGGAGATATGTCTGATATAATCTGATGGAACCCATGCATTTTGACAGGGTTATGATATATTTTATATAGATCTAGTCTGATTCTAGACCTATATTTTTCATGTGAGTCACAGGTATGCTTTTTAGTTTTTCTGATACTCCATTGTTTGTTACTGTATATATTTTGCTTTCACTTTCATTGTCACCCTTTTTTTCCATAATTGTGTACATGTTTTATATTGTTTAGCACATATATTTATGTTTTATTTTATTTAACATTCCTTTTTTAAAGAAATGTTGTAAGGCAATATCTCTGTACTTTTTAACTGTTCTTTTGTGTTGTGTTGTGTTTTTAAAAAATATATTTTATATTTGTTTGTACATTTACATGTTTCAAAACTATATATGGGTTAACCCCAGATTATAGGCAACCTTTAATTAATTTACCCTTACTTAACGCTCTTCCTGTTTCCAGAGACTATTTAGCTCTCCATTATCCTAGTTGCAAAAAAGTGGTATATAAATCAGTTTTCACAGAAGGGTTCCCTTCCCAATGTACCAAATGGTAGAACACCTTCCCGAATCTAGTCAGATCAGAGCATAATAATTTGAAATTCTGGAAATCCTTAAAAACCTTTCTTTTTAATATATGTTTTACTGATGGACCCCTCTACAAGGAAGAATCCTAATGCAAAGTGTCCATTTCTATTCTTTTTCACTTCATAATGTTATTCTTTCAAATTATCACATTCTATTTAATCATTGGTTCATTTAACCCTACAAGTCTTTTATACTGATGTATTCACTGACTAATTTGTATTGTTAATTTAATAATATGTTAAGTACATTGAACCCAATTTGGTATTGTTAATATAATAATCTGTTAGCCACATTGAACCCGATTTGATTGGGAAAATGTGGGATATAGATAAAATAAATAAATGTTATATATAAGATGTATTTCTTTGTATTTTCATGTACTTATAGACTCCGGACGCAGGCCCTGTCACTGAAATATGGTCTGTGTTGAGTCAGATTGAAGAGCTGTTAATAAAAGATCTCCAGCCATTGTCATCTACTCCGCTGTTGTCTTTTGTCAATTAAAAGATACAATAGCATCTCCCACCCCCTAAAAAAAAAAGATAGACATACAATGTTCTCCAAGACTGAATGAGCTATCCATAATATCTATCATTGGCTGTTGATTTCCAGGCTGGTGAGTCTTGGAGCAGGTTAGTTATGAGGTGATATCCCGAGGTATGGTTGGATCCTTCTGCCCAACAGGAATACCTGGTACCTTAAAGATGAAACAAGAGTTTAAAACACAGGGCCTTCTATGTAGTATTTCATACAACAGATTACACTGCTCAGTTTTTGGAAATGGCAGATACAAAGTTAAATAACTAGTGATCCATAAAATCAAATCTTGTTCATTTTTCCAGAAATTAGTACATTTAAGCATTAGTAGTAATGACTAGGTGGTGTTTTGGCTGCATGTTAAAAAAGCTACTAGTGCCACAACATCCACTGTCTCTGATCAGGTCTGCCACCTGCATGTTAAGCCTCCCTGAAGCCCTTCAGACAAAACATAATCCACATGGGAGTACTGCAGTTTACAAATACCACCTGTTTACCATTAACTGACTTTTCCTAGAAAGCCTACTGGAAACTTGAGATGATGTCTGCTTGAGGTTTTGCTGGATGCACAAAAGCCTCCTTTATACAACAGGGTGATTTTAGAAGAGAGCACCTAGGTAGGTTAGGCACATTGAAGCATACAGTATATTGTGCTTATTTTATAAAGCTATACAAAAACTAGGTAATCCACTCAATAGCAGAGTGGAGGAGTAGCCTAGTGGTTAGAGCACTGGTCTTGCAATCCAGTGGTGGCTGGTTCAAATCCCACTGCTGCTCCTTGTGATCTTGGGTAAGTCACTTAACCCTCCACTACCTCAGGTACAAACTTAGATTGTGAGCCCTCCTGGGACAGAGAAATATCCAGTGTACCTGAATGTAACTCACCTTGAGCTACTACTGAAAAAGGTGTGAGTAAAATCTAAATAAATATTGAAGATTCTACATGGAATGTTGTTATTATTGGTGATTCTACATGGAATGTTGCTACTATTTGAAATTCTGTTGCTACTATTGGAGATTCTACATGGAATGTTAATGTTGCTATTCCACTAGCAACATTCCATGTAGAAGCCTGCCCTTGCAGGTCAGCAACGTGGCTGCGCAGGCTTCTGTTTCTGTGAGTCTGACGTCCTGCACGTACGTGCAGGACGTCAGACTCACAGAAACAGAAGCCTGTGCGGCCGAATTGCTGATCTGCAAGGGCAGGCTTCTACATGGAATGTTGCTAGTGGAGGAGCAGCCTAGTGGCTAGTGCAGTGGAACATAGAATGAGATTCTACATAGAACATTGCTAGTGGAGGCACTCCTAGTGGTTAGAGCACCAGTCTTGCAATCCAGAGGTGGCTGGTTCAAATCCCACTGCTGCTCCTTGTGATCTTGGGCAAGTTGCTTAACCCTCCATTGCCTCAGGTACAAATTTAGATTGTGAGCCCTCCTGGGACAGAGAAATATCCAGTGTACCTGAATGTAACCCACCTTGAGCTACTACTGAAAAAGCTATGAGCAAAATCTAAATTAATAAATATAATCATGTAATAGTTATGTAAAAAAAGGAAGGAAAAGCCTCAAAGAGTTCCAGCGCTGAAATGATCTAACAATCACTGGCAAAAACCTTTAAAAAACACATACATACTTTTACTGTCATTTATTTTATTATTA
The DNA here is from genome assembly GCF_901765095.1 of Microcaecilia unicolor. Classification (NCBI taxonomy): domain Eukaryota; kingdom Metazoa; phylum Chordata; class Amphibia; order Gymnophiona; family Siphonopidae; genus Microcaecilia; species Microcaecilia unicolor. Next base: position 43,361,930 of record NC_044034.1, on the reverse strand, counting down.
TTTTTCAGTCTTTAAGCATTCAATGTCCATTAGACAAAAATACCACTACAAACAGCAGTCAGCAGAGCAGCTCTATTTAGCATCAATGATTCAACTATAATTGTTAATTCAAACCCAGATACGCGGTTAGCGTATCGGGTTTAAAAAAAGGGTTGGACAAATTCCTGGAGGAAAGGTCCATACTCTGCTACTGAGACAGACATGGGGAAGCAACTGCTTGCCCTGGGATTTGTAGCATGGAATGTTGCCACAATTTGGATTTCTGCCAGGTACTATATTAACTAGAAAAAAAAGCGGAAAAGTGTATATGCTCCTATAAATCTTCAATATTCAGCATTTAGGAAAAATCTGAAAACGTTTTTATTTTGTAAATGTATTTTATTAGAAATGTAAACTGGGATTTGTTAGTATACTTGTTGATCCCTGGAATGTTGCTTATCCAGCCTTCTTAATCTGTGTAATCCCCATAGAACTGTTAAGGTATTTGCAGAATAGAAGTCTGGTGTAACACAAATAGCACGAAACCTTGCAAGGTATCACAATGCAAGTTATGCGAGCACATATCGCAAGACCCTACTGCTACTGACATGTGAAACACATCTATATTAATAATTTTCACCTGGAAAACATTCTGAAGCTCACTCTGTGGGAGGAAAACAGTGAAGGCTAGGCTGTCAGCTCACTCACTCTCACTCGTGCACCACTCACTGTCACTCATAGACCCGCCCTCAGCCATGCCCCTTCCAGACATAATTTGCGACCCCAACGTTCTAAATGAAGCCTACAAACCGGAAGTGTGAGGCGCCAGAGATATCCTTTTTGCCCATGGCTCAAAACCGGAATTTTGAGGCGTCCTGTGCCCCGCCCTCACATCAGACAGTGATGACAATGAGGGCGGAGCACAGTCCACGAGCACATGCGATCTCCCCCTGCCCCTCGGTGGCCATGGTTCAGACGGGACCTGCATCACACAGCGCGCAGGTGCCTGGAGGGGGCTTTGGGGCCAGGTGGCTCGCTGACGATGCATGCGGATGGGGTGCCGGGGCTGGAAACGTGATCTCCCCGTGCCTCCATGGGTGTTGGGGGACAGCTGGGTCACTGACGATGCGTGCGGATGGGTGGGGAGGCTGCATGTGCCGGCTCCCACGAGAATCACTGCACACCAAAACCGGGGGTTGGGGGACAGCTGGGTCGCTGACGACGGGTGGCGTTGGCTGAGAAGGCTGCACACACCGGGAGACACGAGCGTCGCTGCACACCACAACCTTGCTAGCGCCCGTTTCATCTCTCCCAGAAACGGGCCTTTCTTACTAGTTCAGAATAAAAGGTTCACGTTCTTGCTTCTTCATGAATACAGTATATATGATTCAACGCAAAAAAATGTAAAGATGGATGCTACATCAGAGAAATAAGCCAAAAATTGAGGACATCTAACATACTATTACAGACCTCCCTCCCCCCGAATGACAGCTCAGTACCTGAATATTTCTCAAAGAAAAGATCAGTCCCTTAGGGACCCTTTTATTAAAGCTTAGCGCATGCTAAGTGCCACATAATCCATAGGTATAAAATAGGACATGTAGCGTTTAGAATGCGCTAGTGTTCATTAGTACGTGCTATATTTTAGTAAAAGGGCCCCTTAATGATCTTACTATAAAGGTGCTTAAAGTAAACTTCAGAGACACACAGGAATGGAAATGTTATTAAATTAGAACGATCAAACACTTTGAGAGTGACTTAAAAGGACTTAATATAGACATTGTTTTGTTTTCACACACTATCAGAAATTGTTAGTCTCATCACCTCCAGGATATTAAGGGAACTCAGAGATGTTCTGGCAGGTCCTCTTAAAGATTTGTTTAATAAATCCTTGAAGACAGGAGAGTTTCCGTGGGATTGGAGAAGAGCAGATGTGGTCTATCTTCACAAAAGTGGTGACAGAGAAGAAGTGGGAAACTACAGGCTGGTAAGTCTCACTTCGGTTATTGGAAAAGCAATGGAAGCATTGCTGAAGGAAAGGCTAGTAAATTTCCTGGAATCCAATGAGTTATAAGATCCAAGGCAACATGGTTTTACCAAAGGTAAATCGTGCCAAATGAATTTGATTGAATTCTTTGACTGGGCGACTAGAGAACTGGATCGGGGATGTGTGCTAGATGTAATCTACTTGGATTTCAGCAAAGCCTTTGACACAGTTCCTCACAGGAGGCTCTTAAATAAACATGAAAGACTGGAGTTAGGAGGACCCAAAGTGGTGAATTGGATTAGAAACTGGTTAACAGACAGAAGGCAGAGGGTGGTGGTCAATGGAATTCACTCGGAGGAAGGAAAGGTGAATAGCGGAGTGCCTCAAAGATTGGTGCTGGGGCCAATTCTGTTCAATATATTTGTGAGTGACATTGCCAAAGGATTAAAAGTAAAGGTTTGCCTTTTTTGTGGATGATACTAAGATTTGTAATAGAGTGGACACACCAGAGGGAGTGGAAAACGTGAAAAGGGATCTTCAAAAGTTAGAAGAATGGTTTAATGTGTGGCAATTAAGATTTAATGCAAAGAAGTGCAAAATGATGCATTTGGAGAGTAGAAACCCAAGGGAGCCATATGTCCTTGGAGGTGAGAGGCTGATATGCACAGATAGAGACAGGAACCTTGGGGTGATACTGTCCAAGGACCTGAAAACGAAAAAACACTGTGACAAAGCGGTGGCCGTAGCCAGAAGGATGCTAGGCTGCATCGAGAGAGGAGTAACCATAGTAGATGATGACGACAAAGAAAGACCTGTACAGTCCATCCAGTCTGCCCAACAAGATAAACTCTTATGTGCTACTTAATGTGTATACCTGACCTTGATTTGTATCTGCCATTTTCAGGGCACAAACCATAGAAGTCTGCCCAGCACTAGCCCCGCCTCCCACCACAGGTGCTGCCACCCAATCTCCGCTAAGCTTCTGAGGATCCATTCCTTCTGAATAGGATTCCTTTATGTTTATCCCACGCATTTTTGAATTCTGTTACCATTTTCATCTCCACCACCTCCCGCGGGAGGGCATTCCAAGTATCTACCACTCTCTTCGTGAAAAAAATATTTCCTGACATTTTTCTTGTCTGCCCCCCTTCAATCTCATTTCATGTCCTCTAGTTCTACCGCCTTCCCATCTCCAGAAAAGGTTCATTTGCAGATTAATACCTTTCAAATATTTGAACGTCTGTATCATATCACCCCTGTTTCTCCTTTACTCCAGGGTATACATGTTCAGGTCATCAAGTCTCTCCTCATATGTCTTGTAACGCAAATCCCATACCATTTTTGTAGCTTTTCTTTACACCGCTTCAATTCTTTTTACATCCAGCAGAAGAAAGGAGGTGTTGATGCCCCACCTGGAGTATTGTGTTCAGTTTTGGAGGCCACATCTTGCTAAAGATATAAAAACACTAGAAGTGGTCCAGAGACAAATGATTTGGGGTTTGCCCAAAAAGACGCATGAGAAGAGACTGGAAGACCTGAATATGTATAGCCTAGAAGAAAGAAGGGACAGGGAAGATACGATACAGACATTTAAATACTTGAAAGGTATTAATATAGGAACAAATCTCTTCCAGAGAAAGGGAAATGGTAAACTAGAGGACATGAACTGAGGTTGCAGGGTGGTAGACTTAGGGAGTCATGTCAGGAAATTCTTTTTCACAGAGAGGGTGATCAATGCCTGGAATGCCCTCCCAGGGGAGGTGGCAGAGACAAAAACAGTGACAGATTTCAAAAAGGCATGGGATGAATATGGAGGATCTCTATTTAGAAAATAGATGGTATAAAACAACAATAAAAAGTTTAGGATAGGCTGGAAAGGGCTTCAATGGCAACTTCAGTAGCTGGAACCGAGGACACTGCTTGGGCAGACATTTACAGTCTGGGTCCCACAAATGAGAAGACGAATTCAGATAGGCTGTAGTGTGCTTTGACGGCAACTCCAGTAGGTGGAACATAAGGACAGAGTTGGGCAGACTTCTACAGTCTATGTCTCAGCAACACCAGAGAAAGACTTGTGATAAAGTATATTATATCACATTCATTGTTGATTTAATCATGAATTGAGAAGGAGAGTGACTGTTATACAGACTGGATGGACCGTTCAGGTCTTTATCTGCGGTCACTTACTATGTTACTATCCCCCCACCCCCTTTCACTGAGGAACAGTAACATATGCAGATGGCCTAAGACTCAGATGAACTTGTAATATTTAAACCTAATATAACTGCATTTTTTCTTCAGTAACCTGAGAGGATAACTCTCAAAAGCTTGTCAAAGAATCATTAAATTAGTCCAATAAAAAGGTTTCAGCTACAACTTACTTCTTAGTTCTGACCCTTATTTTCACATGTTTTGGTACTAGATGGCATCTTAAACATTTTGCTTATGTTGAAGTGCCATCTAGTGGATTTAGGTAAATCTGGTCCTAGTAAATGCATATGTTAGTGTAATTAGGGATCCTTTTTACTAAGCAGCTGTAAAAGTAGTAATGTGGATTTGCTAACTGATTAGAACAAGGTGCCCCTACTCACAGCCCCCAGACATGCCTTCTTTTTGATAAAATAAAAAAAAAATTATTTAGCATGCTAGTAGCATGCATAGATTAGGAAATTACTGCAGGTTCTGTGAGCATGTCCTGTGGTAAGCTATTGTGAGCATATGGTTGCTCTTCCTGCAGTCTAGTAAAAGGACCCCTTAATTTTGATAACCTTCAAGCAAGTCAGACATTTTTTATTTCACTTTGACTTTGTTCTATATGTAGTGAAACTGTATTATGTATTAAAAAAATAATCATTAGAGGTATTAGCTAACTACTTGAGTGCTAAACTGCAAATGTGGCAGTAACTGAGGGCTCTTTTTTTTTGCATGTCTTATTAGGTTGCAAAATTTTGAGATTCCCCCAGGTGTGATGCTTTGAGCAGTTGACTGGTTTGCCATTCACTAAGGCAGGCTTGTTCAACCTACGGCTCGTGGGGCTTTTTTTCTGGCCCTTGGAAGCTTAGCAGTCTTTGATTACAGAGGTAATCCTGAATCCTCGCCACGACTCAGCTCTCTGTAAGCATGAGCTTCATGGTGCTAAGCTTCCAAGGGCCAGAAAAAAAGCATTTGGTGGGCCACAAGACAAACATGAACTTCTGGCATTGTATGGCTTAAGTTTGCAGAGACACAAGTCACGGTGGGGAAGCAGGAATACTGCTGTTGTTTCTGCAGACAAAGCCAGGTGAGGGAAAAGAAACTGGGTGAAGACAGGGGTTTACATGTGTGAGAGAGACTGGGTGAAGGCTGAAGAGAAATGGAACTTGATATACCACCTTTCTGTTGTGTGTGTGGTTTTTTTTTGCAACTATATTTAAAGTGGTTTACAGAGTATATACAGATACTTATTTGTACCTGGAGTAAAGGAGGGTCGAGTGACTTGCCCAGAGTCACTAGGCTACTCCTCTACTCACATAAGGGAATGATGCAGCATTGTATTTTGCCACTATTTGACAAAACAAATGGCAGAATACGACTGTGCATACTTTGGCCCTCTGAATGTTACAAAATATAAAATGAGGCCCCAATAGAAAAAGGTTGGACAAGTCTGCCACTAAGACCACCATTGGTATCAGGGTTAGTAAGCACTAGGTAAGAAATGTCATACTGGGTTCGGTGAGCTGCTTAGTTCTTTTGTGGTTGTGATGAGGAGGTCCACGATGGTTGCTGTTCACGGGAAAGGTGTTTATTATGGTAGGACCCAAAAAAGAAAAGACAATTTAAATTTTTGGTTTAGTAATTCAAATATGTCAGCTGTGTGAATACAAATGTGCTGATATCTTTATATTTTGCACAGTACAGGACGAAATATGTTTGTTTCTATTTCTCCATTGCATGTAATTTGGCTTCTTGGATTTTCCAGTTCAATTATAGTCTGCAAATTTCTGTTTGTAATTCATAGTCCCTTATTCTGTATTTAGTGAGGCTGTGTTATTGTTCTGCTGGTGACTGAGGTGAGATCTTCTATTGGTGTGTAGTTTCTCTGTAAAGCTTTGTAGTAGTCCATGTTGTTTTCCAAAACAGAGCTGGGTTTGTGTTCTTGAGACTGGTGTGATATTTGCAGTGCTGACTATACATAAGCCTATCATCATCAATATATATAAATGGCGAGTGTCGTACTCACTCGCAAATGCGCAGTAGAGACCCTCTCTGCCCCGCCCCCGCGTCAATACGTGATGACAAGGGCGGAACAGAGAGGGTCTCTACTGCGCATTTGCGAGGGACACCGCCGTCACTAACGCTCCCCCCACCCGGAGTCGCCGCCACCACCTCCTTCCACCCGGTCGGGCCCTCGCTCCGCTATTGAAACAGCGAGGGCACGCAGCACACAGCTCTGCTGAGCTGCCGTCGGCCTTCCTTCTTCTCTGCCTGTGTCCCGCCCTCGACGACGTTACGTCACACGAGGGCGGGACACAGGCAGAGAAGAAGGAAGGCCACGGCAGCTCAGCAGTAGAGCCGTGTGCTGCGTGCCCTCGCTGTTTCAATAGCGGAGCGAGGGCCCGACCGGGTGGAAGGTGGGTGGCAACGGCTCCGGGGGGGCGGGGGGATGAACTCGGAGGGGGAGCGGCAGCGGCGAACTCGGCGGCGGGGTGGGGGGCCTTTCAACCTCCCCCCTCCTATACTAGCCCGTTTTTACGGGCTGAACGGCTAGTGAATAGTCAGAACAGGTCACCTTCCCTCTCAACTCCAAAGGGCTTCCCTGTACCCTCCACATGACTACCAGCATCTTTCTTTTTTATTTTTATTATTCATTTACAACAATACATCAAGACCAGTTTAAATTAGAATAAAGAGCCAGTTTCAGATAATCTAATAACAAAACATAATATTCCCAATGAAAAAAAAAAAAAAGGTTTGTTTAAGAAACTGGCCCACAAGAATGGGAGCAAGAATCCCACTAATCTCCGAGGAAGAGGAAATAAAACAAGAAATAATATTATGTTACAAAATAAGCAGGTGAGCAATCCTATTAATATTTATTAGGATTTATTTACCGCCTTTTTGAAGGAATTCACTCAAGGTGGTGTACAGTAAGAATAAATCAAACATGAGCAACAGACAATTACAGCAGTAAAAATATTCAAATAACAATACAAAGTATGGCATAGTATTGTTGAGTATTATTAGGAAAGGGATGGAAAACAAACACGAGGATGTTATAATGCCGTTGTATCACTCCATGGTGCGACCGTACCTCGAGTATTGTGTCCAATTCTGGTCGCTGCATCTCAAAACAGATATAAAGGAATTAGAGAAGGTGCAGAGAAGGGCGATGAAAATAATAAAGGGAATGGAATGACTTCCCTATGAGGAAAGGCTGAGGTTAGCGCTCTTCAGCTTGGAGAAAAGGCGACTGAGGGGTGATATGATAGAAGTCTACAAGATAATGAGCGGATTAGAGTGGACAGATGTGAAGCGTTTGTTTACACTTTCAAACAACAACAAAACTAGGGGACACAAGATGAACCTAGAATATGGTAGATTTAAAACAAATAGGAGAAAGTTTTTCTTTACTCAGCGTGTAGTTAGACTCTGGAACTCATTGCTGGAGAATGTAGTGACAGCAGCTGGCCTTACGGAATTTAAAGGGGGTTTGGACAGATTCCTGAGGAAAAGGTCCATTGATATTATTAAAAAAAATTTTTTGGGGGGGGTTTTGCTGGGTTCTTGAAGCCTGGATTGGCCACTGTCGGAGACAGGATGCTGGGCTTGATGGAGCCTTAGTCTTTTCCCAGTATGGCGGTGCTTATAGTATACTACTTACAATGTGAACACAATACGAAATAGAACATTTTAATTGAGTGGGTAGAGTATAAGCAAAAATGGAACATATTGATAAGAGGGTAAGAAGAGTTAGAAAGGTGACTAATTTAAAGAATGTTGCACATGAGGTCAGAAAGATGGTTAACATTGAGATAGGAAAGAGAGTAAGAGTGAGTTAGACTTTTGCCTCAAAAAAATTCAAGTAATTAAAGTCGTTTTAAAGCTTCCTTATCCTGATTAAAGACAAAAATTACAAACAACGTAGGAGGGAGTGCCTCAGTAGAATATTTAAACACCTCTTGAAGGTACTTATAAAACATTTCTTTAGGTGACATTGAGATTAACTGAGGAAAATTTAATAGACACAAATTCAAAAAACGAGTATAGTTCTCAAAAGTTTTCTATTTTCCTTTGAAACAATATACAGTCTTGTAGATTATTAGTCTGACAGATTGTAATCTGATTTACTTCAATCCTCCTTCCTCGTATCTTCAATATCTTTTCAGCTTTCTGGACCTTAAGTGAGTTCTCAGCCACTGCTGGAAATACTAAGGATACCTTGTATATAGATTCCAATCCAGCCCAGATAGAGTCCAAAGTCACCTCTGAAGGTTTTACCAAGGGGAGGGGGGAGTACAAACCCCTGCCCTGGATCGTTGGTCAAAGAACGTCTGCTCATCTGTGTTCTCCAGACTGATTAGACGTGATATTTTTGATGCCACAAAATGGATGGGGGGGAGGAGGAGGATGGACAGGAACTCTTCCCCGATGGGTTGGTCCTCACATCTGTTGCACCTCCTCCTGCAGCTTCTTTGCTCCTGGTGCTGTCATAAGAACATAAGCGTTGTCTTACCATACTGGGATAGACTGAAGTTGCATCAAGCCCAGTATCCTGTTTCCTACAGTGGACAATCCAGGTCCCATGTCATGCAGCTTCTACCAGGACTTTGTCTCCTTCTTGGTTTCTCTGGGACATGTGTTCTGAACATACACTTTGTCATTGTGGCTTCTGGGTGACTATCAAGCTCATTTTCAAAGCACTTAGCCTCCCAAAGTTCCATAGAAACCTATGGAACTTAGCCTCCCAAAGTGCTTTGAAAATATGCCTCTATGACTCCCAGCCTTCTTCCAGGCAAGGCCGGTGGGGTGGGTGCAAACAGGGCAATTGCCTCATGCTGAAGAAGACATAGCCTGCAGACAGGCCTTGTGGCCCCTCTCAGGGCCGTGCCTAGGGTCTCTGGTGCCCCCCTGCAGACTATCGGTTGGCGCCCCCCCCCCCCCCCCCAGCAGAGCAGGAACAGAAGGGAGCAGGCAAGTAAGCCGGACCTCAGGAAAAAATAGCACTGTATCAAGCTCATTTTCAAAGCACTTAGCCTCCCAAAGTTCCATAGAAACCTATGGAACTTAGCCTCCCAAAGTGCTTTGAAAATATGCCTCTCAGTATCCCTCATTGATAAGTCTCTGACTCTAAAGTTTAGCAATTTCATTAAAGCAAAATGTATTTTCACATATCACATCCTATCCAAGGAGAATGTTTTATATATGTCACCCGTCTGTGGTAAAACTTCACACAGTATCAAAATACCTCTAATATGTAGTCGTGCCAGCCGAGGAAACTAACTGTGCTCAGCTCACAAGAGACAGAGTGAACATAAAATAAAACTTCATCCTTAAAAGATAATATCGGATGAATGCATGAAGGTGAATATGAATTCCTGTGAATGGAATCAATTTGATTTACAATAAATCCAGATACTACTCCCTCATATATATAACAAAAAATTATTTAAGTGGAATGGAATTATTTGACTGTACTGGTAAACAGAAAGAAATACTCTATTGCATTCTAATCTCCTTTGCACCAAAGGATATAATTCAGATCAAACATTTATCTCTGATCAACTATTTCAGATCAAATATTAAGGTTTCCTTGCTTACAGTCACTTAAATCTACCTAGCCTTTATATAGCTTATAAGATTTAAACACTCTTAAACTGAAATTCACCCTTTTCTATTCTTCATAAACTTCAAGTAATCCTGAAATATTCAGATCCTTTTCTCACTAGAGAAACTTCAATCGCCACCAATCTCTTTTCACTTATATTTTCTCATTTACCACAATCAGGCACTCTTTTATAACTTCAGTCAACAAACACAGGAAGTCACAGCTGGATGTCTCTCTTGGCAAAGGACAGCTCTCACTCTGTTCACTTCCCGGGCAGATTTCTTAACAGAAGCTGATCATCCAATCAGAGAGCTCTATTTGAATGCAGATTAACATACAGACACTCATGGGAATGTTTAGTGAAAAACACCGGACTAATTTGCATATGATTTAAACATATCTGAGCATATGACAACCAAGTACAGACTCCCAGCACCTGAATTCTGCAATTAGATTTAAGACAAATACTTTTAAAACTTATTTTTAGCACTTTTAAAATTTCAGGTTCTCTTTAATTTGAATGCTGTTTCAAGCTCTGAAACTCACCCTGACTGAGGAGCTAGCCCCAAACCGAAGCATAAATAGCAATCTGGTTGTATTATCACTTAACTTGAAGAGCGTGCCTGCCTCAATTAATACTGCTCCTTTGCATGAAAAGGGGAGGGCAGTGGAGATAGGAGAATCACAAGTTCAGGTGAAAGATTTTGCAAGTGAGCAGACGAAGGCACCGCATCAGCATGGCCCTGGCCCCTCTCCAGTTTCTGCCCTGGGTCATAAACAGTGGTGTGCTGGTAAAATTTTAACAACAGGCTCTCTCCCCGGTCCACCTCTGCACTCCCCCCCCCCCCCAAATTGCAGAGCTGGCTATACCCGGGGAGAGAGCATGGGTGGGGGCAATGCATTACTCTCTCCAGGATTTTTTTTTTAAATGCTCCCAGGTTCCAATCTAATTCATGTTTAATGTGGGATAAAATGCCATAAATATGTAAATAGATAGAAACTCCTGAATGTTGAGCACCTGATTCTCATAACATGATGTCTGTTTTAGAAGCCCTTTACCAGGAGAAAAAAAAAAATCTCTGCACCAATATAGCAGGTTAGGGTGTCCCTATATTAACCAGCCGCTTCAAATGACACACCAATTACGATTTATAACAAATTACTACTCTACCTATGAAAAGTTATTCCCTTATTATACCTCCTCTGTGTACATCCATATACACAAACCGGCATGTTTGAAAATTTAACTTTTGTTTTTTTAACAGCATCCTCCCCACGGTCCCCTCCCCACCTCACCTATTGCAGACCGCCTCTGACCTCCCGCGTGGATTCTTCGGGGCAGGAAAGATCCCCAGTCTTTCCTGCCTGCGCTGACCCTCTTCCTGCCGCATCTTCTTTAAAATGGCTGCTAAGACTTACAAGGGCGGCCTCTGGAAGTCTCAGCAGCCATTTTTAAAGAGCGATACGGCTGCAGGAGGGTCAGCGCGGGCAGGAAAGACTGTGGATCTTTCCTGACCCGAAGAATCCACTAGACCACCAGGGAGGATATCTTCAGGTATGTGCTGGGAATCTGTGACCCTGCAGCTCAAGGGGGGGGGGGGGGGGGGGCAGAGGCAATCCGGCTCGCCCTGCCAGAACCGGCTCGTTAGATGATAAAAAATTTAACTGGCTTCAGCACACCACTGGTCCTAAATGTCTAACACCAGCCCTGCTTTCATGCCTCTTATGCCTTCGACTTCAGCTGCTTCTCACAGATTTTCTTCAGCAGGGGGGCTCCACATGTTTATTTTTTCCTTTGTTGTTGGGGGAGAGGGGTTGGTCTTCCAGATCTGCCAAGTTATCTATTCCAGGAGAGATGTATTTTTTGACTGGTCCTTGATTTCTGCCAATCTCATCTTGGAGCATTACCGGAACCTGCAGCACTGATTTCAATGAATAGAATCATGGACTACAAATACTACACTGCTTTTAGATGTAAGTTTAAAACCAGGACTGTCTAAAAAGTCTCCCTCCTCCTGGAATGGGTAACTTGACAAATCTGGTATTCTTCTGCCTTCCTGGTGCAGAGAACAAATCAAGGAGGTTGGATGAACAGGAGACAAAGTGAGCCTATCTAGTCCATTATATGAGCTGAAGGCAGTAGGTGGAGCTTGGTGCCATTTTAGTTCACCCAAAACAATAGAAAACAATAGCCAAAGATGATTAGAAATAAGGGACTGCCTATATGTGGTCAATCCATAAAAAGTCAGAAGCTGTTCCAGTTAGATAGGCAGTGCCTTAAAAGATAGAGGACTAAAGATTTTTTTAAAAACTTGACAGCTTTTAAATGTATTTGAAAGTGTCCCATATGTAGATATAAATATCATGAAATCAAAACTGAATATCACTAAAACAGCTTAAAAAATTACTGTAGCTATTGAAAACAGCACTAAATAAAGGCTGTATTTTTGTGCTAATTTTTCTACACTGTTCTATAGAATACAGTAATACATGGTCAAATTTCAGTGAGGATATCCTGTTTACTGATGGGCTCACCTTAACTGTTGTTGTAATCTGCTTTGGGAAGCCTGCCTGGTGTTATAAAGATTGGAAGGGAGTCCCTATAACCACACCCTCCAAATGACACACTGATTATGATTTATAATAAACTAGTAAAAAAGGCCCGTTTCTGTTTTAAAGGAAATGGGCGCTAGCAAGGTTTTCCTGGGAGTGTGTATGTTTGAGTGTGTGTGAGAGTGACTGTGTGAGAGAGAGAGTGAATGTGCGAGTGTGTGTGACACAGAGAGTGAGACTGTGTGCGAGTGTGTGTGTGAGAATGAGTGTATGTGCCGGGTCCCCCCTCCCTCCCAGTTGCAGGGTCGCCCCCCCCCCCCGGGTCTGTCTCGCAGTTGCAGGGGTTTCCCCCCCTTCCCCCTCTCCCTTCCTCCCAGTTGCAGGATCCCCCCTCCCTCCCAGTTGCAGGGTGTGTTTGTCTCCCCCCTCCTTTTGTCCTGCAAGTTTTAAGGCACTGTCTATCCAGTTGAAAGAGCTTTAGACTTGTTTCAGATGGAATAACATTTTAAAAATGACAATGTGAAGCAGCTGCAAGTTTTTGCTTGTTTTTCAGTGTATACCAATGACGGCTGCGTAGGGGAGTGGAACCAGAGACTAACCAATGTGCTTCATTGGTTACCTAGACTTGCTTTGCTCACTTCCATTCCTGTCTATTGAACTTGCTGCAGCATCGCATAGGTTTGCTACCTTTGTTTTGAGTGAACGGGGATGACGGCTGCGCTGGAGTAGTACCCGCTGCTCTTTGCCTCCACCGTCTGGCGAGTCGCCAGTGGACCCCGACCCCCATCCTGAGCCCTCACCCGCCTCCTGCAGATTCGAGACTCGCCGCAGGCGCTCGCTCGCCGTGTCGCCACCCTCCCTCTTCATCCTCTCCAATTGAGGGCGGTTATTGTGCGCGGCTGGTTCGGGAGGTTCATGATGTCACTTTTATCTACTCCATTGGAAGTAGACCACCTCTGGCCGGAAGCCACGGTTCCAGGCAGCCTCAGAACGTTGGAGGTGAGAATTATTATATAGGACTAGTAAAAAAGGCCTGTTTCTGACACAAATGAAATGGGCGCTAGCAAGATTTTCCTCGGAGTGTGTATGTTTGAGAGTGTGTGCGTGAGAGTGACTCTGTGAGAGAGAGAGTGAATGTGTGAGTGTGTGTGTGTGACAGAGAGAGAGTGAAACTGGGTGTGTGTGTATGTGTGAGAGAGAGAGTGTGTGCCAGGGGCCGGCCCCTCCTCCTGCCCAGTTCCAGGGGCCCCTCCCTCCCACCCTCTGAGGTTCAGGGTCCTGCTGTCCCTCCCTCCGAGGTTCAGGCTCCCTCCGAGGTCCTCCCTCCCACCCCCAGTTTCAGGGTCCTCCCTCCCTCCTTCCCAGTTGCAGGGCCCTCTCTCCCTCCCTCCTTCCCAGTTGCAGGGTCTCCCCCCCTCCTTCCCAGTTGCAGGGTCTCCCTCTTTCCCAGTTGCAGGGTCGTTCCCCCCCCTCCACATGCACCTTCCAATTTGTAGCTGAGGTGGTTCTTGGGTGCGAGTTTTTCCGCCTCTGCACAACACAGCTACCAAGAGCACAAAAGCGTCATGAAGAAACTCCTGCACGGACTTCCCCACATTCCTTTTCCTCCTTTCCTGAAATTACTATAGAGGAAAGTACACTTCTCCTTTCTTCCTCAAAATGTACCACCTGTTCCTCTGATCCCATTCCAACCCACCTTCTTAATGCCATCTCACCTGCTCTTATTCCTTTTATCTGTCACATTCTCAACCGCATGCGCAGAACATCCTGAGCTACGGAGCCTAGCAGACGAAGGCGGCACGGTCCTAGCTCATAGGTTTGCTTGCTTTGTTATGAGTGTACGTGAATGACGGCTGCGAGGGGAGGGGAAACAAAGGCTAACCAAAGTGGCTTCAACTTTTTTTGACGTCATACCGTTTATTCAACCTCCTTGGAACAAACATTCTTCTCTTCTGCTCTCCAGGGGGGGAAAAAAATCTTCGGCCCTGATCTGAGGACTTTAATCTGGGAACCTTGTTTTCCCCCCACAGTTTGTAGTCGAGCCTTTTTATCCACCGGACAAACTCCAGTTTCTCAAACCCGGCGGTAGCTTTTTCTGATTCAACTCATCTCCAGCTCCCGTGATAGACGGGTAAGTATATTTAAATGCCGTGAGATATCCGCATGTATACAACTTGTGCTGCTTTTAGTGGTTGTACTCTATCAGGGCCAGGGAGAGGACAAAAGCAGAGCACCACGAACCTGGGCCTGAAAGACTGAAGGGCAGGGCTGCGCCTGCGAGTAATTACCGGGCCGGCACCGCTTGTGTGGTGGGGGTGCGGGAGGGGGAGGGGGGGCGGAGAAAAGGGGGAATCGATCCCTGCAAGCGCAGTGGGTGGCCGGCCGTGAACCCAGTAGTAAATGTGAGAAGCATTCAGAACCATGTACACTGTAGTGAAAAGGTGGGGGAGAGGAGGAGGAAGGCGTATCATCATATAATGAAAGAATCTGTCTAGAACTAACGTGACGGCTGCGGAAGTGTTTTGCAGTGCAAGCCTACGTAGATGGAGGCGAAAAAGTTACTGTTAGGAGCCGGCATGACGTCAAAAAGTTGAAGCCACTTAGGTTAGCCTGTGTTTCCCCTTCCCCGCGCAGCCGTCATTCTTCGTACATGCAACACAAAGCAAACAGACCAAGCTACTGCACCCACGTTGTTGTTCTTTATTGTTGGTGGCATTTTTATTGAATCTTACTTATATGTTCAAACATGCCAGCTTGTGCAGTATACGGATGTACACAGAGGAAGTATAATAATGGAATAAGTTTTCATTGGTAGAGTAGTAATCTCTATATAATAATTTGTCAATCGGTGTCCCTGGATGGCTGGCTGGGTTCGTAACCGTATGCAAATGAGCTACTACCACCACACACTGCTCCAGGGAAGCAGAGGCACATTGCAGCCTGCTGTACATCACACGCCAGGGCTGGCGCAACCCGGTAAGCGCAGTTACCATGACGGGGGTGCCGTTCTTTTGAGGGTGCCATAAGCCATGCTTATTGCTGGCTCACTGCCGGGAGAGGTCCTCACGATCCTCACCTGTCTGCCCTCAGCTTCCCATAACAGCCCTCCTTTCCTTCCTGCCGCCCTGCCTTTAAAACTTTTATTTTACCTCGAGTCGCAGCGGCGGCAGTGAAAGTGGCAGGCTCGCCTCCAGCCTTCCCTTTCATTTCCCTCTCAGTGTCCCGCCCTCTTCTGACGTAATTTCCTTTTTCCGCGAGGGCGGGACACTGAGAGAGAAGAGAAGGGAAGGGAAGGCTTGAGGTGAGCCTGCCGCTTTCACTGCTGCCGCTACGACTTGAGGTAAAATAAAAGACAGGGCGGCAGGAAGGAAAAGAGGGCTGTTGTGGGAGGTGAGGGCTGGGGTTAAACTGGAACTCGGGTGCTTAAAAGGGGGCAGGTGGGGGCTGGGGCAAGTCACTGGACATGGACGGGATGGGAGAGGAGGGCAGAGGAGAATCGCTGGACATGGAGGGGAAGGCAGGGGAGAATCGCTTGACATGGAGAGGAGAGCAGGGGAGAGAAAAGAAATCGCTGGACGTGGATGGGAGGGGAGGGCAGAGGAGAATCGCTGGACATGGATGGGAGGGGAGAAAGGAGAAATCCTTGGACATGGAGGGGACTGCAGGGGAGAGAGGAGACTTGCTGGATATGGATGGAGGAGAAGGCAGGGAAGAGAGAAGAGTTGCTGGACATGGATGGAGGGGAGAGGGGAGAGTTGCTGAATATGGATGAATGGAGGGGAGGGCAGGAGAAATACAAGACATGGATGGAGGAGAAGGAAGACAGGAAGGAGATGCACATGAAGAGCCGAAGCGCAAAGAAACATGCATGCAGCTATGAACGAAGACCAAAAGGCCCGTGAAAGGGAGCAAGCCGCTGCAAGGAAAAGGTCCAGGGTGGCGAATATGACTGATGAGCAAACAGCAAACAATAGAGAAAGAAACGCCGATTTGGAAAGGCAAAGAATTTAAAACATAATGGCGATTAGACGATAGCCTTGCTAGGGCTCGTTTCATTTTTTGCGACTCGGGCTTTTTTTGCTTGTTTGTTATAAATTGTAATCAGTGTGTCTTTTGGAGGGGCTGGTTATAGGGACTTGAGGAGAGGGCTAATATGAGCGTAGCAACACTAGCGGAATATAAATCTTATAGCAGAATTTTGAATGGATTAAAGGGAAGTAAGATGGCTTAGTGAAAGCAAGTTGCAGTAGTCTAAGCGAGAGGTCGTAAGAGTGTGGATAAGGGTTTTGGTAGTGTTCTCAGAAAGGAAAGGAAACGACAGGTTTTAGCAGTCTGTTGGATATGTGCAGAGAAAGAGAGGCATCAAAGATAACCCGAAGCTGATGAGTCAGGGAGGATGAGTGTTATCCACAGAGATAGAGAATGGGGGAAGAGGAGAGGTGGGTTTAGGGGGAAAGACAAGAAGCTCAGTCTTGGTCATATTTAGTTTCAGATGGCAACGAGACATCCAGGCAGTAATGTCAGACAGGCTGATACTTGTGCCTGGATTCCTGCTGAGCTTTCTGGTGTGAAGAGGTAGATCTGGAAGTCATCAGCATAAAGTTGATACTGAAAACCATGGGATGAGATCAGAGCACTAAGGGAAGAAGTATAGATGGAAAAAAAAGAAGAGGTCCTGAGGTACACCAGCTGATAGTGGGATAGAAGTGGAGGAGGATCTACCAGAGTATACCCTAAAAGTGGGACGGGAGAGATAAGAAAACCAGGACAGAACAGAGCCCTGAAATCCAAGTGAGGACAGCATATGTTGAAAGCTCATTTATTTAAGTAAGCCTACTCTAATGACCCAACTTAATCTTATTAGCCTACACTCCCAAATCCGTTCTGACACTGATACCGACCTCATCATTGGTTATACCTACCCCACCTCCCCATTCTCCCTTTACTCATCCCAACCTTTTCTTCCCCATCTCTCCTTCACCATATCCCTCCTTACCCCATTTCCCCCAACCTATCCTATCCTAACCTGTTTACCTTCCCTTATCCTAACAATACATTATTAAGCTTCACCATTACTATGTTTTATTACAGTTTGAAATTTTTTTCTCTCCTTATAAGACTTTGTATTTCAAATTACTATGTAAGCCGCATTGAACCTGCAATGTGTGGGAAAGCGCGGGGTACAAATGTAATAATAATAATATCAAAGAGAAGGCGGTGATCAACAGTGTCAAAAGCAGCAGATAGACCAAATTGATGAGGATAGAATAGAGACCTTTGGATCTGGCCAAGAACAGGTCATTGGAGACTTTAGCAAGGGCTGTTTCAGTTGAGTGAAGAGGGCGAAAACCAGATTGAAGTGGATCAAGAATAGCTTGAGATGAAAGAAAGTCAACACAGTTGTGGTGAACAGCATGTTCCAGTATCTTGGATAGGAATAGGAGGGAGATGGGGCAATAGAAGAAGGACTGGTTGGGTCCAGTGAAGGTTTTTTTGAGGAGTGGTGCAACTATGGCATGTTTGAAGGCATTAGGAACAGTTGTAGTGGAAAGTGAAAAATTGAGAATATGATAGAAGGGATAACAGTAGGAGATGGAGTACAAGTAGATGGGTAGGAGTAGGATCAGAAGAACAGGTAGTCAGTTTTGAAGAGGAAAAGAAATGTGCAGTTTCCAGTGATTTCAGAAAAGGAGGCAGGGGTTGAAGGGGGGTTGAGAGAATCGACTGAGGGAAGAAGAGCTGGACGTGACTTGGTTGAGAATTCAAGGTTAATCTTGTGAACCTTATCATGAAAGTACTCAGCCAGAGTCTGGGGAGAAAGTGAAGGGGGAGCTGGAGGCGAAGGCACTTTGAGGAGAGAGTTCAGTGTGGCTGAGAGACGCTGAGGGTTTGAGCCAAGAGATTTTGTCAACTGGATGTAGTAGTCCAGTTTGGCAAGCGAAAGAGCATACTGGAAAGAGGTCAGCAAGAATTTGAAATGTGTGAAGTCAGCATGGGCACGGGATTTCAGCCAAAGGAGATCAGCAGATCGGGCACAGGAACGTAGGTAGCAGATACTAGAGGTCAGCCAAGGCTGGGGTTTGGTATGCCTTACAGAACGGGGAATTGGAGGAGTTGAGAGTATTCAGAGCAGAGGAGAGGATAGTATTATAGGAAGAGACGGCCTCATTGACAGACTTGGATAACATAATGGTTGACATGAGGTTTGAAACACTGGAGGACAGAGTAGAAGAGTCAATAGCCTGAAGATTCTTAAATGTATTGGTGAAGATTGGATGGGACTGGGGGGGGGTGTTTAAGTGTGAAAGTTATCAGATGATGGTCAGAGAGGGGAAGAGCTGAGATGCAGAAACTGGAGAGTGAGCAGTTGGAGAAGGAGATAAGATCAAGACAGTGGCCATTCTGGTGAGTAGGGGTAGTGGAGCACAGTTGAAGATTAAAAGAGGATGTTAAGGTGAGAAACTGAGAGGCATAAGAATCGGAGGGATCATTAACATGAATATTAAAATCTCCAAAAATGAGGGAAGGAGATGAAGGTTCAAGAAAGAAGGAAAGCCAGGAGTCAAAGTCAGTGAGAAAGGAAGAAAGGGACTTATCAGGGGTCGATAAATGACATCTACTAGGAGAGGTAGAGAAATGAATAAACGGATGGAGTGGATTTTGAAGGAAGAAAAGCAGTGAGGCTGAAATCTACAAGAGGGTGAAAGTAGTAGCCCGACACCACCTCTGCGGCCTACCAGGTAAGGAGTATGGGGAAAAAAGGTAACCTCCATGACACAGGGCTGCAGCTGAAGCGGAGTCTTCAGGGCAAAGCCAAGTCTCAGTTAGTGCAAGCAGATGGAGAGTACGAGAGATACAATGGTCGTGGATGTAGGAAAGTTTGTTACAGAGCACATGAGAAAGGGAGAGAAGAAGAGGAACAGAAATTTAGATTGGAGACATCACTGTGTGACCTGCACAAATAGGATGAGAGCTGATGTGGAGGACCAGGATTGGGATTGATATCCCCAGCGGAGAGCAGGAGAAGGAACAAGAGAGTAGAGAAGAGTAGGAGAGGCATGATGACAGTGATGAAAATGAGATGTACTCAGACACAATGGAGATGGTGGAATAAAAGGAAAGAAATGTTGAAGGTTGAGAACTGAGAAGAGGGGAGAAATCAAGAGGGATGGTGAGATGATGAAAGCAGAATGTGGGCAATGTGTTCCTGCAGTATACAGTGGTTTCAGATGAAGAAAGAGATTTGGAAGGGAAAGTACCAAGAGGAGGAATTGTACTTGAGCCATAAGAAATAATAGAGAGAAAGTATACAACATTTAGAGAAGATGTTTCGGCATGTGGCTCCCGGAGCGAAGGTCCTGTAACGATCGGGGTGGACCTGGGAGTTACCAGGGCCACCGAGCCTAGGGCAAGGCCGCCCCCGGGGCCCTGTCCCCGCTGCTTCCCCCCTCCACCCCCCCTCTCCGTCCACCAACGGGCCGGGCCCCTGAATTCAAATCATAGCACCTCACCTCGACCTTGTTCCATGTGAAAGTGCAGCAGCGGCAGTCTGCAGATCGCCTCCCTTCGAGCCTTCCCTCCCTGTGTCCTGCCCTCGTCTGACGTAACTTGCGCGAGGACGGGAGGCCCGAAGGGAGGTGGTGAGGCGCTGTGATTTGAATGGAGTGGGCCCAGCCCGGTGATGGATGGTTGACGGAGCCGAGGGCGGGTGGAATTGCGGTGCCGGGCCCCCCTTGGAGGCCCGGGGAGTTTTGTCCCCCCTACCCCGTCCCTCTCGGCGGCCCTGGGAGTCACCCTGGACTAGGCTGTGAGGATATGCAGATGGGCTGCAGGTCTTCTACAGCACCTGGAAGGCAGCTGGTGAAAGCGCTGGACACCTGGAGCGAAGGCCCTGGAAGGATTGGGGTGGACCTGGGAGTCACCCCAGACTAGGCTGTGAGGATAAGCAGATTACTTTTCAAAATATGAATCAGAGTTACCTGTGGAGTCTCAGCAACAGATGTTCTATAAGCCTTCCAACTAGGTTTTTAATAAAAAAAAATCTCTGCAAGGAGGATTCAGTTCTAGTCTTAGCCAGTTATGGATTCCACAACATGGATGCATGGACGCAAATGAGCTGATTCTATTTGTAGGTGGAACTCTCTATAAGCTGTTTTGA
This sequence comes from Microcaecilia unicolor, assembly GCF_901765095.1. Taxonomy (NCBI): domain Eukaryota; kingdom Metazoa; phylum Chordata; class Amphibia; order Gymnophiona; family Siphonopidae; genus Microcaecilia; species Microcaecilia unicolor. The sequence goes on along the minus strand of NC_044034.1, from coordinate 43,341,449 downwards.
GAGGTCTTTAGCACCCTTGTTGGTAATAAAATAACAAGGGATGGCGAATAATGTGGCTAACCTGTATTGAAAAAACAAACAAACTTTACCAATGGTTGGTGGTACCCTCTGACTTGTGGCAACACTGGCAACGAGCAAATAAAACTCATGTATGGACTGTGGAGGAAATTGGCTGCAGTTTTATGAACATATAAAGTGAACATGGAACACTTGAGCCATATTCAGCTTATCCTTTAATCCATCATCTGTGCTTTTACCAACTAGGAGCTGTACAATTTAAAGAGATACGGTGACCTGCTGTCCTATCGTCAGCTAGGTCACAATCCATATCTGGTTAAACTTTGAGGCTTGAGTCTATGCCTGCCAAGTTCTCTAGTTAGGTGTCGCTGCTGCATATCTCTGCTTTTCGGTCATGGTGATTTTGTGCTGTTTTTGCTTGGATGGTTCTGCCACTTGGCCACGTCCCCATGCACCCGTGTGCATATCAAATATTGACACAGTGACTTGTATCAGTATTACTATGCTTATGGGAGTGAAAAATACTTTTTGAGGGCTGAAATAAAGTAGTCATATAAGAATTTTACTGAGTCTGTGAATCATCAGTATGAGGTGAACTAGCCCTTGCAGGACCATTGAGCAAACATCGTTTTTTAATATTACAAGTAGCATCATTTTCAAAATGATTCTGTGAAATGGTAAATCTTTATTTTTCTCTTTTCTTTCAGATAGCTATGCCTCTACAAACTGCAATCAGCCCTATTGATATTGTGTTTTACTGACTGGTAAATGACATTGTCTTTATTTTTGAGATATTCTTTTTTGGTGAGCAATATCCTGTACTTTTGCACAGTTTTTAAAGTAAGGAATGATCAGTGCAATTCCGGCTTCTGAAGACGGGAAAGAAAAAAATACGCTGTGTTGCAAGATCTTCCAGATTGAAACATTTGTAGTGTTGCTTTCACTGTCCCCTGGATGAAGATAAGACTACAGGAGCAAAAACATGGAAGGTAGGTGAAAATGACACTGGCACCAGTATTAACAGAACAAAAATTTATCTAGCAATTCATATGACTCGGGTGTCATTGGGAAATGAAAGGACATCTGATACCATTCAGCTCATCACTAGCCAGTGGCGTAGCTACGTGGGGCCCCCTCAGATTTGGCCCTGGACCCCTCCCCTGGCGTCACCAACCCTCCCCCGTCGCCATCGCTGTCGAGTACCTGTGTTGACGGGGGTCCCCAATCCCCGCCAGCCGAAGTTCTGTGTCTTCAGCCCGTCTCTGGGCCAGCGCGTTGCTGCAGCCTGCAGCAGCTGATCTGATTCTGCAAGCGGGAAGTCGATTCTCTTTGCGTGGTATGAATCGTCCTGACGTCCTGCACGTAGGAACATGCAGGACGTCAGGACGATTCATACCACGCAAAGAGAATCGGCTTCCCGCTTGCAGAATCAGATCAGCTGCTGCAGCAGTCTGCAGCAACGCGCCGACCCAGAGACGGGCTGAAGAGTCTTCAGTGAAGACACAGAACTTCGGCTGGCGGGGATTGGGGACCTTGGCCAGCACAGGTACTCGACGGCGATGGCAACGGGGGGAGGGTTGGCGACGCCGGGGGAGGGGTCAAAAATGGCGGCGGGGGGGGGGGGGGGATGTGCCCCCTCACCTTGGGCTCTGGCCCCCCCTTCCGCCGAAGTCTGGCTACGCCCCTGTCACTAGCATTCTTGTTACTCCTAATTGCCAGTTTATTGCGGCACTTATAATAGCAAGGATGTTTTGGGGTTTGGTGTCATGCAAATAATGAAGTGTAGAGGGCTTTCTGAACTTGTTTGCTTGAAAAGAGATTGTAGGATGCATGCATGTCCTTGAGTGCCGTTTTAATGGCTCTTTATGTCTACAAACATAGAAAAGGTTTAAGTAACTTGCATTTCTTTTGCAGCTAAGCACGTGCTTGCTGACAGATAAGGTAATTTTATAATAGGAAGCCTGTTGTATAACATAGTAGATGACAGCAGAAAAAGACCTGCACGGTCCATCCAGTCTGCCCAACAAGACAAACATATGTGTAAACCTTACCTTGATTTGTACCTGCCTTATTCAGGGCACAGACCGTACAAGTCTGTGCATAAAAGCTGCACAAGTTTTAGAAAGGGAGCATATGCACATATTTGCCTTTTTATAATTTCTGAATGGGAATTTATATGTACACATTTACACTTTGTCCGAGGCAGGCACAGGTTTCCCTAGTTTATTTTATAAGAATAAATTATGCACATAATTTCAAATCACATCTCTGAGAACACTTCCACAGAGGTCAAAGAAACTTGTATGTATATAAAATAACAAATTTGTGTCTGAGCGGCTCTCAATCTAATGGCAAGAGAGAGGAAGGGGGATCAGAGGTTGCACAAGTAATTAACAAAAAAAAACCCAAGACAGGAGGAGCCTGGGAAGAACTACAATGGTTCATAGGAAAGAGAGGGGGGGGGGGCAGGGTCAAAGACATTGGGGAGGGGAAGGAGACAGATGATTCATACAACTCTTCTGGCTAATGCCCAAATGCTTCCAAAAACAAATGAGTCTTTAAATCTGTTTTGAACTGAGCAAAGGAAGGTAGTGTTTTCAGGATCTTGGGTAGAGAGTTCCACAACTGAGGGGCTTGTTCAGAGAAAAGAGAGCGACTCACAGAGGCTGAGGAAATGTCGTGGAGAGATGGGACAACTAGAAGATCTTGTTAAGATGAACGCAGAAGGTGGGGCGGATTGTATGGTATGATGAGTACAGAAAGAATAGAGGGCTCCCAGGTTACATGAATTTTAAAGACCAGCAGATGTAATTTATATTGAATTCGATAATGAACAGGCAGCCAATGGGCGTCCTTCAAAAGTGGCGTTACATGGTCGAATTTTATGTCCCGCTATAAGTTTAATCGTGCTGTTTTGAATGCTGCTCTATTTCCTTTTAAAATCTTTATGCCAGCAATCTGGGTTCACCATGGTTAAGATGGAGCCTGTCTTTCCGGAATAGGCTTCCCATTTTCCAGAATGTTGCCCAGTTCCTAATAAATCTAAAACCCTCATCCCTGCACCATTACCTGATCCCCACATTGAGATTGAAGCTCTGCCTGTCTCTTGGGTCTTGCACATGGATTGGGGAGCACTTCTGAAAATGCTACTCTAGAAGTTCTGGATTTCAGCTTTCTACCTAATAGTCTAAATTTGGCTCCAGAACATCCTTCCCACATTTTCCTATGTGGTTGATACCCACATGTAGCAAGCCAGCTGGCGGCTCGTTTATCTAGGTGATGTGTGATGTCTGCCAACTTCGCACCAAGCAGTCAAGTGACCAAGCGATCTTTATGTTCACCAGTCGCCCAGATATCTACATGCCTAATGATTGACTCTCCAACTAAAGCATCTGCTGTAACCCTTCCCTCCAGGGTAGAAGCCTCTGGAGACACATCCTCAGTGTGAGAGGATAGTGCATCCCTCAGAGAGTAGGTCCTGACTGCAGGATCACTTCCTGCCCTTTCAAGGTGATGCTGTCACAGATTAAAGCCCTTAGAAAGTTCATCCAGCTTTTTGTTCTCTTTTGTCCTTAACAGGATGGTGGCTGCCATCAACAAACACATGCTATCTTGTTGGCTAGTGGACTGCGTTTCCTTCTCTTATGCACAGGCAGGCTTCTTTAGTGAGGGACATTTCACAGCTCATAATGTCAGAACTATGGCTGATTGGGTAGCCCACTTGATGTCATCTTCCATGGAGGAAATTCACAAGGCTGTTCATAGGTTACTGTTTGGAAAGGGATTCCTAATATGACAGTAGTTTTGACTAGTCGGTCCCACAGAATGTAATTGTGGTTTTGAATCCAACACTGCTCAGTGTGCTGCTGCGGCTCGGAAAGCGAATAGAATGTTGGGTATTATTAGGAAAGGTATGGAAAACAGGTGTGAGGATGTTATAATGCTGTTATATCGCTCCATGGTGCGACCACACCTTGAGTATTGTGTTCAATTCTGGTCGCCGCATCTCAAGAAAGATATAGTGGAACTGGAAAAGGTGCAGCGAAGGGTGACTAAAATGATAGCGGGGATGGGACGACTTCCCTATGAAAGACTAAGGAGGCTAGGGCTTTTCAGCTTGGAGAAGAGACGGCTGAGGGGAGACATGATAGAGGTATATAAAATAATGAGTGGAGTGGAACGGGTGGATGTGAAGCGTCTGTTCACGCTTTCCAAAAATACTAGGACTAGGGGGCATGCAATGAAACTACAGTGTAGTAAATTTAAAACAAATCGGAGAAAATGTTTCTTCACCCAATGCGTAATTAAACTCTGGAATTCGTTGCCGGAGAACGTGGTGAAGGCGGTTAGCTTGGCAGAGTTTAAAAAGGGGTTAGACGGTTTCCTAAAGGACAAGTCCATAAACCGCTACTAAATGGACTTGGGAAAAATCCACAATTCCAGGAATAACATGTATAGAATGTTTGTACGTTTGGGAAGCTTGCCAGGTGCCCTTGGCCTGGATTGGCCGCTGTCGTGGATAGGATGCTGGGCTGGATGGACCCTTGGTCTTTTTCCCAGTGTGGCATTACTTATGTACCCCTTAGGCCCTTTCTTTCTGTTCAGGCTGCCTTCCAAAACAAAAAACCAGAATGAGAAAAATGTATAAATAAGGATTGGTCGTTACCAAAAGATATATGTTGGCATCTTGTTGCAGTTGCAGCCTATGGTTAGAGAGTTGCATGCTGTGAGGACTTGTTCTATTTATCCTCAGGGACATCAAAGTTACTTACCTTTAGCAGATGTACTTTGTCAAAAGCAGGACACAAGTCTTCACATACCACCCATCTCCTTGAGGAGTTGTATTCTGCTTCGGCTGAATAAATAGAAAGCAGCAAGTGGGAAGCTTTGTGCATATTTGGTGAATTGGCTCACAAGCTTCTAGTAACTAAGCAGGAGAAGCTTTTCTATTCAAGCTGAATGTTGCCTATGCTGTGAGGACTTGTGTCCTGCTGTCCATGGAGCTCACACAAATTAGGAGAGAGAAATGGAAAATTTCAGTTAAATGAGTGACTGAATGTAAGAAAGTGGAGGAGTATTAAATCAAGATTGTTTTTCTAGTATAAAAAGAATACAGAGTGAAAAGATATAATGTCACTCATTTGAGAAGCCATTACTGACTCATTTTTCTTGTGTTTATAAGACACATTTCTCCTTGAAAACTGCTTCTAAGAAAAGCAGCATAACTATGTCATGGTGGCCATGATGATCCCCCTTCAAATGCAGCTGTAGCTCACTTAGCCCAGTCGCTGCATGTAGTCCTTGACTGGAGGTGGTGGGGTGGTTCCATGCCCCAGAGCTCTTTCTGAAACTCTGCATTCCCCCCCCCCCCCCGTCCCCTTCACCCTATCCTCACCCAGTGTCTTGCTCATTTTTTCACAGCAGTCCCAATCAGTGGCATAGCTACATGGGGCCACGGGGGCCTGGGCCCCCGTAGATTTGGCCCTGGACCCCCTGCCGACGACCCTCTCGACCCCCCCCCCCCTCCCGCTGCCAACCCTCCCCCGCCGCCGCCTACCTTTGCTGGCGGGGGACCCCAACTCCCGCCAGCCGAGGTCCTCTTCTTCCGGCGCAAGGCTTCGTTCTGTTTCTGTTGTACGTGCAGTACGTCAGACTCACAGAAACAGAACAAAGCCTTGCGCCGGAAGAAGAGGACCTCGGCTGGCGGGGGTTGGGATCCCCCGCCAGCAAAGGTAGGCGGCGGGGGAGGGTTGGCGGTGGGAGGGGGGTCGAGAGGTCGTCGGCAGGGGGGTTCAAAGTTGGTGGTGGCAGCGGGGGGGGGGCGCTAAAAAGGGGCCCGTCACCTCGGGCTCTGGACCCCCCTCCTGCCAAAGTCTGGCTACGCTGCTGGTCCCAATGCCTTAACCCTAACAAGTGAGTCACTCCCAACCCTTTTGCCAGACATCAGGCAGTAGTGTTACATACTCCCCGATCCAGTGACAATGCAACCATATATGTATATTTGTGTGTGTGTTTATATCTGTATATTTATAATCTCAAAAACAGTGAACTGGAAAAATTCAAAGATAATTTTTTTTCTTCTGGCTTAAGGTTCTGTTTTTATAACAGAGAAGCAGAGACGATAGGAGCATTAATGAAAAATGATTCTAATATGCCATTTGATGCCATTATACATTGGTTGGCTTTATAGGGAATGGATCTCTGGGAAAATTATATATTTGTCCTTTTAGACCTCTGTATTTTTATTGTATAGTTTATGGTGTATTGGGTCTTACTGTAGCACTCTTAATACATAATGTCGGAGCATGTTACAATGATAATAAAAGGAGAGGAAAGGAACTCTAACATTAAAAATAAAAGTAAAAGAACTAAAATCTAAGACACCACAAATTTACAAAGACATTGTGCATTTTGTCATACTTCCCTTCTCCTTCTCTGTATTCTCTTGCTCCTTTTTCTGCTCTCTGCTGGGGATATCTCTCCCATCTTACCTATCTGCCAAATTTCTCTCCCTTTTTCATATGTCCTGTGGAATGTCTTCTCTGTCTCCAACAAGTTTGCCTACATTCATGACCTCTTTATCTCTCATACTCTACCTTCCTGCTCTAACTAAGACTTGGCTTCAGTTACTGTCCTGTGTCATAGAGTTTACCTTTTCACCCACACACCTTGCCCGGTTGGCCACAGCAGTGGTGTTGGGCTGCTACTCTTACCTGCTTGTAGATTTCAACCTTTTCTTCCACCTTAGTCTCGCTGCTTTTCTTCCTTTGAAGTCTACTCATCCGCCTATTTACTCTACTACCTCTCTGGGTATTGGTCATTTATCGACTCCCCTGATAAATCCCTCTCTTCCTTTCTCACGGACTTTGACTTCTTTCTTTCACAAATCATCCTCATTCTTGGGGACTTTAACATTCATGCTAATGACCCCTCTGATTCTATGCTATTTGAATGATCTTAATGGGTGCCTCTTAAGGTGTTTTGAGAGTATCATATCTGCATTGTATGAATGTTTTTTCATGCTGCCTATTACAGTATCATTTGTATTCTGATGACTTTTGCCATATTTCTGTTATTTGACTGTTTTACAGTGCTGTTAAATGTTTATATTTCTGATACTGTTTCACATTAGTCCTATTACTAGGATTCAAAAGCTTTCTGAAAAGCTAGATACACTAACCAACTGGCTCACCTTTACCCAGTGGCGTACCAAGGTGGGGGCGGTCCGCCCCGGGTGCACGCCACTGGGGGGTGCCGCGGCGCGCGCCTGGCTCCGAGTTCACTATCTTCGCTCGTTCGCTGCAGCGAACGAGCGAAGTTAGCGAACATTTCGGAGCCGACAGGCGTGCGCCGCGGCACCCCCCCAGCGGCGTGCACCTGGGGGGGGGGGGGGCGCATCGGCGATCCGCCCCGGGTGCCATCCAGGCTAGGAACGCCACTGCCTTTACCACATGTTTATTCACGCCTTCAAAGAAATGAAGCAAGTTGGTGAGGTAAAACTTCCCTCAGCTGAACCCATGCTGACTCTGTCCCATTAAACCATTAACCCTTACTGTAAAAACTACACTGGCTACCAGTACTTTACAAGGCTAAATTTAAAACTCTATGTTTGATTTTCAAGGTCCTCAGACAAAATGGGCCACAGCACTTAAAGAATAAGTTAACTCTTTACAGGGGAGCAACCCAGAAGAGTACTGCCATGTGTAATACAGGTAGCCACCACCATTGTGCAACCAAGACGGTTGCTGCAGTTCTGAAGGTGTTTGCTGCCATTACGCAACACAGCTGGATGTCACCACTGTGCAATATCGGTGCCACTGAGCAACTGTGTCAGCGGGTGCAAGTGCACAACCCAAGTGGCCAAGCAGTTGCCGCCATCATGCAACCCAGGCGATTGCCGCCATCGTACAATACCAGTAGATGCAGTCAGGGCCGCCGAGAGACTGAGCTGGGCCCGGGGCAAGGCCGCCCCCCCCCAATCGCTACTACTGTTGCCTCCCTCTCCTGCTCCTAGGCCGCCGGCACCGCAGTCCCCAGTCTCCACCTGCCTACCGTCAGCTCCTTTGACAGCCCCCTTCTGTCTGCCACTGGGCCCCCCGCATTAAAAAAAAAGTTCTCTAAATCGACAGCACAGCACCTCACCTCTGTGTGAAAGCGGCAGATCGCCTCTCTTCAGGCCTTCCCTCACTGTGCCCTGCCCTCGTGGAAATAGGAAGTTACATCAGATGAGGGCGGGACACAGTGAGGGAAGGCCCGAGGTGATCTGCCGCTTTCATACAGACGTGAGGCGCTGCACTGCCAATTAGAGGTTTTTTTTTTTAATGCAGGGGCCCGGTGGCAGACAGATGGGGGCTGTCAATGGAGCTGAGGGTAGGCAGGTGGAGACTGGGGACTGCGGCGCTGGTGGTGGCCTGGGAGCAGGAGGAGAAACTGCTACTCCTTGTGATCTTGGGCAAGTCACTTAACCCTCCATTGCCTCAGGTACAAACTTAGATTGTGAGCCCTCCTGGGACAGAGAAATATCCAGAGTACCTGAATGTAACTCACCTTGAGCTACTACTGAAAAAGGTGTGAGCAAAATCTAAATAAATATTGAAGATTCTACATGGAATGTTGTTATTATTGGTGATTCTACATGGAATGTTGCTACTATTTGAAATTCTGTTGCTACTATTGGAGATTCTACATGGAATGTTAATGTTGCTATTCCACTAGCAACATTCCATGTAGAAGCCTGCCCTTGCAGGTCAGCAACGTGGCTGCGCAGGCTTCTGTTTCTGTGAGTCTGACGTCCTGCACGTACGTGCAGGACGTCAGACTCACAGAAACAGAAGCCTGCGCGGCCGAATTGCTGATCTGCAAGGGCAGGCTTCTACATGGAATGTTGCTAGTGGAGGAGCAGCCTAGTGGCTAGTGCAGTGGAACATAGAATGAGATTCTACATAGAACATTGCTAGTGGAGGCACTCCTAGTGGTTAGAGCACTGGTCTTGCAATCCAGAGGTGGCCGGTTCAAATCCCACTGCTGCTCCTTGTGATCTTGGGCAAGTTGCTTAACCCTCCATTGCCTCAGGTACAAACTTAGATTGTGAGCCCTCCTGGCACAGAGAAATATCCAGTGTGCCTGAATGTAACTTACCTTGAGCTACTACTGAAAAAGGTGTGAGCAAAATCTAAATAAATATTGAAGATTCTACATGGAATGTTGTTATTATTGGTGATTCTACATGGAATGTTGCTACTATTTGAAATTCTGTTGCTACTATTGGAGATTCTACATGGAATGTTAATGTTGCTATTCCACTAGCAACATTCCATGTAGAAGCCTGCCCTTGCAGGTCAGCAACGTGGCTGCGCAGGCTTCTGTTTCACGTCAGACTCACAGAAACAGAAGCCTGCGCGGCCGAATTGCTGATCTGCAAGGGCAGGCTTCTACATGGAATGTTGCTAGTGGAGGAGCAGCCTAGTGGCTAGTGCAGTGGAACATAGAATGAGATTCTACATAGAACATTGCTAGTGGAGGCACTCCTAGTGGTTAGAGCACTGGTCTTGCAATCCAGAGGTGGCCGGTTCAAATCCCACTGCTGCTCCTTGTGATCTTGGGCAAGTTGCTTAACCCTCCATTGCCTCAGGTACAAACTTAGATTGTGAGCCCTCCTGGCACAGAGAAATATCCAGTGTACCTGAATGTAACTTACCTTGAGCTACGACTGAAAAAGGTGTGAGTAAATCTAAATAAATAAATAGATAAAATATTGCAGTCTTCACAGTTGTCATCCTATTTATATCATCTGAGTTTTATTTTTATTTATTTATGTTAATTTATATACCGTATCTTATTGCAACTGCAAAACAGAACGGTTTACATATGTATAAAAACAACTAATGTATACAAACAAACATAGGAACTCCATTCATGACAGGAAAGCACAGCAAATCAGAACAAACTGCACAATAAAATCAATACAAATTAAAGATCTAATATACAGTTAAGCTACCCCCTTTTTTTTTCTGACCTTATTTCTTATGCTAAGTTCTGTTCTACATAGCTTGTAAAGAAGAAGGTTTTCAAAAGTTTTCGCAAATGGATATAGGTATTAATCAGAAAGTTAATTTGCGAAACTGTTAAACTATGTGGGAAGTATTTAAAGAATGCATAATAGATTTGTGATATTGTAAAATGTTAATTTCCATGGAGTAGCATGAATAGCAAAGCAAAAAATGAAATTACAAAATATTTTTCATTTCTAATTCAGGATTCTTGAAAATAGTGCTTTATGTGCAATTATAGATGTTTTTGCTTGTTTTAAAAATATATATAGGGGGAAGCTATTGTAGGATTAAGAAGCTGTTACTTTTTATTTATCTTGCTCTATAGTTAATTATCAGATGTATGCTTATCAATGAAGATTGGTTTTCAAGTAGCTTATCATTCTCCTGCATAGCTACCATATGTGCTGGGGATGTCATACTTGTGCTGTAGATGCAGAGCTAGCCCAAGGATATCTTGCTCCCTAGGTGAACCTTCAGCTGTGCACCCCCCATGTCAAGCATCTCCCCTTTCTTTCCCTACTCTTCCATTGTCCAGTACCTCCCCTTCCTTACCTCCCCCTTCCCAATATGTCCTTACCTGTCTCCCACAACAGTATATCTAGCATCTCTCCTTCCTATCCTCCCCCCATGAGATGTAAGCAGTTTTCCTTCCTAACACCTCTGGGGTGGTACCAAGACCACTGTCAACTTGTTTATTGCAGCCATTGTGGCACCTTGATTATGTGCAGATTCACAGCGATAGCCAGGAGTCTCGACCAGGAAACATAGTTCTCTGCGCAGTACGTACGTTTACTCACAGACGAGCTCCCCATTTCACTGGCAAAAATTCCCCTTTTTATTAGGCTTAGAACTCATGTTCAGAGTTAAGGAAAATTACAGAATGCTTGAGAATTTCTCTGTTTTGGTAAACAAGCAATACAAAATATGCTTGAATGTGGGAATGTGGTCACATGTTTCTCTCTCCAGGTGGTCAGCCTAAACTCGAAATATGCTCTACCTCCCCCTTCGCATACCAAATTAATTAGAGCCGTGTCTTATCTTCTTCCACATTACATAAATACATAAGTATTGCCATACTGGGAAAGACCAAAGGTCCATCAAGCCCAGCATCCTGTTTCCAACAGTGGCCAATCCAGGTCACAAATACCTGGCAAGATCCCAAAAAAGTACAAAATAATTTATACTGCTTATCCCAGAAATAGTGGATTTTCCCCAAGTCCATTTAATAATGGTCTATGGACTTTTTTTTTTTGTTACATTTGTACCCCGCGCTTTCCCACTCATGGCAGGCTCAGTGCAGCTTACTTGGGGCAATGGAGGGTTAAGTGACTTGCCCAGAGTCACAAGGAGCTGCCTTTGCCTGAAGTGAGAATTTCCTTTAGGAAGCCATCCAAACCTTTTTAAAACTCCGCTAAGCTAATCGCCTTTACCACATTCTCTGGCAACGAATTCCAGAGTTTAATTACACATTGAGTGAAGAAAACTTTTCTCCGATTCGTTTTAAATTTATTACATTGTACCTTCATCGCATGCCCCCTAGTCCTAGTATTTTTGGAAAGCGTAAACAGACGCTTCACATGTACCCGTTCAACTCCACTCATTATTTTATAGACCTCTATCATATCTCCCCTCAGCCACCTTTTCTCCAAGCTGAAGAGCCCTAGCCGCTTTAGCCTTTCCTCATAGGAAAGTCGTCCCATCCCCTTTATCATTTTTGTCGCCCTTCTCTGCACCTTTTCTAATTCCTCTATATCTTTTTTGAGATACGGCGACCAGAATTGAACACAATATTCGAGGTGCGGTCGCACCATGGAGCGATACAAAGGCATTATAACATCCTCATTTTTGTTTTCCATTCCTTTCCTAATAATACCTAACATTCTATTTGCTTTCTTAGCCGCAGCAGCACACTGAGCAGAAGGTTTCAACGTATCATCAACGACGACACCTAGATCCCTTTCTTGGTCCATGACTCCTAACGTGGAACCATGCATGACGTAGCTATAATTCGGGTTCCTCTTTCCCACATGCTTCACTTTGCACTTGCTCACATTAAATGTCATCTGCCAGGAGTCTCCAAATCATTTTCACACAAACAGAATTATCTCTTTAATGAGAGAGTGCACTGTCGGCCACTCAGATAGAGTTGAAAAGCAATCTTTAAAATCCTTTACAACCCAGCAGCTACAAACCTCCTTCCATCTCCTCTGGTCACCTCAGTATATTAGATATCTGGGGGTTAATTTAACGCCAGACACTGGGAACCTATTTCGGGAGAACTTTTTACCTAAACTACGCGAACTCTTGCAAGAACTGGACAGATGGGGAGGGCTACACATGTCATGGATGGGTAGAATAGCAGCGGTTAAGATGACACTGCTCCCCAAACTCCTGTATCTGTTTATGGCAGTGACAGTTCATATACCATACACATTTTTTCACACTCTTCATAAGAAAATGTTCGCCTTTATTTGGCGTAGAAGACCACCTCGAGTGGCCCGTAGTGTTCTCTTTCAACTACAGAAAGATGGGGGTATGGGAGTGCCTAACTTTAGCCTATATTATAGAGCCGCCCTATTTCAGATGCTGTCCACGGTACAGAGAGGCCCGAATAAGTTGTGGACCTACGATGCGCAATGGGGCTTAAAAGGGGTGCCAATATGGGCAGTAGCGTGGCTCCCCTTGCCGCTCATTCGAGACCTTATCTCCGGAATACGGGGTCCGATGGGGGTGATCCTGGGGGAATGGGTTAGATGTAGAGCGGCATGGTTCCCTGGGCGTAAATATCATGTGATGACCCCTATCATTTTTGCAACCGACTTCACTCCAGGTCGGACAGATGGGGTATATAGACATTGGTCTGCAGCATCGCTGCGCTTGCTGGGCCAAATATGGGAAGATGGGAAGTGCCATTCATTTCACACACTTCAGGAGGAATTTGGGTTAGGGGACAAAGACTACTTCTCGTACATGCAGATTAGAGACTTTATACAGAGAAAAGCGAGAGAGGACTTAGCCCTTGCAGACACAGAGCTTGAGTTAGCCATGAGATCAGGGGAAGGCAAAGGGGGGATATCCCGCATTTACAGAGCTATGTTGCATAAGACCCAACCACTGGGCAAATACATTAAGAAATGGGAGACGACACTGGGTGTCACATATGATCCACTGGTCTGGAAAGGAATATTTAAACGTTTACTGGCATTTTCAGTAGCTACTCCTTTACTGGAAAATGGGTATAAGATGTTGTATCAATGGTATATGACCCCGAGCCGACTTTTCCGTATTTTTAAAAATGGATCGGCACTCTGCTGGCGTAGGTGCGGGGCAGAAGGTACATTTTGGCATATCTGGTGGGAATGCCCAATGATACAGCAGTTCTGGCAGGACTTACAGTCCAGACTGCAGAGCGGGATGGGACTGGTAATAAAGTTTGATGCTGACATATGTTTGTTAAATTTAGTTGCAAAAGAGAGTAAAGGCTCCTGCTCAGCACTTTTAAGATACATTGTTACAGCAGCCAGGACTTTAATTGCAAAGTATTGGAAACAACAAACACTGCCCACTGTGGACCAAGTACTTACCAAGGTGGACTATTGCTGTATGATGGATAAATTGACTGCCATGCGAAGAGGAGAAATGATGAGATTTCTTAAAACCTGGTCCACTTATGTAGAGTGGCGAGGGCTTACAGGATGAGGAGTATATTTGGTGACTCTTGTGGCAAAACTAAGTGTAACCTTTCGATGATGTGTTCCTGAGAGGGGTGGGAGGGGGGAGTTTAGGGGGGCTTTTTGTTTTTGTTTTTTCTTGTTGGTACTGCAAAATGTATGGCATATATTGTCAATATGCGTTAATGTATGCTTTGAAAATTGTTAACTCTAATAAAAAGATAAATAAAAAAAAAAAAATTTGGAAAAAAAAAAAAAAAAAAAAAAATCCTTTACAACCCGTCACATTGGGGCTTCTAACAGCAGCCTCAATGTGGTCCCCAAAATTGCGCTGGCCCGAGCTGGACGCCTAGTCCACTTACTGGTCAGGCTGGTCCTGTGTTAGATCTTAGTTAGGAGAGAGATCTGAACCTTCTTTATATAGCGCTTTTAACATTGTCTGTTCTTATGTTCTCTAGATTCGGAAATGAGGAAGCCTCTTATTGAAGAAGAGCAGCAGCCTTCTGATGGTGTCTCGGAGGAAGAACAGGAGTTTGAATTAACACCAGTTCAGAAACATTATCGGCTTGGGGATCAAGAGGGCATTACGTATGTTCTGTCAATTTTTTAATTACAAGATTCCAAAGGCATTAAAACCATGTTTTTGTAGAAGTGTTTTTGGCCATTTAGTTAACATGTAGACCCCACAGGGAGTTTGCTTGGTACCTATGGGAGTGGGAGCCAACAGGCCAGATTTAAAAGGTAATTGTTCTTTGGAGTTTTCTTTTTAAAATAACTTTTTGGTGAGTGTTGCAGGGATTTCTGATCTCTGGTTTTGGGGATTGCTGCTTGTCCTGGCCTTGCTCCTGTTTCCAGTGCCACCTCTTTTCCTTGTGGTTTGTTTGTTTTTAAACTCTCTTTATTAACCAGAGAGCTGATCATATTAGTAACAGTCAAAATATGAACAATATGTAACAAAGTACACAAAACTTAGTGTAATAATTAATTTGAAACTCATAAGAACATAAGAATAGCCATACCAGGTCAGACTAATGGCCCATCTAGTCCAGTATCCTGTTTCCATCAGTGGCCAATCCAGGTCACAAGTACCTGGCAGAAACCCAAATAGTAGCAACATCCCATGCTTCCAATCTCAGGCCAAACAGTGCTATTTCAATAGCAGACCATGGACTTTTCTTCCAGGAACTTGCCCAAACCTTTTTAAAATCCAGATACGCTAACTTGCCGTTTGTCCATATTAAATTTCATCTGCCATTTGGATGCCCAGTCTTCCAATTTTCTAAGGCCATCCTGCAATTTTTCACAGTCCAGATCTGTTTTAACAACCTTGAATAGTTTTGTGTCAACTGCAAATTTAATCGCCTCACTTGCTGTTCTGATTTCCAGATCATTTATACATGTGTTAAAAAGCACTGGTTCCAGTACAGATCCCTGTGGCATTCCACTATTCACCTCCTCCATTCAGAGAAATGGCCATTTAACCCTACCCTCTGCTTTCTGTCCAATAACCAATTCCTAATCCACAACAGAAGATTGCCTCCTGTCCCATGACTCTTTAATTTTCTCAGGAGTCTCTCATGAGGAACTTTGTCAAAAGCTTTCTGAAAATCTAGATATCCTACATCAACCAGCTCACCTTTATCCACATGTTTATTCATGTCTTCAAAGAAATGAATCAAATTAGTGAAATAAGATTTTCCTTGGCTGAAAACATGCTGACTCTGTCCCATTAAACCATGTTTATTTATGTGTTCCATAATTTTATTCTTTATAATAGTTTCCACTATTTAACTCAGCACTGATGGATTACTATTCTGTAATTTCTCGGATTACCCCTGGAACCCTTTTTAAAAATTGGTGTTACATTGGCCACCCTCCAATCTTCAGCAATAATCTATGGGGGATCTTTTACTAAGGCAAACTAGAGTTTTTAGCTTGCGCTAAAAATCAGCTGATGCCAAACACTGAGGCGTCTCAGCATTTAGCGCCAGGTGGTTTTTAGCACAAGCTAAAAACTCTATTGCACCTTAGTAAAAGACCCCAGTGCTTTTAATAATGTGGATATTTTCCCCCTGGAAGGGCAGTTTTCAAAGGACACTTCTTCATTCTTTTAAACATTGGCCATTTCCTTCTGCACCCAATCCCTCCTATGTTCAAGTCACTTATCCGTTAACCCCATCAATTTTGCGTTTACAACAAACTATATTCTTCTTACGACTTTGTAATTCTTTATATTGTTACTATGTAAGCCGCATTGAGCCTGCCATGTGTGGGAAAGCGCGGGTTACAAATAAATAAATAAATTGGTCCCTTAACCACTGCCTAGAAATCAGATTTCTGACAAAATTAGAAGCTTTTTAAAAACATTTCTTAAATACACATACTTATTAGACTATTTCCACAAAAGCAATTATGGTTAGCAAAGAAAATGAACGCAGTCACCACATATACAGGAAAACTCAAATACATCAATTATAATCTACCTATACCACAAAATGGTTCTAAAATATATTAGCATTGCATTATTATGCAAAAATACCTTCCCAAAAGGAGTACCTTCTACTGTTTGTGGAAAAGATCTTGCTTCCATTTAAGTTCATGTAGTAATGCTTTCCACAGCAGTGGTGCTATTACTATGTTATTCCATTTGGTTTCTGGTAATTGCTAATCTACATTTTTTTCATTGATGCAACTGTTATCAATATATCCTGCTCTAATCTTAATGATCCTTGGGGAGAATATACCACTGTATTAGATTCTACAAGGAAAATATGTCGGGAGATGTATCCCAGAATTAAAGTTAAAATTTAGGAATCCCACTATCTTTTTATTTTCTGAGTACCGTATTTTTCGGACTATAAGACGCACCGGACCATAAGACGCACCTAGGTTTTAGAGGAGGGAAATAGGAAAAAATTCTTTTTTTCCTTTTTCCCTCCTCTAAAACCTAGGTGCTCCGGTGCGTCTTGTCCGAGTTCAAGATCGCCCTCCCCCCGGCCCTGTCACCACTTCTCACGTCACGCGATCTTCCCTGGTGGTCTAGTGACGTCGGGGCAGGAAAGAGCCTCCTCTTTCTTGCCCAGCGCGCTGCTCTCCATCCTCCTGTATGCAGCCTGACAGTCTCGGCGAGATTCAAAATGGCCGCCGAGAATTGAAGTCTCGGCGGCCATTTTGAATCTCGCCGAGACCATCAGGCTGCATACAGGAGGATGGAGAGCAGCGCGCTGGGCAGGAAAGAGGAGGCTCTTTCCTGCACCGACATCACTAGACCACCAGGGAAGATCACGTGAGTAGGGAGAAGTCTACCTTCGGACTATAAGACGCACCCCCCATTTTCCTCCCAAATTTTTGGGGAAAAAAGTGCGTCTTATAGTCCGAAAAATATGGTAATTTTATTTGTTTATTAATTTTTATTGTGGAGATAGAGAATTTGTATTAAGTTTGAAAAGATGACTCCTATAGTCATAGGGATAGTATTCGGCATGTACAGGGTTTACTTTTATCTTTGAAAATGATCCTTTTGACATAGATGTACTGCCACTTAATGGCTTATATTTTAAAGACATGACTATTTATACTCCTACTTCAAATTTTTTAGGTTTGCACAAACACTTATTCATCTACTTAAGGGAAACATTGGAACTGGGCTACTAGGACTTCCACTTGCAATGAAAAATGCAGGAATCGTGGTAAGACTTTATTATTCATGATCCTCTTACTATAATAGGTATTGTACAAAATACCTAGGTGAGGTTGGAAAGTACAAAATAAAAAAGTATGTGTGACTGACAGAACAACTACAAAGTGAAAACTGTATTGTTGACATAGGTTAATTAGAGAAGCTATTGATCTGTACAGGTTTTTGCTATAAAAATGCACATTTTATGAAGGAGGAGGTACTAGTTTAGTGCTGGGGTTCCCAAATTCAGTCCTTGACCTGTCTGCAGCCCTTAGGGTTTCATGATACCCCTAATAAATTTGCATGAGAGAGGTGCAGAGCTCTCATGCGTATGTATTATATATATTAACTGCCTCGAGATCTCCGTTTTTCCAATCCAGACACAATTCAATATCTAACTTTCAATCACGTGACTGCTAAACATTTAAATATAATGAATTATTCACTTTATTGATATACTTTACATACTCTTCAATATAATAAATATACTGATGTTTTTGTATCTTCATTCACCTTCTTTCAACACTCTTTCATTCCGACTCTCATACATCCTGCTTAATACATTTCAATTCAGTAAGTGGCAGGATAAGAACATGATACTTGAATATTCTAGAATAGAGACCACTAATGAACACTTTGTTTATGGATATGAATAATAGTTAAGTTTAAGACACAAGCTCTCTGGTAACTATAATACTTTTCAATCTGTTGGTCTCCACTATTGTTTTTAAATGGTAGACCAAAAGCCATAGCCAGCACTTATGTATTAAAGTCCATCAAACCCAACGCTTGCAAAGCGTTTCTCCTATTGGCTTCTTCAGGGGTTTAACTTTTATCCCTCCATCGGCTGCTTGCACAGGATCGACCTCACAGGTGTCCTGGGAAAAATGACGCAGATTGAAAAGAATGATAGTTACCCAAGGAAGGACAGTGATACTTGCCATCAGATATTGTAACAGCCTATCCGCGGGCTGTAACAGACCGCTGCTGGGCGATATTTGAAGAACTTTTGTCTGAAGAACTGTTTTGCACATTGTCATATGGATTCTTCTTCAGGGGTTTAACTTTTATCCCTCCATTGGCTGCTTGCACAGGATCGACCTCACAGGTGTCCTGGGAAAAAATGGCACAGATTGAAAAGAATGATAGTTACCCAAGGAAGGACAGTGGTACTTGCCATCAGATATTGTAACAGCCTATCCGCGGGCTGTAACAGACCGCCGCTGGGTGATTTTTGAAGAACCTTTTTGAAGAATATTTTTTTTTAAGAACTTTTGTCTGAAGAACTGTTTTGCACATTGTCATATGGATTCTTCTTCAGGGGTTTAACTTTTATCCCTCCATTGGCTGCTTGCACAGGATCGACCTCACAGGTGTCCTGGGAAAAAATGGCACAGATTGAAAAGAATGATAGTTACCCAAGGAAGGACAGTGGTACTTGCCATCAGATATTGTAACAGCCTATCCGCGGGCTGTAACAGACCGCCGCTGGGTGATTTTTGAAGAACCTTTTTGAAGAATATTTTTTTTTAAGAACTTTTGTCTGAAGAACTGTTTTGCACATTGTCATATGGATTCAACATCTAGGACACGGACTGGGCTCTAGAAATTTTGGATACTGGTAAATGTGAATATCACCAGAGAGCTTGTGTCTTAAACTTAACTGTTATTCATATCCATAAACAAAGTGTTCATTAGTGGTCTCTATTCTAGAATATTCAAGTATCATGTTCTTACCCTGGCACTTACTGAATTGAAATGTATTAAGCAGGATGTATGAGAGTCAGAATGAAAGAGTGTTGAAAGAAGGTGAATGAAGATACAAAAACATTAGTATATTTGTTATATTGAAGAGTATGTAAAGTATATCAATAAAGTGAGTAATTCATTATATTTACATGTTTAGCAGTCACGTGATTGAAAGTTAGATGCATATGTATTAGGGATATTGTGAAAACCCCGCCTGTTTGTGGCCTTTGAGGACAACTTGTGGACCTCTGGCCTAGTACCACTGTCTGCCAAGATATGTTTTAATATGTGCCTCCACATCTATGGGTCAGTGTTCAGATGCCACAGTTAGTGTTTTATAAAAACACCGGCTGTGACATTTTAAAAATTTTGTGTATATTCAGTGATACTATCCACAGAAGTGGTGTTGCTGAATATATGTACACAGAGGGGACTGCCACCCCTATATGGAAAGGTGGGGATATTCAGCTGCTATCCATATAACTCTATGGATAAATTTAAGAGAGCCTTTTTGCTAGCCAAGGCAGAAGAATGCAAGAAGCATTTCATCCAATCCGTCAAGATCTCAGCTGGAAACCTTTTGATCACCATTGGAGCAAGACAGCTAGCCAATGTACCCTGTGCTGGGGAGAACCTTTTTGATAGTAAGTGTCTAATTAAGGACCACTGCTGTGTCTTAAAGATGCCTTTGTTGGTCTCTGTCAAGAATCTGCACATAGGACGAGTCTCTTTATTTACAGAATAGACCTTCTTTCCAAGGAGACCATTCAGATTGTGTCAGTGGGATAAGCAGAAGCAGCTATTACAGCACCTCCTGTTTTTGTGGCCACAACTCTTCCTAAGTTATTGCTAAATTTTTAAGGTCTTTCCTGCTGACTTCCATCATGGTGGAAGAGGGAGGGGATAGGATACAACGCTGCTTCAGTTCTCGAGAAAGGATAGATTGGGATCTTGAAGATTTATAGGTCAAAGATACTGATTTCAGTTTGCTTGAAGGCCTCTAGATCGCTGCGTTTGGCTAGCCATATTAAACTTCAGTCAGGCACTACAGAGAAAGTGGATCCTTTGCTCCAAGAGAAAGCAGTTTTGTAATCCATAATCAACCTAGGGCTTTACTGCAGGTACTACTTAATTCCAAATAAATCTGAATGGTGGAGACCAATATTTTATCTGAGAAATCTTAGCAAGTTTCTCATCCAGGAGAGATTCAAGGTGAACACCATGTAGATGTTTTTCATGTTGTGAGGTAAGGGGCTAGTTAAACTCTGTACACTTCAAGGATGCGTACACCCACTTCTTTGGAAATGTCCTAGATTTTATAGTGAACAACATCCATTATCAATATCATATACTGCCATTTGGACTGTCATCAGCCCTCAGAATCTTTGCCAAGTGACTGGCAGTGGTGGCATCTCTGGAATGAAAGAATAGGGAAGGTGTGTCTGGAAGATTAGGATCTTTGTGCTTTCATGTTTTGACTGACTGATGAAGGGCAGTTTACCTCAGAAAGACAGTTCATTTATTCAAGATCCAACCATCTCCTAGAAGAACCAGAATTCATGATAAATTGCTCAGTCAAATTAAAAAACATTGCAGAGGATTCAATATATGAGAGCCCTGGTAGATACCTAAGTGGGAAGTGGATTCCTGTTGGAACAGAGGATAGACATTGTGGTGAAACTTTTCAGAGCAGGAAGAGAACCTCATCTTTTGCATACTTTACATGCAACATTTGCTCTGAACATTGAAATTCCAGTAGGAACAGATCTGTCATCTCTTGTCTTGCAGAGTAAACATGAATGACTAGGATCTTTGTTCCCTGCAGAGATGGGCAGTTTGAGGCAACATGTCCAAAGACCTTCTGTTTCAACCAGAGGAGCTGCAGATAATATTTATGAATGGATCTAACGCATACACCCAAGGAGTCTGGCCAGCCACCCAAAAAAACGTGTCAACTCAATCTGCTGAAAATGAGAGAGATGCTAAGTACCCTCAAAGCATTTGTGAATATTTTAGCAGGAAAAGCAAATCTAAATTAGATGGACAAGATAGTGGTAACTTTTCTTTCAGCTTTCATTTCACTTCCAAAATAGTGCAAAAGGGATTGGCTGTTGGAGGGATGGCTATGTCCCCAGTCCTGAGCCACTAAAGGAGATTCTACAAGGTAGTGCTTCAGTTAACATCTGATAAAGCTAAAGAAATCAGATTTGTCTCAACCAGAATGTGACTGTTAAAATCAGAAGAGAGCAGTTGTGATCTTGTCTTCTGGAGGATTCTGGAAATGAGTGTAAATGCACAGAAAATCATAGAGCAGCTCCTTCTCCTAATGTAGACTGATGATAATTGCTGTTTTACAGTTTCTCTTGCTCTTCTGGAGCAGAACAGTGAGAGATTTGTGTCCTCTGTGCAAAGAGACCTATTGATGGGATATCCCACTTATGGATGATAGACTCTGTACTGGGGACTTTACAGTATATTTGTGATTTTTTGGAAGGTACATGGCCAACAGGGACATCTGCTGTTGAATTGCTCACTTCCATAACTTTGTTACTTTTTTGCATAGTAGAAAGGAGCCACTTCTCGTTGATATTAACTAGTGGAAGTGTGTGATAGAGGAGATTGAGTTCTTGATTTTGCTGCCAGCAAAAGCATTATCGTAAAGAAAATACATGAGACACCATATTACCTCTCATCAGCAACAAAGTTAAAATACAAGCAAGCTATCCAAAAATTGTTGGATGACTGTGAGCATAAATGCTCACAGTCTAGATCTTGAAGCCCTCATGATGGAAATGGACTTAGATATTGTGGCCATTATGATGATGATGTTCAGTGAATCTTGTGAATGAGATATCGCCATACCTGATTATAATTAGTTTGGAAGGAATAGAGATCACAGAAAAGGAGGAGGTGTAGCCATCTTTGAAAAATAATATTAAAGCAGCTAAAATGCAGGAGGCAAGGGGAAAAGAAGTGCTATGGATTGTCTTGGAAAGAATAGATGATATTTCTTCCACACTGGTATAATCTACAGGCCTCCAAGTCATATTAAATACTACCAAGGGCATGAACAGTTCATACACAGCATTGAACCATATGAGATGAGAAAGCACTGCTTTGTATGGGAGCAAGAAGCTGCATCCACCTCATGTTCTGTTTCTGGAGTTTCTGGTGCCGTCCAGTGCTTTTGCTATCTTGTATGGCGTCTTCTAGCAGAACAGGATAGGACAGGAATTAAAGCTGCACGAGCAGTGTTTGGAACCTCTGTTAACAACCTCCTGCGGCCCACACACATATGGATGCCTAATCATGTGGTTCACTGTTGGGGAGGGGGGTTCCTCCCCCCCCAAACAAACAAACTTGAACAGCCCTGGTCTAACTCTTCATATGCCACAATCCTAACAAACAAGGGAGTGTAGTTGTGACAAGGACGCTAGCAAATTAGATGTTCTGTTACAGGTTGGTAGGATTTAATTATTACCCATCCTAGCTAAAGTACATTAAGTAACAGCCATAGCATCATTAGTGGTGCACTTGCACTTTGGTTCCCATAGAGGAATCTGCAAAGTAGTAATGTGGTCTTCCACACATGCTTTCATTGTCCATTATTATACAGACAAGATGTCTTGAAGAAACGGAGCCCTTCGTCAGGCAGTTATGCAACTTTCAACTCATCCATGAATTTTCCATTGGGTGCTAACAAGAATCAACTGAGCTCTAATGCAGCCCTCAGCTTTTGGATTCCTCACTAGCATGGTATATTTTATCCTGCTTGGAGAAAATACATTCCATCCATCTTGGAGAGTTGACTCCTTAAACTATGGATTAGACTGAAGTAAATTACAAGGAAGAGGTTGTGCAGGAATCTCTGTGCTTGCTTAGAAAAATCCTTGGGTTTACCTGATCTGTGTGGGACCATAGTGTGACTTCTCCCGGTTGTTTGGCTGCTTATCAATGGAGAATGTGTGACCTACATCTGTCTGTGGAGCATCCCAAAGGCTATAGGATTTTTATGAAAAGAAGGGTTATGTATCTGAGTTATTCTGCTGTTTACAGAGAACTAGTATTAAAGGAAAGTAACTCCACTTTACAACCCAACCAATAGGTACACAAATTATATATGAAGTTTAATAATAAAGGTGCAAGCCTTACTTGAAACATTAGACGTAATCTGTAGCTGGTTAATTTGTGTTTTATGAGTTTATGAGGGTGGGGCTTCATGTTCACCTGGACCTTAAAAATCCTAACATTTATTTTTTTTCCTTGGCATTCTCTTCAAACTTTTTTTTTCATTGGCATTCTCTTAGTAAGCGTAATATTTATGGCAGTTGGAGGATGACCAGAAAAGCATCCAGATCTTTAGAACTTTGCATAATATCATATTATTACCTGTTGGCTGTGTTTTTGGTTTTTTTTTTTAATTCTTGCTCTTACTATCTTCTTTTTATACAGCTTGGACCAATCAGTCTTGTGTTAATAGGCATTATATCAATTCACTGTATGCATATCTTGGTACGTTGCAGCCATTTTCTTTGCCAGAGGTAAATATGAAGACGTGTTATGTTTATTCATATTAGATTCTTAATCTGTAGATCAGTTATTTGGCTTTGTCAGGTGTATGTCGTGCTGTTTTGGATATATTTGAATTATATTTCATCGTATAACTGTACAGTTGCAGCCATTTCAGTCACTGAATGTGGGGGATGTTATCTATATTTTGAGTGCAAAAGAAGGTACTCTTAATTTAAAACTCACTTTTTTTTTTTTTTTTATCAAGTCCAAAAACAACTTCAAAAATGGGCAAAAATTCAAATTACAAAAGTCCAGTTGAATGGGATCTCAGATAAAGAGGGATTTCTGCAGAATGTATTCCTTCAACCAAGCAGGACTATCAACCTTCATAGTGTCCCTTTCTCATATCAATCATCAATCGTGAATGTAGTCACTATGTACTTACATTTTTTTAAATTACAAGTTAAGTGCACCACACAATCTAAAAGTAATGTGCTGAAATGTACTTCTCAAAATCATAACACTGTCAAAGTTGTTCCCTTCAGAGGGCTGATGTAATTTTTGAGTGTCATGAACAATGGTGGACTTTTTGAATGACAATACTTGCAACCAAGGGTTTTGAATGAAGAAATTTAATTGTTTAGTGTACTAATATGATTTTTTACTCTTTCATCCTTAGTAGGCTTTGTATGTGCCTATCACACTGTCATTTTAATAACTTGTAAGAGATGTTCATTTATTTATGTATTTGTGGTGATACAGGTATGAATTAAAAAGTTATTTTTCCACATTTTCACTGTGATAAAGCAGTCCTAACTTAAACCACTTAGTGATATGGATAGCATCTGTATATCACCACTATACTTATAGCTACTGGTAGCTAGTGCTTATATATATCTCACCACTGCCTATCTGGATAATGGTGTTGAGTAGATGAATTTTTTGAACACTGCGTTTGTTTAGAAACAAAAAACAAAAGAAAAACAACTTTCTGCTGGGCCAGAATATTGATACCTAGTTTTCATAAAACATTTAACATATAATATATGCTCTATATTCTTTTTTTTTTTTTTTAATGGTATCTAATTCTCCCTTTCCCTTTTATATTGCAGGTTTAAAAAGCCAACATTAGGATATAGTGAAACTGTTAGCCTTGCCATGCAAATAGGACCCTTGACCTGTCTCCAGAAACGAGCTTCTTGGGGAAGGTGAGCTTCTTTGGCATATTATTCTCATTATAAAATATATGTATAGGTAGGAACTAGGACATCCAAGTTGGGATGTTCACAGTTCCCTGAATATTTTACGAAAGTGTCTGCTGGATGCGGAGCATCTTGTAACATTTGCATAAGGATGCTGGCAGCATTGATCTAATCAAAAACATGCTCTAAAAAAGAGCATTATCAGTCAGGGTTTTACACATGTAGGCACTGGTTTAACTACATTGTAAGTTCAGATTTTGTAACATACATCAGTATCTGCTGGCAGTTATACATATGTAAGTACCATATGTCACAAGAGGAACCTATTAAGGAACTGACTAAACTTTTTTGTTAGAATTTATTTTTAGATAGTGTTAGGTACCACTGAGATAAGCACAGTTACCCCCTCAGTCACTGGTGGAGACCCCAGGTGTAAACGAACAGGCAGCCGAGGGGTGTGTCTCAGAGCAAATGTAAATGCAGATGGGGACAACATAGACATATTGTCCTTATACAAACATAGGTTTGTTTTTTTTGTGGATTGTCCAAACTACAGGCTCATTGAACTTCCAGGTTCAAAGATTCCCATCGACAAGCAATCATCCTTCTGTAAACGTTGTGCTTCTTAATTAGTGAAAAGGAGTCCAATTTCATACCTACACAATCAGTGTTCTTCATAGGGACATCAAGACACATTACAAGTGAAGGCTTTATTACCAAAAGACAGCCCTCACCCTTATACATCTCAGTCTTAGGCTGAGCCATGTGCACTTGGTGACAGCCCACAATGTACTCAATACTTAAAACACATGTTGGTTACAGTGCAAGTTATTCCCTTGGCCAGACTGCACATAAAGCTATTCCAGTGGCATCTCAAGAGACAAGAGATATTGGGATCAGCATTGTCAGCCTCTCAACAAGAGGATTCCCATAATGTCATCTATTTTGTAATTTCTACCATGGTGGACCTGACATGCCAACCTCTTCAAAGGTTATCTATGTCATGTTCTGCATCTCACCATATTTGTAAGCACAGATGTGGTGCTTATCTTCTTCACTTGGCTACCCAAGGTTTATGGAGCATGCCCTTTACATCAGTGTGCTGGAGTTAAGAGCAATTTTCAGTGCTCTGAGCGCTTTCAAAGCATGGAATACATGTCAGGGTGTCTTGAGCAGAACAAACAATCAAGCAGCTATGTTTGACATAAATAACAAGGGGGAACAGGACCAGCACTACTGTGTTGAGAAGCCCAAGGATATGCATGTTCCCTCTATGCCACGCTACAAGTTGTTTATCTTCCAGGTCCAGAAAATCAATTTGCTGATTTATTCGTCAAATCTATCCCCACAAGTTGTCTGAACATCAGTCGTTTGTCACCTCTTTCCACGGTGAGGACATCCAACCTTAAGTGTGTCTGCAAAAAATGCAAAACATTTTAATTTCTGTTTGTTAATCCAAGCCTTTAAAGACTTAGCTCATGGTGCTTTTATGATTCCATGGAGCACAATGCCACTCTACTGTCTCTCCAACTGTTTCCTCTGATTCCCAAAGTATTCCACAAAATACCCATGGACAAGGCTCAAGTAATTCTTATTGCCCTATATTGACCCAGGCAGATATGGTTTCCGTGACACTTCACGCTGTCAAAGTCACAATCACTATCCCTGGTTATCTTGCAGCAGACTGACTATATCCCGATCTGAGGAGCCTTTCACTAACAGCTTGAGGATTGAGTGGCAGATGATAGGCCCACCTATCGTTCTCCAATGAATTAAAGGGCATCATTATGGCTGCCAGGTGACTATCCACAAGAAAACCTTATCAGATGAAGTGGAATTGTTTTGTATACTGTATCAAGACCCAAGGTCCTATCCTTTGCCACTTCCTCAAATCCTAGCCTATCTTTATTTATCGGATGCAGGACTAAAAACATCTTCTGTTCACATTCATCTTTTAGCATAGCACTTACCATATACCTATGAAACGAAAACTTCTCTGTTCACCTTAGTGTGTCCAGGTTTATGGGGGGGAGGTCTCTTCAACATACACTTCTCCTTAAAACCATCTTGATCAGCTTGGGACTTCAGCATTATCCTAACTAGACTCATGGACTCCCGTTTTGAACCCACAGGACTCGCCTCTTTTGAGCACCTTGCTTGAATAACCGTTTTTTTTGTAGTTATAATCACACCCAGAAGAATCAGTGACCCACAAGCCCTTGTGCATTTTCCATCTTATCCTCAGTTTTACTACAACAGATAGCTTTCCGTGCGGGTGGAGGTGAATCGATTTTTCACTCATTCAAAAGGTACAGAGACCAAGAGAGACTCAATAAAATTGCATGGGAATACTTTTAAAACAAATAGGAGGAAATATTTTTCACTCAAAGAATAGTTAATCTCTGGAACTCGTTGCCAGAAGATGTGGTAATGGTGATTAGCATTATCTGGGTTTAAAAAGGGTTTGGACAGTTCCTGGAGGAAAAGTCTATAGTCTTTTATGAGATGGTCATGGGACAAGCCTGGAATTGGTAGTATGGAATGGTGCTACTATTTTGGGTTTCTGCCAGATACTTATGACCTGAATTGGCCACTGCAGGAAGCAGGATACTGGGCTAGGTGGACCATTGGTTTGACTCAGTATGGCTATTCTTATGTTCTTATCCTAAGTTTCTTCTTCAGATTACCTCTGAGTTTCACTTCAATCAGACAATAGCCTTACTAGCTAATAGAGTGGATACCCTGGAGGGAGTAGAAACCATAAGAAGTGATCTCCAAACGTTAGAAGAATTTTCAAGGGTCTGGCAGTTAAAATTTAATTCCAAGAAATGTAGAGTGATGCACTTGGAGTGCAGAAATCCAAAAGACATATATCGGATAGAAGGAGAGAGATTGGTAAGCTCTGCTCAGGAGAGGGACCTTGGGGTGATGTTGTTCGAGGATCTGATTGTGATGAAACAGTGCGACAAGGCAGAGGCTGTGGCCAGAAGGATGCTAGACTGTATAGAGAGGGATATAACCAGTAGAAGAAAGGAGTTGTTGATGCCCCTCTACAAGTCGTCAGTGAGGCCATTGTGCTCAGTTTTAGAGGCTGTATCTTACTAAGGATATAAAAAGACTTGAAGCGGTTCAAAGAAATTCAACGAAAATGGTATGGGATTTGCATTGCAAGACGTACAAGGAGAGGGTGGTAAATACCTGGAATGATCAATGGATACACAGAAGAAACAAATCTCAGCAGAATACACAGTATATAGCAAGACAGCGAAGATGACACAAAATGAGTGGACAACGCTCCAAATAATTAAACAGTTTATTAAAAGATAGTCAAGATTATCGAGACTCAACACAGCTGTGTTTCGACTGATAAGGCCTGCCTCAGGAGTCTCTTAGAGAGAAGTCATCCACTTGAAAAATTAGTAATCACGATTATGTAAAGATAAAAGAGCATGCGTTCACACTCAGAGTTTTACTGCTTTTCAAAGCCAGTGATCTACTTGGGCCCACAGAGCAGTGAAAGGTACTTACTTAATTCAGTCTGTTGATATACCCTGACACTTGTGATGGTGGGGAAAAGAGAAGGGAAGATGTTGGACATGGGGTGTGGAGAGGGAAGAAGGTACATTATGCTGGACACACGAGAAGGGAAGGTATGAGAAGGGGAAATGCTGGTACATGGGGGAAGTAAAGAGAAAAGTAGATGGCTGGGTAAGGGGCACAGGGGAAGGGGAGATGGACATGGGGAATGGAGGAAGGGAAGGGAGAGAGTTCTTGAAAGTTTTGGGGGAAGGAGAGAGATGGAGAATAGGAGGACTGGAGTGAGGGAGATGGAAAGCTCTAGGTTAATACAGCAAAAGAGAGAGGTTGAAGACCGAATGATGAGAAAAAGGAGTGATAACCTGAGTAGACAGAGGAGCAGAAAAATAAATGGAAGAAAGCTGAAACTGAAAGATCAATATCAAGTATGTATGTAGGGGAGGAAGTAAAATGGGGAGAGAAATGGTAAATAGACAGTAGACCCTGGAAATGGAGTTTATTTTCAATTTAATGATTTGAATATGTTAGTTTTTGGAATTTACTGTCTTTTATATTTTGCATAATACATTGGGAATTACATTGTTGTTTCTGTTTCTCTGATGTAGCACTGCATGCAGAGAGTGGTTTCTTGGTTTCAATTTCATTTTTGTCTCGTATTTATTATTTGTGGTTAATTTATGGCTAATTTGGTGAAAGATCTGCCTGTGCTTAGTGGTCAGGTTATTCTGTTAGTATGGAGTTTCTGTATAGGGATCTGTAGTAAATCCAGCTTGTTCAGTTTTCTTAGTAAGTGTATTGGGGACCCTTTTACAAAGGTGCGGTGAAAAATGGCATGGCATAGTGTAGACGTGTGTTTTGGGCGTGCGCAGAATCATTTTTCAGTGCACCTGTAAAAAGTGCCTTTTTAAAATTTTTGCCGAAAATGGACTTCCAGCAAAATGAAAATTTGTCGCGTGTCCATTTTGGGTCTGAGACCTTATTGCTAGCCATTGACCTAGTGGAAATGTCTCACACGGTAACCGGGCGGTAATGACCAACGTGTGTCAAATGCCACTTGGTGCGCGCCCAATGCGTGCATCTGAAAATAAAAATTATTTTTCGGACACGCGTATCGGATGCGTGCCAAAAATGAAATTACCCCAAGAGCTACACGGTAGCCGGGCGTTAACTCCATTTTGGTGCATTTTGGGTGTGCATAGACGCTTACGTGGCTTAGTAAAAGGGCCCCTTGATGTTTTAGAGTCCATTGCAATATTTATGAGCTTGCCCTTTTCTGGTAAGTTCTGTTTCAACCCATTGTTTGGTGAGGGAGATTTTGATGGATGCAATATATATATTTACAGCTAACAATGTGGCAGTCTAGTAAGTGTGCAGGGTCAGGGTTCAGCATTTTGTATATTGGAGTTTTAGGCTACGTAACTGCTAGTTTCTGCTGAATATAATCAGTGATTGCAACGTTTTAATTTTTTTTATTATGTAGCCTGGGAAGAGAAACTGCATTCTTTTTTTCTTCAGGCAACCACATGGCTAGTGTTGTGGGTGAGGGGATCTCTCCTCTCTCAGAACTCCCTAACTAGAGCTCTGAGGGGGGCCCTCTTTATTTGGGTGCCCTGGGGGTGTGGCTCTTATGTCTTGCTTCAGGCAGCACATTGCCTTGAGCTGCTGGGGTGGGGGTGGGAGGGGAAATTGCATGGCAGAAGGTTTGTCTGAGCCATCAGATAACCTTAGGCTGGCCCTGTTTACCTCACCAAATTCTCCTTTGTCCTGGCCAAGAAGCCTGCTTCTGCTACAACTCTAGGGCCTAATTTACTAAGATTATTTTCCTATTCTATTTCCATCAGAAAACGGGTTCCTTATGTGCTACTGCATAGCACTGGCAGAAGGCAGAGGAGAATGTGCCAGAGTTGATTTCCCCTTTTGGATAACTGCAACACTAGTCTCTACCTGGCTCCCCCTCTCTCTCATCTCCCTCTGCTGTCTCTCTTTTCATCCCCTGTCCTTTCTCAAGTTCCCTTTTTTTTTCCATCTCCCCATCCTACCTCATTCTTTTTCTATCTAACTCCTTTCTCAGACTCCTCCTCACATAGTCTCCCTTCCAAATCCTCCTCTCTCTCACCCTCTCTCTCTCTCTCATTTTCTCTCTCATTGTCTCTATTCTCTTCTTTAGTCTCTCACTCTTAATCCTGCAGTCTCATTTTTGGAGAGGGGTTCAATTTATGTTCAGTCTATTTTCTCCTTTTTTATGCTTTTAATTGTTTAAATTCTTTCCCCCAATTGCTCCCTTTTCTTTTTCTCTCCATTTCTTTCTCCACTACCTCTTTTTTTTTTTTTTATCCCTCTTTCTGTTTTTCTGGTCTCTCCTTCCTTTCTGATTCTTAATTTCCCCTTTTCTTCTGATGTCTTCCCTCACCACCTTCCTGTCTAGTGCTGTACTACTACTACTTAACATTTCTAAAGCGCTACTAGGGTTACGCAGCGCTGTACAATTTAACATGGAAAGTCAGTCCCTGCTCGAAGAACTTACAATCTAAAAGACAAATGTACAGTTAATCTGATAGGTCAGACAGATTGGGGCAACCTATATGTTTGAAAGGTTAGGTTCCGAATGCAGCATTGAAGAGGTGAGCTTTAAGCAAGGATTTGAAGATGGGTAGGGAGGGGGCTTGGCGTAGGGATTCAGGAAGATTGTTCCAGGCATAGGGTGAGGCAAGGCAAAATGAGCGGAGCCTGGAGTTGGCAATGGTGGAGAAGGGTACTGAGAGGAGGGATTTGTCATGTGAGCGGAGGTTACGGGCAGGAACGTAGGGGGAGATGAGGGTAGAGAGGTAGTGAGGAGCAGTAGAGTGAGTGCATTTGTAAGTAAGGAGGAGAAGCTTGAATTGGATGCGGTATCTGATCGGAAGCCAGTGAAGCGACTTGAGGAGAGGGGTGATATGAGTATATCGGTTCTGGCGGAGTATAAGACGTGCGGCAGAGTTCTGAATGGATTGAAGGGGGGATAGATGGCTGAGTGGGAGGCCAGTGAGGAGCAAGTTGCAGTAGTCGAGGCGAGAGGTAATGAGAGCGTGGACGAGAGTTCGGGTGGTGTGCTCAGTGAGGAAAGGGCGAATTTTGTTGATGTTGAAAAGTAAGAAGCGACAGGTTTTGGCAGTCTGCTGGATATGCGCAGAGAAGGAGAGGGAGGAGTCGAAGATGACCCCGAGGTTGCGGGCAGATGAGACGGGGAGGATGAGGGTGCCATCAACTGAGATAGAGGGTGGGGGAAGAGGAGAAGTGGGCTTAGCTGGAAAGACGAGGAGCTCGGTCTTGGACATGTTCAGCTTCAGGTGGCGGTTGGACATCCAGGCAGCAATGTCTGCTAGGCAGGCCGATACCTTGTATAGGTGTTGTTCTTCCCATGCCATCAAAACAAGTTTTCTGTGTATGTAGCATGACTCAGCTAAAGGTTCAGCTGTGTGTTTCAGCTGGTCTCATGGTTTCAGATCTCGAGACTTCAAGAGTGTAGCATGAGAGGTCTGCACTATGCAGCTCAAAGTGGATCTCTGAGTTGTCCTGGGCAGACGGAAGAGGAAGGACCTGTATCATCAGTGGCAGTGGGAAAAAAAAGGGCATTAAATCCTGGGTACCTGGGTGAAAGTTTTGCCCCCATGGTGACTTGGTGCCCAGGATTTAAATCCTGTCATGAGGCATGCCCTGCATGCTTTCCTTACCAAGTGCACCCCCCCCCCCCCCTTCCATACCAACTGCAGTCACATTTCTATGTCTTCTGGACTGGCTAGTAGTGATTCAGATATTTGTTTCATTTTCTTTGTTATAAATTCAACTGTCAACTGTGAAATGTAGAGACTGAACTTTAAATATAGAACAGGAAAAGTTCTCTACGATGACGAATCACAGAAGGCAAAAGTAGAGACTAATAGACGATTCACCACTGGAGACGTGAGTCCAACAGTCTTTATTATATCAGAGATAACGACCCGACACAGGCCGTGTTTCGACGCTAAAAAGCGTCTGCATCAGGGGTCAATAAATACACCAAGTAATGAATGCAAAACGAAGAGTCCTACTTGTATATGTGTTGTCAACTCACTGATCACGTAGCACCAAACAGAATATGCTGGATACAAACTATCAGAGCATTTTGTATCCAGCATATTCTGTTTGGTGCTACGTGATCAGTGAGTTGACAACACATATACAAGTAGGACTCTTCGTTTTGCATTCATTACTTGGTGTATTTATTGACCCCTGATGCAGACGCTTTTTAGCGTCGAAACACGGCCTGTGTCGGGTCGCTATCTCTGATATAATAAAGACTGTTGGACTCATGTCTCCAGTGGTGAATCGTCTATTAGTCTCTACTTTTGCCTTCTGAGACTGAACTTTATTAATGTTTGCTATTTACAGTGACACAGAGTACTGTATCTGAACCATAGTTTGCTTCTTGTTGCTATATGTATAGCTTCCTAGTGGTACAGAAGCATGGCGATACCTGTTGAAATAGGATAGTGGCACCTGTAGTCAAATTGTAAAATCCATCCTTTGAAATCTCTTGATAGTAACATCTAATGGTTAGATATTTTTTCACATTTGGTTCCATTTTATCATTCTTTTCAAACCAATAGTGTTTGCGACATGCTCAGTTGAATGCACCTCTCCCCTCTGCCCACATGCAACACAGATAGAAACACTGACATGCACACTGAAACATACAACACACAACACAAATACACTTTATTATATTGTTTTTATGTGTTCTAGGTATATTGTTGACTTTTTTCTTGTGGTAACACAGCTCGGATTTTGCAGTGTCTATTTTGTGTTCTTGGCAGAAAACATGAAACAAGTAAGTACAAAACATTTATAACCTTTATATTTATTTTGTGTATTATAATTTGTGTTTTCCACCCCTTTTAGACATACCAAGGTGTACCTATGTCAAAGTCTGAAAAAGGCACCTACTTCAAGCCTTCTTCATAAAGACAACCTAGCAGCACACAAATGTTCTTGCACAAATTTTCACTTGCTCCAAAAAAGGTGGAAGTTTTTGAGTGTATTGTATGTATGTATGTATGTACCCCTGAATTTTACAAAATCATGTTCATCAGTACTCTGCCCAGCTGGGCCCAAACTATGCCCCTGGAACATCTATGTATGGTCTGCATAAAAGTAGGTGATATCTTTTGGTACACCTACTTCTTAGTGGAGGAGTGGCCTAGTGGTTAGAGTGGTGGACTTTGGTCCTGAGGAACTGAGTTCAATTCCCACTTAAGGCACAGGCAGCTCCTTGTGACTCTGGGCAAGTCACTTAACCCTCCATTGCCCCATGTAAGCCGCATTGAGCCTGCCATGAGTGGGAAAGCGCAGGGTACAAATGTAACAAAAATAAAATAGATACTATTGGAGATTCTACATGGAATGTTGCTACTATTGGAAATTCTACGTGGAATGTTGCTTTTCCACTAGCAACATTCCATGCAGAAGGCTGCGCAGGCTTCTGTTTCTGTGAGTCAGACTCACAGAAGCAGAAGCCTGCGCGGCCACATTGGTGATCTGCAAGGGCCGACTTCTACATGGAATGTTGCTAGTGGAAAAGCAACATTCCATGTAGAATCTCAAATAGTAGCAACAGTGGAGGAGTGGCCTAGTGGTTAGGGTGGTGGACTTTGGTCCTGGGGAACTGAGGAACTGAGTTCGATTCCCACTTCAGGCACAGGCAGCTCCTTGTGACTCTGGGCAAGTCACTTAACCCTCCATTGCCTCATGTAAGCCGCATTGAGCCTGCCATGTGTGGGAAAGCGCAGGGTACAAATGTAACAAAAAAAATATATATATACAGTGGGGGAAATAAGTATTTGATCCCTTGCTGATTTTGTAAGTTTGCCCACTGACAAAGACATGAGCAGCCCATAATTGAAGGGTAGGTTATTGGTAACAGTGAGAGATAGCACATCACAAATTAAATCCGGAAAATCACATTGTGGAAAGTATATGAATTTATTTGCATTCTGCAGAGGGAAATAAGTATTTGATCCCCCACCAACCAGTAAGAGATCTGGCCCCTACAGACCAGGTAGATGCTCCAAATCAACTCGTTACCTGCATGACAGACAGCTGTCGGCAATGGTCACCTGTATGAAAGACACCTGTCCCACAGACTCAGTGAATCAGTCAGACTCTAACCTCTACAAAATGGCCAAGAGCAAGGAGCTGTCTAAGGATGTCAGGGACAAGATCATACACCTGCACAAGGCTGGAATGGGCTACAAAACCATCAGTAAGACGCTGGGCGAGAAGGAGACAACTGTTGGTGCCATAGTAAAAAAATGGAAGAAGTACAAAATGACTGTCAATCGACAAAGATCTGGGGCTCCACGCAAATCTCACCTCGTGGGGTATCCTTGATCAATGAGGAAGGTTAGAAATCAGCCTACAACTACAAGGGGGGAACTTGTCAATGATCTCAAGGCAGCTGGGACCACTGTCACCACGAAACCATTGGTAACACATTACGACATAACGGATTGCAATCCTGCAGTGCCCGCAAGGTCCCCCTGCTCCGGAAGGCACATGTGACGGCCCGTCTGAAGTTTGCCAGTGAACACCTGGATGATGCCGAGAGTGATTGGGAGAAGGTGCTGTGGTCAGATGAGACAAAAATTGAGCTCTTTGGCATGAACTCAACTCGCCGTGTTTGGAGGAAGAGAAATGCTGCCTATGACCCAAAGAACACCGTCCCCACTGTCAAGCATGGAGGTGGAAATGTTATGTTTTGGGGGTGTTTCTCTGCTAAGGGCACAGGACTACTTCACCGCATCAATGGGAGAATGGATGGGCCATGTACCGTACAATTCTGAGTGACAACCTCCTTCCCTCCGCCAGGGCCTTAAAAAACGGGTCGTGGCTGGGTCTTCCAGCACGACAATGACCCAAAACATACAGCCAAGGCAACAAAGGAGTGGCTCAGGAAGAAGCACATTAGGGTCATGGAGTGGCCTAGCCGAGTCACCAGACCTTAATCCCATTGAAAACTTATGGAGGGAGCTGAAGCTGCGAGTTGCCAAGCGACTAGCCCAGAACTCTTAATGATTTAGAGATGATCTGCAAAGAGGAGTGGACCAAAATTCCTCCTGACATGTGTGCAAACCTCATCATCAACTACAGAAGACGTCTGACCGCTGTGCTTGCCAACAAGGGTTTTGCCACCAAGTATTAGGTCTTGTTGCCAGAGGGATTAAATACTTATTTCCCTCTGCAGAATGCAAATAAATTCATATACTTTCCACAATGTGATTTTCCGGATTTAATTTGTGATGTGCTATCTCTCACTGTTACCAATAACCTACCCTTCAATTATGTGCTGCTCATGTCTTTGTCAGTGGGCAAACTTACAAAATCAGCAAGGGATCAAATACTTATTTCCTCCACTGTATATCTGATCACAATTTTATCAGAGCCATTTACTGCTTGTAAAGCACATTTTATATGAAGATAATGCTTTATAAAATTATCTTGAGTATACAGGAAAGCTGTTCTAGTGTTTACTTCGAATATAGAACTGAGAATATGTGCAGAAAAACAGTGGGATGTTTCTTGGTTCTGTATAGTAGATCACTATTGAGTATTAGGATCATATGTTCAAGTTTGACTTGTGTGTGTTTTATCATTGTCCAGTGTTATCTTTTAGATCTTAGTTGCTCTATTCAATATTTTGTAAGCAATATTGCTGAAGATTTAAGAAAGGTTTACCTTTTTGCAGATAACACAAAGATCTGCAAGAAGAGTTACTGCCACAGTGAGGTTATATAGGGATTAAACCACCCCCCTGCCATAATGTATCCAGTGTATCACAGACTTTAACTTATTTTAACCTGTTGTGCTGGCCTGTGATGTCATCTGACTGCACCGTATTTTGTGCTTGAAAGAAATGCTTTCCAGTGACGTACCAAGGTGGGGGCGGTCGGCCCCGGGTGCATGCCGCTGGGGGGGGTGCCGCGCGCCTGTCGGCTCCACTTGTTCCGTGCTCCCTCTGCCCCAGAGCAGGTTACTTCCTGTTCCGGGGCAGAGGAAGCATGGAACGAGCGAAGCCAACAGGCGCGCGGCACCCCCCCCCCCCCAGCAGGTAAAAAAATGCACCCTGGGGGGGTCCTTTCACCGGGGGGGGGGGGAGGTGTCCTTTCGCCGGGGGTCGTGCTGCACCCGGGGGGGGGGGGGGGGGCATCGCCCATCTGCCCTGGGTGTCAGCCACCCTAGGAACTCCACTGATGTTTTCTTTACATCTATGAAGGACTCTTGGCTGTGATCCTGGTACTGTCTATCCAGTGACACATGTAGCTCAGTTCAAAAGCATGTAGTAACCTTGGGCAAGGATAATTGCTTATTCAGCCCCAGAATGCTTGGAGCCCTGGATTGGGGGGAATATCCAGATGATGTTAGATATACTTGTGGTTTTCCATAACAATAGAGCACAGACCAATCACCTGTCAAGGTGGTATGATTTGAAGGCCACCTCTAATAAGAACTTACATAAAGATGCACCTGCAAAAGGCACATGAATACTCATCAAGAAAATCATCACTCTACGTCACACTACCAGCAATATCGACAGAAGATCACCACCTGCCTTCTTTTTTTTTAAATAACTTTATTTATCCATACAGAGACGAAAGTTACAAACAACAATAAATTCTTAAGACCAAGGTTAGCTCAAAAATAAAGTAACATCAACAGCAATCATATGACAGTAACTTAGAAACAAAGTCAACTCACCAGAAATCCTTGGTGAGTTCTAATCCTGGGGAACTGAGTTTGATTCTCACTGCAGCTCCTTGTGACTCTGGGCAAGTCACTTTAACCCTCCATTGCCCCTGGTACAAAATAAGTACCTGAATATATGTAACTTCTTTGAATGTAGTTGCAAAAACCTCAGAAAGGCGGTATATCAAGTCCCCATTTTCCATTTCCCGTATCCAAGGGGTTCCACCACCATAAATGCATCAGTCATCCTGCTGGCTTTTTCATCATACACCAAGAAGACAACAGACAAACCCACACATACCAAATCCATACACACCAAATACCCACACTCTACCCCTCCCTCCCCAGCAAACCCCATAGAAGTAGTCACAGTGAAAGAACATCAGAGGAGACATGACCGCTCAATTATCGTAATCCTGAGGCCCATACAATCTCAAAAATTGTTTCCACACGAGGAACATCTGTCTTAACCTAGGGTTTGGTATGTCATGCATAAAAACACAATTCAAATGTCCTCATGTCTGACATCCAGTGAAAATAAGAGTAGCCATACTGGGTCAGACCAATGGTCCATCTAGCCCAGTATCCTGTTTTACAAACAGTGAGTCAAGCCAGGTCACAAGTACCTGGCAGAAACCCAAATCGTGGCAACATTCCATGCTACAAATCCCAGGGCAAGCAGTGGCTTTCCCATGTCTGTCTCGATAGCAGACTATGGACTTTTCCTCCAGGAACTTGTCCAAACCTTTTTTAAACTAACCGCTTTTACCACATCCTCCAGCAAAGAGTTCCAGAGCTTAAGTATTCGTTGAGTGAAGAAATATTTCCTCCTATTTGTTTTAAAAGTATTTCCATGTAACTTCCTTGAGTGTCTCCTAGTCTTTGTACTTTCGGAACGAGTAAAAAATCGATTTATTTCTACTCGTTCTACACCACTTAGGATTTTGTAGACCTCAATTATATCTCCCCTCACCCGTCTCTTTTCCAAGCTGAAGAGCCCTAACCTCTTTAACCTTTCCTCACACGAGAGGAGTTCCATCCCCTTTATCATTTTAGTTGCTCTTCTTTGAACCTTTTCTAATTCCGCTATATCTTTTTTGAGATACGATGACCAGAATTGAATGCAATACTGAAGGTGCGGATGCACCATGGAGCGATACAAAGGCATTATAGCATTTTTGGTCTTATTCACCATCCCTTTCCTAATAATTGCTAGCATCCTGTTTGCTTTTTCTGGCTGCTGCACACTGAGCAGAAGATTTCAGCGTATTATCAACAATGACACTCGGGTCTTTTTCTTGCGCGCTGACCCCCAAGGTGGACCCTAGAATCAGGTAACTGTGCTTCGGATTATTCTTCCCAACGTGAATCACTTTACATTTGTCCACATTAAATTTCATCTGCCAGTTGACACCTAGTCTTGCAATTTCCTAAGGTCTTCCTGCAATATTTCACAATCCGCACATGTTTTTTTTTTTTTTTTTTTAATTTTTATTTATCCATTTTCAAAAATTTACAAGCAATTACTACTTGAATAGGAAAAAAAATAGTCAGAAATTCTTAAGGTAACATTTAAAGTAAAATAAAATGACTTAAATTAGACCACCAACTTAGGGGGGCATGAGCCGTTATTAACTTGGAAGATAAGAGTTTTACATAAATTTTTAAAGAAAGACTTAGCTAATTGCTCCATACTTGCCTATTCTATAAATTACCCACTCGGAAGTGTTCAGACTGTATGACACAGACCGGCATTACAATATCTTTTTTTGATCTATAAATTGTTTTAAATGTTCTGGAAAAAGAAAAACATATTTTACACCCTGATATTTTATATTACATTTGCATGGGTAATTTAAATTAAAAACAGCACCCAATGCCAAAACTTCAGTTCGCAATGCAAGAAAATCCTTTCTTCTGGCCTGAGTTTGTTTTGTTACGTCTGGGAATACCCAGATTTTCCCTCCATAAAAAGGGGTTTGTAAGTTTCTTAAGGCCATCTTTCTTACTGAATCCAGATCTTGTTGAAATATAAAAGATACCAATAAAGTTTTTCTCTCTGTTGTAGATGTAATAGAAGATTCTAGTAAATCAGTAACGTTCAAATCTCCTTGTGGTTGAATGTCACTGTTCTTTTTTGTAGGTAAATAATACATTTTATTCACAGGAGGTATATTATCAGAAGAGAAATTCAAATTGTCCACCAAATATTTCTTAAATATCTCCATTGGAGAGTACACTGGTGTACAGGGAAAGTTTAGTAACCGAAGGTTTAACCTCCTGTTGTAATTCTCGAAGTATTCCAATTTGTTATTTATGGCATTTGTATCCTTTATCAACTTAGTAGAAATTTCTTTCAATTTTGCATTTTCTGCTGTTAGATGGTTAATTTTATCAGTTAATTCACCTTTCATTGATGCAAATGAAACGGTTAAATCTTGAACATTGCTCACCAGTCCTTCAATCTTGCCGGTCGATGCCTGAACAGTCTGTAACATCTCCCAAATCGCCTCAAGGGTAGCCGACGCAGTTTTAACAACCTTGAATAGTTTTGTATCATCTGCAAATTTGATCACCTCACTTGTCGTTCCGATTTCCATACCATTTATAAATATGTTAAATAGTACCAGTCCCAGTACAGATCCCTGCGGCACTCCACTATTCACTCTCCTCCATTGAAAGAAACGACCATTTAACCCTACACTCTGTTTTCTGTCCAATAACCAATACCTAATCCACACCAGAACCTTGCCTCCTATCCCATAACTCTTAAATAATTTTCTCAGGAGTCTCTCATGAGGAACTTTTATCAAAAGCTTTCTGAAAATCTAGATATACTACATCAACTGGCTCACCTTTATCCACATGTTTATTCACACCTTTAAAGAAATGATAGATAGATGTAGCTGGCGGTGTCTTTTATCCAGTCTTTCAAAATCAGCTTCTTATCCAATAATAGTAGTACAGAAAGAATACATTTTTTTCTGGGTAAGGGAATTAATGCAGTCCCTCTCTTTGTAGGCATCCATATTCAAATCTCCCAACAAGAGCAAAATGTAGGTATATAGAGGGTACTCTCCCAGGACTCCTGCTATGACATGAAATGCGTGGTTCTAAAGAGGGACACTCCAAAAAAAAAAGTATGAAGCCTTGAGCCCCTATCCCGCTTGCAGTGTAAGCAAGTGTCATCCGTCCACAGCTTCATCTGACAGCCTTTCATCCGAGTAATATACACTCTGTGTACAATTTTGAAGTTTAACTATTGTAGTAACACAGTGCGTGTCAATTTATAGCTGTCCTCCCAATATTTACATAGTTACTTGGAATTAACATCCACCCATAACTCTTCAGACCACTGATGGGCCACGGCATCCTCATGCTGAATCTCCCAGGCCCACAAAGAAGATCTTGATACCAGATGGAGACTGTATTAAATTTGAAAGGCGGTGCCTTGAAATCCTTCTCATATTCATTCCACTGCATACTAGAGGGTGCCTTCCTACTCAAGAGCTCCAAAGAATGACTAATTTGCAGAAAATGAAAAAAATGATTGGGAACTGCCACTTTCTTGTAATAAGCTCAACCTTAGGAAATGCTCCCTCTGAGAGCAGCAAAAGATCTCCCAAGGTGATATAACCACGCTGCACCCATAATGTTAACCTAGAAGCCCCCATCCCAGCCTGGAAATCAGGATTACCAGTGAGTGACAGAAAGGGGAAATCATGTGAGGATAAATGCCAAAGAGATCGCCACCAGCCGCAGGCCCAATGAAAGACACGCAGCAGCCCTTGGGTGCTATCCAATCTGCTTTTATATGGGAGAAGGGTCTGTGTGAGAAAATCCAAGGGACCTGTGAGCAGTTTTGACAACTCACTAGGGGCATATTGCATAATTCTGTAATTCAACGCATCAGCGCAGCTACATTATACATACGAAGATCAGGCACCCCGATACCCCCTTGTGAGACCCCCGAGTGAGAGCGGGGAGGGGTCAGTGGATTAACGCAGCCGGACAACAGGTATGAATATATATTAAGTATTTAAGGGAATTCTCGTCCTGTTCCTTCCACAGCGCCGAGATAAAGGGTAGGGAAACTTCTGCAGTTCAATGTTCAGTCTTAATGGCCTCTGGTGGCAGGCCAAGCACAGGGGTTGCCAAGCCCTATACACATTCGACAAGTTTGCAGTTCTACACTGGGGTTCAAATCTGGCTCTGGCCAGACCTCAAAGCAAAATCTTATGCAGTTCAGTCTGATAAATTAAATAGTTTATGTCACGAAACGTCTAGCACCCACCTGGGGTTAACCCTGGGGCCACCTGGAGGGTCTGCCCTCAGCACTGCTCAGGCCCACCTGCACCTGCCACTTGTGCTGTATACTAGCACCCTCCTCCCACCACCTGGGTCTCACTTTCCTCTGGGCGAGTCTCCCACTCTCAAGTTATTCCCCGGCGATTTCTAGGTTACTGGGGCCACACTTTCTCAGGGGTCCCACAGTTCCTGGAAAGCACCCACAGACCCAACACACAAACCACCAGGATTCTTAGTCAGTCCAGGACAACAGAGCCAATAAACTAACAAGCTTTATTGTCTCAGAATTAGAACAGTGAACCATATAAAACAGATTGAAAAGTAAACAGGCAATAACAGGTAACTGAATAAGAATCAATATTAACTACCTGGGTAGCGCCTGGGAAGTTTCAGGATAATAACTGCTCACAAGCCTTGAACAGGGTCTCAGGACAGAGATGTTTACCTCTGTGCTCCAATACTGAGACTAAAGATATATCACAGTTCAGGCAGGAAAAAACGGTCACTGCTATAAGAGGTTTACACAAAAAATACAGTCACCGTCTGCTGGCCAAACAAGGGAAATGCACTACGGAACAAATATATCATGCATTCACATAAGAAATCACAGACATAAGTTCCCTGTTTCATCATAGCTTACCTCAGCCAGGTCACAGCAGTGAGCTTTATTCAGGGCTTCTCCTCTTCCCCCCCCCCCCCCCCCCCCCCCCCCACTTCCCGGGCCTCCCTTGCCTCTGCCTGGCCTTTCTCTTTAAACTCCCCAGTTTCAACTCCGTCCTGCCTGGCTCACTTCCTCCCAAGGTGGAACCTGTGCTGTTAAGGTGGCCCTGGTTAGTTATAGAAGGATCTTTCTTAAGGGTGAGGGACTGTGTTCTTAAGGTGATACATAGGACGCAAAACTGGATACCGAGATATCACATACTCCCTGTTGCTGCCCTCAACGGTTCTGCCAGATCCCCCATGTTTAGCCCTCTGCCTCCTAACTTGTCATAATCAATATGAAGACACCGGAAAAACTCCCAAAGGAATTAATCAAGGTAATGAGATGTCTCAAATCCAGGTCTGGCCGTACCAGAAAAATTAGCATATTATCTGCAGAAAGATTGATATGTTGCTCATGACTCCTCAATTAAATGCCGTCCAGGTCCGGTGAAGACTGAATTTTCTGATCTAGTGGTTTTAAGGTGAGAATGAAGAGCAAGGGGAGAGAGGACATCCCTGTCGCATGCCCCTCTACAGCAAGAAACTATCAACTACCTCCGGTTGACCACATAGCAAGAGCAAAAGGAGGGACTCATGCCATATCTCTCCAACAACCAATGCATGTAACGCCAGTCTACCCTATCAAACGCTTTTTCCATGCCCAAACTCAAGAGCTGCCAGACTATCCTCCATCAAGTGTAGTGCTGTGAGAGCCCAGATGGTATTCACCAAAGCATAGCGACCCAGTGCAAAGCTGGTCTCCATATGGATCAGCTTAGGGAGAACGCGATTTAGTTGTAACGCCAGGATCTTTGTTAACAGTTTCATGTCTTGCTTTATGAGAGATATAGGATGGTAGGACTCCACTCACGCTCTGGGTCACTCCCTGGCTTAGGAAAAGGACATGGGCTCTATTTTGGTAACACCTAAGCTCCCCTGACTGCAACTGCTCCTGATACACACGTTGCAGCACTGGAGTAACCAGATCTGCCATCATTTTGTAAAACTCAGCACCAGTTTCAACATGGTGATAGCCTCCCAGATATCCCCCACTACGGTGGGCATGTCAAGAGCCTGTTCCATTTCTGTCAGAGAAGGCAAATCAAGATTCTCATAGAAGGCACCTCTGGCAGTTGCCTCATGATTCGCTTGTGCATACAATGTCAGATAGTAGTCTACAAAAACTCGTAGGATATCCTGTGTATCCTTAAGCAGCCGGCCTTGATTTCATAACCATGGAATAAATTGCTTACACTTGTTAGGGCGAACCAAATTAGCCAAAAGCTTCCCAGATTTGTATTTATAGTCTTCTCATGTATAATTTGTATTTATATAGGAGACGACTAGAGGAGGCTCTCTGATTTAACAACTGATCAACCTGCTGCGTGATCTTTGTATATGCTTCCCTATCCACCTGACTCAGGAACAACTGATGTTTGCAATGTGCACTGCGCAACTGGTTCAACAAATCTAATAACACCTGAACCCTCTCCCACCTGGGAGTCCTTAGATGAGCTTGACCGACTCTGGGATAGGTGTGGGCTTGTTACCGCTATCTTATTATGGATCCTGCCTAGTCGTGCAGGCTGGCCTTTAAGCATTGACTTGCGTGGGGTAGAAGAGGCATGACTGCGTGATGTAGAGCAGAGAGGCTCTCTATTTTGAAGGCGGGTAAAATCCAGAGATTTTATAAAAGTTTCAATTTCCTTATTGATGGTCAAAAATCGTCTCTTTCCATCTACATTAATGACCAATTTAGCTGGATACCATATCCCTACTTGGATTCCACTTGCTTGCAGGGCTTATTTGTGAGAGATCAGTTCTTTCCTCCTCCTCTTCATAATTTCTACACTAAGATCTGTGAACACCTGCATTTGAGCACCCTCAAATATGCAGAATTTATGACTCCTAGATGCGTATTTTCAAAGCACTTAGACTTACAAAAGTTACATAGCAACCTATGGAACTTTATAAGTCTAAGAGCTTTGAAAATGATCCCCTTTTAAAGCCACTTGCAAAATGTAATCAACCTTTGGGAGCCACAACAGCTTAGGTATGAAGGCCGTAGGAGGTAGTCCAGTACCCAGAGGAAGACAGAGCTTTTTATGGGCTCTTTGGCTTTTAAATGGTGGTTGTGCCTGGTGTATCTGGAAAACACTGTAAAAGGAAATGTTTGATATATGCTCCTTCAGGCAAACCAAAGATTCATTGATTAGATATGTGG
The DNA here is from genome assembly GCF_901765095.1 of Microcaecilia unicolor. Taxonomy (NCBI): domain Eukaryota; kingdom Metazoa; phylum Chordata; class Amphibia; order Gymnophiona; family Siphonopidae; genus Microcaecilia; species Microcaecilia unicolor. Next base: position 43,297,038 of record NC_044034.1, on the reverse strand, counting down.
CTTTGGCTTGCTGCTTCTCCAACTTACTGTAATCCATTCTAGCTGTTTCTCAAGCGCTCTCCCCATCTCACAGTCTTCATCCTGTGCTACTTTGATGTCATTCATGCGGCCCTCAAAAGCGGCCATTCGAGTGTGCAAAGACTCCAACTTTTCATCCAGTTTCTGGACTACCAAGTCCAGTATCTCCATTTTAGCCACCTGATGCTCCAGCAATACCTGCCTTTGCAAGGGCTCCCCGACTTCATTCTTCACTATTGGGCCAGTGGGGCTAGCTGACTTTGGGGTGCTCCCGGTCCCAACATGTGGTGGGCCAACTGCAAACTTAGAGGCCTTGTTGTGGCAAGGCTCCCATATACACGGGGTTGCTTTCGTCTTCAGTACTTGCAGCATTAATTTCAGGCTCTTGGCACCTTCCTCCAAAAATATTGAACGTTGTGGCTACCCCCAATCAGTGGCGGAGTAACCTAATGGTTAGTGCAGTGAGCTTTGATCCTGGTAACCTGGGTTCTATTCCCACTGCAGCTCCTTGTTGCCTTAGGCAAGTCACTTAATATTCCATTTCTCCAGGAACAAAAATTTAGATTGTGAGCCCTCTAGGGACAGAGAAAGTACCTGCATATAATGTGTACATCACTTTGTACATTAGTAGCGCTATAGAAATGATTAGTAGTAGTAGTAGACAGTAGTACAAAAGATGATATGTTACGTCTATCCCAAGAGAGGAAAGGCCTGATGGTATGCAGAGCACAGCTACACACATCTGCTCAGCTTAGCAGCCATACCGGAAGTCGCATCTCCATTTGTTAATGTTCATACTTAGAATGGAAGAGTAGCCTAATGTTTAGAGCAGTGGGCTGAGAACCAGAGGAGCCTGGTTGAAATCCCACTGTAGCTCTTGTGATCTTGGGCAAGAAACTCAGATTGTGAGTCCTTCAGGGACAGAAAAAAAATGCCTACTGTATCTGAATGTACACTGCTTTGATAGCTTTCAGGCCTTCTGATACAAGAAATGCCTATTTTAAACCCAGCTATGCTCTGCCTTGACACATTTTCCAGCATCCAATTTTACAGTAATAGGGTAAACCTTAGCTTGGAATTCTCCACTTGTCTAGTTGATTCATTTGAATTGTCAATGGAGAAAGTGTTGTCCCATACTTGTGATTGGGGATTCTTTGTTAGAAGTGTAAATCAGAAACACTTCTAACAAAGGAATTGAGTCCTATGTTTTGTATAAGAAGACCAAGGTGACTTTCAAAGTAGCAGCTGTATGGTTATTCTTGCACATGCTTGGAAACGCCTCTGATTTTTTTCTGAGCCCAGTGACTTCCCATGTTGATGCCATCAGATGACAGCAACTTGTTTGTCAGATTTATAGAAACGTAGAAAATGTTGAAAGAAAATACTATATGGCCTGTCAAGTCAGCGCATACTAACCAACACCCCAGTCTCTACAACCTCTTCTTCTCCCTAGGGGATCTTCGGTGCTTATCCCATGCCTTCTGATACTCCTAAGTGTGCCTTTTTTCACCCTCATCTTTTGAACACTTGTCTGACAGACATTTATCTCCAATTTCCCACGTTTACTTTGGAGGAAAGGTGGGAAATTGGAGATATTTAAATGTCTGTCAGAAGTATAAGTACACAGAAGTTGGGCTTTTTTTGTATGTTTAAAACGTCTGTCCCCATATAGTAACATAGTAACATAGTAGATGACGGCAGAAAAAGACCTGCATGGTCCATCTAGTCTGCCCAAGATAAACTCATATCTTGAATTTGTACCTGTCTTTTTCAGGGCACAGACCATATAAGTCTGCCCAGCAGTATTTCCTGCCTCCCAACCACCAGTCCCGTCTCCCATCACCGGCTCTGGTACAGACCGTATAAGTCTGCCCTCCCCTATCCTAGCCTCCCAACCACCAATCCCTCTTCCCCCCAACTGCTCCGCCACCCAATTTCAGACCGGCTTAATAGCTGCCGCCTGGACCTACCCCGTTTGGAGTATTTTTTGACTGTCTGGAGAATCCCCATTACAGTTGAGCAGCTATTTTCTTATAGGTTACTGAAGTGTAAGTTCATGATTTTTTACTGTTGCTGTCAAAGCAAAATGTGTGTGGCCTACATTGTCCTGTAGAGGGTGCCAAAGGCTACATATTTTTCTGGTGACTTAAGCTAGAACAGTTTTTAAAGGAGAAAGTTGACCTGCATTTTTTTTTTTTTTTGAAAGGTTGTAGAAATAGTTGAGTTACTTTTCTGATCAATCCTCTTTGTTTTATTTCTAAATTGCCCCGTTTGTTTTTATTTTGCACTTGAAACTACAGTGTTTTATGACACATACATAATAACAGGAGATATTGGTTTCATGTCATTATGTGGAAGTAGAAAATAGAGCTACTGCTGTTGATTTAGTCAACAAATAAATGTCCTTTGAGTGTTATTAAAGTTAGAGTCACTGATTGCCTCTGGTATATATAATATATCCGATACATATTGATCTATCCGATCAATCTGCGACTACCTACCCTTACGGAAAGCACTAAAAACCCATTTATTCAAGCAAGCGCAAGCCTATCCAAACGATCCAGATTAATCTTATGAACCATCTACCTAACACATACCCCCATGATAACGACATTGACCCCACCTTACTCCCCTCTCCATTGCTTTTTTCTACCTACTCATCTCGTCTATTACTCTGGTATAATTAACTTTTACCCTCTCTAACAATATTCTGTATTCCTTTTACTTCGTAAGCCGCATTGAACCTGCTTTGAGTGGGAAAGCGCAGGATACAAATGTAATAATAATTTATATCTGCACTCCAAGAGGGCAGTTTTCAAAGCATTTTCATACAAATGCCTGTTATGTGCGTAAGGATGGGTATGCACATATGGGAAGCTTTTTTGCTTTTGTGGGTTTTTTTTTTTTTTTTGCAGCAGGGCTTATAGTTTCACACACAATTTTGTATTTACAAAAGTATGCATGTAATTTCACCTGGAAAACAAGTAGGCAGGTGACTTACAAAATCCAGCATGGAGTGAAAAAAAGAAGTAAATTGCCTCAAAACTTTCAGAAAAAGTTCAATTTATTCACCACAAAAATGTTAAATAAATAAAATAGTTAGAAGCCCGACACGGCCACGTTTCGCCCTCTTAAAAGGGCTGTGTCAGGGGCTTGAAATCACTACCCGTTAGTGCAGTGTAAGCAATCCCACCTACTGGACTTAAAACAGCTTCTCTCCTGAAAAGCAGCAATACATAGTGAACGTATCTGGTTATATAAGAGAGAATTAATTTAATGACTATATTGTGCTGATATATATATACTGGAATATATATGTGAGCAGAGTGGGACAGCAAGAATGTTTGTTATTTAGCAAACATTTGTATTCTGCTAATACAACATTTGTTTTCTTTACCTTGACTCTGAAAACTTAACTAAGCACTTAAGTAAACAATTGAATTTACAACCAAATAGAATACATTGCACATTTAAAGGGAGTCCTTTTCAAACACTGATGCACAAACATAGGATGCTATGCTTTAGGGATCTAATGCAGAGACTAAACAGGTTGTAAGTGGTAGCAGGTATATGGTATATATTTTTTTTATTATTGCATTTTAATTTTACAACAAAGAACGTCTTTTGACAAGAAATCCAGATTATACACAATGAAATCAAAATATACATTAAAAAAAATGAAAAGAAAATACTCTTAACTTTGTCCACAATAATTCTGGAGATCCAAGAATAGAAAATCCATGGAAAGATGGATATTATTAAAGAAATAATTAAAAAAAGAGGCATTTGGTAGGTAATCCTCTCTTCAATTAACTAAACCTGAAATCAAACAATGATCCTAAACATAAAGCAGGTTAGATAACGGTTACCCCCTTTCCCTCAAGGAAAAATCTCAACTGAGAAAGTTTATAAAATATATGTTGAACATTCTGATAAGAAATACAGCATTTACAAGGAAATCTAAGCTGGAACGTGGCTCTTAATTCAATAACAGAAGAATGTAGCTCCAAACTTTCTGTCTAGATTGCGTCCATTTAGAGACATCTGGAAACACCTGCACTTTTCCACCCATGAATGAAGTATCAACAGTCTTGAAATATAGTCTCAAGACTGAGTTTTTCTCCTGGTGAAAAACAAAAGATACTAAAAGTATAGCCCTAGTTGTCACAGTTCTCTCTGAATCTGAAGACTCCAATATATCTGAAACGGGGGCATGGACCCCCCCCCCCCCCCCAGATTTAGCCCTGGCCCCCCTACTTTCACCCTGCCGCCACCGCCCCTCCCCTGCCACATTCGATCCCCCACTCCCGCCGCCGCCACCAACCCTCTCCCGCCTCCGCCGTCAGGTACCTTTGGTGGGGGTCCCCAACCCCCGCCAGCCGAAGGCCTCTTCAGCGTTGGTCTCCAAGTCCGGCATGTTCGCTGATCTGGATTCTGTTTCTGTGAGTCCTGACGTCCTGCACGTAGGAATGCTCCTTGATACCAGAAACAATGAATGAATCTGTTTCATCACCTTATGCCTGGAACAGACTTCCCGAGCCCATACGCCATGCGCCCTCCCTGCCCATTTTCAAGTCCTTACTCAAAGCCCATCTCTTCTCCCTTGCTTTTGGCGCCTAACCACCTTCCCCATTCATGATACCTACACTGACTACATAGTTTTGTTACCTTTAGATTGTAAGCTCTCTTGAGCAGGGACTGTCCTTCCCCATGTTTAAACTTGTACAGCGCTGTGTAACCCTGGCAGCGCTATAGAAATGCTAAGTAGTAGTAGTAGAATCTGTTGCAGTAACAGTAAGATATTTGAGCAACTGGGCATATGATGGAAGGACGTTGCAGATGATAGGAGTCATCAGCAGACAAGACACCAAATGATATCATTTTAACAGTTCATTTAAATCCAAAAGCAGCTTCTGCAGTTTTTTGTTTTTTTTTAAATCATTGAAGTCAGTTGCCTGGTTGTCTAAGATGTGTTAAGTTTTCACATATTGATACTAGCATTTTATAAATACTGTTTTATTTAGTTTGAATGGTGTATTTAAGGTTAGTCTCAAGCTTTTAGAGAATGACACAGGGACAAATTTTGTCCCCATCCCCGTGGTTAACTATCCAGCTCATTTTCGAAAGTGATCGCCAGCCATCTTCCGACACAAATCGGGAGATGGCCGACGATCTCGCAAAAGTGGCCAAATCGGTATAATCGAAAGCCGCTATTTTGACACCATCGTCACTTTCCCGTTGCAGAGTCAGCGAAAGTTCAAGGGGGCGTGTTGGCAGTGACGCGAAGGCGGGACATGGGCGGGCATGGACGGGGTTACGAAATGGCTGGTTTTAGCCCATAATGGAAAAAAACAAAATGGCGATGAAGAGCATTTGGCCGCTTTTACTTGGTCCCTTTTTTTTCATGTCCAAGCTTCAAAAAGGTGGCCGAACTGACCACATGACCACCGGAAGGAATCGGGGATCACCTCCCCGTACTCCCCCAGTGGTCACCAACCCCCTCCCAGCATAAAAAACAGTTTACAAATACTTTTTGCCAGCCTCTATGCCAGCCTCAAATGCTGTACCCACCTCCATGACAGCAGAATGTGTTCTGTCCTCCGACAGCCTTTGCCTGCTTGTGATGTGGCTCTGGGGTGAGTGTGGCACCTTTTCTGTTGTTTGCACTGCAGAGTCACATCAGCAATGCATTGTGGTGGGTATAGGTATTGGTAGTTGGTAGGCTCTGCTTTTCCCCCTGCTTACTGGGTCAGAGTGTGCCCTGTTTTGTTTCCTGTTGTAGTCCATGCGGTAGTGGCCATTTTTGTAAGACAGTTTTAGATCCCTTTCCTGTGTTACCCATGTCAGAGAACGTAGTTCTTACCTTGAATGGTGCTGAAAGAGGGCATTGTACACCATTGTGCCACCTGTGACCTACTGCTAATCTTAGCACCAAGGGACTCTTTGCCAGTGGGGCACAACCTCTGATCTGCAGTTAACTGTGAGTAACCGTGGTTATTTCAAGAAAGGACTTTTTCAGAGAGATTAGTCTTCAGGTGTGAACTGGTGTGCCAAAGTTATACAGCAGCAATAAGTCCTAGAGGCTGTATGCAGGTCCCTGGAGCAATTTTAGTGGGTGCAGTACATTTGTGGGTAGTGGGTTTGGGGGGGGTTGGGGGGGCTCAGCTCCCAAAGTAAGGGAACTATGCACGTGGGAGCTTTTCTGAAGTCCACCGCAGTGACCCCTAGGGAGCCCGGTTGGTGCCCTGGGATGTCAGGGGGGGCCAGTGCACTAAAAATGCTGGCTCCTCCCACGGCCAAATCCAATGCCGGAACCGTATTATCGAAACAAAAGATGGCCGACCATCTTTTTCGAAAATACGGGTCTGGCCAGCTGTTTGTGGCGCTGCCAAAATACATCGCTGGCCATGTATTTCGCTGGCGCCGTTCGATTATTCCCCTCCACGTGTCCCCCATGCCCATGCTATTCTCTAGCTGTGAGTTCATCTACTATGCCAGCTTAGCTAACTCCCACGTCACTGCTGCTCATGGTAGTTTTTTGCATCAGCCTCTGAGTCAGCAAAACATTTCCTTAGAACTTGTAAAATAACGTTTTAGTATTGCCTATAAAAGATCGTGCTGCCAGAACACCTAGGTCTTACAAACAAGTCAACTTAAATCCTATTAATAAGATTGAATATATGAAGTACAGCACTGAAACAGCCATAACCCTATTTCAGCTACTTATTTTTAGTCCTATGTTAGTACATGTTTTAGCTTATTGTTTGAATTGAACTATAAAAAGATTCCACATTGTTATTCATTAAGTTGGGATATGTTTTTTCATTGACATGTTAATAGCTATAAAATTAAAATACCTGATTTTTACGTTAAAAAATTTGTTGCCACATAAATTCTAGAAAACCTCTCTCTTCCTCCATAGGTGTTTGAAGGTTTTTTGGAAAACAGAATCATATTTATTGACCAGAACAGCACAAGCAGTCTACAGGAAAAATGGCATTTTGACTTGCGAATATATATGCTGGGCTTTCTTCCTTTCCTGATCCTTTTTGTCTTTATTCGTGATCTGAAGACTCTCTCTGTGTTTTCATTTCTTGCCAATGTCTCCATGACTGTCAGCCTTGTTATTATTTACCAGTATGTTTTTAAGGTGAGTACAACATAAGCTTCTATTTTGCTGTATTTATACCACAGCTTTTCATGTTTGGAACTATGTGTGTATTTTAAAGCCTAGAAGTGAGGAGTGACCTAGTGGTTAGGGTGGTGGACTTTGGTCCTGAGGAACTGAGTTCAATTCCCACTTCAGGCACAGGCAGCTCCTTGTGACTCTGGGCAAGTCACTTAACCCTCCATTGCCCCATCTAAGCCGCATTGAGCCTGCCATGAGTGGGAAAGCGCAGGGTACAAATGTAACAAAAATAAAATAGATACTATTGGAGATTCTACATGGAATGTTGCTACTATTTGAGATTCTACATGGAATGTTGAGATTCTGTTGCTACTATTGGACATTCTACATGGAATGTTGCTATTCCACTAGCAGCATTCCATGTAGAAGGCTGCGCAGGCTTCTGTTTCTGTGAGTCTGACGTCCTGCACGTATGTGCAGGACGTCAGACTCACAGAAGCAGAAGCCTGCGCGGCCACATTGGTGATCTGCAAGGGCCGACCTCTACATGGAATGTTGCTAGTGGAATAGCAACATTCCATGTAGAATCTCCAATAGTAGCACCAGTGGAGGAGTGGCCTAGTGGTTAGGGTGGTGGACTTTGGTCCTGAGGAACTGAGTTCAATTCCCACTTCAGGCACAGGCAGCTCCTTGTGACTCTGGGCAAGTCACTTAACCCTCCATTGCCCCATGTAAGCCACATTGAGCCTGCCATGAGTGGGAAAAGCGTGGGGTACAAAATGTAAACAAAAAAGATTGCAATTAGCTGAAATAGTTTTTGCCATTTCTGATGTTCTCTGGTCTCGCTGGTTTCTCAGACAGTGACATTAACCTATCAACACCTACAAAATTGCAAGTTTTTTTTAACGGAGTAAAGCATATTATATTTGTTGGGATTTATTAACCACCTTTATGAAGAGATTCACTCGAGGTGGGGTATAGCCAAGTATAGTGTGACATAATTTACAATTTTGTTAACAGCATAATGATAGTAACATGATCAAGTATAAGCATAAATACACTTGGAGGGTCTTTTACTAAGGCGTTCTCACGTTTTTGGCACACGCTAAAATTGTGAGCGTGCTAAATGTTAGAGAAGCCAATGCATTCCTATGGGCGTCTCTAACATTTACCGCGCCCACAATTTTAGCGTGTGCTAAAAACGTGAGTGCGCCTTAGTAAAAGACACCCTCGATGAGGTAAACTTTAGATAGGCAAATTGAATCCTAATAATAGCAAGTACATTTATTTGGATTTTGCTCACACCTTTTTCAGTAGTAGCTGAAGGTGAGTTACATTCAGGTACACTAGGTAGTTCCCCGTCTGAAGAGGGCTCACAATCTTAAGTTTGTTCCTGAGGCAATGAAGGGTTAAGTGACTTGCTCAAGATCACAAGGAGCAGCAGTGGGATTTGAACCAGCCACCTCTGGATGTCAAGATGAGTTCTCTAACCACTAGGCCACTCCTCCACAGTGATATGTTGTCAGAAGTAAACACATAAAAACATCATAGTACAACAATATGGAGACTGGGGAAAAGAGGGAGGCCTCCACCCACAATTTAAGTGTTCAGTGCCTCCCACCAGCACCAAATGGATTTAAAGCACAGAGGAAAGAGAGAGAGAGTGCTGTTACTCATCGTGCCTTCAGCCTGTAGCTTCAAACTCTATCTCAGCTTCCACAGATACTCTGTCTTCAGATGGGACACTTGCATCTATAGATTCCACCTGATCCCAGTCTCAGGGACTGCAACTGGGGAGAACACATGGCCCCTTTCTACTCTTGTCATGGGTATAATATACTGATTTTCCACCCATGATAGAACATCAGCAACACCACTGTTTTTCTTTAACCCTTGGAAGATCCAGAGATCCACCTGCCTGAGGAGGGGCTGGCTCTTCCATTAGAGACCATGCCCATTTCCTAATCCCTGGCTCAGGGAGCTTCCTTACTCGCCTCCCAGTGACACCACCTGCACTCTGCCCAGACCAGGCCACAGGCAATGTCTGTAATAAAAAATATGCCATTATGCATATTTTTATGCCTGCTGCAATTTTGTAAGATAAACGAAAATTTTTTTTTTTTAATTTAACACAAAGGATATAGTAATCAAATACACAAATATCCCAGTGTGATATAAAACTTTCTAACCACTCTTAGATCAACAAAGTAGTAACGTGGACCATCAGAAGGTTACTTGCAACTTCAGCTACCAAACGTATGTGTGTATCACCACACATCGTTATTGGTCCATGAGTTATTCGAAAGGTGATCACCTTCCCTAAAGCAGAGCTATCAGAACATGATTCAGGTTGGTAGTTGGTCCCTGAATGCTTCTTAAGATAACTTCGTAATGATTTTTTTTTAAGTTTTGCAATATACAATTTGCATTTTTGTGATGCATACTAAATCATTTTTTAAATATTGAAGTTTAAATTTAAGATGTGAATTAATAAAATATTGGAGATAGTAAATCAGGTCAATGAAGATGTGTGGTGATAGACACACTTTTAGTGTGAAAGGTGTACAGTACACCACTGAAGTTGCAAGTAACCTTCTGATGGGCCATATTACTACTTTGTTGATGTAAATGGAGTTAGCAAAAAGATCCATTTTACATGCATATATTGCTATATATTTCCTAAAATGACATAAAGTTATCTCCCTTTAGGAGTGGTGACTGAATATTGCCGCTTAGACCTCTATGTGGTGGTGTCTCTGGAGCATCCCAAATCCTGCTGTGGTTTAGGATAGATAACTTTGAGCATATAAGTGTTTACGTATCCACAGTTATCCATTCAGCTTACATAAGTTCTTTTATATATTGACCTCAATATAATTCTGCAAAATTTATTATACAATTAGTATTTATTTGCCATATTTTACAGATTCTGCTTAAGGAAATGGTGACTATGACAAGTGCAAAAGTTGGTCACCCTTGCCGTCAGTACTTTCTAGCATCTTATGTGGCAGAAATAACTGCTTCCAAATATTTCCTTTAGCCTAGAAATTTCACACCAGAAATTTCAGCAGGAATCCAGGCCTTTCTAGTCTTCCTTTTAGAATTTTTTTCCCATTCTTCCTTGAATAAATATTTTAGCTCGGAAATATATTTTTTTTTTTTTTTAATTCTTTATTTATAATTTCAAAATTTTACATCACAAGAAAAACTTGTTACAGAAAAAACAGACCCTAAATAAACATTAGGATAAAATATCCAAAGAAAACTTTTGTAATCATATATTGTATGTCTTCTTTAAATCACAAATAGACAAGTAAGAGGGGGGCATGAAACAAAAAACGGGGAAATCAAAACAGATATAATTTAGGAAAAAGCTTAACACGCATTTTCTCACCTATTACAAATACTTCTAATCAGTTGTTAGCTTCCGCAGGTAGTTTCCTTGAATCTAGAAACACTCTTAATTGCTCTGGCTGAAAAAATATGTATTTTATTCCTTGATATTTCAAAACACACTTACTAGGGTAATTCAGACAATACGAAGCACCTATATCTAAAGTTTCCTTTCTCATACTCAGAAACAATTTCCTATGTTCTTGTGTCTGCTTTGTCACATCTTGATATATTCTTACTGTTTTACCATAAAACATTTCATTCATCTTTCGAAAGTATATTTTTTTTAACGCTTCAATGTCCTGTTGAAAAACTAATTGAACAAATAATGTCATTCTTTCAGACTGTTCGGATAAAGAAACTTCCAACAGTTCAGATATATTCAAATTTCCTTCCAAGATTTCTTTTCCTGAGGAATTTTTGTTTTGAATGTAGTAAACTTTATTTACCGGAGGTAAAGTTTCAGGGGAATATCTCAGAACTTCAATCAAGTATTTTTTAAAGACTTCCAGTGGTGATATTCCTATCTCTCTTGGGAAATTTAAGATACGCAAATTAAGTCTCCGATTATGGTTTTCAATTTGTTCAATCCTTCTTTTAATTATAAGTTTATCTTTAATCATTTCTGAGGATAAATCTTGTAGTTTTTTAACATCTTGTTTAATCTCCTTAGTTTGTGTGGAGAAATCTGTTCTAATATTCGCCAGAGATTCAGAAAAAGTGTTCATGGTACTCACAAGTGTAGAAATTTCCTTTGTGGATTTCTCTACGGTAGCTGCCAACTGTTGGAGAACAATCCAAATGCTCTCCAACGACACCGTTCCCGAAGCTGCTTTCAATAGCTTCAATTCGACGCCGGAGCTCAAAGGTTCCAGCTCACCTGCACATACCACCTTTCCAGTACCTTCGATCGAGGTAGTCCCAGCAAACACTCCGGTTTCGGGTAATCCTCTCTGGTTCTGGCGGCTGTCGGGAGGGAGCGGCGGATGAAGCGCCGGAGGTGAGAGAGTGACATCCAGGTCCAAGTCCTCAAGGTTTTCCCCTGCCTTGAGGAGAGCCGGACCCCTCACGGCGTCCTGGGTGGAAATTCGCGAGGTGTACCTTTCAATCGACGCCTGACAAGGGGAAGAGGTCCGGGTTGTCGAAGCTTCTCCCCGGACCGTTCCCTTTCTTTTTGTATGAGGCATCGTAGGAAAAATTTCTTTAGTCGGCGTCGATACAAGAAAGGCTCTATCCTCGTTCAACTGCGTGTCGCCATCTTGACGCGCCCCCCACTTTGAATGTTTTCAATGCAAAAACATCCCAGCTCGGAAATATTTTTAGGTCTAGTCTTCCCTTAATTTTTAAGAATGAATGTTTTTCAGTTGAGATAGCTCCTTATGGAAGCTCATTGTTGTAGAAAGTACAGAACACAACAGTTATCTTTTTAGCTTTCTAAATCAAACATTTGACATAAAGGGGGAGATTCTGTATATGGAGTGTAAAAAATCGGCGCAGATATCAATACCAAGCGTATTTTATAAGTAGCACCTAGATTTAGATGCGGTATATATGCTTATTTGATATATCAGCACCTAAAACTGTTTACACCAACGAAAATGTGACGTAAATCCCAGCAATGTAGATTTAGGCGCATTTGGCCATATTTTATAACTACGTGTGTAAATTTCAGAATGCCCACAAAATGCCCATTTCCCCACCTATAACCATGCCCCTTTTGCCTGTGCGTGTTAGAAGTTAGGCGCACTGCATTACAGAATGCGCTTAGCAAGTTGAGTGCATAAATTCTAATTTTTACCATTTAGTGCTCATTATTGCTTGTTAAGAACTGTTATCAACGCTGATTAACTTGTGAAGCCAATTAAGTTATGTGTGTTGTTATAGAGTACACTTGGATTTCGGCGCGGATCTCTAGGTGTGCTATATAGAATCTGGGGGAAGTGCTTAAATGTCAAAGCCCCAGCCATCTTTATTATTACCTCATGCTGCATGCTTGAACAATTTCACTGAAAAAGATGTTTGCTGGAAACCAGAAGCAGCCCAATAATGGGCCTAGTGAACCAAAGAAGATCGTATGGGTGTCACTAAAAAGTAATTTTATAAAGTAACTAGACATTTGATTACCGTATTTTTCGGACTATAAGACGCACTTTTTTCCCCCAAAATTTGGGAGGAAAATGGGGGGTGCGTCTTATAGTCCGAAGGTAGATTTGGCTGGCTGGCAGGCCACCCGCCCTCCGAGTTCGGGATCGCTGTCAGGGTTACCCCCCCCCCCCCCCCCCCCCGGCCCTGTCACCACTTCTCCCTACTCACGCGATCTTCCATGGTGGTCTAGTGACGTCGGGGCAGGAAAGAGCCCCCTCTTTCCTGCCCAGCGCGCTGCTCTCCATCCTCCTGTATGCATTGCTGCCTGACGGTCTCGGCGAGATTCAAAATGGCCGCCGAGACTTCAATTCTCGGCGGCCATTTTGAATCTCGCCGAGACCGTCAGGCAGCAATGCATACAGGAGGATGGAGAGCCACCAGGGAAGATCGCGTGAGTAGGGAGAAGTGGTGACAGGGCCGGGGGGGGGGGGGGGGGGGGGGGGTAACCCTGACGGCGATCCCAAACTCGGAGGGAGGGAGGGATTCAGACAAGACGCACCGGAGCACCTAGGTTTTAGAGTTGGGGAAAATGGAAAATTTTTTTTTTCCTATTTCCCTCCTCTAAAACCTAGGTGCGTCTTATAGTTCGAAAAATATGGTACTTATTACTGAAAAAAGTAATAGATTAGTTATTGCATTTGTAGTTACTAGTTACTTTAAAAAGTAATGAATTACCAGTAATATGTTACTTATTACTTATATTACTTCCCAACATGGAAAATTAGTGCTAAGCGCTATTTTATAAATGGCGCTCAGAGTTGGACACTGTTTATAGAATAGTGTTTGGCGCCAGAATCTGCACCAAGTTTTGGGTGCCAGGATTTACACCAACTAAAACCTTTTGCATATCTAAAGAAATATTTAAGGGTCCTTTTACTAAGCTGTGGTAAAAGTGCTAGCATGCACTTACTACAGCTGAAAATGGCTTTACTGCAGGATTTGCTCGGGCATCCTGCAGTAATTTTGTGATCAGCATTCACAAACCGCTATTATTATGGGGGCAGAGAGTGGGCAAGTCTGTGCTGATCAGCGCAGCTACATGACCACATGCTAACTGATTAGCATAAGATTAGCACATGAGTCCTTAACCCCACAGGAGTGTCCAACCTCGGCCTTCGCCAGGTCACAGGTTTTCAGGATTTCCACAATGAATATACATGAAATCAATTTTCGTACGATGGAGGTAGTTCATGCAAATAGCTCTTGTGCATATTCATTGGGGATTCCTAAAAACCCGACTGGATTGTGGCCCTCGAGGACCGAGGTTGGACACCCCTGCCTTACTGCCTGTAAAATAGGTGTCAGTAAGTGCTCATGTACTATTGTGTTTTTAATGGCTGCGCTCTAATGGCAACATTAGCACAAGGGCATTAATTTAAAAAATGGAAAATAGGGCATTTTATTGCTGTGGTAAAAATGGCCTTTGCATGTGGGGAAAAACACGAGTAAGTGCACACTAAGGTCACTTTATACCACAGATTAGTAAAAGGACCTCTCCAGGCTATTTTAAGCCTAGAAACATTGTTGCCTATGGGAGGCCTCTGTTTTGGGGGCTTGTTTTGAAATTGTTTGCCTAGTGTCAATGCTACTTGAACACCTTTTTTTTGTTTTTTTAAATCAGGACTTGTCTGATCCTCGAACACTTCCTCCAGTGGCTGGCTGGAAGAAATACCCACTGTTTTTTGGTACAGCCATATTTGCTTTTGAAGGAATAGGAGTGGTAAGTTTGGGTTTAAAAGAATACACATGGTTGGCATTGTAATGCTAATACAATTTGCTTTTTAATAGTGAAATCTCGGGGAGCATGTGTTCAGTGAAGACAAGCAGGTTCACCAGAGCAAACAAATAAGGAACATGACAAAATTCGTTGCCAAATAGATACTTTCAGAGGTTTCTGGGGAAAGTCTGAAGGCCACTCGCTCACTCCTGGTAGCTCTTGCTCCGTTTGGCTCTTGGAGTTTTGATCATAGAGAGAGTTTTCCGGAGTGATTCTGCATTTGGCAGTTGGAAAGATGACTATGTTGATAATCCGGCATGCGAAGTATTGGATTAATGATGAGAGTGGCGGAAAAGGTTTCTGCAATTTTTGACAGGAAAAATTGTGACAAAGCCTGAGATGATGGCATACTGTTAGAGTAATCTTTCCAAGGGTTTGAAGATTGTTGGAATAAAGTATAAATTTCTTCAGAGACAATGATGATGCAGCTAGTGTTTAAAAAAAAAAAAATAGGCACCATCCTTGCAAATCTAAAGACTTGTATTCAAAAAATGCACTCCATTCAATATGGGAGTTTAAACGCTGTTGTTCAACAGTTTGCATAAAGAAATGAAATGCTGTGACCGTGAAAGACTATACGTGGAACAATGTTTTTTTGCTTTGGAGGGTAGAATTTTTATTGACTTTAGCATTTAAACCATTTGTTATGCTACATATATAGACGCTGAAGAATAAGTTTTAAACCTACTTAAGATTGGTTGTCCTCCTTCCACCAGGTCTCTGAGATGCCTATTAATAGCTTTCTCTTCATTTAACGGTATATACTCTTAACTCCCCCATTTATTATTTAGGCTTCTAGCATTTATGTACAGACATTTCAGATTTTCTGTGTAACTACAACCTACTTAGAAGTTGATGGGGATTATTTGCGAGCTGCCCTCCCCTTAAGGATTCATGGCTTTCTTTCACTTTTGTTTCAATCTCTCTATTGGGATTCCCTAACCTCCCTGTTTTGATAGCTTTAGAAATGCCTCTTCAAACAGCAGATAAACCTATGCATATATGTGTTAAAGTTCATGTGGATTTACCTGGATGTCAGGCAGGTTTTTTTTTTTTTTTTTGCTTTCTTTTAACGGGCCATTTCTGCAGATAAAGCCTTAGTGTCGGTGGCTATGTAGCAAGTGTAGAAAATGTTCAGACCGACTTCAGGGTGTTTTTCTGAGTCAGAAAACCTTCAGCAAATCAGAGAATTGGGCCAGACCTGATATGTTTTCAAGTCATCACTTGAGTATGTGCAATATAGTATCCATAATGTTTCCATACTGATTGTACTTTTTATGTTTTCAGGTACTTCCACTGGAAAATAGAATGAAAGAAAAAAGACGATTTCCATTAACTCTGAACATCGGCATGGCAGTTGTCACATTCTTGTATATCTCACTTGCCACCCTAGGGTACCTACGGTTCAGGGATAAAATCAAAGGGAGCATTACTTTGAATTTGCCACAGGATATATGGTAGGTCCGGTGACATAGTTTATATTAAAAAAGAATTAAAACAAACAGTAAAATCATTATAATAAAAATTGTAACTTACAGTATTTCTTCAGGTTTATATTTTTCTGATTTTACAAGAAGGTTAATGGTTTCTAGTATTATGGAGCAATATTGAAAAGTGTGTATGGTTCAAAATGCATGGGTGCTTTCTAATTAATATTCCAAAGGCAACTATGTGGGTTGTTTTCGTTTGAAAATTGGCTGGTGTGAAGTACAAATGCTGAAAGCACTCATGTATTTGTTGTGTGAGGGGACACTAAAATCATCCATGTACTTCTGAAAATGTCAATGACGTACTGTTCTACTCCTGTGACTGAAACCTGCCCAAATGGTTGCCCCACCCCCGTTAATTCAGCTGGACATACTTTAAGCCAGGGGCATAGCCAGACTTCGAAGTGGGGAGGGGGGGTCTGGAGCCCAAAGTGAGGGGTCACATACCTTGGCTGGCGAGGGTCCCCAACCCCTGTCAGCTGAAGCGTTTCTCCAGCGATGGTCTCCTTACATTGCCCGCCCTGCTTCCCCTCACGTTGCGCATGCTCAATTTTAATTAAATTGAACATGTGCGAAGTGTCACGCATGCTTAGTTTCACTAAAACCGAACCTGCATGCAACGAGAGGGAAGCAGGGCGCTGAAGAAACACTTCAGCTGGTGGGGGTTGGGGACCTCCACCGGCCAAACCAGGGGCCCAAGATCCATTTTGGGAGGGCCTTGGCCCCCATGGTCCGCCATAGCTACGCCACTGCTTTAAGCTGCTTAATGGAGTTTTCAGCCAGGCCAGTTTACCCAGGTAAATAACTGTTCATTGTCCTGCTAAAGCCAGTTCAGATGAGTGGGCTTGTTGCCACCCTGCCAGAAGATGGAGACAGAGAACTTCAACTTTTCTAGGGATGAAATCATTGCTTATAAGGAGTGGTGGCAGCTCTGGAAGTTATCAGCATTCTCTATTTGAAGAAGGTTTCTGATGGGTATCCTCTAAGACTTTATTAATTTCTCTTCCCAATCTGTTTCTTTGGTGGTGGTTGCTTAGGCTTCAAAACCGGTTGGCTAATGTGGTATGGAAAATCTGTCTTGGTAACCTTCCTTTCAGGGCCAAGCTGTTTGGCAAATAGCCAGAGAAGATTGTGAAGGATGTGGGGGAAGTAAAGTCCCAAACGTTAGTGGAGGACAAGAGCTCACTCATCCCTCAAAGGGCACACTAGCCATTTTTGTCTTAGAAACTTCAGGTTCTACACTCTAGGAAAACAGTTTTACCAAGTTAATAGTTTTCAGTGCAAGAGTCTACCCTTTCATGGGGCCAGGAAAATGAGAGAAAGTGGCATAGCTCCTTCTAGTGGATCGCGATTCACACAAGGAGGGTGGGCAAGAGTTCAGTTTCATATCTGGCATCTGTTTAAGGGTTGGTATCATAACTGTAGCATTCTTACGGAGTGCAAACTTTCCCTCCATTTTGGGTTTCCTTTAGAGCATCTTGGTCAAGAGTTTGTCTCTAGATTTGCTAAGGGTCCAGGTTGCAGCCTTTTAGTGTATAGAGCAGCATTTCTCAAACTGTGTGCCAGCGAACTCACAGGGGTGCCACAGAGGGAGATGGGAGATACTGAATATTGGGGCGCGCCATGAACATGCTGCCACCATGTAGCCAGCTGTGTAGTGCGAGAAGCAGCCGCAGTGAATCCCAGGTCCTGCTTGGGTGAAGAGTGACATAAGGCTACAAGCGCAGTGAATCCTGGCCTTCCTGCCACTGGAGGGTGAGGAGAGGTAGTAGAAAGGTTCACGGCAGCAATTCCCATACACTGCCTGCTGCTAATCCAGGGGCAGGACGTGGCAAAGAGGAGGCTTCTGGGTTAGCAGCAGGCAGCATGTAAGAATCGCTGCTGCTGCCGGGGACTGTTAAAGTGAGAGGGAAAGTTGTGGGTGAGATGAGGGAGGGAAGGAGAAATGCTACAAGGGGAGGAAAGAGGTGAGAGAGGGAGAATTGTTGAACATGGGGTGGGAGGGAGGTAGGAATTGATGCAGCAAAGGGGTGGAGAGGGAGCGAGAAAGGGAGAAATTTTGTATATGGGGTGGAGGGGAGGGAGAGTTGCTGCAGATTTTAACTCAAGACACTTTTATCGAAGCTACCACCTTCTGTTCTTGCACAATCGCAACTGCTCTCCCAGCAGGAGGACTCAGAAAAACTGATGCCGTCAGAGAAATGCCCTCCATACCTGCACTGAACTTCGGAACATTGGGTCAGGAGTTCCCTCTGTGGCTGTGCATCCAGGTCTTGGTGTAGCAGCACATGCTTCAAGGCTGAGGGGAGTCTCTTCTTTGCTTTGCTCCCCAGCAAAAGGAGCACACTTGAAGGCTTCAAACTCTTGCATGGGAGCAACTCCAAATGCTTCAAGAGTCTGCTCGCATGTTAAGGAACTCTGAGTGGGAGAAGAGGGGTTAACGACCCACTTAGCCATTCTTTTCTTTATTTCTGGGTCCAAATCAGCACGTTCTCATGATGCGTATCAGGAGCTCCTGCTCACACGTGTGCTTTAGACACCATCATGGCCAGAAGGTACCTCAGTTCTTTTTTTTTATCTCCATGGAGCCTGCCAGACATGCCTGAGCTGTGGTCTAGTTAGTCATGATTTTCAATGTTATGTTGCCTTAGTATCCTTATTCTTTTGTTCTCCAGTTTTTGCAGATAGTTTTTTTTTTTTTTTTTTTAAATTTTGCACAGCAACACCCTAAGTACATAAGTACATAACATAAGTACATAAGTAATGCCATACTGGGAAAAGACCAAGGGTCCATCGAGCCCAGCATCCTGTCCACAACAGTGGCCAATCTAGGCCAAGGGCACTTGGCAAGCTTCCCAAACTTACAAACATTCTATACATGTTATTCCTGGAATTGTGGATTTTTCCCAAGTCCATTTAGTAGCGGTTTATGGACTTGTCCTTTAGGAAACCGTCCAACCCCTTTTTAAACTCTGCTAAGCTAACCACTTTCTCCGGCAACGAATTCCAGAGTTTAATTATATGTTGGGTGAAGAAACATTTTCTCCGATTTGTTTTAAATTTACTACACTGTAGTTCCATCGCATGCCCCCTAGTCCTAGTATTTTTGGAAAGCGTGAACAGACGCTTCACATCCACCTGTTCCACTCCACTCATTATTTTATATACCTCTATCATGTCTCCCCTCAGCCGTCTCTTCTCCAAGCTGAATAGCCCTAGCCTCCTTAATCTTTCTTCATAGGGAAGTCGTCCCATCCCCGCTATCATTTTAGTCGCCCTTCTCTGCACCTTTTCCAATTCTACTATGTCTTTCTTGAGATGCGGCGACCAAAATTGAACACAATACTCAAGGTGCGGTCGCACCATGGAGCGATACAACGGCATTATAACATCCTCACACCTGTTTTCCATACCTTTCCTAATAATACCCAACATTCTATTCGCTTTCCTAGCCGCAGCAGCACACTGAGCAGAAGGTTTCAGTGTATTATCGACGACGACACCCAGATCCCTTTCTTGGTCCGTAACTCCTAACGTGGAACCTTGCATGACGTAGCTATAATTCGGGTTCTTTTTTCCCACATGCATCACCTTGCACTTGCTCACATTAAACGTCATCTGCCATTTAGCCGCCCAGTCTCCCAGTCTCGTAAGGTCCTCTTGTAATTTTTCACAATCCTGTTGCGATTTAACAACTTTGAATAACTTTGTGTCATCAGCAAATTTAATTACCTCGCTAGTTACTCCCATCTCTAAATCACTTATAAATATATTAAAAAGCAGCGGTCCTAGCACAGACCCCTGAGGAACCCCACTAACTACCCTTCTCCATTGTGAATACTGCCCATTTAACCCCACTCTCTGTTTCCTATCCTTCAACCAGTTTTTAATCCACAATAGGACATTTCCTCCTATCCCATGACCCTCCAATTTCCTCTGTAGCCTTTCATGAGGTACCTTGTCAAACGCCTTTTGGAAATCCAGTTACACAATATCAACCGGTTCTCCTTTGTCCACATGTTTGTTTACTCCTTCAAAGAATTGAAGTAAATTGGTCAGGCAAGATTTCCCCACACAAAAGCTGTGCTGACTCTATCTCAGTAATCCATGTCCTCGGATGTGCTCTGTAATTTTGTTTTTAATAATAGCCTCTACCATTTTGCCCAACACCAACGTCAGACTCACCGGTCTATAATTTCCCGGATCTCCCCTGGAGCCTTTTTAAAAAATCGGTGTTACATTGGCCACCCTCCAATCTTCCGGTACCTCGCTCGATTTTAAGGATAAGTTGCATATCACTAGCAGTAGCTCCACAAGCTCATTTTTCAGTTCTATCAGTACTCTAGGATGAATACCATCTGGTCCAGGAGATTTGCTACTCTTCAGTTTGCTGAACTGCCCCATTACGTCCTCCAGGTTTACCGTGAAGTCAGTAAGTTTCTCCGACTCGTCCGCTTGAAATACCATTTCTGACACTGGTATCCCACCCAAATCTTCCTCGGTGAAGACCGAAGCAAAGAATTCATTCAGTCTCTCCGCTACATCTTTGTCTTCCTTGATCGCCCCTTTTACCCCTACACAAGGTATGGAGCTTTGAGTGGCCCCAGTTGAGAATGGAAACCCTCTGTGGCTTCAAGAAATGCAGGTGGTGTGCAAGGACAATATAATTGGTGTCTGGTATACCTTGGGGTCAATCACAATTCCCTGACATGTCATAAATGTCATTGTGTCAGCTAGAAGATTTCATGGTTGCAAGGGGCTCAAGAAAGTGCTCTTTCATTTGTGTAAGTCCAATGCAAGTGCATTGGGACTGGAGACATTGACTCACATGGACTCATGAGCTGTATTGAATGCAGTGGATATATCAAAATAGAGATGACGTGGTCCAAGCTGGAGCTTATGCATCAGTAATCACTATTGGGAATGGAGCATTGATGTCTCACCTGAAGCATTTATGAGATTCTGACTTTGTATTGACGATCATATTGAAGGATTTTGATGCAGTGCATCAAACAAAGGCTAAGATGTGTCCACATCAGTTTTCATCAGAGATCAGTACTGGGAGCATAGAGATGTTGACAGCTGCCATCACTCCATTGAAGCAGAGGATCCCTCACCCTATTCAGGAAGTGCAACAACCTCTAAGGTCCTGGATCAAGCCATTGGTTCACATCAGGTAACTGAAGAAGATGACACTGTCCTTGCTTTTAGGGCAAAGTGTTTCACCCTTAGCAGTTCTTGAGAAGTATGAATATGTCCTGTGTGAATGTTTGCCTTTGTTCCTTTCATTGGCACTGATATCAAGGTAGGTGCTGTTGCAGCCCATTAACAAGAGTCATACCCTGCTTGAAGCCTCCCTATCAACACTGAAGCAAGGAGGTGCATGAGTTCAGGCTACTTTGCATGGTCATATATAATGAATTAGAGCCGAGAGCTGCTGATCTGCATTGAGGTCTAGATCCCAGTAAACATGGAAGCCTCCAAAGGCTTTGTCTGCTGGCCAGACATGAGCTCAGGCTCCTTCACATAGTATTTTTCTGATGTAGAATCTGAACATTTCTGGAGGTTCCCTTAAAGATCAGTGAACTTCTTTGAAGAGGGGTAGTCAGGTGGTCTCCCTTCAGACTTTTTCTCTCCCCAGGAAAGGAAATAGTCCTCACCATTTCCCACAGAACACAAGAGCAGGAAAAAACACAGTTGGAATGACCAAATGGATGAAACTGGGTGATCCAATATATCAGGTTCTTTATTTAAAAAGACATACAGGTCTCAAATGGTGATTACCACACAGTTTAGAAGACAAATGATATTCGGACTTGACACTGGCCATGTTTTGGCACTGTTGCCTTCATCAGGAGTCCATTGGAGACTTTAGGACTTTTTGGTTACTTTCTAGAGGGAGATAAAGCAAGTTGTGCTTCCCTCTAGAGTAACAAAAGGGCAAATTTATCATTCCTTAGTCACACATGACTACAGAACAGAATAGCTCAAACCACCTTTGGATCTAAAAACCATTTCTTTAAGGTAGGTCATGTTTGTGACACCTGCACTGAAGTGAAGAGGGGTGAATTTGTATAGACTGGTACCCTGCTGCCCTTGGAGAACCTGTTTTTCTCAGAGAACACCTGTTAAAAATAAGCAACTTTTTTTTTTTGATTTAAACATAGTGTAGCTTTTTATCTCCATTTTAAATATTTCTGATATTTTGAAAATTTTTGAACATATTTTTAAAAATATGTAGTTATTTAAAAAGAGAGATTTTAAAAAGAAGGTGGTATTGCCTGGCTTATAGGATTTTCTGTGAAAGGAAAAAAGTAATGAGGTCGGTATTCAAAATGATTTAACTGGGCAGGTCAAGAGTGGATCTTCAAGTGGCACTTAACTGGACAGTGCCACTGAATATCCACTCTGACCACCACAGTACTATCCGGTTACTGCCAGGCCAGTCCATGAGCAGAATTGGGGAAAACTGGGAGTTACGCTGCCTCCTACAACATTTGGTGCCGGTGCCCACATAGCTAACCTGCCATATTGGACCATGTATAGCAGTCATAACTTTGCCTGGTTAGTTTTATGGGTACAATACTGAATTTTGGCTGTACCCAGATATCTTCCTGATGTTGCCAAAGGCCCACTCAGTGTCCATACCAAGATAGGGCCCAACACTTAATATCTGGGTCTGATTTAGCTGATGGGGGGGGGGGGGGGGGGAGACAGTGATTACAAACATGCTGACCATCCTGGTTGAATATTGATGCCAATGTTTTTCCTCTACAAAATGATGGGAGTTATGAGTCCGATAAAAGGGAGGCTGCCGGAATTTAGCTTGCTCAGAGTATTTGGCCATAGGGAGGAACTAGGCGGGTAATGGGCCACAGGTGAGGGAAATGAGACGGGGTGATGCAGGTGTACATGTTCCCACTCTGGAGAAACTGGTCCAGATAATTGGCATTTGGATAATCGGCATCCTACTGTATACCACATCTATGCTGGTGTAGTTGCAGGTGTGCAAGTGTAAGGTGCTCTGATGCCAGGTTACACTACTATAACAGACTCTTGAGCACCCAGATGCCATTATAGATTAAGCTCCTACCATGCATCCTTGGGATGCCTAGTAGTAGTGGGTAATTTTCTAAGAGGCCACTTATATGAAAAGTCCAGAAAGGCTCCTGTTTTATAAAGGCTATAAAAGTACCTATATATACTCTTACAAAACTGGCTTCCAGAACCAGCCCCTATAGTGCATAAATGCTCATGCACAAATTTATAGCTGCTCTGAAAAAGGTGTAAATGTGTGCATGTACTCTACTTGTCTACCTACATATTGTGTAAAATGTGCATATACATTGCAACTCTGCTTCTGCTCCACCCAGGCATACACAGATCACATAAAAGATAAGGACATGGGTCTGCTTTCTACACATATATATAGTCAGGCTTTGCATACAGAAAAAGATTTTAAAATGAATCCCATATTGTCTAATCTTTGCAAGAAAACTCTATACTATCAATGTTTCTGAACTTCAGACACAAAACACATTTTCTAATAATTTAATTTTGTCAAAGTTTAGATAGGTACACAAAAGTATATTCTTTTTAATAATCTTAAATTCAGAAGCTAAAGCTAAAATAATTTACAGGTTTAGCCCAAAGAGACATTGCTTTGCTGATCCTGAGAAGTCATACTTAATTGTCTGCAGAAAAATTTTATATTAGAAACTTTTTTTCACCTTCTATTGAGAAAAGTCAAAATCCCCTATGGAGCTAGTAAATTGCTTTCTGTCATTGTAGTGACAGGATCATTTTTCACTTTTAAGTCTTCTTTATTTCTAAATCTTTGATGGTATAATCTGAAGTTAAGTTTAATAAAGTACAGTAATTGTCAGTATGAAATATATTACCATGATTGGTGTAGCCATCTCTTGAAATTCACAAAGAGAATGTTGAAAAAGAAAGCTCTTTCAACAAATAATTTGACCAGGCACCTGCTGAATTTGATCTTATTTATTTAGTTAGCTTTGCCCCACTTTTTATGTCTTCATCATGGATTCCCCTTTTCTCCTCTCACCATCCCAGATGGCATTCTGGTGCTTTTAAGACCTATCAAGTTCAGAACCACTTGTTGAATGTAGAAGAAATAATGTGTAACAATAGTTTTCCATTCTGTACATCATCTCTGTGGTGTGCTCTGCCTCAGCTCCAACTGTTCTGATGCCATGAAGCTTCCTTTGAATGTACTCTTTTCAGAATAAATCAGTTTAGCGTAGATGTAGTAAATTTACATTGCAAATATTTTCTTAATGAATGCAATCCATGTATTTCAGTGGATGTAAATCTATGAGTGTTTTGTATGCTGTTGCACCCTTTCCATTCCCCCACACTCTCTCATCCTTTCCATTGCTTTCCCCCATGCTCTTCTTCCAATTCCACACCTAATCTTTCCCACCTTCTCTTCTCTATTTCCCCATGGTGTTTCCCCCCTCATCCTTCCTCCCTGTCGAACTATTCTCATTCCACTCCACCATACTCCCTCCGTACACACCTCATATGCCTAATTCCACTCCCCCATGATTTCTCTTCCCCACATTGTTAAATCTTTACCCTCCTCACCCCTCCAGTCCCTCATGCTCTGTCCCAATTCTGCTTGCCTGAGCTGCACCACCTTTGGGTGATAGAGGTCTGTGGAAACCTTCTACCCTTGCTTCTCTGGGAGAGCTTTAGTTCCTACTCAACTAGCAGGACCTAGGGAGCCCTGTCTGCTCCAAGCATGACTCCACCTTCTTTCCTATAGCTGGTGGAATTTGAGCCACTCTGCCAGGCCTACGTTCAGGGCATGGTGCCATTTTTTCTTTGTCTAGGGAGACAAGGGCATTCTGCCAGCCCAGTTGTTCTGTGCACTATTCCAATTCTCTCTTAATTCAGCTGGTTGGACCCAAGACATCCTGCCAGCCCTGCTGCTCTGGTCTTGCGTACTTTTCTTCATGAAGCAAGACCCGTGGAATCTTGCTGTTCTAGCCACTGATGTTCTATTGTTTTTGTTTGCATTTCAGTTCATGTCTGACTTTGGTGGATAGATGGAAGGAGAGACAACAGATATACTCTAATTGTATGCCCTGGTGCCTAAAGTGAGGTATCACCAGTAGGAAAATGATTTACAGAAGTTTGATATACCTTTCTTTGAAAAACTCCATCAGAGTGGTTTACGACCAAATGAGCAAACTGGTTAAAAAGAAAAAAAAACCCCAAAAAACAAAAGAACAAAATCTTAACCGTCCCTGCAAGAATTTAACCTGTCCCGATCCATCCCCACAAGAATTTAATGGTGCATTAAAAAAAATTCCAGTCTGCTCTCTCTGTCTCTCTGAGTGCGAGCCGCAGCACTACAGGCAAGGAAGGAACAGAAGTTGGAGCTTGGAACACTCTGCTGCATGCATGTATGTAACAGTTGTCTCTGATTCACTGGCACTGTGTGCTGAGAGATCGCCACATGCATGTGCCAATAGGTCAGGTGACCCCTGATGCTTGTACCTGTGTCAGAGCTGAGGTCTGCGCATCAGCCTGGAGCAGAGAGGATTAATAGTAACGTATAATAAGTGACAGCAGATTAAAGACCTGAATGGTCCGTTGCCCAGTAGTCACACTCATTATCAATTCATGATTAAATCAACAATGAATGTTGATATTACTTGATTATGGTCTTTCTTTGGCATTTCTGGGACATAGACCATAGAAGTCTGCCTGACCCTGTCCTTATGTTCCAACTGCTGGAATTGCCGTTGAAGCTCACTCAGCCTATTCGTCTTCTCTTTTGCGAGAAACAGACTGAAAGTCTGTCCAGCGTTGACCTCATGTTCCATCCACAGAATTTGCAGTCTAAGCCCTTTCCAGCCCATCCTAAGCCAGATTGCCAAATGCGGGACAGACCATACAAGTCTGTCTGGTATCTGCCCTAGTTCATCACAGCCGGAGTCGCCATCTAAGCGTCACTCGACCCATCCACACACATGCAGCCATTTAAGTTTAGGATTTTTATAACTTCCGTTTTCTAATTAGAGATCCTCTGTGTTCATCCCATGCCTTTTTGAATTCCGTTACCATATTTGTCTCTACCTCCTCCTTAATGGAAGACTTCCTGCATCTGCGCTGTTAAAGTGAGATGGAGATGTCACTCAAAGAACTTGGTACAGTACTTGGTAGGTGAGAGACTGGCACAAGTGCAGCTTCCATTCCACAGGAACCTCTTGGGAACTGCTTCTGTCCCCACTTGAACCCCGTGGGTACTGCTTCCGTCCCCGTGGGAACCCTGCAGCTCCAGAGGGGACTCCCGCATGCCCCGTTCCCCATGCAGGTTTCTAATTCAAAGTGCTATTGTACCATGGAGCAATACAAAGGCATTATAATAATCTCCATTTCTTTCCTAATAATTCCTAACATTCAATTTGCTTTCTTAGCTACTACTGCTACACACTGAGATTTCAATGTAACATCAGTGATGACACTTAAATCCTTTTCTTGTGCTGTGACTCCTAATGTGAAATCTTGCATCATGTAACTACTAGTAAGAAATGCCCGTTTCGGGGAAAAATGAAACGGGCGCTAGCAGGGCAATTCCCCCACCCCCACCGTC
Organism: Microcaecilia unicolor; assembly: GCF_901765095.1. Classification (NCBI taxonomy): domain Eukaryota; kingdom Metazoa; phylum Chordata; class Amphibia; order Gymnophiona; family Siphonopidae; genus Microcaecilia; species Microcaecilia unicolor. Next base: position 43,270,462 of record NC_044034.1, on the reverse strand, counting down.
CTCCCTCCCGAGTTCCAGACCCCCCCTCTGTGGCTCCCTTCCGAGTTCCAGACCTGTCCCCTCCCTCCCTCTGTCCGTCAGTGAGGCGGTTGCGAGTTTGTGTGAGTAAAGTTCGGAGCGCTCTCCCAGCAGCTGTCACTGTGGAAGTCGTGCATTGTGTGTTCCCCGGCGCGCTGTCTGCGTCATCGCGTGTTGAGGCGAGGGCGGAGGTTCACTGACTGGAGGCCCGCCTCCGCCCTCTACGTCATCACGTTTAGACGCGAGGGCGGAGCTACAGTGACTGCAGCCTGCAGGCCAAACTGGATATCTCGGGCGCCTCAAGTTTCCGGCTTGAGGCTGCAATGGAACGTTGGAGGTGCCTTATATATATATATATATATATATATATATATATATATAGATAGTTTGGGTTCCTCTTCTCTAAATGCACTACTTTGTACTGCTCATATTAAATTCCGTCTGCCATTTGGATGTCCAGTCTCCCAGTCTAATAAGGTCCTCTTTCAATTTTTTACAATTCTCTCATGATTTAACATTGAATAATTTTGTGTTCTGCAAATTTGATCACCTCACTTGTTGTTCCCGTTTCCAGATCATTTATAAATATGTTGAGAGACCATGTGATTCACTGAGGGGACCAGACATGTTCGCTTCCTCTCTGGGATACCCTCACCCCACTACCACTATATTTTGGTGAAGTTCACCCTTGAAGATGACACTTTTCCCCCACAAATCTTTCTGGACAACATATGGACAAATATTTGATAAATTCGGTGGGGGGATGTCAGGAAAAGGACAGAAGGGAGGAGTAGTGCAAACCGTGAGCACCTGAGAGTAAGATGCCTGGCACTAGCATCATGTTCACAGGTCTATAATTTCTCAGGTCGCTTCTGGAACACTTTTTGAAAAATTGGCATTACATTGGCCACGCTCCAGTCTTCTGGCACCATGCTTGATTTTGAAAATGAATTACAAATTACTGATGTACAGTTTCATTTTTTAAAGTTCTGACGGTACTCTGGGATCTATACCATCCTATCCAGGTGTTTTGCTACTCTTTAATTTGTCAGATTGCCTCATTACATCTTCCAGTACAGAGATTTATTTCAGTTCCTCTGACTCATCACCATTTTAAATATTTTTTCTAGCATGGGTATCTCTCGGTGAGGACCAAAGCAAAGAATTCAGTTAGTCTCTCCTCTGTGGCCTTGTCCTTTCTGAGTTACCCCTTTACCCATCAATCATCTAATGGTCCAACTGATTCTTTTACCAGCTTTTTGCTTCCAGTATACCTTAAAAGTTTTTCTTATGTGTTTTTGCCTCTGAGGCAAGCTTCTTTCAAAGCCTTTATTTGCTTATCAGAGCTATGCTGTTTCCTGTTATCTTTGGATACTTCCATTTTTTTTGAAGGATGTTCTTTTAGCTCTAATAGCCTCCTTTACCTTAACTTTTAACCGTGTTGGCTGTCTAATTTTATTTTATTTATTTTTATTACATTTGTACCCCGCGCTTTCCCACTCATGGCAGGCTCAATGCGGCTTACATGGGGCAATGGAGGGTTAAGTGACTTGCCCAGAGTCACAAGGAGCTGCCTGTGCCTGAAGTGGGAATTGAACTCAGTTCCTCAGTTCCCCAGGACCAAAGTCCACCACCCTAACCACTAGGCCACTCCTCCACCTAAATTCCATACTTTCTTATAATCCTACTCATACATGGACTTTGAAAGTTAGATTTTGAAGTGAAATATAAGAGAATTTATTCATGTTTACAGCTGAAGCAAATGGAAACAAATGAGATTTGAGCACTGTTGCTACAGGTAAGTGACATTTGTTATTCTACAGCTGATGTTAACCGATTAATGTTTTTTTATTGCTACATTGAATGCACTGAATAATATTTTTGCACATTTATTTTGGTTATCTTAAGGATCACCTTGTGGGATTCACCCTACGTGGAGTTTTTTGGCTTTAACATTAATTTTTGTTGAGACTTTTTCTCCATGTTTCTGATACTATAGTGTTTTGATCAATTTTGTATGGCAGTGCTGATGATAGAAACTTTATCCTGGAGTGTCCACTTATTTCTGAATTTTAAGTGACTCATGAGCAAGTAGATCCTGAACCACTTTCCCCTCATTTAGGGAACCTTTTACTAATCCGTGGTAAAAAAAAAATGACCTGTGCTAGTTTTGGCACGCACTAGGCCACTTTTTACCTCAGCGGGAAAAATGCTTTTTAAAAAAAATGGGGCAGTAAATGGCCGTGCGCTAATATTAAAATTAGTGTGCGGGCAATTTACTGCTTGAGCCCTTACTGCCACCTATTTAGAAGGTGGGTAAGGGTTCACGTGCTAACCCCACAGTAATCGGGCAGTGCGCAGCAATGTGGCCGTGCTGCTGATTGCTGTTGGGAATGCCCCCCTCCCCCCCGGCGGTAGAAAATAGAAAACTATGTTCTACCGTGGGAAACTGCTTACACCAACTTAGGACCTACTGCCAGGCTCCTGCGCTACCCTGGCATTAGGGACGATTTGGTGTGCACTACCCACGCGGTAGCCCTACCGTCTTTGTAAAAGGGCCTTTTATTAATTAGAGCACTAAATAAATAGAGCACTTTATAGATGCAACTTGGGATGCTGTATTTTTGAGTGCTCCTACTCGTGTGACCTGATTATTGAAAAATGTTTGTGATATTTCAGGCAATTGAAATCACCCGTAATTATGTTACCATTTGGTAGCCTCCCTAATTTCTTCTAACATTTCAACATCTAACATAGTAACATAGTAGATGACGGCAGAAAAAGACCTGCACGGTCCATCCAGTCTGCCCACGATAAACTCATATGTGTATACCTTACCTTGATTTGTACCTGTCTTTTTCAGGGCACAGACCATATAAGTCTGTCCAGCAGTATTTCCTGCCTCCCAACCACCAGTCCCGCCTCCCATCACCGGCTCTGGCACAGACCCCGTATAAGTCTGCCCTCCCCTATCCTAGCCTCTCAACCACCAACCCCTCTTCCCCCCACCACCCAATTTCAGCTAAGCTTCTGTGGATCCATTCCTTCTGCACAGGATTCCTTTATGCCTATCCCACGCATGTTTGAATTCCGTTTCCGTTTTCATCTCCACCACCTGCCTGTTTGTTCTGATTGAGTGGATAGTAGTATACTCCTATCACTACCCTTTTTCCCTTTACACATGGGGTTTCTGATCTAAGTATGGATGTTTACACCAGCTTGAGAACAAGTGTAACGGTCCGTCTTTGCAAGGAAGGTGTGATTTCTGCTGCTTACATTGATATTTTATGAAGACACCTACGTACATGCCTGCTTGCCTCCTTTAAACTACACATTCCCTTATAAAAGTACCCTTCATTTGCCCATTGAGCATATAAACCAAACCTTGAGCAGAATTAAAGTTATGGCTATTTTTGATAGAATGGGATATCTAGCTTTAATAATAAAACAAAACTGAAGAGCCAGATCATAACACTGAAATTAAAATAAAAATAAAGCTCATGATTTCAAGATGGAAAAAAAAACAAAAACCAAACGTAAAAATAAAGAAACCCAAGCTGAAGTTAACACCAAGTTAAAAACCACTATCACTTGTAATTATCTACATTACTAGACTTATTACCACGTATTGCCCTTGATTCAGGCAGTCGCTGAAACATGGGGTGGTTATGTTATTTTATTTTATTTATTTATTGCATTTGTATCCCACATTTTACCACCTATTTGCAGGCTCAATGTGGCTTACACAGGCCTGTTATGGCATTGCCATTCCAGGGTAAAAGATACAATTGGTGTTACAGAAGATCAAGGATAATAAAAAGAGCTGATCGAATAGTTATAGGAAGAAGATTTTCAGGGGAGGGTGAGGTGATGAAGTGTTGTAGTTAAACTATGCATTCTCGAGATAGGCTTTGTTGAAGAGAGATGTTTTCAAAGCTTTGCGAAAGCTAGTTATTTCGTTAATTGTTTTCAGATTAGATAGTTGGTTAATGTAGTGTGATGTCTTGATCATATTATGTATAATATATTTTGTTTTGTATTTTTTAGTGTACTACTAAAGGGTTGGATTTTTGTACTATCATGTACCTCGTTTGTTCTTTACTTACTTATACAATGAGATCTGCTTCTTTGCTATAACTTCTAAAGCATTTTTCACCCGTGGCTGAGTACTTCTGCATTACCACTGTGTTAATTCACACTAAGCTGCAGTTTTAAAACTGTGTGCAGAGATATTTTTGGATATATGTGGTTAACCTGCCATTATGTGTAACAATCAGTTGCTGATACAAATCTTGACCGTGTTTTAAATAAAAATGTTTTGAACAGGTTATATCAGCTGGTAAAAGTTCTGTATTCCTTTGGGATTTTTGTGACCTACACCATTCAGTACTACGTTCCAGCAGAGATTATCATACCGGCAGTGAGATCAAGAGTATCACAAAAATGGAAACTTTTTTGTGAGCTAACCGTGAGGACACTATTGGTCTGTATTACCTGTAAGTAATGTAACATTTTTAATTCATCCAAAAACAAAGAAAGGTATCCGGAAAAAAGTGAGCCCCCTAAACATTCTGCAATAACAACCTCAAACCTGCATCGAATTAATTAAAAGTTTATGTGGACAAAGTGACATCTGTTTGTATCACCGACGCCAAATTACATAGGAATCCCTTGTTCTGTTTAAGATATTTTTATTTTTTACAAACTGCTGTCACAGATCTCAATTTCCTATATGACATAATTATTTACTTGCTGATGTCATCCATGATGTCATTGATAAACAAAATGTTGTCAAAAGAAGATTGCATTTTAATTGGACTGTTCAGGTTGACATTATCTGTTTTAGAAACTCTTGACTTTTGGGTAGTGTTATTTAAAATTTGACATCTCCGTAACGTTATGGTGAATTTCTATGAAACTACACAAGATTGTTTGAAATAGATGTCACTTTGTACACATACATTTTAATTAATTTGGTGCAGGGTTGTGGTTGTTACTGCAAAGTGTTTAGGGAGCTCACATTTTTCCTGGACACAGTGTGTGTGTGTGTGTGTATATGTGTGTGTATATATATATATATATATATATATATATATATATATACACACCTACATATATAAGTGCTTAATTTTCAGTGACAGCAGTGAGGGTTCCTTTTACTAAAGTGCGCTGGTGTAGATGTATGTATTGGACGTGTGCAGCTCCATTTTTCAGTGCACCTTCAAAAAAGGCCTTTTTTTGTGGGGGGGGGGTGGGGGCAAAAATGAACGTGCAGCAAAATAAAAATTGGTGCGTGTCCATTTTGGGTCTGAGATCTTACCGCCACCTATTGACTTAGTGGTTAAGTAGTGGTTAAGATCTCGCGCATTAACCGGGCGGTAATCGTACAGTGCCGATTACTGCCCGGTTAGCACCTTGTGCCACAAATTTTCTGGCGTGCATATTGGACATGCGTAAAAAAATGAAATTACCGCCCAGGCCCACGTGGTAGCTGGGCGGCAGTTCCGAATTGGCGTGCATTGGGCGCGCGTAGGTGCCTACACGGCTTAGTAAAAGGGCCCCTGAATTACTTAATTTAAACACTGGCACTAACATTAAACTTAACACGTGTAGTCAGTGTATGAATGTATGTATTAGGGAAGGGATTTGGGTTTAGTTTGTCTTTTTCAGTTGTAGCTGAAGACGAGTATCCACTGACTGTCACCTCTGTTGTTGTTGCTGCTAGCCGTTCAGTTTAAAGCAAAAGGCCTGAACTAAAAGTATAACTTCTCCAGATATCTGGATAATATTGGCACTGGAAAACATATAAATTCCTTTGAAAATTGACCCGTGGGGTTTTTTTTATCAAGGCGTAAGTACTTTTTTGTGGTCTAATTAGAACGCAGAAGCTTGAGCCTTTATCATTGTTAAAACATTGTTGTCCATTGTGATGAGCACTGAACAGTTTTACACTAAGGACAAAATTATCTTTTGACAAACAAGTTCTCCTGTAGTTATAGGATTAAACTGAGCCCATTGCATAAAATGGACCTAATGACAAATGACACACATTGTTAGTAAATGATCCTCTGAGTTATTTAGTATTTTCTTCAGATTAGACTGCAAAACTAACTCTCTATATAGAGGGTTTTTTTTTTTCTTTTTTACTTTTTAGATTGTAGGTTTCTGGATAATTTAGTTGAAATATGCTTTCACAGTTTTAATTACACAAGCAAAAAAGTATTGCCATACTTGGAGAAACTGAAGGTCCATCAAGCTCAGCATCCTGTTTCCAACAGTGGCCAATCCAGGTCACAACTACCTGGCAAGATACTGAAAAAGTTCAATACATTTTATGCTGCTTATCCCAGAAATAAGCAGTGGATTTTCCCCGAGTCCATTTTAATAATGGCCTATGGACTTTTCCTTTCAAAAGTTTAATCCCTTCTTTTGTATTAAGTGCTGTTGTTCAACTTGGCTTTCCTGGGGGCTTTTTCTGTTTTCATTTTTTTAATTGGACAAATTATAACAGAAGAATGCTATTTAGCATATATTTTTGCCAAGCCACATATCTGCCTTGACACAAACAGGCAAACTGATGTGACTTTTAATCCTAGAAATCAGCATAAAATTATTTTTATCATCTGCTTCAGTTTTAGCTTTTTCATTTGTTCTGGTTTGCAACAGGGAACTACGCAAGTAATATTTTATGAGTGTGCAGTGTTACAAGTGATCTTCCTATAAGCAGATCTTCAGTTTTTCTTGTTACTGAGGTTCATGCTATCTTGTTCTTGACAATTTCTAGACAACAAGGCAGATACCATGTAAGTACCAAAATCAGATGTGGAACGTACATCAAAGTAATGAAACAGTAGCTGAGTAAGATTGATTAAACTTAATCACCAAGCAATGCCTGTAATCTTTCAGCAAATTATATATGAGATTTGGAATGACAAATAAAAACTAGTGGTTTAAACACATTTTAGTGTGCGCTAACGATAGAGACACCATAGGAATATAATGGGTGTCTCTATCAGCGTGCGCTAAAAGGTTTATGCGCCCATGGCGCGACTTAGTAAACGTTGAGGGGCATAATCAAAAGTGGGTGCCCATCTCCATGGGCGGCCATGCGAAGGGGCAGGACAAACCGTATTTTCAAAAAAAAGATGGGCGCCCATCTTTTTTTCGATAATACGGGTTGTGCGGGGCAAATGCCAAGGATTTGGGCGTTTTTGAGCTGGGGGCTATCGGTTTTCAGTGATAATGGAAACCGAAGGCGCCCAGCTCAAAAACGAACAAATCCAAGGCATTGGGTCATGGGAGGGGCCAGGATTCATAGTGCACTGGTCCCCCTCACATGCCAGGACACCAACTGGGCACCCTAGGGGGCACTTTTACAAATTAAAAAAAATTTAAAATAGCTCCCAGGTGCATAGCACCCTTCCCTTGTGTGCTCAGCCCCCCAAATCCCCCCTAAAACCCACTGCCCACAAGTCTACACCATTACCATAGCCTTAAGTGTTGCAGGGGGGCACCTACATGTGGGTACAGTGGATTTTGGGGGGTTTTGGAGGGCTAAACATTAACCAGCACAAGTGTAACAGGTAGGGGGAGATGGGCCTGGGTCCGCCTGCCTGACGTCCACAGCACCCACTAACAACAGCTCCAGGGCCTGCATACTGCTGTCAGGGAGCTGGGTACGACATTTGAGGCTCGCATACAGGCTGTCAAAAAAAGTTTTTAAAGTTTTTTTTTTGTGGTGGGAAGGGGTTAGTGACCACTGGGGGAGTCAGGGGAGGTCATCCCTGATTCCCTCTGGTGGTCATCTGGCCAGTTGGGGCACTTTTTGGAGACTTGGGTCATGAAAAAAAGGGTCTAACAAAAGCGACCCAAATTCTCGCTTCTGGCGCCCTTTTTTTTTTTTCAATTATCGGCCAAAGGTGCCCATCTCTCCTCGGCCAATAAACATGCCCCGGTCCCGCCTTCACCATGCCTTCGACACGCCCCCGTCAACTTTGTTTGTTCCCGCGACGGAGTGCAGTTGAAGACGCACAAAATCAGCTTTCGATTATACCGATTTGCCATCTCCCGATTTGGGTCGAAATATGGGCGCCCATCACCTTCGAAAATAAGGCCGATGGTAACATAGTAAATGACAACAGATAAAGACCTGAACGGTCCATCCAGTCTGCCCAACAAGATAAACTCATTTTACATGGTATATAATACTTTATATGTATATCCGAGTTTGATTTGTCCTTGCCTTTCTCAGGGCACAGACCGTAGAAGTCCGCCCTGCACCGGTTTTATTTTCCAAATACTGGCGTTGCCACTCAATGTCCGCTAAGATTCCGTAGATCCATTCCTTCTAAACAGGATTCCTTTGTGTTTATCCCACCCATGTTTGAATTCCATTACTGTTTTCATCTCCACCATCTCCCGCGGGAGGGCATTCCACGTATCCACCACCCTCTCCGTGAAAAAATACTTCCTGACATTACTCCCGAGTCTGCCCCCCTTGTTTTATAAAATTATGACTATATTTATAACTTACATTTTTAAATATAGCTAGGAATACCCAAACCATTATCTACTGATTTTATCCATTAACTATCTGTGGTAAAAGAGAGAAAAGAAGGAAGTGTAAATATATGAAGATGATTTGGAAACAAGACAGAGATGGAGGAGGAATATGTCCCATTAAATTGTCATCATTATCTTATTAGAGGTAAAGGCTAAATTGCCAGGTTTGTTTTCATTTCTTACAGAAATAACATATCTTCAGCAATGTATTTAGTTGACTCGGAACCCTGTTTATTAAGGTGTGTTAACGCTAGAGACACCCATAGGAATATATGGGTCTCTCTAGCATGCGCTAAAAACGCTAGCGCGCCTACAGCATAGCTTATTAAACAGGGCCCTCAGTGTTTACACATTCTCAATTCCATGATTAAGAAGTATAGCTAGCTATTAGACCCTTGACCATTGGATTAGAGGGACATGTTTGAAATTCATTGGGTGAGTGACTATCCCCTGGATTCTGTATATGGTGCCGGTCCAAGATGTGCCAATAATTGGGTTCTAATCACTACTAATTGACACTAATTTGGATTTGCACATACATTTTCCTATGCGCTTATTCTATAGTAATATGTGCCATGATCCACCTAGTACTATCCATCCAACTCACAGAACATTACTCCATACCCATTCTACAAAATCACCAAAGACTGATCAAACATTCCACACTCCACCAAATTGACACTCACCACACTAAAGGAAGATTGTTTAAACACGGAAATCACCAACAAAACGGAAGGAACGACCACAACAAACACACACCACTCAAAGAACGACAAATAACAAAAATCCACATATCACCAAACCTAGTAGCCCCATACCAAAATATCCAGGTGGGCTATATCAATGCTAGGTCTGTCATTAACAAAACAACAACAATATCAGACTGGATCACCTCAGAAAACTTCGACCTTATCTTTATCAATGAAACATGGATCCACAACCAAAATGACCCATAATCCTTGAACTATGCCCTCCAGGTTACAAAATCACTCATCAGACCAGATCGGAAAAGAGAGGCGAAGGCATAGCACTAATCTACAGAGAACAATTCATCACCGAAACCACTGCCGACTCCATAGAAATTGCCTCATTTAGAATCCACAACAATTCCCTGATTGATCACCTGAATTGCGTCCTGTTCTACAGACCACCTGGCAACTGGAACGAAAGCCAGTCTATCTTCATGGACTTCATATCAAACAATTCCAACATACTATTACTAGGTGACATTAACCTTCACCTAGAAGACCCCAATTCCACTAACGTACGGAAATGTAAAGACTTCCTACAGTCCTGGGATCTCAAATGGCCTCAAAAGCAAACTACCCATATCAAGGGACACACATTGGAACCTCCTATCACATAAATTGTCCGCAGATCATAACCTACTAATAACGGCATCAAATGGACAGCAACACCTTGGACTGACCATTACAAACTGAACCTAACTTTAAATTGGCGGAAGAAGGGTTCAAATCGCACACCAGAACATACAACTTACACCACAAGAGGGCAAATCGACCCACATGCATTCTGGCAAAAGATATACGACAACGAATGGACTACACAAACTAATTCCATACTTTATTTCAACCGCTGGGATGACAGATGCAGCAGCGTACTAAACGAAATAGCACCATTAAAAACAAGAACATCAAAAAGATAGAACACTATACCATGGTTCAATGACGAACTAAAAAAACTCAAAACACAATCCAGGAAACTTGAACGAGCATGGAGAAAGACAAAAGATGAACATACACTCAATGCATGGAAACAACTACACAGAAAATACAAATATGAAACAAACCAAAAGGTCCTACTACAAAACCAAATTAGTACCAGATTACAAAGATGTGAAGAAACTATACCAACTCGTAAATAAGTTACTAGACACCACCTCTATCACCACTGCCAACACAGACATCCCAACTGCAGACAAACTCGCTAACTACTTTAACGAAAAAATAATAAAACTTCGCAGCACACTTCCTCACCACAAATACCGACATCGAAAACTTCTTCAACGATCTGGAACTAACCTCCGACGGATACCCAGCTGACCACATATGGACAACATTTAATCTCCTCAACACCGAATCAGTTACACAAGCGACTCACCAAGACCCATTGCAAACTGGACACATGTCCCAGTCATCTACTAAAATCTGCCCACAACAGCTTCATAGCAGACCTCACATCCCACCTAAACTTCATGCTACAACAAGGTCTCTTCCCTGAGGAATATGGTAACATCTTACTCACCTCAATACCAAAAGACGCCAAGAAAAGCACAAACGATCTCACCAACTATCGTCCAGTTGCGTCTATCCCACTAGTAGTAAAAATGATGGAGAGTTTGGTGACTAAACAGCTTACGGATTACCTGGACAAGTTCTCAGTACTACATAATTCACAATCAGGATTCCGATCTCACCATAGTACCGAAACTGTCCTAGTCACTCTCCTGGCCAAATTCAAGCAGGAGATAGCCATAGGTAAAAGCATACTCCTCCTCCAGTTCGACATGTCGTGTGCATTCGACATGGTAAACCACAACGTACTACTAAGACTACTTGGCCACTTCGGGATCAAATGCTTTCTAACCACTAGAACTTATCAAGTAATATGAAACTCAAACATATCACCACCGTGGAAAGCTGTCTACGGAGTACCTCAAGGATTACCATTATCACCAATACTTTTCAACATGATGATTCCACTGGCACAGTCCTTGTCCAATCGAGGCCTTAACCCGTTCATTTACGCAGATGATGTTACAATCTACATCCCCTTCAGACATGACTTGACAGAAATAACCAATAAAATCAACGATGGCCTGAACATCATGGACACCTGGACAAACTCATTCCAATTGAAACTGAACACTGAAAAAACACACTGCCTTATCCTCTCCTCTCAACACAACAAGTACAAACCCACAACCATAAATACCCCAGGACAAACCCTCCCCACCTCAGACAGCTTGAAAATACTTGGCGTCACTCTCGAGAGCCAAGTAAACTCTGTAATAAAGAAAATGTTTTATTCAATGTGGAAACTCAAACGACTAAAACCTTTCTTCCCAAGAGAAACCTTTCGAAACCTAATACAATCAATGGTCCTAAGTCATGCAGACTATTGCAATGGAATCTACGCAGGATGCAAAGAACAACTCACAAAAAAACTCCAGACCGCCCAAAATACAGCAGCCAGATTGATATTCAGCAAAATATGATTGAAAGTGCCAAACCCTTTGAGAAAAGCTGAATTGGCTCCCAATCAAAGAATGGATCATCTTCAAAATCTGCACTTTAGTCCATAAAATTATATACAGCGTAGTCCCAGGATACATGATAGACCTTATATATCTACCAATAAGTCGGATCGTCAAGATCATACCTAAACCTACACTACCCAAATTGTAAAGGACTGAAATACAAAACAACTTACGCATCTGGCTTCTCCTACATAAGCGCACAACTATGGAATGGCCTCCCAAAAGCGGTGAAAACAATCCATGGCTACCTGAACTTCAGGAAATCACTAAAAACCAACCTCTTCAAAAAGGCCTACCCCAACGACCCCACGTAAACCTCTTCACCCAGGAATATAACATGACTCATGATTGTACTGGACATCACGCAATCTTCATCCCTTCCGATCCTCCACATATACCTCATTCGATTACTATACAACCTGTATTTGTTATCAACCGACTGGGCAATCGCCTTTGACAGTACTATGTAAGCCACATTGAGCCTGCAAATAGGTGGGAAAATGTGGGGTACAAATGCAACAAATAAATAAATAAATCCCATGGTGAGTAACTCAAGAGGGTGTGGCCATGGGAGGGTACATAGGTGGATCGGGGCATTCCTAAAATTTGCGCGCAGTGTTATAGAATACTGGGGATGTGTGCCCAAATTGGACACCAGGAATTCCACCTGGTGTTAGCAGGTATACGTTTTGGTGCCCAAATTTGGGTGCCAAAACTGGCACTCAATGCTTTTCTATAATGGGCACTCATTTGTGAATGCCCATTATAGAATAGCCTTGAGCGCTGATTTTTGAGTGACATTTACTGAATCTAGCCTTACAGGTGATGTTGCAGAGATTATGACTGGGATTTATAGTTGATTTAAAATTTGCTATACCTCCTTTGCTAACTAGCAGATCAAAGCATTTTACAGTCTAAAAATTTATAAATTTAAAGACGGAAAAGAATTAGAATGGTTGCATAGGAAAGAACATCACACTCAAACATTCAAGACCTAGATAAATGAAAAAGAAGGTAACGTTATGGAGGAAAAGTAGATATAGAGGGACAGGAGTGAGAAGAGAGGGAAGGGAAAAGAAGGACAGGGAATGACGGTTTTAGTATTCCAGTGTATCTGGTTGGAACTATACTTCGAACCAGATACACTTCACACTGGCTCCCTATCAGAGAACGAATTAACTTCAAGGTTCACACATTAATCCACAAGATTATCCATGGTGAATCTCCGGACTATATGCTCAATCTTATTGACCTTCCCTCCAGAAACATGTCTGTAACTTTGCGAACTTACCTCAACCTACATTACCCTAATTGCAAAGGACTCAAGTACAAAACCTACTATGGATCCAACTTCTTAGGCAGCCAACTCTGGAATGCACTCCCCAGACCTATCCGATCAATCAGTAACTATCTACTCTTCCTGAAATCACTAAAAACCCATCTGTTCAAACAAGCCTACCCAAATGACCCAGACTAATCCTATGTACCCATCTACCCAACACATACCCAGGAAACAACGACAATGACCTAGACTACATCTCCCACCAAATTTCTATTTGCTTACCCCGCGTCCCATCCCCCTCCTGCCTCCTCTACCCCTCCTCCAATGCTCACCTACCCTTGCTCATACCTCTCCTACTCCCTTCACCCTTGCCCATTTCTACCTACCTATCTCTTTTATTTTTCTGCTATACTTACTTATATTTTCTCTATCAATACTTTGTAATCCCCATTACTATGTAAGCCGCATTGAACCTGCTTTAAGTGGGAAAGCACGGAGTACAAATGTAATAATAAATAAATATAAGACCAACCACATATAATTAAACTATACTTGTTGGAAGAGCCAAGTTTTTAAAGACTTAAATTTTAAAGGATAGTTCAGCTCGAATGGGAATAGGCAGAGAGTTCCACTAGAAATGGGCAGTAAAAAAGAAAGCATGATGTCTGGTTGCCTCTTGTTAGGCTGCTTGGTTGCAGAAAGAACTAAGCGGTGATCATTTATAAAGCGGAAATGATGAACTGGTGAATTTGGGATAGTGATAGCTGACAGATAAATTGGGAGTCCTGTCCTGAAAGCCTTAAAAGTACTCGTGACTGTTTTAAAGACTATCCTTTATTCAATTGGGAGTCAGTGATGTGTGAGTTTTGTGAAAAATGTATAGGAGGCATTTTGTATGTTTAATTATATGTGGTTGGTCTTATACATGCTTATGAATGTTATCCGCCTAGAAAAACTGGATTGTGTGGAATACAAGTTTTTAAATAAATAATATTGCAGCAATGGATAATGATCTTATGGTATTATACATACTATGATTTACTAAATTAATGCATCATCATTACTTTTAACATGGCCACATTAGCAGATCTTATTGCATGCAGCAGACCTCTTTGTAGTGCTACTTTTAGCACAAACATTAAGAAGGCAAATAGCACCAGGAACATATTCTATAACGGAACCTAGGTTCCATTATAGAGTGCTACTATAACCTGGTATCAGAGCACCTAATATTTAATATCAGCCATGGAACTTGCTTACGTGTGGGCGCCTAAATGTAGCAGGGATGTGTGTGTGTGTTCTGTAACTTATGCATATAATTGGAAGCCCTGTCTATCCTACCCATGCTCCACCCACGTATATACCCCTCTTGCAAATACTTACTGTGTAAGTTAAGTGGGTATTTGCACAACAGCGCTTAGATGTGGAGGGGCATTTTCGAAAGAAACGTCCAAGTTGTGATCTGGATGTCTTTACAAAATGGCGAAATCCAGGGGCGGGGAAACCTGTTTTTTCGAAAAAAGATGGATGTCCATCTTTCGTTTCGAAAATACCGTCTGAGACGTCCAAATCCTTAAATTTGGACGTCCTTAGATTTGGACATCCTTGGATCTGGACGTTTCTGACTTTTGGTGATTTTCGAAACCAAAGACGTCCATGTAAAAAAATGTCCAAATGCAAACCATTTGGACGTGGGAGGAGCCAGCATTTGTAGTGCACTGGTTCCCCTGACATGCCAGGACACCAACCGGGCACCCTAGGGGGTACTGCAGTGGACTTCATAAATTGCTCCCAGGAACATAGCTCCCTTACCTTGTGAGCTGAGCCCCCCCCCCCACACACACACAACTGTACACCACTACCATAGCCATTACGGGTGAAGGGAACACCTATATATGGGAACAGTGGGTTTGTGGTGGGTTTTGGAGAGCTCGCTGTTTCCTCCACAAATGTAACAGGTAGGGGGGTTATGGGCCTGGGTCCACCTGTCTGAAGTGCACTGCACCTACTTACAAAACTACTCCAGGGACCTGCATGCTCATCTGTGGAATGATCTGCCTAAACTGCTGAAACTTACTCCTGATCACCCCACCTTCAAACAGCGCCTCAGGACCTTTCTATTTAGCAAAGCTTATGCACCACTCCCGCCTGGCATCTCTAACTTCTGAACTGTCTTTATCCCATTGTCATATTAATCACCACTGCTCTTTCTCTTTTTCTCTACCTCGCTTCTGCCCTTTCTCCATTTTACTTCTAAGACATTAATTGTTTGAACTCAGCCTTGTTGTGTGTTTATGTAGATTGTTGTAAGCCACATTGGGCCTACCCCTGGGTAGGAAATTGTGGGATACAAATGCTATAAATAAATAAAAACACGTGCGGATGAAAACGTCCAAGTGTTTGTCAGGGACGTCCTTGTTTTTTTCGATTATGGGTCAAAGACGCCCAAGTGTTAGGCATGCCCAAGTCCCGCCTTTGCTATGCCTCCAACACGCTCCCTTGAAAATTGGACATCCTTGCGACGGACTACAGTTGGAGACATCCAAAATCAGGTTTCGATTATACCGATTTGGACGTCTCTGTGAGAAAGAGGTCCATCTTCCGTTTTATGTCGAAAGATGAACGTTCTTTTCGAAAATGAGCCCGATAGTGGCATTTATGAACATTAATTTGCACAGATGTGAGTATTATGCTAGTATTGTAAACATTTACACATTTCTATATAGAGTATTCCACACGTTTACAAAATGACTATGTTACTGGGGAAAAGCCTCAAAGAGCTCCAAGATTAAATATTAATCTAACGGAGCTTGAACAGACCAACTGGTCTTCTCTTCATCATAGGCAAAAACCCCAATGTCGCAGTTTTAAAAAAACTTAATAATCTGCGATCAGATGCTGTGTTAAATACACTTCATATTATTTCTTCTATCATCGCTGCGTAATTACTTCTAGAACATGCCAATCTATCCAATATGCTCTATTGCACTTATTGAATAGTGTTTCACTAAATGCTGCTCCACGCTGTGCTGTTCCTCTCTTGCTGCCCTGAGCCGACGGTGGCCAGCGTTTCGCTGCTTCTTCAGGGTCTCAGGCTGCAATTGGAGCAGCATTTAGTGAAACACTATTCAATAAGATAAGTGCAATAGAGCATATTAGATAGATTGGCATGTTCTAGCAGTAATTACGCAGCAATGATAGAAGAAATAATATGAAGTGTATTTAACACAGCATTTGATCGCAGATTATTAAGTTTATTTAAAACTGCGACATTGGGGTTTTTGCCTGTGATGAAGAGAAGACCAGTTGGTCTGTTCAAGCTCTGTTAGATCAATATTTAATCTTGGAGCTCTTTGAGGCTTTTCCCCAGTAACATAGTCATTTTGTAAATGTAACATAGTAGATGACGGCAGAAAAAGACCTGCACGGTCCATCCAGTCTGCCCAAGAAGATAAATTCATATGTGCTAATTTTTTATTTGTACTGTCCTCTTCAGTGCACAGACCGTATAAGTCTGGCCAGCCCTATCCCCGCCTCCCAACCACCAGCTCTGGCACAGACCCTATTAGTCTGCCCAGCACTATCCTTGCCTCCCACCACCGGCTCTGGCACAGACCGTATAAGTCTGCCTAGCACTATCCCCGCCGCCCAACCACCAGCCCCGGCACAGACCGAATAAGTCTGCCCAGCACTAGTCCCGCCTCCTACCACCAGCTCTGGCACAGACCGTATAAGTCTGCCCAGCACTATCCCTGCCTCCCACCACCGGCTCTGGCACAGACCGTATAAGTCTGGAATACTCTATATACGTGTGGAATACTCTATATTTGAATTTTGTTATATATCCATACCACCAATCTGGTCATTTAAAACATTTACACATGCAATGGGCATATGAATGTTAATGCCTAATTTATAGAATTGCCATTTAAATGTTCACATTAAACATAGTAGTGCTTAATATATTGGTCAAATAGTAAGTAGTTTTGATTTCACAACATTTTTGCTGAAACATAAGTGCTTCCCACTGCTTTACATGACTTCTGCTTTGCTAGTAATATATTTAAGTGACAGCAGATAGAGACCAAGATGGCCAATCCTGTCTAACAGCAATTTGTCCACATGTAAATTCCAATATGGAATCCGACATCCAGTCCCTCTTCCTTCTTACTGTTCACCTAACCCAGTGATTCCCAACCTTTCATCTATGGCGTAATCCCTAAAATATTTTTCATATACCAAGGAATTTCACTCCCTCCCACCTCCTCCTTCCTCTCCAGCCACAAGGAGCTCCCAGAACCACACTGAGGCCCCTCCAACTCCCCAGGCCTATTGTATTCTTGGTGGTCTAGAAGGGAGCAGGAGCCGATCCCCAGTCGCTCTGACATGCTGGTTCCACTGACATAGTGGCTGTCGGGATCTTCCGTAGTAGTCTTATGAGACTGCTGCAGCAGGTCCCGGCAGCCATTTTGTAAGCAGACCCGGCATGGGAAGGAGCGACCGATGTCAAATCCCTGAAGAGAGTTCTTGGAATTCTAGGGTTCTTCAAAACCTAGTTGTAATCACTGACCTAACCTATTAAAATAGTACCTTCAGCTGTGTCGTGCTGGATTTTTTTTTATAAACCATAGCCTGTACTATTTTCATTCTAGTATATTAAGAAAGGACAGTGTAAATGTCTGAAGAGTGGTTTCAGAGGAGGGTTTATATAAAAATGAGGAGGGCTCAATAAAAGAAACATAACTTCACCAAATGAAAATCATACCAAATGAATCTGATCAAATTCTTTGACTGGGTTTCCAGAGAATTGGATAATGGACATTTGCTAGATGTAATCTACTTGGGTTTCAGTAATGCCTTTGACACAGTCCCTCAAAGGAGGTTCATAAATAAACTTAGCAAGCTAAAGTTAGGACATAAAGTGGTGAACTGGATTGGAAACTGGCTGACTGACAGCCAGCATAGGATGGTGGTAAATGGAGTTTACTCAGAGGATAAAAAATATAAGTAGTGGGATGCCTCAAGGATCAGTTTGGGCTGATTCTGTTCAATATATTTGTGAGCGACAATGCTGAAGGTTAGAAGGAAAAGTTTGCCTCTTTGATGACATCAAGATCTGCAGCAGAGTGGACTACCTGAAAGGGAGTGGACATTGTGAGAAGAGGTCTACAAAAATTAGAACAATGGTCAAATATTTGGTGGTTAAAATTTAATGTGAAGAAGTGCAAAGTGATGCACTTGGTCTGTAGCAATCCAAAAGAGCAGTATGCACTAGGGCAGGGGTTCCCAAACATAGTCCTAGAGGCACCCCAGTCAG
The DNA here is from genome assembly GCF_901765095.1 of Microcaecilia unicolor. Lineage (NCBI taxonomy): Eukaryota > Metazoa > Chordata > Amphibia > Gymnophiona > Siphonopidae > Microcaecilia > Microcaecilia unicolor. The sequence goes on along the minus strand of NC_044034.1, from coordinate 43,252,003 downwards.
TCAGAGAAAAGGAGAGAGAGAGAGGTGATATGATACAGACACTTAAGTACTCTGGAAGCGATTTTCAAGTATTAATATACAAACAAATTGTTTCCAGAATCGTAGGGGTGGTAGAACTGGAGAACATGAATTGAGGTTGCAGGGAGGTGGACTTAGGAGTAACGTCAAGAAATACTTTTTCACAGAGAGGGTAGTGGACGCTGGAACACCCTTCCAGGAGAGATGGTAAAGTAAAAAAAAAAAAAAGTGAATTTAAAAATGCATGGGATAGACACATGGGATGCCTAAACAGAAAGAGGATAGAAACCCAACTTGATTGTTGAGGTATTATGTTGGGCAAGAAAAGTGGGAACTAAGGCCAGAGCCGGACAGACTTCTACAGTCGGTTTCCCACAAATGGCAAAAGACTAAAGAAAATTCGATAACTCCGGCTTTGGGGAGTCTAAGGCTGGTGCCAGACCTCTACAGTATGTGTCCTGCAAATGGCAAAATACAGGTGAAGCTATGGCAACTCCAGTGTTGTCATGTGCTGCAAATGAGGGTGATGTGCAGCCTTGGGGGGGGGGGGGGGGGGGGGGGGGGGGGGAGCGGAAAACATCTTGACTGGCAAGTTAGATTACTGTCAGCAATACTTGGGGATGATATATGGTTATAACCAAGACTCCGCCATGTTTGACTGCCTATATGATTGGCATGGTGATTTGACAACAAAGGTTTAAGCATGAATGGCTGGGGCCCACACAGAGTAGTGGGTGTTGCTCTGGCTATCTTGTTGGGCAGACTGGATGGACCATGCAGGTCTTTATCTGCCATTACTTACTGCCAAACACAAAATAGAATTGTACTATAAGTTGGTTAATACACGTTTTAGAGGGTTGTTTGCTTGCTTCAGAGGCATAATGATAACTCGCAGCTGGAGAGAAATGAATTAGGGGAAAACACACCAAAATAAATTGCTAATACAGTGATCTTAATCTAGCACTGTTAACATGGATAATTATAAACTCATATTAAAGCACTTAAATTAAAATTCTCATTAAGACCCTTTAAAGATTATGTATATAGAATAGTTATCCAAAATAATTTTCTCTTTTGAACTCCTAATCTGTTTCCTTCTTATAATACTCTACGTGGATTTTATTGAAGATTAAATTTTACTGTAATTCCTTCAAATGCTTAGCTAGAGGGTAACTGATTTATAAAAATATAGAAGTTCTATCAGAATTATATTTAATTAAAGTTCTGTTTTCCCTGTAATCTAAAGTTTGAATAGACATGATTTCTGAGAATCAGGTTTGAATGTACAGCAGTTGAGAAGAAAGACTGAAACAGTGCTTAATTAGCAGGTATCCATTTTTAGGCAAGTATCCTGAAAATTAAGAGCATTGAAGATGCATCTTTTAATTTTCCTATATAATAGGAATTATGATTTGTTCATTTTTCTAGCTTATAAATCAGTTCTATATGACTTTGATTGTGGTGGTAGGCAGAACAGTTGTAGATAATTGAGTTTCCAATTTGCCTTTGATGGCTCACTCCACAAAACCCCCAGTTGTGAAATAAAATGCCAGAGTAAGCATGCCAATTACTTACCCATTAGAAAGTATGCTGAAGGAAATGACATTCCCAATGGGCAGCTCTATAAAAGGTCTCTATGCAGCTAAGGCCGCAAAACTGTCGCTAGCAGCAGATACGTGCACAGGTGAGCCCGCCAACAGCCAGAGCAGACCTGGCAGACAGAAATGCCATTAGAAATGACCTGGCAGCCAATGTTATCTGAGCTCCAGACAGCTAAATTTCAGATTGCTGAAATGGTCATTGTCAGCATTACCCGGTTCTGTTGAGGGCCAAACCTGAAAGGTATCCTAAAGATCCAGGACCTACCCAGATAGTTAGGTAAAGTCCTCTGGGAGATATTGCAAGCAGCTTTCCGGCTCTCTCTTTCCTCTCCACCCCCCCCCCTCCCTGGTCTGATCCCTAGTGATATCAGTGTAGATAGGTTGTCTCCTACCCTTTTGGGCGCTTAGTTTGCATGTCTTAGGACTGTTGCTCAGGAAGAACAAAGAAACAAGACAAGTGTCTCCTAGAGCTGGGCCTTCAAAAGAATTTACACCTCCTTGGTAATCAGGAGATATCAGATCAGACAAACCAAATTTTACATAGGAAGGTGCTGGGAAAATACTAACTTTCTGCTCTAAAGGCTGCACACTTGTTAAGAGGCCTATTCTTATATAAAATACCTTTTTCCAACCTACACCTGCTTGTTGTCTTATTGTTGTACAACCCCACTGCCCCTGGGAAGTGAATCCAGGACCAAAGAAAGGAATCCAGAACCAGACAAAAGCCAAAGCTTACATCTGGGGGGACCATAGCTGACAGTCGTGACAAAATTGGAGAAGCTGTTTTCCAGTATAGATGAGCAGTTTGACTCAGCTGTCTCCGGTTGATCGATTTTGAGGAAAGATTGAATTTGGAAAGTTATGATACCCTGCCAAGAGTTTATAAGAGTAAATGGGAGAAGAAAATTTCTCTCATCAGAAAATGAGACCAGCATTGAGCTGGATGGGGGAAGGGGCTTCATCAAGATGGTAGTGTGAAGAATTCCACGTGATGTCAACCCTGTTTTTTTGCTTTTGATGGTGAAATAAAGATTAAAATCCCAGGACTATCCACAGGATCCAGTACTGATCCAGTTGCACCACAGCCAGTGGATTCCTTTGTGGTTTGTGGTGCCAAACCTGCTTCAGTGAGCATTTCGGCTGGGAGTAGCTCCTTGGTGGGGAGTTGGCTAACCCCTTCCTCTCCTGAAGATGTTACTCTGTCTCCTGAAGAGAGGAGTGCCACAGCCCATCCGCTACCACTGTCATCTCTGGAGTGTAACATTGGATGAGGTAGCATGAGGAGTTCATGCAAAACCAAGCAGAGTGGGAGGGAGATTTGCGGGGAGATCTTTTGATCACTTTGGGAACTGTACCTAAGGAAACTGGGATGTTGGCATCTGAGATGTTGTTGAGGCTGAAATTCAGTGGCAGGGATGGCTTTGAGAACTGCCATTGATGCTACTACTACTACTTGACATTTCTATAGCGCTTCTAGGGTTATGCAGCGCTGTACAATTTAATAAAAGAGGGCAGTCCCTGCTCAAAGGAGCTTACAGTCTAAAGGATGAAATGACAAGTTGGGGTAGTGCTAGAGCTGAGGTGATTCCCTTGTTGCGACACCAGGTATTTACTTTACTTTAGAGTCTATTGGGGAAGCGATATCTGCTCTTCAAATGAATTTGGACACACAAATTCAAAAACTTTCCTCTCATATAGAATCTGTGATATCTGAGTCATTGACCTTGAAGTCAGAAGTCTCTGATTTTAGAGGAAAAATCAGAAATTTTCGAAGGAAAATTGCAAAGTTTAGAAGCACATGGAGAGACTTAGATGAAGGACAGTAGTGTTAATTTAAGAACTAAGGTGAAGATATTGGAAAATATGGTCAGATGGTCGAATTTGACTGATCAGTTTTCCAAAGGCTTTTCTATTTCCACGTATGATATGTTTAAGAAGGTAACGCCTTGAATCTTTAAAGGTTTCAGAAACTTCCATTCCCCTATGTTCAAAAGTATACTACCTTTGAAGTGCTAAAAAGAACACTTCCTCTTCACCATAACCATCTGGAATGTCTGTGGACCGTGCCGATTTAACAGATTTCCATGAGAGATCACATGTGGAGGTTATGACTCTTGCAACACTATTGGTTCAATTAGCACTGGATTCTGATCGGGAATGGCTTATTAAACTATTTTTAAAAATAGAGATGTGATGTTTATAAACTGTAAGATTTGAATGTTCCTGATGTTTCCTGGGTAACCCAAAAAAAGAGAAGACAATTTCTATTGTTAAGACCTCGAGTGTTGCAGTTGAGAGCTACTTTTGTTTTCTGGTATCTGTGTAGATGTTTTCTTATTCTACAAGTTCGATTTATGTTTTCTTTGATCCAGCACAGTTTTCGGCTTTTGTCTCCAATGGGCACAGAACATAGTCCAATGCCCCTCAGTGATTGAGCATGACTACCCTCTGATATAAGTAGTAGTACACCTCACTAGCTTATTTAAAAGCAAATTTGCATTTTTCTGACAGGTGGCAATGCCCACTTCCAATTGCATCATCCAATCAAAATCAAGGATCTGCCTGAGCCTTGCGAACTCTCCGTCCCACCCCTCTTGATGTAGCTGGATGCAATATAGCCCCTCCCCTTTTGCATAACCCCATCCCTTTCGGTGACATCACAGGAGGTGATATAACTCTGCCTAGGCCATACCTCTTTTGGGTACATTGCAGGAAGTGGGGTCATAACTCCACCTAGGCACCACTCCTTTTTCAAGATGGTGATGAGTACTGGACACCTGTACATCATTAGTCAGGCGTGCACTGTTGTAAAAGAGGCTATGAAGACATTAATGTTACCTGAGAGCACACAGAGCTCCTTCGTTAGCTTCAGGTGACTCAAGCTGTGTCATTGTCTATATGATCGGTCAATGACATGGCATGTTTGGGTGAAAACAGGTACATGGACAACTCATCGGGGTCTCTCTGAATGCTTGTGGTAGGTAGATTTCTTCTTTGACCAAGCTTCTCCCACAAAGAGTTTAAGAATAATTTTACAATTTGTCATTTTGCAGGGTTCACGGTTATCTGATCAACGCGTAAAAGCCCACTTCCTTTCTGATAGAAATCATCTATGTACCTGCTTAATGTTTACCATCAGTACTTCACTGAGGAAACTCCAATTCTATGGTACACCATGTCTCCACCAGGGCTCTCTCACCATCATTGTGGGTGCATTTCTCCCGCCGGCTCACCTCGACACACAGGTGATACGATGGAAACATGAGCTTTCTGTGTAGCCTGATGGGTAATACGGAGAAAAAGAGCAGACGTGGGGGGTACACCTTAGCTCGATGAGATATTATAGAGATTGCAAGACTGTATAAGTTGTATGAAGCATTGTTTGGAATTATGACAAACAACATTAGAACGTACTTATAGGGCAGGAAGAGTGGGACCTGGTGCAATGATGGTATAAGTTTGAAGTGTTATGTGCTGGTACTGTGGTATGCGGTGGTTTGGCACTTCACATACACTGAGCACTATTCACAAATGTTATAAATAATTTTAGAGTTACAACTGGTATGAAATTTGGGTTAAAAAAAACTTGCCACAAAAAACAAAAGAAACATTGGTGCATGTTGGTAAAAAACAAAACAAAACTGAAAGCAGCAAGGCATACAGCAAATTGGGGCTCGGATAATAATAATAGTGCTGATCTTATTACTACCACAGCCAATCCTCATTCTGCATCCCACGGATGTTAGCAGATTGAGACACTGTAAAGAGCGATGAGTTTCTATGCTTTAGTCAATTTATTACATTCTGAAGCTTTGCACTTCTAACCTCATAATTTTCAAAACACTAGTACTACGTTGATCACAGTTGAAATATTAGCTTTGCTGTTAAAACACTGTATATACAGAGCCTGAGCAGTTAAGGTTTGATTTGTTGAAAATCAAAAGTGAAGTGTCTTTTCAGCAAGTAAATTGATGATATTTCAGTGTATTTTATTGAATTTCTTTGTGTACGTGCCATCTTTTAAATGCTGTCATATTAGAGATGCAAACTATTGCTCTGAAATAATAAAGACAGTGCCAGACCTCCAACAGAAGAGTGATAATCAACTTTGTATTGAAAATAAGATCTGAGCTTGTTTATTCAAAAATGTTAATAAAAGAGTAGATTGCCTTCAAATGTAAGCCTTTGCTGTAATGAAATAACCCTTTAAACAATGGACACCAGACGGTAAGTAAAAATAAAAGCCTTCACATGAAGTAGTTTAGGCACAGGGTCCTTGCTATAGTATATACAGGTTTAATTATAGGGTATGATGGAGTATGTAGGAACTTACCAATTCCCCTTAACATTCCCTCACAGAGTCACGTTAAATCCTGTTGTACAGAGCAGAAAGGGTGTGGTTTAGGCAGAAAAATAAAAACTCTGAGCACAGGCAGACAGAGAGGCCCAGGGAAGATGAGAACAGCCTTCCAGCATATGCTTTCACCATACATATGTAAGCCGGAGAAGCTTAATTCAGGTAAGTCAAGTTTTATCTTGGAACTAGAGAATGATGCAGGGACAAAGCTTGCCCCCATTCCTGTGAGCTCTGTCTGATCCCATCCGCAGAAGCCTCAAACAGGCATACATGATTTTAATGATAAGTCTGCAATTTCATTTTGTAATTCTTTCAGTACTGTGAGGGGTATACCGTCTGCTCTGTGTGATTTGCTACTGTAACCTCTACCAGCCAGGGTACCCTCCCTCTCTCATTAGTTCCTGATCTATCTGCTCCATGAAAAACTCAAGACTAGCATCTAGAAACTTCACTTCTCTATCATGTCTAGATATGACATGTATCCAGTCGATATTAGGTAATTGAAATCTCCCATTATTATTGTGTAACCAAATTTGTTAGATTAATTCAATTATTCAGCCCTGAAGATAGATGAATATTAATTCACAGTTCAATACTATTTAACTTTGAAATACCTCTCACTCACATTAGAAAAAAATAAAATCAAATTATACAATGAGAAGGGAAAAATGTCCACCAGACACACTAAAGGAGAAGCAGAAATTCATCTATTGTTAAAAAATTAAATTTCCAACTTCTATACTCTCTGCCCCGCCTTCTCCAGCACGGGTCCAGCTGTACCCCCCCCCCCCCCCCCCCCCCCCACACACACACACACTCTGGGGCCTTCCCTCCTTCGGCTCCTGCCTTCTGCTGTAACTACCTGTTTCACAAAACAGGAAGTAGCATCAGAAGGCGGGAGTTAGCAGAGGAGGAAAGGCCCAGGAGCAGGCCTATGGGAAATCTCCTTGCTTCGTGACAGGGAGGAAGGTAAGGGAGGGAAGAACAAAGGAAAGAGGGAGGGAGAAGACGCCAGACCCGCTTTAATCTCGTTTTTTATTTTTTACCTCAGGAGCAAGGCTTTTTACCGCTCCCACGGGACAATAAAGAGGTTTGTTCCCGCATCTGCAGTAAACCTTGGTAAACAAAAGTACCACGGTTTACTGCAGATTACTGCAGGTCCCCATCCCCGTATCATTCTCTGCTTGGAACTTTGTTAAATTCTAATCGTTGAAGCCAACCAGAGCCAGGCCTATTTTGGCTAACCATGAAGACAGACTAGTACACCCTGAGACTGGGATCCTGTCAGGGACAGGGCTACAGGAAGATTATTGTTGAATCCAAGAGACTTTTCTTCTTAAATCTGTGAAGGAAGCAAGTTTTAATATTCTTTTGAGTGTAAATAGTATTTTGATTTACTTTCACCTTTGAGTGTCTGTGAGACTCTCCTGTACCCTTGCTCATGATGCTACATAGGGATATTGGTCTTTTTTAAATATATATATAACACATCTGTGCAAGAATTTTGGCAGCCCTAGTTGTATGTTTTGCCAAATCACTTAAATAACAAAAACTGATATAACATTGAGATGCTCTCCCATTGTAGGGAAAAAAGCAAGAAACCAAAGGAGCAGTGGCAGCCCACTAACCTGATACATGGTAGAATTTGCTCAAACTATTGCAGAAATGAGTCAAACCAATCAAAACACACAAACTCTAAACAAATATCAGGGGGGTATATATATATATATATATATAAACATATTAAAAGTCTATCAAAACAGAGAAAACTGATATTTTGATAGTTTTCAACTTTGGGTTTTTTAAAGTGCAAAAATACAAGTATTTTTTTTAAATGTCCATTATTTAAAAAAATTGTGATTGCTGCCACAGCTGGAAATTGTGCATCATGTGCAGTTAATTAACTGAGGAAAGGGGGAGTAGGAGGAGTAGGCTCTTGAACAACACCAGTAGGCGACGTAGATAGGAACAATCTCTTTATTAAATTATACACTCGACTCAACACAGCCGTGTTTCGGCGCTACAGACGCCTTCTTCAGGAGTCAATCAAAGAAGGATGACATCTTGTGATATATAAATATACGAATATTAAGCTCAAAGAGAATGAAAGCAAGGCTTCTGCTACAATTGTAATCCACTGCCGATGCAGGAAAAAAGCTCAGCGTATTCAATTGCACTTCTGTGAAGTCAAAAAGTCAGAAGATGTCATCCTTCTTTGATTGACTCCTGAAGAAGGCGTCTGTAGCGCCGAAACACGGCTGTGTTGAGTCGAGTGTATAATTTAATAAAGAGATTGTTCCTATCTACGTCGCCTACTGGTGTTGTTCAAGAGCCTACTCCTCCTACTCCCCCTTTCCTCAGATTCTACTTTTCGTAGGAATTTGTGTACCTCCACCCTTGTGGTGGTTTGGCTTGCAGTTAATTAACTGCACATGATGACAGCAATTATGGGGAACACAGCTTTTGTCTTGATCGCCAACTTTATATCCAAAATATAGCTCATAGGCCGCCTTCATCGATGAAGTTAAGGTGGTTCTTTGCGCCTTTACACAGAACTCATTGCGAATGTAGCAGAAAGTATCAGCATAATTAATACATTTCTGCAATATTTTCAGTTTAATTAACCATCAGGTCATGCAATAACTAGCTGTTCATCAACTTCTGGAAGCAAGGCATAAAAATAGGACGGGTCATAATATATTTAAACTGAACGGCGTTCATTTACCAGTGAAATGGATATGGGTCAAAACAAATTTCTGTAAATGTCTCAAAAACCATACATTATTTGATGCCATTTCTGTAATCAGCATCCAAAAATCTAGAAGAAACACCCAATCTTATTACAGAAACAATAATCATGTTGTCCAGTGTTTTCAATAATAATTAAGGGGGCCGTTTACTAAGCTATGGTAAAAAGTGACCTTAGTGTGTCCTTGCGTGTTTTTTGCCGCCATTTTTTTTTAAATTGCTGCTTGAGCACTTGCCACCACCCATTTTGTAGGCAGTAAGGGCTCCTGCATTATCCATGTGCTTACCTGTTAAGAGTACAGTAATGTAGATGCATTAATTGGGTAGAAAAGGAAAGCCCACTCTCCGCCCATAATATTCCCCCTCAAAAAAATTTTAAATATTTTTTTAGCGCTTAGCACATGCAGATTTCAATAGGATGCCTGGGACTGTCTAGTGGTAATCCATTTTGTGTTGTGTTAGTGCCTAACACAGCTTAGTAAAAGGGGCCCCTAAGTCTGGGGACTGCAACCATTTCAAAATCATCTTCTTTCTTTCTTTCCTGTATGTCTGTCATGTTTAAGTTTTAGGTGTTTCAGATTGTTGGTGTTTGTGTTTTAGATTCTTGATATACCACCTTTCTGTGATGCAACCAAAAGTATCCAACCTCTTTTCAGCTTGAGTTTCTTCATTGACTGAGGGACATTAGATTCTAGGATATTTTTTTATTTAGTTGAATCCATTCTTCCTTCCACCCATACAGTATTTCCTGTGCTTCTGGCTGTCACACAGCCCTACAACATATTAGATCCACCCCTATGGTTAACAGTCATCAAAGTGTTCTTTTCTTCAAATGCTTCACGCACATTTTTTCCAAGTGTATTTTGTGTGGTTGTTGCCCATCAGTTCAATTTTTGTTTCATCAGTCCAAAACAATTTGTTCTAAACCATTAAAGGAGCTCAGGAGTAGAAGTAATCTGACAGAAGCTTATCTGGGCAGAGAGTGGTTAGTAGACTGTCTATTGAGGCAAATTGGCCCAGTCAGGACCTTGACACCAACGAGGTGCAGTCAGTCCCACCTGGGAGGTAGCTGGAAGCTCTGACAAGCCAACCTTCTGCAAAAAGGTGTGGGCCTCCAAAAAAGCCACATATTTGATTTGCTGCTGCCTCAAGTAAGTGATATCCTTAAAGTCTCTCCTTTTTTATAATGTGGTGCTTGATAGTTCTTGAACAAATTCAAGATTTGTATCCTAATAGTGTACCCCTCTGGATTTGTGTGCTGCTAATAGGGATCTGTGCCTTCAGCTGGTAGGAGTGAAAGCAATCTACTATATCGCGTGGCTTGTTGTTTCTCGCTAGGTCTAGGGTCCTGATGAACTCACTCCAGGATTTTATCTGCACATGCCGTGTTCTGGGTTGTTTCTGTCCTAAGAAGTATAGAGCACACATCACACACAATTTGAGCGTAATTTTCTTTTCCTTCCGCTTCAGGGACCCCACCAAAGAAATATTATGGTGGCAGGTCCTATTTTCCAAGTCCTCAAGCTTTTTGCTAAAATAGTCCATAAAAGCCAGATGTTGAGTAGGTCGCTTATCTGTATCTTGCCACCAGTCATTATGTGTCTCCAATAGCTGTTCCTCTTCCTCCAGTACAGACATCAGGTTTACTGGTCTTTAATTTCTCAGATCACACCAGAAATCATTTTTTTTTTTTAAATAAAAATTGACCTTACTTTGGCTACCTTCAGGAAATCACTAAAAACCAACCTCTTCAAAAAGGCCTACCCCAACGACCCTCGTAAACCTCTTCACCCAAAACACAGCATGCCTAATGATCGTACTGGACAACACACAAACTTCATCCCTTCCGACCCTCCACATATACCTCATTCGATCACTATACAACCTTGTATTTGTTATCAACTGACTGGGCAAACGCCTAACGGTACTATGTAAGCCACATTGAGCCTGCAAATAGGTGGGAAAATGTGAGATACAAATGCAACAAATAATAATAATACCTTCCAATCTTCAGGTAACATGAATGATGTTTAATGACAGGTTGCAGATTACCAATAGGACACCTGCAGTTTCACTTTTGAGCTCCTTCAGTACCCTGGGGTGAATACCATCCAGTCTAGGGAATTTGCTGGTCTTTAACTTGTCGATTTGTCTTATTGCAGCTTCCAGGTTCACCAAGATTGCTTTCAGTTCTTCCATATCCTCACCCTTAAATACCATTTTTGGCGCAAAATGCTCCTTTACATTTTCCTCAGTAAAATCCAAAGCAAATAATTCATTTAGTCTCTCTGCCTTGGCCTTGCTATCCCTGAGTGTGCTCCTTTTAGTCCTTAATAGTCTAATGGTCCAACTGACTGTCCCTCACAGGCTTTCTGCTTCTTAGTGGTCTAACAGTCCAGCTGACTGTCCCTTACAGGCTTTCTGCTAGTGTACCAGAAAAAGTTTTTGCTGTAAATTTTTGCCTCTTCAGAAAGGTTCTTTTCAAATTAATTTTTAGCCTTCATCAGTGCCTTGCATCTAACTTGCCAGTGTTTATGCTGCTTCTGGTTTTTTTCATTTTCTAAAAGATGTGTTTTTGGCTCTAGTAGCCTCCTTCACCTCACCTTTTAACTATGCCAACTGTTGTTTGGCCTGCCTGCCCTTTTCTCCTTTTTTGATACGTGGAATACATCTTATTTTGGCTTCTGAGATGGTATTTTTAAACAATGGCACTTATGGGGCTTGTGACGTGTTAAAATAACCAAAGAAAACTCAAAAACCTTCACAATAAACAAGCCACCTCTTTACTAGAAAGCAAATCTAATTTCAAAAAATAAAGGAGGAAAAGCCTCAGTGCAATTAGGTATATTTTGAAAAAAAAACTGTTAAGTGCCAACCAGTCATAGGCAGAAAAATCTCCTTTAACAGTCTTTCATAATAAATATTAAAGCAAAAACATCGACACTGAGCAAATGACTCATCTTAAGCTGCGTCAAAAAAGTGTTTCCTCATACAGGTTCCACGATGGCCAGCGTTTCACCTCTCTGCTTCAGGGACCTGAGGACTCAAAAATTAATCAGGAGGTCCTCTAACATACTGGCTACCATGATCTGTGGAAGGAACATCTGTATGCCTGCTTTATGACTTTTTTTCTCCCTAAAATTGATGTTCTTGCTGCACATAACTGGCCAAAGATGTCCATTGCACCATATATTTTAGAACAGGCTCTACTTTGGCAGATGCTGTTCTAAAATACTAGTGGAGTCGATATCTGATTTCTGATTTGAACATCCTTTTTAAAATGCTGCTTTATTACTGACCCATATAAACTGCATGCATCATTTGATACAAAATCCACATGTTACGTACAAATCAACTTTAACATTTTGAAATGTTATTATACAATTTAAAACAAATGCATCAGTTATCTCTTTGGGAATGGAGAAGAAAAGTCCTTCGTTCCATCACACAGCTGCTGACTATGAATAAATCCTTTATGTATAGAAGACCAAAACATTTACTTTTCAGCATATAAAATATTGATTTTCTTACTCACTAAGCCCAGATTTAACACAGCACTTTATAGGTAATTTTGTTTGTTTGTTTTTCTTGCAGATCATGCACTAATGTTCCCATTAGCGTGCAGAACCCGTGGGAGCATTTACCATCTCCTGTTAGGAGGTGTTATGTATTCCTGTGTTATCCAGTTAACACAAGCTAATCAGAAGATCTTTGTGACTCTGAGCAAGTCACTTTGTCCCAGATACAAACTAAGTACCTGTATATACTGTTCAAATTGCTTTAATAGTAACCACAGAAAGGCGGTCTATCAAATCCCATCCCCTTCTCGTTTCCTTTTCCCATCAGAACACGCTAGCTAGATAACACAAGAACACCCATTCCTGGTCCATACCATGTCCCCTCAGAAACAGAAATTTCCAAAAAAAATAATGCAGGGTTTAGCACATGGAAACAGGGAAAACACAGCAAAATGCTTTAACGAGTTTGTACGATAGCCTGTTTTCGCATCCTAAACGTACATTAAGGGCTTAATTCCCTTTAATAAAAGGGCCCCTAAATTACTTGGATCATAACCTCAGTCAAATGCAGTGATTAAATGAAAATTTGCCACATATTATTTTAACAGTACAGTCATTCAATGGCAAAAGATATGTGCCTTTTATCATGGGTTCTATGATTGCTTTCCAGTGATACTGTCTGGTGCATTCTGTAAGTGGTATCATTTTTACGGCCATGATCTGTTTTAAATTCTGTTTTCCTAAGGGGCTTATTTTCAAAGCACTGACACTTACAAAGTTCTATAGGTTACTATTGGGCTCATTTTCGAAAGAGGACACCCATCTTTCAACATAAATCGGAAAATGGGCGTCCACACAGGGTCGTCCTAATTGGACGTTCCTAACTGCTGTCCGTTGCAGGGACGGCCAAAGTTCAAGGGGGCGTATCGGAGGTGTAGCGAAGACGGGACTTGGGCGTGCCTAACAGGACATCCTCAACCCTTAATCGAAAGAAACAAGGACGTGTCTGACGAACACTTGGATGACTCTACCTGGTCGTGTTTTTGTTATGACCAAGGCACAAAATGGTGCCCGAAATGACCAGATGACCACCGGAGGGAATCAGGGATGACCTCCCCTTACTCCCCCAGTGGTCACTAACCCCCTCCCACCCTCAAAAAAACATCTGTAAAAATATTGATTGCCAGTCTCTATGCCATCCGCAGATGTCATACTCAGGTCCACCACAGCAGTATGCAGGTTCCTGGAACAGTTTTAGTGGGTGCAGTGCACTTCAGGCAGGCAGACCCAGACCTGTCCCCCCCCCTACCGGTTACGTTTGTGAAGGAAACAGCGAGCCCTCCAAAACCCACTGTACCCATATCTAGGTGCCCCCTTCACCCATAAGGGCTATAGTAGTGGTGTGCATAGTGGGTTTTAGGGGGGGTTTGGGGGGCTCAGCAAACGAAGTAAGGGAGCTATGTACCTGGGAGCAATTTATAAAGTCCACTGCAGTGCCCCCTCGGGTGCCCGGTTGGTATCCTGGCATGTCAGGGGGACCAGTGCACTACAAATGCTGGCTTCTCCCATGACCAAATGGCTTGCATTGGGACGTTTCTGAGATGGATGTCCTTGGTTTCGATTATCGCCGAAAATCAGAAACGATCAAGTCTAGGGACGACCGTCTCTAAGGACGACCAAATTTCAGGATTTGCGCGTCACTGACCGTATTATCGAAACGAAAGATGGACGTCCATCTTGTTTCGCAAATACGGGTTTCCCCACCCCTGGATGGGGACATTTTGCGAGGACGTCATCAAAACTTGGACATCCCTGTCGAAAATGCCCCTCCACGTAACTTTATAAGTCTAAATGCTTTTATTTATTAGGATTTATTTACGGCCTTTTTGAAGGAATTCACTCAAGGCAGTGTACAGTAAGAATCCAACATGAGAAATAGACAATTACAGCAGTAAAAATATTCAAATAACAATACAAAGTATGGTATAGTATACTACTTACAATGTCAACACAATACGTAATAGAACATTTTGATTGACAGTGTAGGATATAAGCAAAGATATAGGGGTATGTTTACTAAGGTGCATTAGCGTTTTTAATGCACCTGTAAATTTAAGGTGCGTTAAACGCTAGCATGCCTATACATTTCTATGGGTGCGTTAGCGTTTAATGCACGTACACCATTTACATGCATTAACGCTAACGCGCGCATAGCACCACTTAGGAAACCTAGCCCATAGATGGGTAAGAGAGTAAGAAGAGTTGGAAAGTAAGGTGACTAATTTAAAGAAAATTGCACATGAGATCAGAGAGGTGGTTAAGATATAGATAGGTAAGAGGAGTTAGAAAATAAGGTGACTAATTTAAAGAAAGGTGCACATAAGGTCAGAGAGATGGTTAAATATGATCTCAGCTAAGTCCTGGTTGAAGAGCCAAGCTTTCACTTGCTTCCTGAAGTAGAGATAGTCTTGTGTTCAGTGGAGCCTTTCAGGCAGTGCATTCCAGAGTGTGGGGGCTACTCCAGCGAAGGCTCACGCTAAAAATGCTAGAGCGCCTACAGCATAGCTTATTAAACAGGGCCTTTAGTTTGAACACTTTGGGCCAGATTCTGTAAATAGCATCTAAAATCTAGATGTGTCCAATTAACGTGCCTAGCGCTATTCTATATAACGTGCCTAAAGTTAGATGTGGTGTATAGCATAGGACCGGGGAATACACCTACATTTAGCCGCGGCCATTTATACCACTGAAAACCTGGTGTAAATACCCACACCTAAGTGTAGGCACATTCCCCCGAATTTTATAACCATGCACATAAATTTGAGTAATGCGCCTGATGTGCCCACACTCCTTCCATGGCCACGCCCCCTTTCCAGCTACGCAGTCCTCTTCTTAGAATATGCCTAAAAAGAAATGTGAGTAAATTCCAGTTATTGCCAGTGAGTGATGATAATTGGATGTTATTGGCCAATTATCACTGGCTCATTACCCAATTGAGTAGTGCGCGTAAATTGGCAACATGCACAATTTAATGCATGCTACTTGCCGCACGTTATGTGGAATCTGGCCCTTTGCGTCTGTGGTCTGTCGTGCTAGTCTATTGGAGAGCTTGCCTGAACACATTATGCCAGAGAAAATAACCACAATTCTGTTTTTCTATGCTCTTGGGTTGGTGCTATTAAAGAAGAGTGTCTTAAAACATCTTTTCTTCATTTATATTTCAGTATATGATTGAATAATCAGTGCATTAAAGAGTTGAGAAGAGCTGCAATTTTACTATAATCATTTGCAGAAAATAATACTGAACAAAGAAGGAACAGTGAATATTTTTCGATTGTACATTTTACAGTATTAATGTACCATATCTTCCATGCTGCTAAGACTGATGAGTAAATGTTACTGTTTGAAACTGCATAAAAAGTGCGAGACCCTGAGCGAGGGTTTGGGGGGTGGGCTGGTAAATAACACAGCCGGACAAAGAGGTAAAACCAAAATAAGTATCCTCAAGCCTGTTCCTTTCACAGGGCCTGAGATGTAGGCTAGGAAACTTCTGCAGTCCAGTACTTTCAGTTGTAAGCAAGCCTCTGGCAGTAGGTCAAATACAGTGTGTGATAGTTCTTGGTTCTCTGTCGAAGTTCAGGTCTGGCTCCAGCCAACCTTCAAAGCAAAGCTTACAAAGTTCAGTCTGGCAATAACAAATGACTTACCTCAGCCAGGTTGCGATTATGGAACCGTAGCTTCAGCATCATATGCTGGGGATTCAACCCTTCTATCCCTGGGCCTCCTTAACCTCAGCCTGGCCCTGTCATTTATACTCCCAGGTCTGGGCTCCACTCTTCCAGGGTCATTTCCTCCTGGGGCGTGGCCAGTTCTTTTAAGGTGGCCCTGACTATCAGAGGGACTGTTTTTAAGTTGGCCCAGGCTATCGGGGGACTTTTCCTAAGGGTAAGGGGCAGTGTTCTGTAAACCTCTTCACAAAAGATAGTTTGAAAATGCAGATGTTGTGGCCTTCAGTTTCACACATAGAGGCTCACGTTACTGAGACACACTTTACCTTGTCTGACCCTGAGTTCCAATGTGCTTAAGTGTGTATGGAAGAAAGAGAAATGTACCATTGTGTCATGATACAAGTGTTCACTTTTCAACCTGTTGTTTCCAGGTTGCCATTGTAGAAATAAATAAATAAATAAACTTTTTTTTTTTTTTTAAAAAGGGGAAATTGGCCTTTGGCAATAAAACATGTTTGACTGTTTCCCTATTTTGTTAAAAGCAGCCTGTAGCTAGGATTCTCATGTGAGAGGACCACATATCATGCCTGCCCTCAGAAACAGTGAAGTTACTTATCTGTTGCAGCTTAGATGGGAAGTTATCAGTGTGGGTTACCGTTAAGATGAGTTATTTTGCTGTTAACCTGGGTTATTAGTAACTAGGTCTCATTGCATAAAATAGGACCTGTACTAAAATAGCATGGGTTGTGGTAATATAACCCTTCTTAATGGTGGCCCATGTTGATAATTCCCCCACCCCCCTTGGTCTGCAAATACCCACTTAACTTACGTAGCACATATTTGCAAGGAGGGCGTACACATGGGCAGGGTTCATACATGGGTAGCTTCTACAGTTCTTTAAGTTATGCACATATGCCCAGTATTTCAGCACCAACACTTAACACCTGCTCTATGAATGGAGTAAGTGCTTGTGCCTAAATGTTAAGCATGCATATACCTGGTTAGGCTAGTATTATATATATATATATATATATATATATATATATATATAAAAGAGAATAGACTCCTAAGAGACACCCCTTTATCGAATGCTCTTTTAGAGTAATTTCATAAAGCATTTTCTGCATGTATTGAATGTTTTACACAAGGTGCTGTGGCTACCTACATGCACTTAAGCTTGATCAAGACAGCCTGTAGGAGTTCCTGGGGTATAGTTTGGACAGAACAGGGGTAAAATACTAGGACTAGGGGGGTATGCAATGAAGCTACAAAGTAGTAAATTTAATATGAATCGGAGAAAATATTTCTTCACTCAACGTGTAATTAAACCCTGGAATTCGTTGCCAGAGAATGTGGTAAAGGCGGTTAGCTTAGCGGAGTTTAAAAAAGGTCTAGACGGCTTCCTAAAGGAAAAGTCCATAGATCATTATTAAATTGACTTGGGGAAAATCCACTGCTTATTTCTGGGATAAACAGCATAAAATATATTGAACTTTTTTGGGGTCTTGCCAGGTATTTGTGACCTGGATTGGCCACTGTTGGAAACAGGATGCTGGGCTTGATGGAACTTTGGTCTGTCCCAGTGTGGCAATACTTATGTACTAAAATTGCAACATATGTATATGTTTTGTAAAATATATGGGTACATGCATGTTGTGCCCACTTTTATACCTTCTGAGCATGGGTGTCCTAATAGGGGTAGTGCTGGGTGCCTGTGTTATGTGCCTTAATAAAATAGGTTTTTTGTTTTTTTTTTAAATATTTTACTTAGCCACCCTGGTATGAAGCTATTCCCGGTCCCCCACCATGTCTAGCTTCTCAAAAACGGGACGTTTCTAGAGATGTGATAAGGTTGCTGGTAGGGGGGAATGTACACATTTATAAACTTTTAACATAGATGTTTGTGTTTTCTTGCATATAGTTCATCTGCCAATATTTTGTAGTGCATGTTGTGATAAATATTTGAAAAGAAACCGCCTGGGTAGTTTCTCTAGGAAAATTCAGTATGAGTCAGGATGGTACAAAATTACCTATGTATCTTGCTGCTAGGCATCTTAGGGAAAAATGTCTCCTGTTAAGTTTGTTGATCCACTGTGTTTCTTCGGCTGAAAATAAATTATTAAGGTTTAAATGCAGAGGAGTTGTATCTATGTTAGATGTCTCTGTAGTGATGCATGGAATATTTCCATGGGTTTTGTATCACTGTGCCCGTTATACACATTATGCTTCTAATGCTGAAAGATTGCCACTGTGTGAGGAGATTAATATATGAATGCAGATGTGCGCCCAGATGGACATCTTCCTCTGAATCTGGCTATCTTTTATGTGCAGATGTATCTTAGGATTATATATGTTTTATTAGGGTAAGCTTTTTATCTAAGCAGACAAAAAAAAGCCAGCTGTGCTTTTCATTATGAACTACAGTTCTATTAATCATAGCTAACTAAACTACCTGCTTTCCATTATTTGAGTTTTGTGAAAAAAAAAAAAACATTTACAAAGTTCTTCATTCTTTCTGACTCTGAGCACACGTGTGTAGCATGTATCACCTGCTAGGCACAGTTTTTCAGCAATCACTGTTCAGCCATCTATCCCCCCTTCAATCCGTTCAGAACGCTGCCGCACGTCTTATATTCCGCCAGAACCGATATACTCATATCACCCCTCTCTCCTCAAGTCACTTCACTGGCTTCCGATCAGATATCGCATACAATTCAAGCTCCTCCTCCTTACCTACAAATGCACTCAGTCTGCGGCTCTTCACTACCTCTCCACCCTCATCTCCCCCTATGTTCCCGCCCGTAACCTCCGCTCACAGGACAAAGCCCTTCTCTCAGTACCCTTCTCCACCACTGCCAACTCCAGGCTCCGCTCATTCTGCCTTGCCTCACCCTATGCCTGGAACAATCTTCCTTTACCCATACGCCATGCCCCCTCCCTACCCATCTTCAAATCTCTGCTTAAAACTCACCTCTTCAATGCTGCCTTCGGTGCCTAACCGCCTGAGAAATATAGAATGCCCCAATCTATCCACCCTATCAGATTAACTGTTCACTCGTCCTCTAGATTGTACACCTGTCTTTAGATTGTTCTCTTGTCTTTTAGATTGTAAGCTCTTTGAGCAGGGACTGTCCTTCTATGTTTAAATTGTACAGCGCTGCGTAACCCTAGTAGCGCTTTAAAAATGTTAGTTAATGTTAGTTAGTTAGTAGAACACCTTGTGCTGACCTCTGAGGCAGTATCCTGCTAACCTGTAAGATAAGTGCCAGTAGTTAATAAAGTAGAAGGTGGCCAAGCAAATAAGTTGGTAGGGGAACACCCTTTAATCTGGCTTGGTTGTTCAATAAAAAGAAAGACCTGCAGCTTGTGGCACTGTTTCTTTTACTTTGCTACTGATGGAGTAAAGCTGCACCTCCTCTATTCCTTAGGACAGTGGTTTACTCTAGATTTTTCCCATGCTAATCTTACTACTAATGCAATAAGAAATATTAGCATGAGAAAATCGACACGAAACCACTGCGCTAAAGCGTAGTGCAGCTGGCATGCAAAACATATGCAGATTGCCCCTTAAGAAATTGTTAAAAAGAAAAACACAAAAGGCAACAGTCTACTTGCTACATAAAAGTCTGTTATAAAAAGTAGACCGATACACATATATAAAAACAAAGAAATAATTTATTCAAACCAAGATAAAAGCAGTACCCGACGTGGCCACGTTTCGCCCTCAGGCTGCGTCGAAAAAAGCTGCGCTTGTCAACAGACACTGCTCTGTTGCACTTTGATCCAGAGCAGTGTCTGTTGACAAGCACAGCTTTTTTTGAAGGGGTGTGTTGATCACCCCTGATTTTTAGTTTTACCCCTGACACAGCCTGAGGGCGAAACGTAGCCACGTCGGGTACTGCTTTTATCTTGGTTTGAATAAATTATTTCTTTGTTTTTATATATGTGTATCGGTCTACTTTTTATAACAGACCTTAAGAAATTGTTACTGATGTTTAAAAAATGTGCTAAAATCTAGCATGTGTGGGTGTTTTTTCTCTTTCTTTTAGGCACTGACAGGCAGATGATCAAAAGCAAACGCCGACGCTAGAGGCTGTTAGCGCCGGTGTTTGCTACCTCCCCATGATCAGAGCCCTTGAGAGCGTGAAACAATGTGCTCGAGGGCTCTTAGTGCAAGTAGCATGCAAATGCATGCTAATCAGCGCTTAACGCATTCATCCCCAATGATCAGTGTCCAGCACACCAAAGATTGGGTCGCTGGCCGCGACAAACCCTACGCCAGCTCTGAGCTGGCGTTAGGGTTTGCAGATCATTGGGGAGAAATGGTGAGCCCTGTCCAGCATGCATTTGCATGCTGGCAGGCCCCCGTTCCCCCCTACAGCAAACCTGCCAGCGAGGGCAGTTGAGGACGTCCAAAATTTGGACGTTTCTGTGATGGGGCAGTTGAGGACGTCCAAAATTTGGACGTTTCTGCAGTGGGCAGTTAAGGACATCCAAAATTGGATGTTTCCGTGAGAAAGATGTCTTTCTCATAGAAACATCCAATTTTGGACGTCCTTAACTGCCCATTGCAGAAACGTCCAAATTTTGGACGTCCTCAACTGCCCTGTTGCTATACCTCCGACACCCCCCTTGAAATTTGGCCGTCCCTGCAGCAGGGCAGTTGAGGACGTCCATCTTCCGATTTAAAGATGGGCGTCCTTCTCTTTTCATTGGTCTCCAGCCCAGACCTGTCAAACAAGTGCGGGAGGATTGTGCTGAGCACATTCTCAGGCACAATTCTCCCGCACTGCTACCCCTTAATCAGAGATAATTGCGCTGCTTAAATTTGCATGTATTATCTCTGATCATAGGTCTAATAGCGCCCCGCGCTGTTCCAACGCTATTTTAGTTTGGAACAGCGCGGGGCTTTTGAT
The DNA here is from genome assembly GCF_901765095.1 of Microcaecilia unicolor. NCBI lineage: Eukaryota > Metazoa > Chordata > Amphibia > Gymnophiona > Siphonopidae > Microcaecilia > Microcaecilia unicolor. Next base: position 43,231,117 of record NC_044034.1, on the reverse strand, counting down.
AATCTGCCTGCCAATCTTTACACCAGCTCAGGGATGCATCTGGGAGCAAAAGGGTCATTTGAGATAAAGGGGTCCTTTTACTAAGGTGCACTAACACATTTAGGAATGTAATGGCTGTCTTATTATTTAGTGCATCGTAATCATTAGTGTGTGCTAAATCTATTAGTGCACCTTAGTAAAAAGGACCCCAAAGTGTGGCACTTCACCTCTGCTAGCCACAGATCCCTGGTGGCCCAAGAGGATACCTGGATTCTCCCTCCAACCCCGCCCCAGATCCTTAACCTACCTCCTCTAGTGTACCTAGGGTGGAGTGGTGGGGGTGGCGGCGAGGGAGTGCGCGGAGCAGGTGCGCTGTTGGTTCTGTCGGTCCTTTGCCCTGGAACAGGAAGTTGACATCTGAGGGCACAGGGACCGTCAGAGCCTACAGTGCATGCCTGCTCCACGCACCCCCTTGCTGGGAGGAGGGGGTGTGCTCGTGCTTTGCCCCATGTGCCATATAAGGTAGGTACACCACTGCCTACCTCCAAATATTGGAAAGCAGGAGCAAGGCCCTCTCACTTCTGCCTCTGGTGCTGTCATTTTCCCACTGGGCCACCAGGGAAACTTTACAGGTTATGGCTGCGGCGTGGGTGGGTGTGTGTGTAAGATGAAGTCTAGAAAACTGTTGTTTTTTTAAATTGTCTTTCTTCTTGTCTGCATATGAGCCAGTCCCTATTCCCACACCGACAGGAAGGGACTCATTTTATTCTTGATGCAGCAAAGAGCTGCCTATTACTGCAGTGGTGTGCCCTGGTTTTTCTGATAGTGCACGCTTTCTAACACTGAGGTGATTTGAATGGCCTTAGTTTATTGTATGAGAGGTAATTTTTTTTTTTTTAATGCTTGTGTTAGAATTTTGACTGCTGACGCTTAATGAGGTGTTCTAATGCATCCCTTACTGCATTGAAGCCAAAGCTGTTAACGTCTGCCACACCAGTAACTGTATTCTTGCACTTTACTAAACATAGAGGCATATTTTCAAAGCTCTTAGACTTACAAAGTTTCATAGTAATCTTTGGAATTTTGTCAGTGTAAGTGCTTTGAAAATGAGCTCCATATGCTCTCATTTTCAAAGCACTTAGGGTCCTGTTTACTAAGCTACGCTAGAAGCACATTAGCGTTTTTTTTATCACATGCTAATTTTGTGCATTCGTTAAAAGCGGTAGTGCACCTCGATAAACATGGTCCTTAGACTTACCATAGGTTACTATGGAACTTTGTAAGTCTAAGCGCTTTGAAAATGCGCCATTCAAAGTTAAAAAATAAAAAAAAAACCGTTACACAAGCAGCAGAATAAGAATCATCAAGGGGCGATAATCTGGAGGTGATAGGTGACAAGAGAGGGAGAGAAACTGAACAAGAAATGGAAATACATGAGATAGGAAAGGGACACTGCATGAGGTAGCACTCTGCCATGCAATGAGAAAGCATATAGGCAGGAGGAAAGAAATGGGAAGGATAGGAAAAATAGAGCAGGAGAGAGAAGAAAGCAATGAAAAGTGAAAGACAACTGAACAGTAAATGGGGACAGCTGGTCAAAGCTGCAACCTACTCCTCACTGGCCTCCCACTTAGCCATCTATCCCCCCTTCAATCCGTTCAGAACTCTGCTGCACGTCTTATCTTCCGCCTGGACCGATATACTCATATCACCCCTCTCCTCAAGTCACTTCACTGGCTTCCGATCAGGTACCGCATACAGTTCAAGCTTCTCCTACTAACTTACAAATGCACTCAATCTGCAGCCCCTCCTTGCCTCTCTACCCTCATCTCCCCTTACGTTCCTAGCCGTAACCTCCGCTCTCAAGACAAATCACTCCTTTCAGTACCCTTCTCCACCACCGCCAACTCCAGGCTCCGCCCTTTCTGCCTCGCCTCACCCCATGCTTGGAATAAACTCCCTGAGCCCATACGCCAGGCCCCCTCCCTGCCCCATCTTCAAATCCTTGCTTAAAGCCCACCTCTTCAATGTCGCCTTCAGCACCTAACCACCATACCTCTATTCAGGAAATCTAGACTGCCCCAACTTGACATTTCATCCTTTAGATTGTAAGCTCCTTTGAGCAGGGACTGGCCTTCTTTGTTAAACTATACAGCGCTGCGTAACCCTAGTAGCGTTCTAGAAATGTTAAGTAGTAGTTAAGTAGTAGTACTAAGGAAGAAATAATGAAACAGACACTGAATTATCCAGATAGAGACCAGAAGGTTTGAGCATGATTTGATTTCTTTTTAAACAGCAATTTTAAAATGTGTTTTTTTTAATAAATATGTTTCTTTACATCAAATGTACAATAAGCAAATGTAATTGTCATGTGATTTTCTGCCTTAGCTTGTAGCATCTACTTATAAACTGCTACAAAAATTAAACAGGGTTGATTCTGTTGAACAATTACAAAAACAGTGCTTTTGTTTGCTTAGGTGCCACTGCAGTTTTGATCCCTCGTCTGGATTTGGTGATTTCATTCGTTGGAGCTGTGAGCAGTAGTACATTAGCACTGATCCTGCCACCGTTGGTTAATATAATTACATTTTACAAATTCAACATTAGTCCATGGATTATCCTCAAGGATATCTCTATAGCAGTCCTCGGAGTTGTTGGCTTTATAACTGGAACATATGCTACCGTTGAAGAGATCATTTATCCGGTGGCACAAGCCTTCTCTGCAAACTCCACAGAAAGTTCACCTGAAGCTTATAATGTTACGCATTTTGGAGATGGTTTCAACTAACTGGGGAAGAACAGAGTTGTTCTACTTCAGCAACTGCCTTGGATTATACTTTATTGCAGATCTAGCTTTGACAAACCCTGCAATAAAAAGCGTACCATAACTCAGAATTATTTTCCTGAAGAGCCAGGATATACTTTGTGATACTTTTCCTTCCTCCTTATCCCACTCAATATCACAATATCATTGAAACCTGATAATAATAATAAAAAAAAGAAACCTTTTGTTTTTATGAATATGACCATGTAAAACATCTATGAAAGAAAACACTAGAGGTTATCACAAATGCTAAATTACTATGAAGACTTTTTGACTGGAAATTGAGGACATGTTGGTACAAAAAAAAAAAAAACAACCCAACCTCCAAAGCAATAGGAGCACTTCCGGAAAATTGACCATGTGGCTAGAATCTGGGAGTATGTTTATTTAGGATAAACTACAATTATAGGAAATTTCTGTGGCTTCTCTTAACTGACTATCCTATATTGAAACACTCTAACGCTTTTTTTTCTTTCCAAAAGGGAGTTAAATATCTGAACCAGTATTTGATGGGTCAGTATGGTTCATAGGGATGATTGAAAATTACTGTTCTTGGGTTCTATTTCTTACGTTTGACGGAATACTGTTGCTGCAGAGCAAACATATTTTACCATATAGGGCTAGATTCTATATAGGGTGACTAAAATCTAGGTTTGCCTGATTTATGCACCTAGTGCTATTCTGTAAGTCATGTCTACATGTTGATGCTGTTGATAGAATAGCGCATGGGCCGGATGGATGCACCTAGATTTCGGCTCAGATATTTACGCCAGTGACAAGCTGGTGTAAATGCCTGCTCCTAAATCCTAGGTGTGCTTCCCTGAATCCTGTAGCCATGTGCATAGATTTGATTGATTGCCCCAACACGTCCACACTTTTATTTATTTATTACACAGTTTCTGTACTGCTCTATCAAACTTTATAGGTGGTTTTCAGTTTTCACATTCACAATAAAAACAGATCAATAACAAGACTTGCTCTTCCTTCAAAACAAGCCAAAATCACAGCAAACAACCCTAAGCCTCCAGATCAATACCAAAGGCTTCCCTAAAAAGGAATGCTTTCACACTTTTTCTGAATTAACCATTGTTCTTCAGTAGGCAGGTTTGATCTGGGAGCCAATTCCACAGCCTTGCTCCTTCCGCATAAAACATTCTCAATCTGTGATTTTCCAAATCGTATATATTTTCACAGTAGGTGTATCAAGTAACTTGTTATCAGAGTGAAGGGACCTTTTTGGACAGTAAATTCGTAATGGAGCAGCCAAACTGACAGCCTCATTGTTCAGACACTTATAAATTAGTGTCAGAATCTTAAATTGTGAGCGCCATTTAACTGGCAGCCAATGGAGTTTCATCAGAACTGGGGTGGTATGGTCAAATTTAGCTGTTCTGGTCACTATCCTTGCTGAAGCATTGCCATGCCCCCTTTTTGGCTGTGCGTGCTAGAATGTACGTGTGCTTCTTTTTAGAATATACCTAAAAAGATGTGCATCTGAATTCCAATTAGTGTTGATAATTGGTCATTATCAGCCAATTATCAACTCTAATAGGCTTGTTAACTAATTGAGTAGCGTGCATAAATTGGCCACACAATAACACTTTAACATGCGCTACTTGGTGCCCCATATATAGAATCCGGGGAATAAGAACATAAGAATAGCCAGACTAGGTCAGATCAGTGGTCCATCTAGTCCAGTATCCTGCTTCCAGCAGTGGCTATTTCAGGCCACAAGTACCTGACAGAATCCCAAATAGTAACAAGGTTCATGCTACTGATCCCCTCCCTCTCTACCTCAGCCTACACGGTCAACTATAAAATGCAGTTTATGTTTAGATGAATGCAGTAGCCTCTGCAAGCCTTTGAAAATGTAACTTAAGGCCTCTAACATACTGAAGAGTATAATTGCTTTTCCAAGTGTAATAGGCATTGTGCACTTTATTGATTTAGCACTTTTAGGGGTAGCTTTTGGAAGGAATTTTTCCCCATAAAACCTGTTGCATATGCGTGAAAGGCCTATTTTATACCAGTTGGAAAAGAGCACATGGTGACAAAAACGTGCACTTTTCTGTGACCACAGATTAGATGTGTTCTGGAGAGGATTTTGAGCAGTGTGCAAGATGGAGTTGTGAAGCACATGCATAGATTATAAAACACTCACCTATTCGTGTCCTTCAGCTGCATATATTGACACAGTGCAGGAGCTCATGTAAACTTTCTTGGCTGCATTTTAGCTGCAATTGCAGCCTAGTTTTGTATTAGTTGTCTACTTGGCTTGTAAACCTAGGTAAATTGTTATACTGCATCACAAAATATGTGCTAATTTCTTTATAGACACATTATTTCACTCCTCCCTTAAAAAAATTCCCTGAAATATAAGGTGGTGGTAAGATTTTACAATAATGTTTATAGGTCAGGTATGCACTGTCTGATTTGCATTTCATAGTGTCTACTGTTGGTGTATACAATAAAGTTTTCATAAAATATCAGGACACTGTAGTACGTTAGCTTTATTATGATTTGTTTGCAATGCAAATTTGTTTATCTAGCAAAACAGAAACAAACAGCTTTCAATAGTAAACTTAGAATGAAAATCTGAGGCATATTAAAAGTAAAATGTTAAGTGCTAGTTGTGGCAATTCCTGTTCTTATCATTTATGAATCTGATATACCGTCTCTTTCGAGCGTGCATCAAGATGGTTTACATACAGTTGTACAGGTACTTGCACTGTCCCTAATGGGCTCACAATCTAAGTAGTATATTGTACCTGGGGCAATGCAGGGCTAAGTGGTTTGCCCAAGGTTCCCACGGAGCTGCAGAGGGAATTTAACCTGGTTTCCAAGGATCTCAACCCACTGCTGACTGTTAGGCAGCAGTGGGAATCGAACTTGGATCCCCCGGGTTTGATTCCCACCATACCCAGACCCCCTTCTCCCCCCCCCCCCCCCCCCCCCCCCCATTAATGGCAGTTATGACTTTTAGTGAGTGCTTGAGGGGTGGGTGATTGGGTCTTGATAGTCTAGCGTCAGGGTGGTTCTAGCTCTTCCTTTCTGGAGAGGCCATCAGTGTTACCGTGTTCACTGCCTTTCCGGTGCTGTACGGTGAAGTTATACATTTGCAGGGACAGGCTCCACCGGAGTAGCTTCCCGTTCTCTCCTGAGACCCTCTTCAGTCAGACCAACAGATTGTGATCTGTGATGGCAGTACAGTCTCGCTTCTTGAGGGCCCACACTAAGGCCAGACACTCCTTTTCAATAGTGGCATAGGCTACTTCTCTGTCAAGGAGCTTGCGACTTAGATACACAATGGGGTGCTTCTCCCCTCTGCTATTCACTTGAGAGTACAGCCCCAATGCCATATGCTGAGGCATGAATCTGTACGACAAATCTTTGCTGGTAGTCAGATACAGTTAGTATGGGATCAGTAGCTAATGCTGTCTTTAATGACTGAAAGGCCGCTTCGCACTCTGGCAACCAGGTAACTATTCAGGATAGTCTCTTTTTAGTCAGGTCAGTTAGGGGGTTTGGCTATGTTGCTATAGAAAGGCACAAACTTCCTGTAATACCCTGCTGTTCCATGGAAGGCCAACACTTGCCTTTTAGTTTGGGGAGTGGGCCAAGTTTGTATAGCTTCCATCTTAGCTGGTCCAGACTACAGCTGTCCACCTCCCACTCTGTGCCTTAAATATTGCACTTCTGCCATCCCCACCTGGCATTTGCTGGGTTTTATAGTCAGGCGGGCCTCCCTGATCCAGTCCAGTACTCCACTCAAATGGATCAGGTGGTCATCCCAAGTCTGACTGTACACAGCAATATCATCAAGATAAGCCCTAGCATGCTCCTGAAGTCCATCTAACAGACAATTCACTAAGGACTGAAATGTACCAGGGGCATTTTTCATTCCAAAAGGGCATTACAGTAAACTCATACAAACCAAACGGGGTAATAAATGCTGATGGATCCTGAGCAGCAGCTGTTAGGGGGATCTTCCAGTACCCACGGTTAAGGTCCATAGTAGTCAGGTACTGGGGGTCTAGTAATTCGTCCATCTGGGGCATTAGATACAATACAATCATTAAGTCTGCTGTAATCCACACAGAAGTGGATTGTGCCATCTTTCTTGGGAACAAGAACTACAGGAGAGGTCCAGGGACTTTGAGACTTCTTGATAACACCTAGAGCTAGCATCTCATCAATTTCCTGCTTCATTTGCCTCCCCACCTCAGCAGACATTTTATAGGGACCCTGCTTCAGTGGGTCATGACCACCCATGTTTACATTCTGATTAGCCAAATGGGTAAGTCCTAGGTTAGTGGAAAAAACATCAGCATACTTTTGCAATCCTGCTTCTAACTTTTGTCTCTGAGTAGGGGTTAATTGCTCTCCCTCTACAATTTGTTTTATAGATCCCTCTGGTAAGGTCTCTGCTAAGAGGTCAGGTATGGGCTCACTATCCTGACACTCTTCTGTTAGACTGTATACAGCTAGCACCATAGCTGTTCGATTTGCATAAGCCTTGAACGTATTTACATGAAAAGTATGCTGCTTTCTGTCTTGAGAGTCCATAGATATAACATAGTTTGTATCATTCAGGCACCTTATGACCTTGTAAGGTCCCTCCCAATTAGCTTCAAGTTTATTCTGATGAATTGGGACTAAAACAAGTACCTGCTGGCCCTCATAAAACTCTCTCTTTCAGGCCTTATGATCATACCAGGTCTTTTGCTTAGTCTGGGCTACCTGCAAGCTATCTCTAACAAAGCCCACGGGTTTTTCTAATCTCTGCTGCATATTATCTACATATTCAATTACAGGGGTGTCAGAGGTATCAACTTTCCCCTCCCAATGTTCTCTTATTAGGCCAAGGGGCCCTCTCACCCTCCAGCCATAAAGCAACTCAACTCCCTAAGTCAGGGTGTTTTCATCTACTATAAACTTTTCTACAAACCTTTCTAAATCATCCTCATTTCCCTCATTATCTAATTTTTGAAAACTTTTTATGACATTCTCCCACACACCTCCCTTTCAATTCCTCAACTTTCTCCTTTACCATTGCTTTTTACCTCTATACAGTCCCCTTTCTACCCTAAAATGAATTGCTTTATGATGCCACAAGTAAACGGGATATAATTCAACATCCTTTACGCTCTCTGACTTTCAAGATTTTACAAAAATTTGATCCAGCACATTTCCCAGCTGATCTGTTGAATCACTTTAAAGATAAATTCACTTTAAAGAGCTTCAACTTACAGCAGCAAATAACGTATGCCCTGCTGTATTTAGTAAAAGTTGATACAAAATTGCTTTGCACTTCAATCGTAAGTCCCCAAATCAGAAAGCACAAATCTAGTCACAATGGGCCAAATTCTATAAATGGCGCCTTAAATTTGGTATTGAAAAACCACGCGGTTAGCATGATTTTATAAACTATGCCTAAAGTTAAGCGTAGCTTATAGAATATGCTTACACGCTGTTCTTGCGACTAAAATTTAGGCGCACCCATTTAGGCCGCTTAAAACTAGGCCTAAATACCTGTGCCTAAGTTAGGTGCAGATCGGGTGTATTCCATAATAGTGCGCATAGCTTTTTGAAATGCCTACAACCCCAGGTATTCCATGACCGCGCCCCTTTTTGAACTGCACACATTGAAATTTATGCACACTGCATTAGAATATCCCTAGAAAGTTGTGCGCATAAATTCTAATTAAAGTCAATTACTGCCGCTGATTGGCTTGTTAATCAATTAAGTTGTGTGTATAATTTGGCCGTGCTGTCAAATTAGCGCACACAACTTAAGGTGCCCTATATAGAATTTGGGGAATGTCTAAATTGTGAAATACCAAAATTATAAATCACCATTCAATCTGTGTGCAAAAACTGAACGAGCTTCCAAATGAATATCAAACACATCTAAACAATTAATAATAAAATCTGTATAAAGAAGACACATAGCTTAGAGTTCTCATGCCATATTGGCACAGTAAGCGGAATTGGAATGAGGAACAATGACATATGGCATGAAAACTCTAAGCTACACGTTTTCTTATACAGATTCTATTATTCATTGTTTAGCTGTTTGATGTTCATTTGGGGACTCATTCAGTTTTGGCACATGGATTGAAGGTCTCTTTTTCAATAAAGGAGTTTTTTTTTTTATTATTCATTGAATTTCCTTTCTTCTTTAGGTTGCTTGGGTATTTCACAGTAGTCTGTCGTATTTTGCGGCAAAATAACTTTGTTATTAACCTTTGATAAAACAGTAATATGGCATCTCACATTTAAATATTTCAGTAGGGGATAATTCTATGCCTAGTTTTCAGTGGCAGGAAAGCATATAAATGCTGGTATTTTAGTCATTTACATGTGTAAGAGGCCATTTACACACATAAATGACCTCTTATAAAATAGTGACTAATGAAAAAGTATGCACCGTGATTTAATGGCATGTACTTTGCCAGTGGGCAAGCACATGGGTGAAGTTTGTGCAGAGCACTGCAAATATACCTGTCTTTCTACATATCTTATAAAGGCTAAATAGCCTTCTAGGCACCTGTGTATCTTTATAAATCAGTGATTTCAACCTTATTCATCTTGTGGCACACTTACAGGGTGCAAACATTGTCGAGGGACACCATTGTAATCTAACCTGTCCCTGCTAAGATCCATTCCATCCCCACCCAAACTTGCAACCTTCAGACGTGGTTATTTCATTTAAATATGCTACTGAAATACATTCCTTAGCGTCCCTCCGGACCGGACCAGGATTGGACTGATGGGTTGTGCTCGCCTACCAGCAGGTGGAGACTGAGAAAAAACTCTGACTCTAGAGAGCCAATAGGAGCCCTGGCCATGTGACCTTAGCCTCAGTATTTTCTCAGTCTCCCAGCAGGTAGGAAGTGAGCCCATTAGTCTCTCTCCTTTTCTCTTTAGATATTACAGATATTTGTGATAATTCTTCTGTGCCTGGAATCTTATTTAGAGGCTTGACAGGGTTTCCTTTCTCTTCTTTCTTTGACAGCCTCGGGGGGTGTTAAACTCGGGTGTCTCGAGTCCACCCCCCTTCCTCCCCATCTCCCTGGCTTAGCAGGGAAGGGCCGTCCCTTTCTCTGGAAAGGTGTACCGTCTTTGGGAGAGGCAGCCACTTTTAACAGGCAGCTGCTTTAAAAGAATTAAATCAAATAAAAGGAAATTCAAAGAAGCAGCCTTTCTTTCCCCAGACTTCTAACGAGCAGGCAGCTCCAGTGTTTTATTATGATTGAGGGGTTATAAAAAAAAAAATAAAAAAAACAACAAATAGAAGAAAATAATAATTCAGTGTCTGTGACTTTAAACAGCGATTTTTCTCGTCAGATTTCATTTCCTCCATTTTCTTGCGTTTTGGTGGCGGCAGTTTAAACAAATGAAAAAAAAAAGAAAAGAAAGGTGCGAACCGCGTAAGCGCGGCCACCTGTTTTTTCCGATATGGCTTAAAAGTTCAAACAGCTGCTGTCGGTCAGCGTCGCGCAGTTCACGCAGCCGGAACGTGTAAATTTTGCTCTCCCTTCAAGGTTTCTTCGGGTCCGGTGCTGCCTCCGGTTTTTTCGGGGCCTTTTTCGCCGGCTGTTGTTTCTTCGCCGTTCCACTGGGCTCCGCTTGTTCGGAGGTGTCGGGCGTGCTGTCGACGATCGCCACAGGGCCAGTGGCGCGAACGGCGGCCATTTTGTTTCTCCCTCCGTCTTATCAGTCGGGGATCTCTCTGCTGAAGGTAAGGCTGCAGTTCATAGAGCAGTTCGGCTCCAAGATGTGTACACTTTTGTATGTGCTGAACGGCGTATTCTAAAATGCTTTTGTGCTGAACGGCGTATTCTAAAATGCTCTTCACATCAGCAGGCAATATTTGGTTGAAAGGGGGCTCCTTTCATATATGGATATATAACAAGCTTTTCTTGTTTTAAATTTCTATGTATCACGGGGCTGTTAACACTAGTTTTTTCTGGTGCTCAGTCATTTTTCATTGCCTGGTGGAAAATCTACATCTTATCATAATATCATAATTCATTTCAAGCATTTTCCTCAATAGCTGTAGTATTATACAGTGTTTTAAGAACTTTAGAAACTTTCTCTATAGGCATAGAGTACATTTCTGTCTTTCTCATTCCCTGGTGAATAGGACTACATTGCCTAAGAGTCAATTGATTGGTACTTTGCAATTCTGACCATAATATCTTAGTTCCTTTCAAGCATTTTACTCCATGCCTATGATGTTATATAGGGTTTTAAGAACTTAACAGACACACTCTCAATGGCTGTAGTGTTATACAGTGTTTTCTTTTTCAGACTTTAAGAAGCCTTCTCTAGAGGCATACAGTAGATTGTTCAGATGCCATGGGGATATATCAGCTCTTTCATATTCTCTGAGGGACAGTCCTGTCTACCAAGCTCCCAATCACTCAGCTGTCTTAGCAGGCATGCTTTATTCATGTCTTCCCTTCTTTTCCAACTGCCTTGAAGCCTCTCATATTTCATTTTAGCTTTCTTCTGGGTTTTACAGGACATATGGAGGGGCATAATCGAACAGAAACGCCTATCTCCATGGGCGTTTATCTCCGAGAACAGGTCCGTGAAGGGGCGGACCCAAGCGTATTTTCGAAACAATTAGACGTCCATGTTTTATTCGCCAAGTTGTGAGCTGGGCGTTTTTGCTTTTCAGCGATAATGGACAATGAAATCGCCCAGCTCAAAAACGAATAAATCCAAGGCATTTGTTCGTGGGAGGGGCCAGGAGTCGTAGTGCACTGGTCCCCCTAACATGCCAGGACACCAACCAGGCACCCTAGGGGGCACTTTTACAAAAACAGAACAAAAGGTAAAAGAGCTCCCAGGTGCATAGCACCCTTCCCTTGTGTGTAGAGCCCCCCAAATCCCCCTCAAAACCCACTGCCCACAAGTCTACACCATTACTATAGCCCTAAGGAGTGAAAGGGGGCACCTACATGTGGGTACAGTGGGTTCGGGGGGGGTTGGACGACTAAGCATTAAGCAGCACAATTGTAACAGGTAGGGGGGGGATGGGCCTGGGTCCACCTGCCTGAAGTCCACTGCACCCCCTAACAACTGCTCCAGGGACCTGCATACTGCTGCTGCCAGGGAGGTGGGTATGACATTTGAGGGTCAAAATAAAAAGTTGTGAAACATCATTTTTTGTGGTGGGAGGGGGTTTATGACCACTGGGGGAGTCAGGGGAGGTCATCCCCGATTCCCTCCAGTGGTCATCTGGTCATTTAGGGCACTTTTTGGGGCCTTATTCGTGAAAAAACAGGGTCCAGGAAAAGTGCCCTAAATTCTAGCTAAAAACGCATACTTTTGTCCCATTATCTGTGAAATGCGCCCATCTCTGTTCGGCAGATAACCACGCCCCAGTTCCGCCTTCGCCACAGCTCTGACACGCCCCCATCAACTTTGTCCGCATCCGCGACGGAGTGCAGTTGAAAACGTCCAAAATCGGCTTTCGATTATACCGCTTTAATCGTTTTTGTGAGATAAACGCCCATCTCCCGATTTAGGTCGGAACTTGGGTGTTTTTCTCGTTCGATTATAAGCTGGCTGGTCACTTAGAGAATAAAGTCATCCTTTCATTTTGCATATTTCCCACTTAAAGATAGTGGAAGGTCCTCAAACCATCTACTCGTGTTTGTCTCTACTCTATCAGTTCAGCATTGGCAGATTATAAACATCCTGGTTTGGTCCAGTATGCCTATACAAACCATCTGCTATCTCTTCCTCTTCCTTAGAGACCTGATGTTATATCAAGCTTTCTTGAATTCAGATACAGTCTTGTCTACACTGCCTTCACCAAGTGGCTGTGGCACAACTTCACTTTTTTCGTTACAGGTATTTGCCAAGTTTGTCCTTTTTCATTTTCATTCTATGCGCCTTCACTCCAGAGTGTTCTTTCAATTGGAAGGGGATTCACTCACTTTCTGTGTATTTTTGCCATAGGTACATAAGTATGGTTATGCTGGGTAAGGCCTAAAGTCCATCAAGTCCAGCATTCATATCTAATGAGCATAGGTACATAAGTTTTGCCATTCTGGGAAAGCTCAAATGCCCACCTTTCTACAACCAGAACAGCAGAAAAAAGGAAAAAAATAAAAAAAAAGAAACCTCTCACGAGAGTATCGAACAGAAATCTCTGCTCCAAAAGCAAGGCTTTGCAGTAATTCTGCAAACTAACGCATACAATATTTGCCATGGCTGTTCACCACTAGGAACACCGGGGACCCTGGGCCTAGGTTCGGTGTTTTAACCTGAAACAAGCTCAACATTCATATCTATTGGGTGTGAGTCTGGTACTACTACTACTTAACATTTCTAGAGCACTACTAGGGTTACGCAGCGCTGTACAAATTAACAAAGAAGGACGTTCCCTGCTCAAAGGAGTGTACAATCTACATCTCAGTGAGGGAGGACGCATGACCGTGGTACGTGGATTAGTGGTATGTGGATTAGGGAGATCCAAGAAATTACAGGCCGGTGAATCAGACGTTCATACTGGGACAATTTTTTTCTGTCCGGAGCGTACTACCATAGCTGGTGGACTCCTATATTCAGAACTTTCTATATTCAGAACTTGCCCAACTATGGAACGCCATAGAGATAGGGTTGGAGTTTGTAGCCCTATTTAACTGGTGTCCTTGGTCACCCTTCCTCTTCTCCTCAGGATCCAGAGATTGGCTAGTTTTTTGCTTATGCATTAACCGGGCATTTTCAGCAGTACTCTCTCTTCCGTTCTTTTATAGATCTAAGAGGATGTTCATTGGGCTCTTAGGGTCATTTCATTCTTACCTAAACGACTGCCTAATTGGAGAAAGTCTTATCAGCAGAGTTCTCAGGTCACGCACCGGGTGTTGCATTTCTTACAGTTTCTAGGTTGGGTGGTGATTGTAGCCAGGCCTCTCATTTGATCTCTCATTTGATCTCTCATCAGATATCTCTGATTTTCTCTTTGTTTAGTCAGGTGGGCGCACAGTCTTTTGTCTCCTCTGCAAACATCCCAGTTTATATTTTTCTTGGTGACCTTGGGCCTTCGGCCATTTCCTCGCTCTATTCTGCAGAATGCAATTTTACTTTCTAATGCCCAAGAAGGAATTTTCCTTCATCCTATTGCGAATCTCAGGGTCATCAATCGCGCTATTTAAGTGTCATCTAGTTATCTCAAGAACCTTAGTTCTGTCATTGGGATGCTTCATGCAGTACACTTTTTGGCAGAAGCTTGTTTGTATATATTTTTTTCTGGGGGACCTCAGCAATTTGTTTTACCTTCGGGTGAATTTTGTTTTCCCTACTGACAAACAAGGCACAGAGAGCTATATTGGTCCTTGCCATGGCAATGGATTATGTCATCCGCCAAGGAGGAGTTAAGAGTATACAGTACTCTTGAGTTTGTAGTCATTTTTTCTTAGTTGTCTCACCCTGCATTTAGGTGAATGGACTCTCATTTTTTCAGCCTTACTTCCTCACTGCGACACTTCAGGGCTATCTCTTTTTGCCTTCAGGCTCACGAACATTTCTTGCTTCTTCCGTTCAGCAACAGTCTTGACGGAGACAGGGACAGATGCCAACGTCCAGCAGGGGTTTTTCAACCTTCTATATGCGTTTTTTCCGTCATCCCACTAGGTGTTCAAGCAGAACCAAGGCACCTTTCTACATCCGGACCCCCAGTCACTCAAACTTATGGCGTGGTTACTGGGTCCGCAACGTCTTTGATATTTTCGCAGGAAGTACTTCAAGTTTTAATTGCTTCCAGACAGAAATCTACATTAAAGTCCTATAAATCAAAGGGGCGACGGTTCACTCTGTGGTGCTCCTCTCGCCACTTCATTCCACAAACAGTATCCATTTCGCATGTTTTGGAATATCTTCTGCATCTTGCAAAATCTGGTCTGTCTTACTCATCCATTAGAGTTCATTTGGCAGCTCTATCAGTGATGCATGATACTGTTGGCAACCGCACGCTTATGCAGCATCCACTGTCAAAGCGGTTTTCTTAAAGGAGTCCTGCACCTGTACCCCCCGCTTCGTTCACCAGCTAGGTGAACTACGTGAACAGACTCTTAAAGTTCTGTTTTCTAGTAGCCATAACTTTTTCTATAAAGTTTTCCTCTTCAAGCAGTGTTTCCTAGTAGCCATTGCAGCAAGTAGATCTATGTGTGGAATACTTCTACGGTTGGTAACTTCTTTTCAGTCTGCTGTAGTTTAAAGTTTTCACCTTTCCCAATCGTTTTTTTCTTATTGATTTTGCCTTCTAGCCAGTAGGCGTAAAAGTTTTTCATTGTTTCTAACCCGCTATATCTCGAAGGATCAAGGAAATGAGAATGTCTATTTCTCTTCTCGCTGAGAGGGCAGTTCCACAGCGTATTACAACATCTTCCACAACTTCAGAAGCGGGCTCTATTCTTACTACAGCGATTTTTGGTGCTCTCGGTGCACATTGGTAAGTTGGCAACTTAGTCCTAGTTTCATTTTATTTTGCTCATTGGGACACACTACATGTTAGTTGTCGCCAGGTGGCCTATGCAGCATGAACATTTCTCTGCAGTTTTCATAGGGTCCCTCCCTTCAGATTACTGCTTTGGTACTTCCCATCAGTCCAATCCTGGTCCGGTCCGGAGGGACGCTAAGGAAGGAGAAATTAGATCTTACCTGCTAATTTGCTTTCCTTTAGTCCCTCCGGACCGGACCAGGCCCTTCCCATGTTCTCTCTACTCTTTAGCTTCTTTTATTAAGTAGGAAGTGTATTCATTCCTTTACGTTTTGTGGAACAATACTATATATATACAGAACTTTACGTGGTCTATACCACTTCTCTGGTGGCTGCTGGTGAGCTCAATTGCTGGAATCTATCTATAAAACCTTAAATACGCCATACCACTTCTCTGGTGAGAGTTGTGGCTGAGCTCAGTTGCTGGAATATCTATAAAACCTTAAATATGATTTACCACTTTTCTGGTGAGAGTTGCTGGTAAGCTCAGTTGATGGAATATATATAAAATCTTAAGTGGGCCATACCACTTCTCTGATGAGAGTTGCTGGTGAGCTATAAGACAAGTGAGCCATACTACTTCTCTGGTGAGAGTTGCTGGTGAGCTATATTATACGTGAGCCATACCACTTCTCTGGGGAGAGTTGCTGGTGAGCTATTTTACATGTGAGCCATATCGCTTCTCTGGTGAGAGTTGCTGGTGAGCTATAGTACAAGTGAGCCATACCACTTCTCTGGTGAGAGTTGCTGGTGAGCTGTAATACATATCAGGCCATACCACTTCTCTGGTGAGAGTTGCTGGTGAGCTCTGATACTTGGCATTGCCGAGTGCTTTGTGGCTGCTAGGATTCCATACGGCACAGAAGGTCTTTCTTTCTTTCCTGCTTTGTTATTCAAATACTGAGGCTAAGGTCACATGGCCAGGGCTCCTATTGGCTCTCTAGAGTCAGAGTTTTTTCTCAGTCTCCACCTGCTGGTAGGCGAGCACAACCCATCAGTCCAATCCTGGTCCGGTCCGGAGGGACTAAAGGAAAGCAAATTAGCAGGTAAGATCTAATTTCTCCTTACAGCACCAATATACCTGTTACTGTGAAACTGAAACAAGATGGACTGTTACAGATTCCTGCACAGACACCACATGCCAGCAGAATCCTTTACCTCAGTTGCAAGTACAGAACATGACTCTCACCTGATACAAAATACGGAACCGCTAAAAAAACATGCAGACACAAACTGAAAGCAGAGATACAGGACTCGGCATGTTGTACAACACCAGAGATACAAAGAAATGTGTGTCCTCCAGTACAGTTCAAAATAAAACCAACACATGTAAATTCTCAACCCTGACATAATTCGATCACTAAACTGAAAATAAAATCATTTTTCCTACCTTTGTAGTCTGGTGATTTTATTATTCCAATCATCTAGTTCCCAGTCTTTGGTTCTGCTTTCCTCTGTCTGTGCTCTTAACTCTGTTTCCAGGGCCTCCTTTCCATTTGCAATTTCTTTTCTCAACTCCTTCCCTATGTCTGTGTGACACTGATCTTTCACGTTCAGCTTTCTTCAATTTCTCTGCCTCCTTCTCAAATTTATCTTATCTCCCTTTTCTCTTTCCTTCCCTATATGAGCAGCCTTGCTCCTTTCTTTTCTTCCATATCCATTATCCATCTTCCCTCTGTGTCCCTGTCCCTATCTTGCCTCCATGTTCAGCATCTCACTTCCCCTGCCCAACATCTCCATTTTGTATCCCTACCCCCTTTTCCAGCATCACCCCTCTGTGTCCCTATCCCCCCATGTCTAACATCACCCCTCCGAAGTTCAGCATTGGTCCTGTGTCCCACCCTCTCTCTATCCAGTATAGACCCTCTTTGTTCCTATGCTCCTCCATGCCTTCTATCTCCCTTCTGTGTCCCTATCCCTCCCCATGGCCAGCTTCTCTCTCTCTCTCTACCCTCGATGCCCCCCTTTTCCCTCCATCTCCCTTAGACCATAGTCCCACATCTCTCCCCACTAAGGCATCTCATTTCCCCCTCTCACTCTGGGTGCCCCTGGATAGTTTTGCATCTCTCCCTCTCTGTCCAGTTGCCCCCTAGTAGTTAATCACAACCCCTCTGGGTAGCTTGGCATCTCCCCTTCCCAGCCCCCCTGCCCAAAGTTCATCCTATCCCCCTTCCTTGCAGGTCCAGATTTTCTTTTGCCCCTTCCCCTGCTAGTCTAGCATCTCTCTTGCCCTTGCCCCGCAAATCCAGCAGCTCTCCCCTGCCTAGCCCCATGGTGCTTCTTGCTCCCTCCTCCCTGAGTGCAAGTCAGCAGCTCTCCTGATACCCCCTCCCCCCCCCGCTTCTTCCCATACCCACAATGCTTCAAACTTTCCTATTTGCTGCAGCAGTGATCAATACACGCTGTCTGCAGCTGGCATTGGAACCTTTCCTCTGCACGTCCTGGCCCCTACGTAAACAGGAAATTACATCAGCAGGGAGCAGGACGTGCAGAGGAAAGGTACCAGCGCACACAGTTGATCGCTGCTGGAGAAACGTTTGAAGCACCGCAGTCATTGGAAGAAAAGGGAGAGGTGTTCAGACCTGGGGGAAGAAGGGGAGTGACAGGAGAGCTGCTGACTTGTGCTCAGGGAGGAGGGAGGGAGAATTAGATTGTAGGCTCTGTCGAGCAGGGACTGTCACTTCATGTTCAAGTGTACAGCGCTGCGTACTTCTAGTAGCGCTATAGAAATGATAAGTAGTAGTAGTAGTAGAAATGCAGCATGAAAGAAAAAAGATGCAGCTGCAAACAAAAAAAAAATCAGACAGTGTCATAGGATACCTAAACTCTCGTGGCACACCTGGGGAGCAGCCGTGGCACACCGGCTGAAAAATGCTGTTATAAATAGTAAATTAGTAAGTGACGGCAGATAAAGACCTGAACTGTCACTCCAATCTGCCCAACAGTCACATTCATTATTAATTCAAGATTAAAATCAACAAAACCAGTTGCCACTTACCCCACTGTGCATAGCAGTGACAGTTTGCCTGTGGAGAGGATTATTTGTACAGAGCAACTAGTGGAGCTATATCGAAGCTAAGTTATTTATAGTCTGCTCCGGAATTGCAAGTTGTTTTAAGATTTCTGAAACAGGTCATTTGGATGCCCTACACATTTAGATAAGGCAACATTTTTTTTTGAGGTTGGGAGTGTTATATTATTTTTGTTCCCTCTGTATGTTGTGAGGGGTTGCTGAGAGGACAGCCGCAGGGAAAGCGAGAGCAGCCCAGGAAAAAGCGAGAGAGGCGAGCACACATCACATATGGGCGGGAAGCTCACCCCCTGGTGGATAAAAGATTGATGAGAGTGAGGAATAGGGCTAGGAATTACCATCCCCATAATGCACCTGACCTAGTACAGCACTCGCAAGAAGTGGAGGAGGAGGGACAGGATTGGGAGATGGTCTCTAATCAGGGAGATGAGGAACAGCTGAGAGAGTCCGGGGTGGAGGAGGAAGTGATGGAATGGGATAAATTGGAGGAGACCAGTGAGAGTGAGGAAGAAGGAATGGAGGTGTCTGCATGGGCTCAGACTGCAGGAGCCAAGGTGAGGGGTTTTCTTGCTGTTGTCTTACCTAAACTGATTGGAATTGAAAGAGGGGAATTGAGGCAGCTGGGGAAGAAGCTGTGGCAGAGAATAACCCAGAGCATGAGGTGGAGGAGAGAGTGAAACTGCAAGTTGAATGAGCTCTGGAATCAGGCTGGCATGTGCAGCTGCCTGGGAGAAAGGGAGATATCATTGAAATGCTGTGAACTATATGCAACAAGCTGGAGGATGAACCTTCACTGAACACTGTGAATATTAACAAAGGTCAATGATTGAAATGTGAACTATATGCTGCAAGCTAGACCTCATTGAACCCTGTGAATATTAACAAGGGTTAATGATTGAGGGTGGAATAGTGTCAAGAATGATGAAATGTGAGAAATAAAAGAGGAATTATTTTAATGATATGACTGGAGTTGTTGGTCATCCTTTGGGGAAAATACTACTTATATGCTACCAAGGGGAGCCCCTCTTAACTGCAGGAGGCTCCAGAGGTGGCGGTCAGAACAGAGAGACAGTGTCAGAGGGAGCAGGAGATGATGGTGGAGTGCTCTGGCTAAGCAGGGTTGACCCTGGCCAAGGAGTGGAAGGGAGACCTGCAGACAGTGTATATGATTACCGTATTTTTCGGACTATAAGACACACCGGACCATAAGACGCACCTAGGTTTTAGAGGAGGGAAATAGGAAAAAAAAAATTTGCTTTTTCCCTCCTCTAAAACCTAGGTGATCCGGTGTGTCTTATCCGAATCCCTCCCTCCAAGTTCGGGATCGCCCTCAGGGTTACTTCCTCCCCCCTCCCCGGCCCTGTCACCACCTCTCCCCTTACTCACGCGATCTTCCCTGGTGGTCTAGTGACGTCGGGGCAGGAAAGAGCTCCCTCTTTCCTGCCCAGCGCGCTGCTCTCGATCCTCCTTTATGCATTGCTGCCTGACGGTCTCGGCGAGATTCAAAATGGCCGCCGAGAATTGAAGTCTCGGCGGCCATTTTGAATCTCGCCGAGACCGTCAGGCTGCATATAGGAGGATGGAGAGCAGCGCGCTGGGCAGGAAAGAGGGGGCTCTTTCCTGCCCCGACGTCACTAGACCACCAGGGAAGATCGCGTGAGTAAGGGGAGAAGTGGTGACAGGGCCGGGGGGAGGGCGATCCCGAACTCAGAGGGAGGGAGGGCGGGCGGCCTGCCAGCCGGCCAGCCAGCCAAATCTCTACCTTCGGACTATAAAACGCACCCCCCATTTTCCTCCCAAATTTTGGGGGAAAAAAGTGCGTCTTATAGTCCGAAAAATACAGTACATCTACTTCTGAGCATTTACACAGACTATAGGGCAGGAATATGTGATCATGCCCAGATATATACACAGTTTGTGCAAGCTTTCTATGAATAAAAGTAGGCATCTACTTCTTTTAAAACAGGTACCCTATTATGTAATAATCCCCCAAGTGGGCTTTTCATATTTGTTAATATTCATGTCCGTCTTCGCTCTTGATTTCTGATGATTTGATCTGTAATTAAAACTTCAACTTGAGTCTGACTGAAACAAAGCTGAGAAAGAAAGACCTTTGGTACCTGCAAAGAATTTCCCTTTCGGTTATCTGTAAGTAGACTAATTAGTGCTAAGGAGGCCAATTAAACATTAAACATAAGGCAATTCATAATGAACCTTCTGGGATTCAGGCTTGGCATAAAGGATTAATGTAAATTCTTTCTAATTTTATTTCATTGTTGGTTAAATGTAACAATTAAAATATATATTCCCAGGCCATTTGACCTTTCCTTTTTCTTATTTCTGTTTCCAGAGTGGCATTTTTAGTGATTCATCCATTTCAAGGTCACGATAATGGTACAGGGTAGTAGTAAAACAGGACCAGTGTAGATGTTGTGCTTAGTTAGACCCTGCTGAACTCTGTCTCTCCCTCCCTCTCTGCCTTCAGTTCTTGTACCCTTGTCCACACTCTGCTGGATTCTCATCAGAAACTATACAAATTGCAATAACACGTGTGGCTTATCTTATTCAGTAAGTTTCTGCAGTTGATTTTTTTTCCCTCTAATTGTGTATCCTTACTGCTGTAGCACGGTGGTAAGTAGGCATTCCCACTTTACCAGACTTGAGTGTCACTTTTAGAGTGTACAGGGTCTGTCATTGACTAAAAGTGAATCCTTAAGCTTTTGTGGTGTGACGTTGCTCTGTGACTTTTCATGCACAGTATCTTCCCAATTAACAGGTCAAAATCACTTTTCACATACTCAGGGACCCTTTTGCTAAGCCGTGTAGGGGCGAATGCAAATCCTACATGCATCAATTGTGAACTACCGCCTGGTTACTGTGTGGCCTGGCTGGAAACTTTTCTGGTGCATAGCGCTAACCGAGTGGTAATTGGCATTGTACGCGTGCTGATGATTACTACCTGGTTAACGCATGACACCTTACCACTAAGTCAATGGGTGGCGGTAAGGTCTCAGGCCCAAAATGGACACATGCCAATTTTCATTTTGCCTCACGTCCATTTTCACCCCTCCCCCCCAAAAAAGACCTTTTTAGCAGGTGCGCTGAAAAATGGACCTGCGCGCGTCCAATAAATGCATCTACACCAGTGCAGGCCATTTTTTGGCATACCTTAGTAAAAGGACCCCTCATTGTCATGTGACATAGCACATAGTACACTCTTCCTGTAACTTATTTCACCAGACAACACAGTAATCAATGGTAATGACTAATTGGTTTATCAAGTGCGTCGAGTTGTCCTGGCCCATGCTGCTAAGAACACAGTATATACCCCAGCTATAAATGTAGAATATCACCCCTTATTCAAGTCAATTTTTGTTCTTTCTCTTTGGCTTTCTAGATCTTGGTTAGATTAGCACCAAAGCTCCCATACTGAACCAGCAGCTTGCAGCCCCTCCACCCATCTTGCCACCAAGTTTTATAATCTAAACAGCTACCGAAAATGAGCAAGGAAGTTTCCTCAACATCTGGCTGCCTAGGTCCTGTGACCTAGCCACTGCCAATCTGCTGGCATTTCTCTGGTTGGTTACTGAAAAGTTTTAGCCTTTTGGTACCAAAATGACTTCCCATGCCCTGCAGTATTTTCATAATCTGTCCTTTGTTTTCTTCTTATTGACTTGATGATATCACCTACCAGCAACATGATGGTCATCATCTGAGGATGTCATTTAACTACCTGTTGATTCCAACTTGAAGAAATGATACAGGTGAACATCAGAGGTACAAAATACAGGTAATCTGGGCATCCAGTTATTGTACAATAACTTTCAACAACAAAACAGAGCAACTGAAGCATGGTTAAAGTTTGTTTTTTTTTATTACATATTATAAGTGCATAATTTTATTGGGAACCAATTATATGTTATGATTGAGGAATGGAATTCATAGTGCCAGATCCCGGCAGACACTCAATAATGTAATTTCCGCATTCAGTGCACTTAGGGGCCCTTTTACAAAGTGGCAGCAAGTTCCAGTCCCAGCATGCACCATTTCCTGCACTGGGGAAAACTGGCTCATATTTTTTAGCGTGGTGGTAACCCGGTAGTAATTGAGCGGGGCTGCGTGCTACCCAGTTACCACTGGGTTAGTGTGGGAGCCCTTACCGCCACCTCAATGGGTGATGGTAAGTGCTTTCCCCCCCCCCCCCCCCCCCAAATCGCCATGTGGTAAGAGCAATCTTACAGCATGGCCATGGCTATTTTCAGCCTTTTTTATTCGTTGCCGTAAAAAGGACCGCAGCATTCAGCAAAAATGGCCTCTACCGCTAGTGCAGGGCCCTTTTATTCCCAGCTTGGTAAAAAAAACACCCGTTAAAGCATGGTACTGCAGTTATAAATTGTCAGCATTTGTAGCATAATGTGGCAAACCATGATCGACTCTACCGAGTTGAATGGAGTTGCAGCTGTTTGCTGTGGCAACTCATTGTAAAACTACAAGATGACCATGAAACATTGCTACCTAACATAGAATGATGATGCATAAAGATTACAAGTCAGTATTTACATAGGAAACAAACTTTCGTGATATAAAGTACATGTTATAGTGGCACTTTTGCCATAGAATAGGTTGGTGATATAATAAAGGCAGTGTCATGAGCTTTACGGTCAAAGTTAGTATTAAAATCTTCACATACACCAATCAATTTGAATTTGGTTTTTATTTTTTTGGTTTTTAGCACTGGGGGCATGTTTGGGGGTGGAGAGCAGGCGTGTTTAGCGCAGCTACATTGCCATGCACTAGCCGATTAATGTGTGGTTAGCACGTGAGTCCTTATGGCCACCAAAATAGGTTTAGTTAATGGCTCAAGGGCTAATGGCCACAGGCTAATGGGAAAATTAGCGCTTGACACCCTACTAGGAAGTTTGAAAATGAAAAATTAGTTTGCGGGTGTCTCCCGATAATATAGTGTAGATTCCAACTCGGAAATCTGAAAACACCAATTATTCAAATTGGAACCTCAAAGCTCCTTGTAGGGAAAATACAAATTTATTGAAACCATCCCTATCGACTCAGGAGTCCATTACTATCACTGGTTCCATTAAGGAGAAAAAGAGAAAAAAACATCAAACGTAAAAACTCATAATACATGAGAAAAATGAATGAATTGAAAAACTCGTTTACTCCTTAACAATCATCTGATGAGAGACACCAACCCCCAAACTAGCAATGACTAAGCCCAGCCCGACTAAATGTTGCAGACCGTAAGGATAACCCCTACTACAAAAAAAGCAGCCCTAATTGTAAACCCCAGGACCACCTAAAAAACTAGTCAGTACTCAGCTGCTAGAGATGGGAAGTTCCGAGGCTGTCCCGCTGGAAACCACTGCTATGAAAGAGAGGACCGGCCGGCACTACATTTTCGGGAGACACCCGCAAACTAATTTTTAATTTTCAAACTTCCTAGTAGGGTGGAATGTTTATCTATTAAGTTTGATTTTCCCTGTTTTGTGATAGAGTGTTTCTAAAATTAGCACTTGGCCATTAATACAGAAAATTGAAAAATCAGCCACTTTACTGCTGCGAGAGGGAAGGACACATGTAAGGGCATGCTGCGACTACCTTTTTCTGCTGTGTGGCAAAAGGTCTCCTATATGAACTGGGGCATGTCACCTTGTCGGGCAATACTGACTGGAATAAATCCAGTCTGTAAACAGAATGGAAAACAAAGAATGTACGAAAGATCACCAAGGCGGAACATTGTATAAATGGCATTCTGTTGCTTGTCTTAAGAAGCATTTACATTGTATCAGTTTTCACTTGGTCATTGTTATTGAAAGCAGGAGAAGGCTTGCTTTTCAGTCCTTCAGTCCCTCCTTTAGATGTTTCCTTCAAGAAAAACCTGGGCATCCACAGGAACATTAAGATTTGTTTGTATTCTTTGCGAAAATTCTTATTAAGAAGTCCATATATTATTGCATTCAGGCAGCTGTTAAAGTATGCCATAAAGTAGCTTATGATGAACAAACACTCTGGAATTTTCGGCGCAATTTCTGAAGGGCTGATGGCCACCAACAACCCAATGAAGTTCAGCGGTGCCCAACAAATGGCAAAAATCACGAACACGACAAACATCGTGAGAAAGTTTCTGAAATCACTTGGCTTC
Source organism: Microcaecilia unicolor (assembly GCF_901765095.1). Classification (NCBI taxonomy): domain Eukaryota; kingdom Metazoa; phylum Chordata; class Amphibia; order Gymnophiona; family Siphonopidae; genus Microcaecilia; species Microcaecilia unicolor. The sequence goes on along the minus strand of NC_044034.1, from coordinate 43,206,603 downwards.
AGTCTGGGTTTTATCTCAGATTTGACTTTTTGTCTCACCTGAATGACTAAAATCCAAATCCTCAGGTAACAGAAGGTCACCACAGTAATGGGTACTATGAAATGGATGAAAACCACGGTGATGGTGTAGGAAGAGCTTGCTGTCTGAACGAAGGTACAAGAGTAGACTCGTGGATCATATTCTAATGAACCAACAAAGAAATTTGGCACAGTTGCAACAATTGTTAGTGCCCAAATTAGGCAGACGTAAATCATTGTGTTCCAAGTGCTATAAAGCTTATCATAGACAAAACTATGGCAAATATAGCAGTATCTGTTGATTGCAATTCCTGTGATGTTGAAGATGGATCCTATGACACTGAGTCCCATCACAAAGCCACTGACTTTACAATGGATTTCACCCAAGGACCATCCATTTTTGAAAATGGCCACCAGCACAAGTGGATATGGGTATAAGGCCACCACAAGGTCTGCAAAGGCCAGGCTCACCACAAATGCATTACCTGAGGGGGAAAAAAAAAAGGAACAAAACACATGAAACGATGTACACAGTTTTGAAATTGAACTTTCATATGGACAGAAGAAGAGTGCAGAAGTAAATATAGAGAGAGTAATTTTCTAAGCCATTGCTGTGAGTGAAGCAATGGATTTGAAAATTATCCTCTAGATATGCAAGAAAATTTTATGCATGTGCAGCCCCTATATATGTATAAATTGAAAGGTCACCGAGAGACAAAGCCAGGCCCAGGGCAAACAGTAAGGGCCCCGCTGCTGCCTTCACAATATGGCCCCCTCCTCCCCGCTTCACCATCAGTCAAAAGTAGTTATTAGCTGGCAGGCAGCAGCAATCAAGAGAGACTGCTCTGCCGGCCACAGGTCCTTCGTCCTGCCACATCCTGCCTCCTGTGAAGTAACTTCCTGTTTCCACATAGGCAGGACATGGCAGGAAGAAGGACCCATGGCTGGCAGAGCAGTCTCTCTCAGTCACTGCTGCCTGCCAGCCAATGACACCGAGGCAAGTAGAAGTCCGGGGTGGGGGGGGGGGGGGCTTCAAATAGAGGGATCTCATTGAGCGAGGCAGATAGGCTGCCTTTAGTGTCAGTCACCTGGGCTGCCAGTGCCGGGCCCTCCTTGAATGCTAGGCCCGGGGTAATTTTGCCCTCTCTGATAAGATGGAAAAGGGACAGAGGCAGGGAGGGATTTGTACTTAAATGCATACTTTTGGAACTTCAAACATGTATATATATTTTAACCTAGAAAAATGTGTGCACCCCAAACAGCGAGTCTAAATATGAGCAAAATTTTCCTGGAGTAAATTTCAGAGCAAAAATAGATGTGTACTTGTGCTTTGAAAATCCAGCAAAGTCCATGTGGAAAGAAATATGCACATACATTCTACTATACATAGTTATAAAATTGCTCCCTTATTTCTACCTATAGTAGTAGCAGCAATTTTTTGAAAATAATTTTTAGGTACTATTCAAACCAAAAAATGCTGCATCAGGAGCAGACTTGCCTTACATTACAATCAGGAGCATTTTCAAAAGAGAAGGGCGCCCGTCTTCCGACACAAATCGGGAGATGGGCGTCCTTCTCTCAGGGTCACCCAAATCGGCATAATCGAAAGCCGATTTTAGGCGTCCTCAACTGAAGCCCGTCGCTGGGATGACCAAAGTTCACGGGGGCGTGTCGGAGGTGTAGCGAAGGCGGGACTGGGGCGTGCTTAAGAGATGGGTGTCCTCAGCCGATAATGGAAAAAAGAAGGGCATCCCTGACGAGCATTTGGTCGACTTTACTTGGTCCATTTTTTTGACGACCAAGCCTCAAAAAGGTGCCCAAACTGACCAGATGACCGCCGGAGAGAATCAGGGATGACCTCCCCTTACTCCCCCAGTGGTCACCAACCCCCTCCCACCCTAAAAAAAAATTAAAAAATTTTCAGCCTCTATGCCAGCCTCAAATGTCATACCCAGCTCCTCCTCTCCCCTCTATGTCACTGCCCCTGGAGGAAGACCCCGGAGGAGTGCAATGACGTCAGAGGGTAGAGGAGGAGCGGCTGCAGAGACATCAGCCAATCTGAGATGGCTGTCTACGGAGTTGCGTTTTAGTTTTAAAAACTTTGTATTGTTTTCTTCTTTTGATACCGGCTGCTGCTGCTCAACAAGAGAAGCAACAGCGCCGGACACCGTTAGTATTGGCGGTTGCGGGTGGCGAGGGGGTTGATGTGGGCGGGGGGGAGGGGCTTGGTGATGCGCTGGGGGGACAGGGTCGGGTGATGCGCCAAGGGGGGGGGCTTGGTGATGCACCATTACAGAGGGCCTTGGGTGATGCGAGGGGAGGGGAGGGGAGTGTCGCTGGACATGGGTGGCTGGAAGGGGGCAGGGGGAGGGGAAGGTCACTGCATATGGGTGGCTGCAGGGGGGCAGGGAAGAGGGAGATGGGGAGGGGGTCCTGAGACCACATGGGTGGCTGCAGGGGGGACAGGGGACACAGGAGGGACACTGCAGGGGGGCAGGGGGAGAGGAGGGTTGCTGCACATGGGTGGCTGCAGGGGGGACAGGGGGATGGGTAGGTCGCTGGACATGGGTGGCCACAGGGAGGGCCAGGGGAAAGGACAGGAGGGTCATTGGATATGGGTGGCTGCAGGGGAGAGGAGGGTCGCTGGACATGGGTAGCTGCAGGGGGACAGGAGGGTTGCTGGATATGAGTGGCTGCAGGGGGGGCAGGGAGAGAGGAGGGTCGCTGGACATGGGTGGCTGCAGGGGGGACAGGGGAGAGAGGAGGGATGCTGCACATGCGTGCCTGCAGGGGGAGAAGAGGATTAGTGGGGAGGGGGTCCTGAGACCACATGGGTGGCTGCAGGCGGGGCAGGGGAGACAGGAGGGATGCAGCAGGGGGAGAGGAGGGTTGATGGACATGGGTGTCTGCAGGGGGGGCAGACGAGAGGAGGGTCGCTACACATGGGTGGCTGCAGGGGGATGCTGGACATGGGTGGCTGCAGGGGGGCAGGGGGAGAGGAGGGTCGCTGCCTATAGGTGGCTGCAGGGGGGCAGGGGAGAGGGAGGGGGTGAGGCGGTTCCTCAGACCACACACTCACTCACTCTCTGTCTCTCACATACACTCTCTCTGACACACTCACTGTCTATCACACTGTCTCCGTCACACACACACACTCTCTATCTCTTTGTCCCTCTCTCTCACACACAGTCTCACACACACAGGCACTCTGTGTATCACACACTCTCTCTCACACACACAGAAACACACACACACACTCTGTCTCTCTCTCACATTCTCTCTCTGACACACACGCGCCATCTCTCACACACACTCTTTCTGAAACATACACTCCGACGAGGAAAACCTTGCTAGCGCCCGTTTCATTTGTTTTGGAAATGGGCCTTTTTTACTAGTGGTGAAATAAAAGGAACTTATAATACTGTCATAAAAGTTAGTTACACAAAGACCCACATAGGGGGTGTTTTACTAGCATTTAGCACCAGCTGATTTTTAGTATTAACTAAAAAAAAACTAGCGCAACTTAATGAAAGACCCCCATAATTAGCCAAACTACCTTGTCCCCACTTTGTGGAATAGCCTCCTTCCTGGACTTCATTTGGAGCCTTCTTTTTGTAGATTTAAGTCATTATTTTTTGAATGGCATTTTGCACGGATGCTCTAGAGTTTCCTGACCACTAGCTGCCCCCTGTGTGAAGATTTCCCCTTTTTTTTTTTTTTTTGTCTCTGGCTCTCCTTTTAAGTATGTATGATTCTTTCCTATGTTACTAAGGCATTCCTTTTCTGATTTTATACTTTTTTTAAATGCTGTATTGTAAACTGCTTTGTTCTACTGGTTAGAAAAAAGTGATATATAACATAAACAAATTAATCTGAACATCTGCACACTTATGGCTTGGTATACATACAGTAGGGCAGTGATGGCGAACCTTTTAGAGACCGAGTGCCCAAACAGCAACTGAAAATCTAATTATTTATCGCAAAGTGCCAACAGGGCAATTTAACAGGTGGTGCATTCCCCCCCTCCCTCTCCCCCCTGTCCCCCCCTCATCCCCCTCCCCCTCGTCCCCCTCCCCCTCGTCCCCCCCCCTCATCCCCCTCATCCCCCCTCCACCTGCCTCCAAGTTCCAGAGTCCCCTCCCACCCTCCTAGTTCCAGGGTCCCCACCCAGTTCCTGGGTCCCTCCTCCCTCCTTTCGAGTTCCAGGCCTCCTCCCTCCAAATTTTAAAAGTCATCTATCTTACCTCGTTGGGGTTAGGGCGGCAGCAGCGGTAAAAAGCATGCAGGCTCGGCTCGGTGCTTAGTTCCGTTTTCTCTTCTCTCTCTCTGAGCTCTGGCCCCACCCTTGCGGAAACAGGAAATGAGGGTGGGACCAGAGCTGAGAGAGAGAGAAGGGAAAACGGAACTAAGCACCGAGCCGAGCCTGCATGCTGCCGCCCTAACCCTGATGAGGTAAAATAGATGACTTTTAAAATTTGGAGGGAGAGGGCCTGGAACTCGAAGGGAGGAGGGAACGAACTTCCGGTGGGTGAGGCGAAGGCGCACGTGCCAACAGAGAGGGCTCTGCGTGCCCTCTCTGGCACGCGTGCCATAGGTTCGCCATCACTGCAGTAGGGAATTACAATACTGGACTGGTCCGGAGGCCCCTGCCTACTGGCACTGGCGGAACCAGGTGCACCTTTTGGTGTCATGGGAAGCCAGAGAGGCGAGACAATCACCTAGGCATAGGAAACATTTTCTTCAAATATGGTCACCTTATCTGCAAATTCTTAGCCCTAAGGGGCACAGCTTGCTAATTAACCCATAAAGAAGAACTCTCAGAGATAATAGGACCTGGTCAGGGACTTCGAGGTGGGGAGGGTGGGATAGGGGGCAGCTAGGGGGTGGACTGCTTGGGAGGGTGGGTGATACGTGTGATGTTCTGTTTACAGCTAAGTAGTACTAATGGGGGGAGCACTGGAAGAAGGGGGATGTCAGGGAAGGAGTGAGGAAATAAAGTCTGATGATGACCAGGATATAAGGATTTGATGATACATGTTAGGAGATAATGGGTTGTATAGTGTAGTAGCAGAGAGCTCTTTATGTTGAATTCAGTATGTCATTAATAATAATTGTTGGAACTCTGATAAACCTGTAGGAGAGGTAGTTTTTGGGAGTGGATAAGAAGGGGAGGAAAGAGTTAAAATGCTGATGATGTGGCTATTATTTTGCTCCGACGGAGATAGGTTTATTTGTAACTCAGTATATTGAGTCTGTTGACTGTTTATTTAGTTGTGTCATCAATACATGGTTGGGGAGGAAGGGGTAGGATGGGGAAGTTAGGGGATGGGGGAGAAAATGTTAAAAGGTTTTAGAATGCTGCTCAGTAATGTGCTGGATTTACACAGCATAATTCATTTGTGAATTTTGTTCAGTGAAATGTACTGTATGATTAATATGCTGAAGTATTAATAAAATCGTTTAAACATACATACACTAGGTAAAATTCTAGAAACGGTGCCAAAAATTAGTCGCCAATAAAAATCGGCACTCAATGCTGTTCAATAATGCAGACCTCATTATTGTCAGTGGTGCCTGTTTGCTACTAACTCCTATTAATAGCATTAAATACAAATGTATTTATTTGCACTTCAGCTCACACTTTTTTTAGTAGCTCAAGGTGAGTTACATTCAGGAATGTGAGGAAGTCTATGGCACTCGGCCCCTTTCCCTTAAGAATATTCACTTATAGAGACAGAACCACCTTAAGCCCCATAGTCCCGTCCCAAAGAGGAAGTGACCCGGGAGGGGTGGAGCCAGGAGGACAGCTGCTAGGAAGTATAAAAAGGTGGGGTCAGAGTTGGGTTAAGGAGGCCTAGGGAAAGGAGAAGCCACTCTACAACATATGCCTTCACTGCTTATATGTAGTTCTCCAAAGACAAGCAGGCTGATATTCTCACAAGTGGGTGACGCCACGTCGGCCCCGGAGGATTTTAAAGCAAAATCTAAAAATCTCTTCTACGGCGTTCCGTCGCGCGAGCGATCGCACTGCGCATGTGCGCACACCTCTTCCCGCTCGCTGTGCGGACACGCCCCTCAGTTTTTCTTTTTCCTCAGTCTGAGGAGACACGGAGTTCGTTAGTGCTTCGTGTTTTCTTCAGGTCCTCGGAGTAAAATCTCTTTTTTTATTTTACCCTTTTGGGTGTTCTTTATTTTTTCATTTGTACTCTTTCATGGCAGGCTCATTGTGGCTTATATATACAGGTACTTTTTGTACCTGGGGCAAGGAAAAGTTAAGTAGTTGCCAGAGTCACGAGGGGCTGTGCCTGAAAGGAAAACAAAGCATATAAGCTTCTCTTTTTCTTTTTTCTTATAAAAGTGCTGGTATATTGTTATCTGTGGGCTCTCTCTCGCCAGCAAACTAAACAAGCCCACATTTTTAGGATCCATTTATTAAAACTTTACAAATGGCTCTCCAGAGCTGTGAGAGCCTGCTTCAGCACACCACTGTCTTTAAGCCCCACAAGTGGTGAAGGTGTATGTCACAGGAAAAAACAGGAACCTAAGCAGGTGCATCCCTGGTCAGCCACTGAATGGGCAACCTGGTGACACAATATCAGTGGTGTAACCTTTGAAGTGAGTCTCCACCCGCCTCGGTGCCTCCTGCTCTGCAGGTCATTCGGGTGCATCGGAGGATGTGTCTTGGGCCGGATCATCTCCCTGTGAAGCGCAAGTAGTGTCTGAAAGACGAGACGTATTCTACTCTGCCAGGGATGCCCAAAGGAGATCATTCTTGAGTCCGACAGAGACCGATGCACGCTGGGTATAGTTATGCATCGAATAGGTCTCCACCTGCCTCGGCGCCTCCTGCTTGGCAGGTCATTCGGGCGCATCGGCGGATGTGTCTTGGGCCGGATCATCTCCCTGTGAAGTGCAAGTAGTGTCTCAAAGACGAGACGTATTCTACTCTGCCAGGGATGCCCAAAGGAGATCATTCTGGAGTCCGACAGAGACCGATGCACGCTGGGTATAGTTATGCATCGAATAGGTCTCCACCTGCCTCGGCGCCTCCTGCTTGGCAGGTCATTTGGGCGCATCAGCGGGTGTCGGTACCATCGGTGCCCAGAGCTTTGCTCCCTCTGTTATGGAGGTATCCGGGCTTCAGATATCAGTCGGTGCCGAGAGCGTTGCTCCCTCTGTTATGGAGGTATCCTGGCATTGGACGTCGATACACCGGTACCAGGTATCAACAGTGCCATCGGTACCGGGTATCATCGGTGACGTGGATACCATCGGTACCGGGTGTCATGGGTACCGTCGGTACCGAGTATCTTCGGTACCGTCGGGTACCGAGTATTTTCGGTACCATGGGTGCCGTCGGTACCGAGTATCATCGGTGCCATGGGTACTGTCGGTACCGCATATCATAGGTGCGTCGGTACCGAGGAGTATCGGTACCAAGAACATTGGTACCATGGTCGGTGCCATGGGTCCCGTCGGTACCGGGTATCATCGGTCCCATGGGTCCCGTCGGCACCGGGTATCATCGGTACCATGGGTGCCGTCGATGCCGAGTGCCATCGGTGCCATGGGTGCTGTCGGTATAGGGTATCATGGGCACCATCGGCACCAGGTATCATGGGCACCATCGACTATCGGTACCAGGTATCATCGCCCATCGGTACCGAGTATCATGAGTACCATCGGTACCATAGTATCAGGTATCGTCGGTACCGCGGATACCATGGGTATCAGGTATCATGGATGCCGTCGGCACATGAGTACCATCGATACCAGATATCATGACCAGGTACCATCAGTGCCATGGGTGCCATTGGTACCAGGTGTCATGAGCACCGTCGGTGCCATGTGTACCATCGGTACCGTCGGTGCTGTTGGTGCCGGATATCACGGGTACCATCGGTACCACATGTCATGGGTACCATCGGTACCAGGTATCATGGGTACCATCGATACCAGATATCATGACTATCATCGGTACCAAGTACCATGGGTACCATTGGTACCGGGGGCCATCGGTACCATGTGTATCATCGGTACCGTCGGTGCCATGGTCTGGCAGTCTGGTTTCGATTCCCTTGCATTTCCAGATTTTGTCCTTGGCTTCGGGACCATGGGTACCATTGGATGCCATGGGTGCTACCGCCTCCTGCGGCATCTAGCTTTTCACCAGGTCTCCTTCACCGATGCTGCCTCTGGTATGGGTGTTCGCACCCTACTGGGGTAACTTCTCGACCCCGTAGTAGAACTTACCGCGCCTCCATATCGGACGCGTTTGGATCTGAGCTGCTCTGTTTGAGTAGTTAGCTCAGTTCAATGATGGTTCATCTGACATTACAGTGGAGATTGTGAATCCCAATGCCCAGATGCTCGAGGTCCTAGACTACCATCTTCACCTGAGTCTTCTGCCACTCAGAACAGATAGGAGTTCTAAGAACTTACTTCGGTTACGAGCATTCCCACCGGAGTAGGCTAAACCTTTTCACCAAGTGGTCAGGTAGCACACGGTGTGTCGCAGGTTCCTGTCCAAGGGCATTTTCGACACTTGTAATGTAACACCTAGATTTCTGCTCTAGCTACAATGATGCGCAGACTCTCATGACTGTGTGCCTCTCACCTGGAGGAGGAGACTCAGCAGAAAATTGTAGATATGCTGTGCATACACTTCCTCATCTCGGAAGTTCTTTAGAGAGAAGAGTAGTTTTCCTTGTGCCTTAAGGGGTCGTACCTATACTCCTACTTCTCGACAGCCGGTTCAGGCTATGCCTCAGCACGCTCGTTCTAGTCAGCGGCGTGCACCTAATCAGGCCCCTGCAGCTATTCCCCAGGAACCAGAGAGGGGTTTTTGACTGGCCGTATCGGCCAATCTGCCTGTCGGGGGGGAAGTTTAAATTTTCTCCACCAAAGGTGACTTCTTTTATCCTCCAACCGGTGGGTTTTTTCAAATAGTCCGGTTAGGATACATTCTCAATCTGGAATCAAACCCTCCACATTGTTCATTGGAAGCTTAATCCTTTAGCTTCCATCAAAAGTGAGTACTTGCAGAGGAACTCTCTGCCTTTCTCAGCGCCAATGCAGTCGAGCCCGTTCCACCAGGGCAAGAAGGGTTGAGATTCTATTCCAGGTCCTTCCTTGTGGGTTGCGTCCCATCATAGACATAAGGGGCCTAAACAGATTTTGGTTCAGGATGCTTTCCCTGGGCATCCTTCTTCCCATACTTCAGGAAAACGATTGGTTATGCTCTCTGGACTTACAGGATACTTATACTCTCTTTGCTTCCAGAGTATGTTTTTTCCTAGTGCCTGGCTGTTGTTGCAGCGTATCTTCATGAACTGGGAGTGCATGTGTTCCCTTAACACGATGATTGCCCGTCTCAACAGATTACAGCACAGTACATATTGAGACTTCTAGACACATGGCTTCCACAGTTCACGTAACTCCCATGGCACTTTTGCACATGACATCCGCTCAGTGCATCCTAGCTTCCCAGTGGTATCAAGTTTTGGGTATCTAGAGGATGTAACCCAACTGTTCGCCAGTCTTCGGAATTCCCCTCAGAGGTGGTTAATTCTCTCCATTTTGATTCTGAGGCGTCCCGTCCACCTTACTCAGTCAAAAGCTGCTGACGAAGGTTGCATCCCTCCTGGCTATCCAACCAAATTATTTTAATTCAACCAAACAATCGGGTTGTGATGCACTCGATAACAAAGGAGTACTGGATCTTGCCCTCTGAGTCAGGATGCCATGCAGATGTAGCGGTGGGCCCGCAACGCGGCATGTTTTCTCCAAGCCACTTATCTAATTGGCGTAAACAGCAGTCTGGCCGACAGGCTGAGCAGGATAATGCTACAGTCATGGTTGTTGAGCATGCCTATAGTTCGAAAGATCTTCCGGAAGTGAGATACCCCCTCAGTGGATCTTTTTGCTACTTAGTCCAATCGCAAAGTCCCTCAGTTCTGTTCCAGGCTGCAGGTTCACGGCAGGCTACCATCGGATGCCTTTCTCCTTCTTTGGGGGACAGGTTTTCTGTATGCGTATCCTCCCATACATCTGGTGGAAAAGACTTTGCTGATTCTCAAGCAAGATTGTGGAGCCATGATTCTGATTGCTCCTTTCTAGCTGCGTCAGATAGGATTCCCTCTTCTTCTGGAGTTGGAATGTTTTCCAGCTCTCATTACGCAGAACGAGGGGGCACTTCTACATCCCAACCTCCAATCTCTGGCTCACACGGTCTGGATGTTGAGAGTGTGGGTTTCGTTGAGTTTTCCAGAGTGTCTCCCGACTCTTGCTTGCTTCCAGAAAAGATTTCACAAAGAGGTGTTATTCTTTTTCATGGAAGAGGTTTGCCGTCTGGTGTGACAGCAAGGCCCTAGATCCTGCCTCTTGTCTTATACAGACCTTGCTTGAGTTCTTTCTACACCTGTCTGAGTCTGGTCTCAAGACCAACTCTGTCACTATTCATCTTCGTGCTATAAGAGCTTATCATCAACGTGTGAAAGGTCAGCCTTTAGCTGTCCACTTCATGAGAGGTTTATTTCTCCCCCCAATATTGAGAGAATTCCTTGTATGTGTCTAGGGGAGATTATTTCTGTTGGGCTTAGCACCCCCAATAATTTTGACAGTTGGATCTTATGCTTCGGTCAGAGTCCCTATCACTCCTTATCCAGTATCTTGGGGTCTCAATGTCGTTTTCATCCAGCTGCTGCAAACTCAATTTGGGCCACTGGATTCCTGCCATCTGAAGTATTGGACCTGGAAGGTCGTTTTCCTTAGTGGCTGTTCCTTCAACTTGTAAGGTCGGTGAGCTTCAGTCTCTAGTAGCTCAAGCGCCTTACCTTACTTCTCATCTTAACAGAGTAGTTCTCCGCATGCAGACAAAGTTCTTACTGGCGCTGGTATCAGAGTACCAGCTGATCCAGTCAATTGTCTTGCCAACATTCTTTCTCCCTCATCTTACATCCCTGGCGAAAGCAAGCTGCGCACTTTTTGCGTGGAGCAGACGAGCTCCCTCGGACGGTCCGCCCAGTTGTTTATTTCTTTTAATGCCAGTTGCTGTTGGAAACTGCATCATTTCTTCTTGGCTAGCAGATTGCATCTCCTTCATTTTTGTCCAAGCTGGACTGACTCTAGAGGGCCATGTCACGGCTCACAAAATTAGAGCCATGGCTGAGTCGGTGGCTCATCTAAGATCAGTCACTATTGAAGAGATCTGCAAAGCTGCGGCGTGGTCATCAGTCCACACATTCACATCTCACTACTGCCTTCAGCAGGATAGCCGACGCATCAGTCGGTTTGGGCAGTTGGGGCTGCAGAACTTCTTTGGGGTTTAGAATCCAACTCCAACCCTCCTAAGCCCATTTTTGTTCTGTTCCAGGCTACACTCATTTAGATGTTTCTTCTTTTCAGGTCAATTTTTATTCTGGCCTCGCCGTTGCGAGACTCAATTGACCACTGTTTGTTGTGTTGTGTAAGCCTGGAAGCTAGGGATACCCCACTTGTGAGAATATCAGCCTGCTTGTCTTTGGAGAAAGAGTAGTTACTTACCTGTAACAGGTGTTCTCCGAAGACACCAGGCTGCATATTCTCACAAACCCTCCCACCTCCCCTTTTGGAGTTGTCTCCTCCATCTTTTGGATTTAACTGAGGGGCGTGTCCGCACAGCGAGCGGGAAGAGGTGTGCGCACATGCGTAGTGCGATCGCTCGCGCGACGGAACGCCGTAGAAGAGATTTTTAGATTTTGCTTTAAAATCCTCCGGGGCCGACGTGGCGTCACCCACTTGTGAGAATATGCAGCCTGCTGTCTTCGGAGAACACCTGTTACAGGTAAGTAACTACTCTTTACCAGAACCTGGCTCAGGTAGGCCAAACAAACTTGACTAACTGTAAGAATCCAGTTCTTGAGGCCTGACTGGAGCCAGACCAGTGTTTGGGCAACTTCGCAGAGAGACTGTATAGACTATTCTTTTGGGCCTATCAGCCACAGGCCTAGGTTCAAGATTGCCTCTGAATCTGAAGAGACTTTATTCCTTATTTTTTTGTGCCTGTGAATTAACAGGCCTCTGCTTTTGTGTTTAATAAAAAGTTTTGCATTACCTTTGTAACCTTGTCTGGCTATATAATCTGAAGGCCTACCCTCAACCTCACTTACACTGTCACAAGGTATTTCTCTGTCCCTAGAAGGTGCTTTATTTATGCATGACCTGCATTTAGGTTGATGCTAACATTGTCATCATGGTGGGAATAGACCTCATCCAAGAACAGATCACTCTTGAACAATTTCTCTAATGCATTAGGCATGTTCAAGCTTTCTTATGCTGTCAGACAGGCATGTCAATTTTTCTTTTGCTTCAAAGAATATGCTTCTTGGAATTTATATTTAGACTAGCGGTTTCCAAAACTGTCCTGGGACACTCCCAGCCAGTCGAGTTTTCAGGTTATCCTTCATAAATATGCACATTTCTCTTATGTATTTTCATTGTTGATATACTGAAAACCCCACTGACTTAGGGGTCCCCAAAGACAGGTTTGGGAATCACTGATTTAGATAAATTGGACATGTATGCCACTAAGATATATACCCATACCTATATATCGGGCATGATGGAAAAGAGGCACGCTTTCTTTCTTTCTTTTTTTAAATCAGAGATTGCCTTATTAAAGACTATTAAAAACCTCCAAGCCCCAAGACAATTTGCCCAAGTTACCGTATTTTTTGGACTATAAGACGCACCGGACCATAAGACGCACCTAGGTTTTCCTCCCAAATTTGGAGGAAAATAAAAGTGCATCTTATAATCCAAAAAATAGTTACAGGTCCCCCTCCCTGTTCCAGGCACCCTCCCTCCATTACAGGCATCTCCCTCTGTTACAGGCTCCCTCCCTCCCTCCGTTACAGGCTTCCTCCCTCCCTCGGTTGGAATTTTAAAACTCCTCACCTCGTCGGTGTGACTCGCGGTAGCAGCAGCGCTTCAGCATGCACGTCGCTCCACTCAGCCAGCCTTCTCTCTCTTGGGCGGGACCAGAGAGCTGAGAGAGAGAAGGCTGGCTGAGTGAAGAGCGACGTGCACGCTGAAGCGCTGCTGCTACCGCGAGTCACACCGATGAGGTGAGGAGTTTTAAAATTCCAACCGAGGGAGGGAGGGAGCCTGTAACGGAGGGAGGGAGGGAGCCTGTAACGGAGGGAGATGCCTGTAACGGAGGGAGGGAGGCTACATTTGGACTATAAGACGCACCCCCCATTTTCCTCCCAAATTTGGGAGGAAAAAGTGCGTCTTATAGTCCGAAAAATACGGTAATTAAAATGTTAAATGTTCAATAGGCATCTAATAAAAGCCATGGAAAATACACTCTTAGGAGCCCTTTTACATAGCTGTAGTAAGCACTAACTACTACTACTACTTATCATTTCTATAGCGCTATAAGGCATACGCAGCGCTGTACACCATACACAAAAGACAGTCCCTGCTCAAAGAGCTTACAATCTAGATAAGACAGGTAAACAGACAGAACAATTAAGGCTAAGGGAATAAAGAGGTGAGGATAATGGACAGGGCAAGTGAGTTAGGACTCAAAAGCAGTGGTAAAGAGGTAGGCTTTGAGTTTGGACTTGAAAACTGCTAAAGACGGGGTAAGACGTACAGACTCAGTAACGCATGTTTACTGTGGCTAATAAAAAAATGGCATACCACGAGACATGCTTAGGCATCCCGCGGTAACTTCCAGATGTGCAGAGGTGGCCCATGTGCTAAAAAATGAAGTCTATTTTTTAGTGTCTAGGAGCCGAGAGTGGGCATGTTCTGGGCTAATTGGTTAGCATGTGGGCATTGCTGCGTGATAACCGATTAGCGCAGGTTTGGTGTGGAAGTAGGGGCTCAAAATAGGTGGCAATAGGGGCTCGTGTGCTAATGGGAAAATTAGTGCATGGCCATTAGTACGAGAAACAGGAAAATCAGCCATTTTACCTCAGTGGGGAAAATGGCCGTAGCGCACGGGAGTGACTTACGTTAAGGGTGTACTACGGTCACTTTTTACCACTGTTTTGTAACAGGGCCTCTTAAAATTTTTTCCCTATTCCTTGAGATAAGAAGAAGTCTCCTGTGATTGGTGGGGAAACTGGAAGGAGGTTTCTAGTGAGATTCAGGTGGGGTTATCTTTGGGCTTTTAGAATTTTGAGCTCCAGCTGCGATATGGCTAGAGAAGGCAGTTTTCCTCCCTTTGTTCTAACTTATTTTATTTATTTCTTTGATTGAATACTTCTGTGTTCTTTCTTGGTACTCTCCCTCTTATGACTCCCTGAGCTCATATGCCAGGCCCCCTCCCTGCCCATCTTCAAATCATTGCTCAAAGCCCACCTCTTCAATGTCGCCTTCGGCACCTAACCACTACACCCCTATTCAGGAAATCTAGACTGCCCCAACTTGACATTTCGTCCTTTAGATTGTAAGCTCCTTTGAGCAGGGACTGTCCTTCTTTGTTAACCTGTACAGCGCTGCGTAACCCTAGTAGCGCTCTAGAAATGTTAAGTAGTAATAGCAAAATGGGATACACTGCAGAAATAAATCGAAGGAAACACTTTCATATAACAAATAGAAATCAGAGTAGCACTGCTCGGTATTAATCCTAAATTACTATTTCAAATGTTGATTTAGATGTTATTTTGATGTTTGAAACTAATCTTTCCCCCACTTAATACCATTCCTAACAAGAAAGTAAATGAGAGAAGAAAATGCAGCACCCATTCACTCCAAGAATACAGTCAGGTTAAAGTAAACCGATTAGATAACATCTTTAAAAAAAAAACCAAAACATAAAAACTCCATGCAAGAATTTCAGTCTATGCTTACATAGGAGGACGTGCCACTAACTACAAAGATATGTCCTTGTTTTAGATCTTACCATTTGCTTTCTTTGCAAATGAAATGCTGCCTGTAACATTCTAGCAATGTTCAAAGAATAACTGATCCAGCATGCTATCATCTGTCTCTTCTCCACCCAGCATTTCTCTCTGTCCCTTCCACTCCTCCCTCTGCCTCAGCAGCTTTTGATAGATGCCGAATGCAGCCTGCTCGGATCCTCTCTCCTGATGTGACCTGCACCCCAGTGTTGCTAGGTAGTAATGGAAAAATAAGCACGTTTTGCTTTAAAAACAAGCGATATCAATTCCTATAAATAAGCCTGATCTTTAATGTGTCTTGTAAAGTATTTCCCGGGTATCAGAAGGCAGCCCTAATAAAGGGGCGGTGCATGTTGTGATTAACTCCATCCATAGCCAATGAGGAAACAAAAGAGGACAGGAAAAGGCGGGACTGAGCGCCGGCTGACACACTTACTTGCGATGTTGTCATGGCGGCAATTATGGGCAATTGGCAGTATATCAAGTCAAATAAAAGGAACAAAAGAACAAACCCAAATACAAGCTACCCGCGAGTTCTGAAAAAAAAACCCCATGCAACTTCAAAAAATTAACAAGCTCAAACTCGCGGGAAATAAGCTAGGTTGGCAACACTGCTGCATCCACATAAACAGGAAGGCAATATATCAAATCCTATCCTCTTTCCTTTTCCTTTTAGTAGCCTACAAGGCGGGGAAATGGATAGTTTTCTGCATATTAAGATGTAGCAGAAGCAAAAAGAGAAAAGGGGGCTCTAATCACCACAGCTAATGAGCTTTAAAAATATTATAATAGATGCACAACCGGTAATCTCTGTCAGATGGGAGGTTGGGAGGGGCCCCATGATCCTTATTGCCCCAAGCCCTGATTATTCTCAGTCCATCCTTGGTTCTGATTTAAGAGGAGTACTACATAAGTACATAAGTATTGCCATACTGGGAAAGACCAAAGGTCCATCAAGCCCAGCATCCTGCATCCAACAGTGGCCAATCTAGATCACAAATACCTGGCAAGATCCCAAAAAGTACAAAACATTTTATACTGCTTATCCCAGAAATAGTCGATTTTCCCCAAGTCCATTTAGGAAGCCGTCCAAACCTTTTTGAAACTCCGCTAAGCTAACCGCCTTTACCACATTCTCTGGCAACGAATTCCAGAGTTTAATTACTGTCTTATTCAACGCCGACACATGATCACACCCTACATTTTGTCTGAATCACCCCAACCTATTTACCGATACTTCTTTATTGTACTTATCACTGTAATAGTACCCCTATACTGTATTTGTTCACACCAGAGTCTGTAACCACCTCTCCGGAACTATGTAAGCCACTTTGAGCCTACTAATAAGTGGGAAAAGGTGGGATACAAATGTAACAAATAAATAAATAAATTCATGTAAGTTTGCCTAAGAGAGCTTCAATGGTACATAAAACAGCAAAACTTCATTGTACATATTCTTATGCAGCGTTGGAGAGGGTGTGGGGGTATGATTTATTAGAAACTCTCTCGGGGATGTAATGGGAAGCTTTTTGGTCTGTAGACCATCGCTCATGGCAGCAGTCATTCAGTCTTTGTATTATATTGCCCATAGGGCACTCTGGACTACTTCAAAGGTAACAAAACTGTCTGATAATGGTTCCAAAAGGTGCTAGTCTTATAAGTCAGCCAAAGAAACTTTGAGGGGCATTTTCGAAAGAACCGTCTAAGTTGGAATTTGGACGTCTTTGTAAAACGTCCAAAATCGGAGGTGGGGAGAAGGTCATTTTCAAAAAGAGATGGATGTTCATCTTTGGTTTCGAAAATACCATGGACGTCTTTGGATTTGGATGTCCCTAGATTTGGACGTCTTTGATTTCGGCGATTTTCAAAACCAAAGACATCCAAGTCTAAAACGTCCAAATGCAAGCCATTTGAACCTGGGAGGAGCCAGCATTTGTAGTACACTGGTCCCCCTGACATGCCAGGACAGCAATCGGGCACCCTAAGGGGCACTGCAGTGGACTTAATAAAATGCTCCAAGGTACATAGCTCCCTTACCGTGTGTGCTGAGCCCCCTAACCCCCCCCCCCCAAAACCCACTACCCCCAACTGTACACCACTACCACAGCCCTTACGGGTGAAGGGGGCACCTAGATGTGGGTACAAAGGGTTTGTGGTGAGTTCTGGAGGGCTCAATGTTTCCTCCAAAAAATGTAACAGGTAGGGGGGAGTATGGGCCTGGGTCCACCTGTTTGAAGTGCACTGCATCTACCACGAAACTACTCCAGGGACCTGCATGCGCTGTCATGGACCTGAAGCTGGCTTAGAGGCTAGCAAGTAATATTTTTAATCATGTTTTCTGAGGGTGAGAGGGGGTTAGTGACCACTGGGGGAGTAACGGGAGGTCATCCCTCATTCCCTCCAGTGGTCATCTGGTCATTTGGGGCACCTTTTTGTGCCTTATTGGTAATAAAAACAGGTCCGGGTGAAAACGTCCAAGTTTTAGTCATGGACGTCTTTGCTTTTTTCCATTATGGCTCAAAGACGTCCAAGTCTTAGGAACGCCCAAGTCCCACCTTCACCACGCCTCTGATACGCCCCCCTCAGATTTGGATGTCCTTGCGACGGACTTCCGATAGAGACGTCCAAAATCGGGTTTCAATTATACCGATTTGGACGTCTCTGAGAGATGGACATCCAAGTGTCGATTTATGTCGAAAGATGGACGTCCATCTCTTTCGAAAAAGAGCTTGTCTCATGTCTGTGCAAATATGAAGCAGTTTTGGGATCCAGTGTGGGAAAGAATTACAAGTGTGTTGGGGATTCAGAGTGACTTAAGTTATAAAATTATTCTGTTGCTTTGACTCCTGCCATAAAGAAAAAGAGAACCAAGTTATTTCATATGTTTATGGCTTTAATAATACAGTTTATATTATCTATGTAGAAGGGTAATACTGCTTTGTCTGGTGGAATGCTGTATGTCTCAGAAACTATAATTGCTGTGGTTAAGCAGCAGAGCCTCTCAGCATTCAGCAAAATTTGGGCTCCTATAGATCAGCATTGTAATAATTTTAGCATTTGAACTGCAAATTTCTGTTTTAGTGATAATAGGGGGATTTTAAAGGTTCTTTTTACCAAGCTGTGATAAGCAGTAACACGTGCTTACTGCAGGGTAAAAAGCACTTCTATGGGGCATACTCAGGCATCCTGTGATAGTTTTGGGATCGGCACTGGGGGCATGTCCGGGGGGGGGGGGGGGGCAGAGAGTAGGCATATTCTGCCCTAATCGGTTAGTGCAGCTACATTGTTGCATGCTAATCGATTAATGCATGGTTACTGCTTAGAAAATAGGTGTTTGTAAGTACTCAAGCACTAATAGTGTAATGGGAAAATTAGTGCATGGCCATTAATAAGAATAATGGAAAATTGAGCCATTTTACCGCCATGTTAAAAGTGGCCTTAGGGTGTGGAAAAGACCCGTGCTGGGGATAGCACTGCTTAGTAAAAGGGCCCCTTAATGTTTTATTGTTTATGACCCAGGGTTTTTTTTGTGGGGGTGGGGGACAGTATTTGCTACTGAATGCTTTTCACAGTATCTTAGGGCTTGCAAGTGTCAATAAGAAAAAAAACCCCTTTTTCATTTTCTGCTGCAAACTATCAGTGATATATTTTTCCTATGTGTTTCTGTGATAGCTGTACATTTTTAACACCCTAAACAGCTAATTAAGCTATTAAGTTACACATTCAACTGCCCTTATTCTATAACTTGCATGTGTAGCTTTGCATACAAAGTGTAAAATTGAGCACACAAGTTTATAGAATTAGAGGGTATCTGTGTAGTGCTGGGGCAGAGCAAGGGTGTTGGTACATAAGTAATGCCATACTGGGAAAAGACCAAGGGTCCATCGAGCCCAGCATCCTGTCCACGACAGCGGCCAATCCAGGCCAAGGGCACCTGGCAAGCTTCCCAAACGTACAAACATTCTATACATGTTATTCCTGGGATTTTGGATTTTTCCAAGTCCGTTTAGTAGCGGTTTATGGACTTGTCCTTTAGGAAACCGTCCAACCCCTTTTTAAACTCTGCTAAGCTAACCGCCTTCACCACATTTTCCGGCAATGAATTCCAGAGTTTAATTACACGTTGGGTGAAGAAAAATTTTCTCCGATTTGTTTTAAATTTACTGCACTGTAGTTTAATCGCATGCCCCCTAGTCCTAGTATTTTTGGAAAGCGTGAACAGACGCTTCACATCCACCTGTTCCACTCCACTCATTATTTTATATACCTCTATCATGTCTCCCCTCAGCCGTCTCTTCTCCAAGCTGAATAGCCCTAGCCTCCTTAGTCTTTCTTCATAGGGAAGTCGTCCCATCCCCGCTATCATTTTAGTCGCCCTTCGCTGCACCTTTTCCAATTCTACTATATCTTTCTTGAGATGCGGCGACCAGAATTGAACACAATACTCAAGGTGCGGTCGCACCATGGAGCGATACAACGGCATTATAACATCCTCACACCTGTTTTCCATACCTTTCCTAATAATACCCAACATTCTATTCGCTTTCCTAGCTGCAGCAGCACACTGAGCAGAAGGTTTCAGTGTGTTATCGACGACGACACCCAGATCCCTTTCTTGATCCGTAACTCCTAACATGGAACCTTGCATGACGTAGCTACAATTCGGGTTCTTCTTTCCCACATGCATCACCTTGCACTTGCTCACATTAAACGTCATCTGCCATTTAGCCGCCCAGTCTCCCAGTCTCGTAAGGTCCTCTTATAATTTTTCACAATCCTGTCGCGAGTTAATGGTAGCATGGAATGTTGCTACTATTTGGGTTTTGCCAGGTACTTGTGACCTACATTGGCCACTGTTGGGAGCAGGAAACTGGGCTAGATGGACCATTGGTCTGACCCAGTATGGCTATTCTTATGTTTTGCCCATTTGCCTGAAACAGGAAAAATCCTGAAATTTTTTATTCTTACATTCTTACATTCTTTGGAAAGAGTGTACACTATTCACACCCTTTCCTGATAGGGTGCATATGCATTATTATTTGTGCACTTGTGTGCTATTGGGGAAAGAGTATGTAGTATTCTGAAAGAGTGCACGTAATTTACAAACAGTGTGCACTCTTGGAAAACAGTGTGAATCTAATTGTGTAAACTATTCATGAATCGTGTACACTCTTTCCAATGAGTGCTCACTGTTTACAGTATTACCCCTAAAATTAAAAAATAAATTAAATAATGAAAATGTTAATAAATGACATGGGGAACTAAACAAAAGAAAATATATTGGCTGCACACTTCTAGTGGAGGTAATTCTTTAACTGTGCACCTATAATTGGGCACCCAGAGAGCACCTGACCATTCCATAAAGGAATGTAGATGGGGAAAGCCACTGTTGTCCCTGGGATCGGTAGCATGGAATCTTGCTACTATTTAGGATTCTGGAATCTTTTACTACTTTTGGGGATTCTGACAGGTACTTGTGACCCAGATTGGCCACTGCTGGAAGTAGGATACTGGGCTACATGGATCATCGGTCTGCCCCAGTATGACTATTATTATATTCTTAGGTGCTTACTTTTCTTAGTAGAATATGAGGATAAGAGCAAATATACAGTACATGCCTATAATTTAGACATGAGCACTTATACCAGGCAAAGAGCTGGTATACGTGAATGCACATAAGTTCCAGTGATGGGAAGGCGGTAGAACGAGAGGACATGAAATGAGATTGAAGGGGGGCAGACTCAAAAAAGATGTCAGGAAGTATTTTTTCACGGAAAGGGTGGTGGATGCTTGGAATGCCCTCCCGCGGGAGGTGGTGGAGATGAAAACGGTAACGGAATTCAAACATGCGTGGGATATGCATAAAGGAATCCTGTGCAGAAGGAATGGATCCTCAGAAGCTTAGCTGAAATTGGGTGGCAGAGCAGGTGGGGGGAAGAGGGGTTGGTGGTTGGGAGGCTAGGATAGGGGAGGGCAGACTTATACGGTCTGTACCAGAGCCGGTGATGGGAGGCAGGACTGGTGGTTGGGAGGCGGGAAATACTGCTGGGCAGACTTATACGGTCTGTGCCCTGAAAAAGACAGGTACAAATTCAAGATATGAGTTTATCTTGGGCAGACTAGATGGACCATGCAGGTCTTTTTCTGCCGTCATCTACTATGTTACTATGTTACTATGTATGTGATACTCATGTAACAGAGAAACATTGCTGTCTTAACTTAAACTGCTTAGCTATACATATGCCAGTAGCAGTGAGCACTGCCTATCTGGATAGTGGTGATGTATATACATGTATTATTTAAATGCTGTGGTTGTAATAAATATGTTGTTTTAATTAGATTTTAAATGATGCAAGAGGAATTTAATATGTGTTGAGGAATTGCACTAACCTGCACTGTTTAATGTTTATAGAAATATACTCAGAACATAAGTACTAGATTCTTAATCTCAGGTACAGTGCAAGTTTATTTACAATACTATACGGTAATGCAATAATTGTAGCTTCAGTTTAGGGATCTTATACAAGGGAAATGTGCCACAAGATAAGTATTGTTAGAAAGTCTGAATTATTAATTATGCTGTATGGATATTAACTCACTCTGATTGAGGCTCGGATGTATTCTTTCTGCCGCTGGTTGGAGTGGTGAAGGAGGTCTAGTATTGTAGCTTGATGGTGATCCTTGCTGGAAGAGAAGTTTTCTAGTTGCAGATTTGTTGAGAATGAAACCTGGAGGAAGTCTTAATCTTGGGTGTGTGGAGTACAGTGAAGATCCAGAGAGCAGTGCAGAGAGAGAGAGAGAGAGCGAGTTCAGTGAGAGTCCAGCTTTTATAATTCTTGCTGGGCCATAAGAGTTGAAATCATGTGGGATGTACTAACTCAATCCCAACTCTGGGATAGTTGAAACTGGTTCTTTCTGGTTTTGGGAATACAGGCATGGAAAAGTTGGTTTAGCTGGTCACATGCTTCCTGGCTGACCAGGTGCTGTGCTATACACACCCCAGAATGTGATTGACAAGATTAAGAGAGAGTCAGTGTCTGGGAGTATCAAGTAGATGGTCTTTCTTTTATTATATCCAGCCTCTTTGATTGCTGTTCTTGGAGAATGGTAGTAATTAACAGTTCTTTTGTTTCAGGCTTTCATGGTCTGAAGGAGGAGGATGGGGCTAGATCTGCTTTCTCAGCAAGTTATATCCAAAAGCTTTGTATATATCTACTAGTAAAAAAGGCCCGTTTCTGGCTGAAATGAAACGGGCGCTAGCAAGGTTTTGCGCGGAGGGTGTATGTTTGAGAGCGTGTCTGTGAGAGTGACTGTGTGACAGTGAGAATGTGCAAGTGTGTGTGTGTGACAGAGAGTGGGTGTGAGTATGTCTGTGAGAGAGCATGTGTGTATGTGAGAATGAGTGTGTGCGAGTGCGTATGTGAGACAGTGAGTGTCCTTCCCTGTCCCCCCTGTCAGGTGTCAGGACTGGGGGGACTGTGGACAGTCATGAAGGCAGCCCCTACCAAAATAATGAAAGCAAGACCATTTGTACAATAATCACTGCATTCCAGAGAACAAAATGGAGCAAGTTCCCACATGCTATCTTTTGCTTTCTGTATTCAGTAGCTGACAGGCTTGCTAGACTTACCTAAGTGGCTGCAGCTGCAATACACTGAAAAGAAAGCAAGGAAACCTATGAGACGTAGATACGGCCGTCCCCTTGGCCTCTGACGCTCCTCCCTTCTTCTATTTGACTTCCCTCTGATAGGTCCGTCATTCGGTGTGACGCTCCTCCCTTTTCCTGTTTCAGTTCCCTTTGATAGGTCAGAGCGGTGCAGCTGTGACACTCCTCAGGGCGGGGCAGAGATGTAGTGTGCTTAAAAATGGTTACAGAGCTTCGAACATACGAACTGTTGAAGCCTCAGAGTGTGCTTTAGAACGTTGAGGGTGCTTTTTATATGCAGATGGGGCGTGGCCTACGGCCCAGATGGGCATGGCTGAGACTGAGGGTGAGTAGTCCGAATAGCCTAGCCTACCAGGAGGACAGGAGTTCAGGACAGATGGAGTGAGCTTCAGAACGTCTGAGGGGGGATTTTATTTATATAGATATACAGCACAAATAACTAAATTCATCATATCATGCTACATGGTCAGTGTTTTAAACAAATTCTCACTGTGGTGTTTAAATATTGACCCGAATATATTTATACTCAAAGCAGACTCTTACAGTATGCATAACTTTATATGTGTTACATGCTACAGACACCCAACATCAAGCTTACCTTCAAGATTCACAAAGTTTGTCAGAAGACGTTGACCTTCAGGGTTTCATTTAATTCATTCTACAATATCATAAAATTTGCTATAATAGTCCAAAGTATTACCTAAAAGGGTGCAATTACTTTCCTTCTGTTCCTTGCAGTCAATAATTAAAATCAGAATCCAATGAAAAGGGGCAGTATGTGTGACAGATACTGCTTGCATATCAGGTCACGTGGGGGGGACTTTTCGAACCGGGACACCCATCTTTAAGGACATCCTGGCGAAGGGGCGGGGAAACTCATATTATCGAAACAAGATGGGCGTCCATCTTTCGTTTCGATAATATGGTCGGGGACACCCAAATCTCAACATTTAGGTCGACCTTAAATGTTGAGATGGTCGACTTTAGAGATGGTCGTCCCCGGTTTTCGGCCATAATGGAAACTGAGGACGCCCATCTCAAAAACGACCAAATCTAAGCCCTTTGGTCATGGGAGGAGCCAGCAGTCGTAGTGCACTGGTCCCCCTCACATGCCAGGACACCAACCAGGCACCCTAGGGGGCACTGCAGTGGATTTCACAATTTGCTTCCAGGTACATAGCTTCCTTACCTTGTATGCTGAGCCCCCCAAATCTCCCTAAAACCCACTCCTCACAACTGTACACCACTACCATAGCCCTAAGGGGTGAAGGGGGGCACCTACATGTGGGTACAATGGGTTTTGGGTGGCTTTTGAAGGGCTCACTTTTACCAGCACAAGTGTAACAGGTAGGGGGGATGGGCCTGGGTCCGCCTGCCTGAAGTGCACTGCACCCACTAAAAACTGCTCCATGGACAGGCATACTGCTGTGATGGAGCTGGGTATGACATTTGAGGCTGGCATAGAGGCTGGCAAAAAATGTTTTTTTAATTTTTTTGAGTGGAAGGGTGTTGGTGACCACTGGGGGAGTAAGTGGAGGTCATCCCCGATTCTATCCGGTGGTCATCTGGTCAGTTCAGGCACCTTTTTGAGACTTGGTCATGAAAAAAATGGACCAAGTAAAGTCGGCCAAATGCTTGTCAGGGACGCCCTTCTTTTTTCCATTATCGGCCGAGGACGTCCATCTCTTAATCACGCCCCAGTCCCGCCTTCGGTACAGTGCCGACATGCCCCTGTGAACTTTGGTCGTCCCCGTGACAGAAAGCAGTTGAGGGCGCCCAAAATCGGCTTTTGATTATGCCGATTTGGGTGACCCTGAGAGAAGGACGCCCATCTCCCGATTTGTGTCGGAAGATGGGCGCCCTTCTGTTTCAAAAATTCCCCTGATAGCTGCATTATTATGTAAAGTTAGCCCATGCATCTTACATGAGACTCAGATTCAACATTATACTGCAAAAACCACACATAACTTTGGAGAAAAACTAAAAGTAATTTTCTGTTTGTAAAGTTTAGCATCATTAATCCAAACAGGACTGCAAGGCTCTTTGCAGTACTTCAGAGCCATGCCTGTAGCCCTCTCTGGAATTAATGACCTAGAAGTTACATTTAGGTGTCTAGCCTGCATATAAACCTCCAAGAGACAGAGGGGAAAAAGAAAACAAAGTTATGGATATTATTACCAGTGCTGCACACTGAAATGTTTAACCTGAGGTACAAAAAGACTAAGACGGGGTGTACTAAGCTTTATTATCCTATAGTCATAAAACAGGAAGATCCCTTTAATACATCGGACCCTAAGTGAGTTGGCTTAGGTTGACAGTGGCAGAAGGATCCCTACAATATTTTTAAATAAGGCAAAGAAATGACTAAGTAGTCTTTTTTTGTCAAGTCAAAGTCGTGTTGTTTAGAACAGTTAACTGGTACTTCATTTGTTAATCTCCAGTCTGCTAGACCTTAATCATTAAGAAAAGTTCATATGAACTTTGAAAACAATTTCCCAGTTGCACAAACCTAAGGAAAGACAATCCTGAAATGCCAAGTCTCCCTCCCCCCCACCGACTTTGCCCGATCTCACCTGAATTTCTTAGCTTCCTATTTCTGAAAACGGAGGTGATGACCAGGAGGCTGCCGATAAGGTCCACCACAGTGGTGAAGATCAGCACGCTGGACAGCGCAGTGACTGCCCAGGCAGCTCGAGGAGCCTCGAACATATCCCGGCCGTCCCAGTAACTCCAATTCCTCAGGAACGAGTTGTTCTCTAGCATGTCGAAGGTTTCCGGATCTCCTCTTCTGTTTTAGCCTTCTGAGCATTTAATTCAAAACCCACCGGCAACAGCTCAAGGAGCCCGTGATCTTCCCTTAGCCTTTACTTCCAGCAAGTTGACAGATTGACTGCTAGCCTGGGCTCACTTAAGCGGAGATGGATTCAACGCTCGTCTGCTTCCCGTCAGATCTGCCCGCTCGTTTGGTATTCAGAACGGCAGATAAGTGTGTGTTTTGGAGGGAGGGGATCAAGAGGCGTGGGATAGCCAGAAATACCAGAAACACGCAAGAGGGAGAGAATGAAAGAGCAAGAGAAACAAAAAAACAAACAGCCGACTGTAGGAGAAACATGCAAGGGGTGATGGAGGGTCAGAGAATATGGGAAGCAGAAAGCAAAGAAAAAGAGGAAGAATCAGGGAGATAGAGAGACAAAACCAGAGAAAGAATGGAACAGACAGAAAGACGAATTAAAAGAGTGAGAGAAAGAGGGGTGGGAAGTGGTCTTCAGCTTTTTCACTTCTCTGACTGATTAACTGGATACTTAATGGCGTACGGGATAAGGATGACCTTTCCTTTCCTCTTTGCAAATTACATATCATAAAGCTGCATAGAACATGGGTGGAGAAAATGTGGGAGACCAACAGACGTAGGTATGCTGGATCATAGGAGCCAACTTTTCAGAATGATTGGGGGTGGTAAACCCAATGGAAAATTACCCCTCCCTAACACAGTCATATTGGGGATGCTCAAAGCTCCACAGCACTCACAGAACTGGTTCCTAAGTGGTGGATGGACAAAACTTACTTTTATATAACACTAGTAAAAAAGGCCCGTTTCTGGAACGAATGAAACGGGCGCTAGCAAGGTTTTCCTGGGAGTGTGTATGTTTGAGAGAGAGAGAGCCAGAGTGAATATGTGGGTGTGTGACAGAGTGAGACTGTGTGACAGTGTGTGTGTGAGAATGAGAGTGTGTGACAGGGCCCCCTCCCCTGTTCCTAATGCCCCTCACCCCATTCCCTCCCCTCCTTTTCCTCCTCCTTCCCACACTTTGGGTTCCTTAAGGCTTTCAAAAGTGTATGTACCCCCGTGGCCCTAACGCCCAGTATCTGGATACCCCACCGCTTTCCTCCTCACCCCTCCCCCAAGATGTAATACTTTCACGTCCTTCATTTTTAAAAAAAAGTGTCCTATCTACCCTGTGTACAAATGCCCGGCATTCAGATTGTGTTCCTCTCGTAAATTTTTATTTCTTTCATTCATTCAGAACTTGCCCCCCCCCCCCCCCGAACACTTTTGGTTCCTTCAGTCTTTTAAAACTCTCCTATGTACCCTGTGTGCTAATGGCCAGCATTGAGATTGTTTTCCAGTCCCAAATTTGCATGTCTTTCAGTCATTCACAACTCCCCCCCCCTTCTCCAGTTTAACACTTTCGTTTCCTTCTGTCTTTTAAAACTCTCCTATCAACCCTGTGTTCTAATGGCCAGCACTCAGATTGTTTTGCTTTGCCAAATTGTCTGTTACTGATGTCACTGAGGTCAGTGCGTGCATGCCTGCCTAGCAGACCACTTCCGGCAGGCACGGTCCCAGGCACATCCTGTGGGAGGTGAGAATTATATTATAGGATAAAAACTGCTAAAGAATTAGGGGACCAAAATGTTCTTTTGAAGGAGCCAGGGCTACCTTGAACGAAAGCTGACCACAGATTTCCTTGCAGTGCAGTTCACAGGCAGGGGTACTTCCTGAGCTCTGTTTAATGCACTTCTCAGACAATGTTTCAACACTTTACAAGAGTTAGAATGAAGACCCAAAATGTGGATAAAGAGAGTTTTCCCTTAGGTCAGTCCTTCTCAGCCCTTTCCTGGAGGCACACCTAGGTTTTCAGGATTGTCATAATGAATATGCATGCAATGAGTCTCCTCCATATGCAAACATCTAATGCTTATTCATTGTGGTAATCCTGAAAACCCGACTTGCTGTCATTCGGAAGATTAGTGAAATAATTGCTAATATAGCATTCTTACCTAATTTTGTACATAAATGAGGCAATTTTTATATGGCAAATGTTGAAGAAGACCCAGTCATCATAGTGGGTGTGGCCCTCATAACATGGGCCACCATCCAAGATAGAAGTGGGTATGTTGTAAGAAGGGGGGAACAGTGGATCTAAACAATTGTCAGGAAAGGATCCAGGGAGATCGATCCCATGGACAGCAGCAGGAAGTCCCAGTAGAAATAGAAACAGGACAGATTGGGTGGCATCAATTTAGTACAAGGCATACTGAAACGAGGAGATGAGATTATTCTACAGTGCAGCAGATGTAAAGGATGTCATTCACTGGAGCTCAGTAGACACTTTGGAGTGGAAAAGGCTACAAGACAAAAAAAAGAGGGGCAAGAGAAAGAGAAACACACACATGTGTGCACAGAGACAAGACAGGGACCAGGGTGAGAAATCAGTAGGGGAAACATGGGAAGGCGAGGCGGGATCAGGTGGAGATGTAATGCACACTCAGACAGATGCATGAACTGGAGTGCTGAGAGAGACATAGGAGGCAACCCCCAGACCCCCAGCAGTAAGGGAGACACAATCCAGCTAGAAAAATCTGCTAGGTGATGATGCAAGTGGGACCCACCCTGGCCCGGAGATTTCAGCAAAAAGGGATACAACATCAAGGAGCAGCAGGGCTATTGTAAAAGTCTTAGGCATTCTAGGCAAATTTTCAGCCTTGCGCCCCCTCACTTAAATTTCAGACCTTTAGTTCCCCTTCCTGCAACTATCATGATCACTGCTACGTGACTGCTCCCTGAACAATATCCAAATGCATAACTGAACAACATAAGATAGATAGATGTGGCATAGCTAGAATTGAATGGGCTTGAGGCAGAAAAATAAAGATGGTCTCTTATAACACAGTATTTCCCAAAGTGTTGGGGGCTGGGAGCAGGTCCCCTTTAGCATCAAGGAAAGGGGGTGGAAGATGTTTGGAAATTGAGGGGTATCTGGGATATTTGTAGAGCACAGGCCCATCCTGAGGATGTACCTTAATGGGGGACTGTGCAACCCCCACACCCAGGCTCCTTGGGGGGCAGAGCAAAGTAGAAGAGGGGCAATCATGGTCAAGGTTTTTGTTTAAATTGTGCCTCAGCACAAAAAACCCTCCTCTTGGTTTTTGGGCTGGCAACAGAGGGGGAGGAGAGTAGGTGGTGGCAATTTAATGAGAACTCTCCAAGGATCAGGCTTGGCTCCTGCTTCTCAAAGGCAGCGTTCCCACCCCTCCCCTCTAACTTTGTTACCTTTGTTCCTATTTTGATGTAGATCTATACATATTAGCTTCATACATTCTCATGCTGTTGCAGCTGGTGGTACATCTGAGCTAACTGCTGTTGTGGAACCTTAATTTACCAAGCAGTTAAAATCAAGGTATATATATTGTGGGTCATTTGACTTGGTGGCAGTGCATAGATGTCCATGCATGCTCCCTAAGCCCTAGCTGGGGCCTAGGTGAGTTTTATTTGGTTTGAGTACTAGCTACCTAGCTTCTTAGGGCAGGTGGATTTTTTGTTGGGTTGGCAACTGTTAAGTGCAATACTATTTTCAGCTCAGGTGCGGAATCTTTAATATTGATTTGTTCATTTTGCCTTTTCCTTGGTCTTGCTCGTTATTTGTGTAAGGGGTGGATACAAGTACAGCTGATTCAGCTTTTTTGTGTTATTTTGCTTTATTCAGTAAATTTCAGTTAAAAGAAAACAAACGTGTCATATTTGATAAGGATGTTAAATATGCCTTTTTTGAGCCATCGCAACTTTCTTCTTTTTTGGTTGGGAAAAGTCTCATTTCTAAACTTGGACAGGCTGAGTATTGGGCCCTCAGAAACCATACATTTGAGAACACAATTGTAAAACCCTCTGAGGTTATATTTGCTTGATGTCAAAACCACCAAGGAATTGACCCTGGACACGTCACTGTGTCCACTGTCCATTATGTCCAGGGGATGCACAACTGCATCACAGGAGTTGAAAACATGCCACTATATATGTTTTTATAGTTGTTATCAGTGTTGTTCAAAGTACTAGGCCAGAGTACTTAAATGTGTATTTCAATACTTAAATAGAAGTACAAGTACAGTGAAGAACACAATTAAAAATGCACTTAAAGTGAAAGTAAAAATGTTATTGCCTAATATAATACTTTTTGAAGAAAAAGTAAAATTACTGTAACTACAATGAATGCAACTATTGTTAATATTTTTATCCCAACAACTTTACTGCCCTACAATTCAATCCACTTTGCTTTACGGAAAACTAAGCTTTGAAAATGACTCACTCATGCAAGTGCACTTGTAAGTCATTAATCCAGCACTGCTGGAAAGGTTTTCAACAACTACACTAGCGGAAAGTGGATTGTTAAATCTGAAAAAATTTCCTTCAAATTGGGTCAGATTGCAATATTACTGATGCCTTCTGACTGGGTCTGCAGGTTTTAATTGAGGGAATCTCTGAACCACTTGACCTCCATATAACAACAAATACTTTAGCATCATTATTGTCATTATAAACTGCATTAGAAGTACTACTACTACTAATCATTTTTATAGTGCTAGTAGACATACGCAGCACTGTACACATTATATGCTGGTACTTTCTCTGTCCCTAGAGGGCTCACAATCTAAGTTTTTGTACCTGGGGCATTGGAGGGTTAAGGGCTTCTTTTAGTAGAGAGGTGTGGTAGCCGTGTTAGTCCACTCTTAAAGGTTATCAATAGAAATCAAACAAAATAAAACATGGAAAAGAAAATAAGATTGTCATGCACCCCCGAAATTTCGGATGAAATTAAAGTGCCTCAGGACAGATGTTGGTAGTCAGGCCAGTCTCTGAGTTACACTTCAGAACTCCGGGAGTGATGCAGGAAAAAACTAACCATGTCTTCCGCTCTCAAAGAGCGGAAGAGGAAAAATAAACTAATTTTGGATTTTTTCCAAATTTGTTTTTGTTGAGAAACATACACTTCAAGATTTCTTTAAAAATGTTAACTATTTTATTAAAACGATTTTGCTTTTTCTACCTAATGTATGCAAGAAAACGTTTCACTTTTCATATAACAAAAACCAAAGCTTTGTAACAATAAACTCAATTAATAATTCTATGTTCTTTTTCTGTTACAGGTACTTCTCTCTCAACAAGAAGATCTATCAGATAAGTATTATTCCAAATTTTAATTAGGCTAACATGTAGTATCTGTTTGTATTATTTTACTTATCAATCACAAGGAATTGATACTTTGTGTCAAATTTTCTCTTTCAGGTTTCTTCCACCCAGCACCTCTCCGGATCTCTAAGGTAAGTTTATAATTTCTTTCCCTTTCCCACTATCCTTGTTATCTTTTCTTTATTTAGGATTTCCCTTATGTCCCTCACAGTCACTTAACTTCTGAAGTTCTTCCTCTCTCCAAAATGTGATGCAGACTTTCTTGCGGTGGGGCCCTTGATGATTTTGACGAACCGCAGATCTTCTCTCCGAAACTCTTCCTCCTAAACCTATTCTTAATAAACTCAAATATAGGCAAAACCCTATCTTCCTGACTGGCTGGAACAGTTTCTACACTGGGGAAGATTTTTAATAAAGACTGTGGCCCAAGTAAACTATTAAAATAAAAAAAAAAATAAAAAATTCCCTTATCTATTAGATCTACCACTAATTGAACTTTTATTTTCCCTAAAATTAAAGAGTGTGGGACTGTCTTTCTCCTTCAGCACTTCTCACACCACACTCCAGATATCACCCTGTCTCAACATTCCATCACTATTCTTTTCTCTCCCTTCCCTAATCACCCTTGACTAAAATTCTAACACTAAATTGTATTTTTCCCTGAAAATAAATTTTAACACACACACAGCCCCCTTATTCAAACACCTGTTCACCTGTATACTCTCACCAATGAACACTCCCAAACACTTTCCCCTCTACCCAAATTCCTAAACCCTATATAAATTAATGTAATTTCCCCCCAACACTATCCTTACAATATTACTACACTCCTATATTAATACTCACTCTAACTCCCTTTTTAAACTTTAATTTTTTTACATTCAAATCACCTCTTTTGCTCTGACCACACACAACACTTCCTTCCACCTTGACCGTCCAAACCACTCTGCCAACTGCCAGAGTCACCGTTACCTAGGAGACCAGCTCTGAGCTTGGGGTTCTAAACCCGACCAACCAATCCCAAGTCCTGCTCAACACTCCGAGCTCTCCTGCTGACAAGCGGAATGTTGAGCAGCACTGCTGGATCTCCATTTTAATTGAAAAATTCCAATAGGAATCAATGGGAAATTCTTCAATTAACCTAAAAAAACCCTTAGACTTTTAATAAATTTCCCCAAATTTCCCATGCTAATTAAACTTTCCGCCCTCTATTAAACCATATTTTTTAAAATTTAAAAATCCCCATATTTAACCTCCGCCTTACAACAACCTAACAAAAATCCCTGTAAAAATTCCCAAAAAATTTAAAATCCCTCTCAAAAATTCCAATAACTCCCCCCGGACACACTAAGTCGAATTCAGCTCCCTAACACTTTATTAACCCCTTCAAAACCACCTCTCACCAAAACACCCCCTCAAAATGTTAAAATCACAAAACTGACCCCCCAGAAAAATCCACAAAAAAATTCCTGATCCCAAATATGAAAACCCCATCTAAATCCGATGAACCTCTGATTTTTTAAAAATAAAAAACCCTATTTCTACAATTTAAAAATAAATAAATTAAAATTTTGGGTCACAAGACCCTTTACCTCGTTCCTGATTTTCCCCATACATGTCGCCTTCCGTTGGTTCTAGTCCCCGACGTCCTGGAGCCAAAACGGAGGTAAAAAGAAAAATCCTCTGAAGCCGGTCCAAAATTTAGGCCCCGGCTTCGACCTAAATGAAAGAAAACGCGCCCCCGATATGTGCATGAGGCGCGCCGCCTCATGCACACGCCTGCACGTCGTCGGGCATCTTCTTCGTCGGGATGCAGGCCTTTCCCCGCATTGCTGCCTTCTGCAGTCCACAATCACCACACCGGCCCCCGACAGGCCCCGACAATGCCAGCACTGCCCCAAGACTCCCGGAGACATGCCGAATCGTCTCTGCGAAAAAAAAAAACGCACCGCTGCCCCAGGCGGGATCTCCTTCGCCGCTCTCTCTCTCCTTTCGCGCCCGAACCCGAAACTGATGCAGCTCTTCAGTCCCGGGGACTGAAACAGCGACGCTGCCCCATTGCGCCTCCCCGCTCCCGGAGACGTACCCAATCATCTCAGGGAGTAAAAAAAAACACAACGCTGCCTCCAGCAACCTTCCCCCCTCCCTGGGACATGCCTAAATGTCCCCGGGAGTCCAAACTCGGCCCCAGATGTCCCATCCAGCTACCTTACCACCAGAAACAACCCCCAGGGCCTCCAGAACGGCCTCACAGGTAAAAAAATAAAATAAAATAATTCCATTCTATTCTTTTTAACCACAGGTTACAAGATGATACCTTTTTTATTGGACTTAACTTAATACATTTCTTGATTAGCTTTTGAAGGTTGGCTTTCTTCGTCAGATCGGAAATAAGCAAATGTGGTAGCAAATAGTATATATAAGAGAAACATCAAAGCATTACTTTTACAAAGCCTCACTAGCAATTCCCACGCAACAAATGAGAGGAAGCCCATAGGAATTGAATGGGATTCCTCTCATTTTCCGCACCGAGAATCGGTAGCATGTCTTTGTAAAAGAGGCCCTAAGTGACTTGTCCAAGGAGCTGCAATGGGAATTAAACCTAGGTTGTCAGGATCAAAGCCGGATGCACAAACCATTAGGCTATTTAATCATTTGCATCTTTACCTTCATCTTCGTTATCATTGTCATGCTGTCCAATTACAAAGAAGGTTTTCACAAAGTTGTTCTAATAGTTTTTCATCTGATGGCACACTCTGATGCAAGGAAGTCAAATGTGTGGGAACCCTTCAGTCTTAAGGCCAGACAAGCAGACTTCTTCTCTAAAGACTCTATTAACCCAAATTGATAATCACCCCGATGTAAAATTTTCCATGGAATGGCCAGAAGTCCGTTGTGATAGAGACACATGTCTGTTCACAAAGAAATGCTAAAAGATTCAGCTTCATCTCTGTTTTAAAGTGACCCAACTCATAACTGTTCTGTTTGACTGGAGACCAGTAACCAATTCAACAAGCATAGACAACTCCACTGTTCTCAAAGGCTATATTCACTGAACATCAAAATTTAAGATGAGATGATCCAATGTTTACATGACGAGGTTTGCAATAGCAAAATCCTGTTCCCAGTTTTGGTTTCATTTGGTTTACCATGGAAGGGTCACTTACATCTTGCTTCTACTTTTACATTTTCTTTTAACTGCAAGCATCATATAAATGCTATAAATAAATAAATAAAGGGAAAGATGCCCATTTTCCGACACAAATCGGGAAATGGCCATCCTTCTCCCGAGGTCGCCCAAATCGGCATAACCGAAAGCCGATTTTTTGCGTCCTCAACTGCTTTCTGTCGTGGGGACGACCAAAGTGTGTCGGCAGTGTACCGAAGGCGGGACGGGGGCGTGGTTAAGAGATGAGCAACCTCGGCCGATAATGGAAAAAAGAAGGGCGTCCCTCGCGAGCATTTGGTCGACTTTACTTGTTCCCGTTTTTTTCACGACCAAGCCTCGAAAAATAAATAAATAAATAAATATGTAACTGAGTAAAAGTAGTAGCTGAAATTATTACTTCAGTAAAAGTAACAAATGTTATCCTGTACTTCTTTATTAGTAAAAGTAACAAAACTTATTTACGTAGTTACTATGCATCACTGGTTGCTATTATGAAGAGATTTATAGGTAGCAAATTGTCAAAAGTATAAATAGAACTTTCAGTGGATCAGATTTTGCTACTGTTATTCACCAGGTGCTAATCTGCCAGCAGACAAAAAGAAGAAATAATTCCTCAGCTATCATATGAATAAAATATAATTAAAGATGGAACCCTTGTAACCGCAACATAGGAAGCCATTTACTCCTTTCTGCTTTGTTAGTTTGGTAGTAATTTGATAATGGCATTTTTACATAAATGTTCTCTCAGAAAAGAACTTCAAGGTACGCTTCATTTCCTGTTACAATTCTGGCTAAAACATAGGTTGAAGGCCAGCAGGGCCTGCTGGAAAATGGACAGTAGGGGAACAGAAAGATATACTTTCTGCATGGACTGTGCAGGAGATTTTGCTATGCTCTGGATTAGAAATTAGAACAATGTTAATTTATTTTTTGTTACATTTGTACCCCGTGCTTTCCCACTCATGGCAGGCAATGGAGGGTTAAGTGACTTGCCCAGAGTTCACTAGGAGCTGCCTGTGCCAGGAATCAAACTCAGTTCCCCAGGACCAAAGTCCACCACCCTAACCACTAGGCCACTCCTCCACTCTATTACAAGTGGATATAATATGCCAAGACAGATGTCTGGTATTGTGTAAGCCTCTGGTGAGACTTCATTTGGAGTACTTTGAACAATTTTGCAGACTGCACCTTCAAAAAGATGTAAACAGGATGGAGCTAATCCAGAGGGCAGCTACTAACACGGTTATTGGTCTTCCTCAAAAAGCATATGAGAATAAACTTAGATCCCTAGTTCATAAAATCATTCACGGAGATGCACCAGCCTACATGTCAGACCTGATAGACTTACCACCCAGGAATGACAAAAGATCATCCCACACATTCCTTGATCTGCACTTCCCTAACTGCAAAGGTCTAAAATACAAATTAATGCACACGTCAAACTTTACCTACTTAAGCACACAGATATGGAACGCACTGCCGCACAACTCGAAAATGATCAGCGAACTAATGAACTTCTGCAAACTACTGAAGACACATCTCTTCGACAAGGCTTACCACAAAGATCAACCAATGTGAATACACATAACTCCCCCACACATAGTCAAAACTGTCTTACAATATATGCTTGTTATACCAATATCATGTTTTATCATTATCATGCTGTCCAAGATCATTCTGTAACAATAATTGTCTATTTTTAATGTACTTCCACTACTCATGATGTATTGTAAGCCACATTGAGCCTGCAAAGAGGTGGGAAAATGTGGGATACAAATGCAATAAATAAATAAAATCTCAATATGTATATTTTGGAAGAAAGGCAGGAGAGGAGAGAGATATGATAGAGACATTTAAATATTTCCGTGGTATAAATGCAAGGGAGGCGAGTCTCTCTCAACTGAAAGGAAGTTTTGTAAAACGGAGTCAAAGGATGAGGGTAAAAGGGGATAGACCCAGGAGTAAGCTAAGGAAATATTTTATTATAAAAAGTGTGATGGATGTGTTAAACAGCCTCCCAGTGGAAGTGCTGGAGATGAGGACTGTATCTGAGTATAAGAAATCATGGGACCAGCAAGAAGGATCTCTCTGAGGGAGTAGAAAAGACTGTAATGCTTAGTATTTGGCATGGATGGATAGACTGGATAGGCCATTTGAAGAGGCATTTTCCATATGATGTATATGATGAACATAGCTATTTTCGAACCAGAAAAACATCTTTCTTTTTGTTTAAAAAATGGGCATTTCCTAGATGTTTTGTGCTCAGTGCATTTTACCTTTGTGACCATTTTTGAAAAAAAAAGTCCAAGGGAAAAATGTACAAAAATAAGCCATTGGCACATCTAAGGGGCCAGTATTCTTAGTAAATTGGCCACATAGACATCCCAGCAGAATAGTGATGCACCCTAGGGGCTCTGCAGTGAACTTCACATAAAAGGTCCCAGGTACACATTTTTCCATCATTCCCTTACATTGTATGAGGAGACCTCCAAAACCCACCAAAAGCCTTCTGTATCCAACTGTACACCATTACAATGGCCCTTATGTCTGCAGGTGTGGGTATAGTAGGTTTTTGGTGAGCTTTGGAGGGCTCACATGTTCCACCACAACTGTAAGAGTTAGAGTAAGATATGGGCCTGGGTCCCCTTCGCTACAGTGCCCTGCAATGACTATTAGGGCTACACCAGGGACCTGCTTGCTGCTCTACTAGGACTGGCCATAACATCTGAGGCTGTCATAAAGGCTGATGTATTCTCTTTCATTCATACGGGTAGGGGGTAGGGGGTAGGGGGTGGGGGGGGGGTCAGTGACCACTGGGGTAGTAAGGGGGGTGTCATGCCTTAATCCCTCTAGTGTTCATTTAGGGCACTTTTTGTGACTTACTCGTGATTGAAACAGGTCCAGATCAAACGTCTAACTTTTATTCCTGGACGTTTTTGCAGAATAACCTCTTAAAATGGGTTTCAAAAATAGCATTTTGGGCTTTTTGGACAAAAACAAAAGTCCATCTGCCACTTTGCGCCACTTTTTGGATGTTTTTCTGTTTTGAAAATGAGCTCAATAGTCGTCATCTATCATTATTTCTATGTTTTTATAAAACTAAATAGGGCCAGCGGAACCCGGTAAGCGTGGTAAGCATGGCAGGGGGGCACCGACATCTGGAGGGCACCACATGCCATGCTTACCACCGCCTGGGTGGCTCACCTGCAGGCAGCTCTCGGATCCCACCTGCCCGCCCTCAGCTCCCTGACAGCCCTCCTTTCATTCCTGCCACCCTGCGGGGTTTAAATCCTTTATTTTACCTCAGTTGTAGCGGTGGCGGACCGGCAGCAGCGAAAGCAGCAGAGCAGGCTCATCTCTAGCCTTTCCTTCCCTCTCAGTGTCCCGTCCTTGCGGAAAGAGGAAATTATGTCAGAAGAAGGCGGGGCACTGAGAGGGAAGGGAAGGCTAGAGACAAGCCTGCTCTGCTACTTTCACTGCTGCCAGTCTGCTGCCACTGCGAATGAGGTAAAATAAAAGATTTAACCCCCCCCCAGGGTGGCAGGAATGAAAAGGGGGATGTTGGGGGGAAAAGAGGGCAGGCAGGTGGGGCTGGGGTTGGAACTGGAACAGGGGCTGAAAAGGGGGCAGGTGGGGGCTGGGGTGAGTCACTGGACATGGAGGGGAGGATAGGGGGCAAAGGATAATCACTGGACATAGATGGGAGGGGAGGGCAGGGGAGAGAGGAGAAATTGCTGGACATGGATGGGAGGGGAGGGTAGAGGAGAATCGCTGGACATGGATGGCAGGGGAGGGCAAGGGAGAGAGGAGAAATCGCTGGACAAGGAGGGGAGGGCAGGAGAGAGAGAGGAGAATTGCTGGGGATGGATGGATGGGGGGGCAGGGCAGAGGAGACTTGCTTGATATGGATGGATGGAGGAGAGGGCAGGGGAGAGAGAAGAGTTGCTGGATATGGATGGATAGATGGATGAGGGGAGGGCAGGGGAGAGAGGAGAGTTGCTGGACATGGATGGAGGGGACGGGAGGGCAGAAGAAATTCTGGACATGGATGGAGGGGAGGGAAGACAGGAAGGAGATGCACATGGAGGGGAGGGGGGAGAGGAGAAATGCTGGACATGGATGGAGTGGAGGGCAGGGAAGAGAGGAGAAATGTTGGAGGGAAAGAAAGACAGAGGAAGGAGATGCACACGGATGGAGAGGAAGGGAGAGAGAAGAAATGCTGGACATGGATGGAGAGGAAAGAAGACAGAGGAAGTAGGTGCAGGTGGATGGAGGGGAGGGGTGACAGGAGAAATGTTGGACATGGATGGAGGGAGGGGTGACAGGAGAAATGCTGGACATGGATGGAGGAGAGGGAAGAGAGAGGAAGTGAGATGAACATGAATGGAGGGGAGAGAGGATAAATGCTGGACATGAATGGAGGGGGAGAGGAAAAATGCTGGACATGGATGGAGGAGAGGAGGGAGATGCATATGAATGGCAGGGAGGGAAAAGAGAGGAAGGAGATGAGATGATGGAAAAGGAAGAGAGGAAAAAAACTGCACATGGATGGAGAAAATAGGCAGAAGCTGGATCCACTTTATACCCTCTCCAGTCAAGTCTGCGGAGGACCCAGTTGTTACTTATGGATGTAGGGCAAGAAATGAAGAAGAAAGGAGGAAAGTAAAGAAATAAATGGAAAGGAAGCCCTGGAAACGGAGTTAAGAGGACAGATAGAGAGCAGCAGAGTCAGATACTGGGACCAGCATAATCAGAAAAACAAAGTCACCAGACAACAAAGGTAGAAAAAAATCATTTTATTTTCATTTTAGTGTTTGGAATATGTCCACTTTGGAAATTTACATCTGCTGTCTTATTTTGTAATGTATAGCAATGTGTTTCTGTTTTCCTGGTATTGCGGTGCATGCAGAGTCTAACTTCTTAGGATTTCAGGTTAATTTTTTGAAGAATTTGAAGCGGAGCTATCTCTGTTCTGTATGTGTGACTGCAAGGCCAAGTGTTTGAATAGGGATCTGTTTGTTAGGTTCTGAGATTTTGATAACATGTTGTTTTTCAGATTTGGCAAGACTGTTCTCCTAATCTGTATGCTAATTTGGTTTGTGTCATTTTGGGTATACTGGAGCTGTAACAGCTTACAGAAATTATTTATAATGAAAACAAAAATCCCCCCACAAGTTATTTTTCTTCTCCTATACTGGTGTAATATTTTCAATGATGCCTGTTTATATGCACCATGGCTGGTAAAAGGGCTATGGCTACTGTGGGTGTGACTACTGTAGGGGTGGAGCCATAGTGATCCCGCCCCTGGATGGGTAGGGGCGCTGACTAATACGCTGCAGGAGGGTGCCAGAAACCCTAGCACTGGCCCTGAAACTAAAAGATACCATCTTGAGCAGTTTTCAGTGCAAGTAACAGTTTTCATGTTGAGCCTGTGCACCATGATAACAATGAATGGAAAGACTGATTTATTTGAATTTCAGCAGACAAAAAGAAAAAAACCGAACAGACACTTAAGTAAAATATATTTTTACTGAACCACTTTTCAGAAGCTAGCAAGTATTCTGTCATTTTATTTCAGAGTGGGAGGGTACAGTAGGTTTAAAAAATAAAGACAATGGAATTAAATTATAATAAATAAAGATCCAAAGTAAGTACATAAGTACATAAGTAATGCCATACTGGGAAAAGACCAAGGGTCCATCGAGCCCAGCATCTTGTCCACGACAGTGGCCAATCCAGGCCAAGGGCACCTGGCAAGCTTCCCAAACGTACAAACATTCTATACATGTTATTCCTGGGATTTTGGATTTTTCCAAGTCCGTTTAGTAGCGGTTTATGGACTTGTCCTTTAGGAAACCGTCCAACCCCTTTTTAAACTCTGCTAAGCTAACCGCCTTCACCACATTTTCCAGCAATGAATTCCAGAGTTTAATTACACGTTGGGTGAAGAAATATTTTCTCCGATTTGTTTTAAATTTACTACACTGTAGTTTAATCGCATGCCCCCTAGTCCTAGTATTTTTGGAAAGCGTGAACAGACGCTTCACATCCACCTGTTCCACTCCACTCATTATTTTATATACCTCTATCATGTCTCCCCTCAGCCGTCTCTTCTCCAAGCTGAATAGCCCTAGCCTCCGTCTTTCTTCATAGGGAAGTCGTCCCATCCCCGCTATCATTTTAGTCGCCCTTCGCTAAGAGATTATTTTCTTTCACAACTTTTATAGAAAGTATGTCCGAAAATACTATCGACACCCCCCCCCCCCCCGTGATTTTATTGAAAATAAGGAAAGAGAAGAAATCCTGGTAGAATGCTTTGAAACACAAACAGGTTTATTCTTTCTGAGTTCATAAAGCCTTAGTAGAGCTGCACAAGAATGTGGCTGTTGAACATTGTTACATTTGCAGGAGTGGGATAGGTCCAACGGCTCTGCCTGCATGTAAATGGAGACTGACAGGAATTCTGGGAGCTCTTTTACACGTTATGAGTGGATTAGTTCACTGAAGGGAATAAAGTTTGTGGGATCCATGATGCACACACACTAAATGGAGCAACCTGGATCAGAATAAGGGAATTAAAAAGACCTGCTCTCCAAGAGATTAGGGGAGGGGGAGATTGGTGGCATGGTTGGGAATTCACTGTGAGGTTCTGTGTTCACCTTTGGTGAATGATCGTAGCTTCTGCCTAAGATGAGAGACAGGCCTCTAGAGGTAAACCTTGTTACTGGTGATTGGTGGTAATCCTGAACTTCAGCAGGTAGAGTACCCTTA
This sequence comes from Microcaecilia unicolor, assembly GCF_901765095.1. Taxonomy (NCBI): domain Eukaryota; kingdom Metazoa; phylum Chordata; class Amphibia; order Gymnophiona; family Siphonopidae; genus Microcaecilia; species Microcaecilia unicolor. Next base: position 43,166,120 of record NC_044034.1, on the reverse strand, counting down.
GAGGTTTTCCTGAAGACAAGAAAAGCAGCAGTCTTTGGGAGCATCACTCAAAGCACAGAGGCCTTTGGGGGAAGCTCAGGGCAGAACAAAATGGCCTGTGGGGGCACTCTTGTTGCTTAGGATCAAGAAGAGCAGAGGTAGCCCTCTAGTGAGGAACCCTGGTTGCAGAGCCCTGTTAAGGGCTGGTAAACCTGAACCCCAGCAGGGAGAAACCCTAGAGGCTCCTCTTCAAAAGAGGACCAGTGAGGGACAAGGACTCTGGGGTGCAGTCAGTACTAGGGGCCCAGCAAGGGAGAAGGTTCCCTGGGTGTGGCCAGCACTAGAAGCCCAGTAGAGGAGGATAGCTCTTGGGAGGACAGGGTTCTCAGAGCTCATGGAAAGCTGCCAGGAAGCCGCAGCAGAGATAGGCATAGCCAGCCTGGAAGTCCAGCACAGCAGCCCCCAACCTAAGAAGTCTCCAGCAGACGGGTGAGATCTGAGGGGACTGGGAGAGGGTTAGGGTTACCATACGTCTGGATTTCCCCGGACATGTCCTCTTTTTGAGGACATGTCCGGGGGGGTTTGGCCACCCACCCGTTTGTCCGGATTTCTGGACAAGAGGAAGCGGGCGGAGTATAAACCTCACAGTTTTCACTAGCAATAACAATTGTTCCTCCGCTGGCCAATATGCCGGCAAGCTCCGCCCATTGCCTTCAGCCCAGATAATGGGCCAACTGCCAGATAGGATCATGCTGCCTCCTGTCACTAAACTTCCTTCCTTGTTCGCAACTAACGATCTTCATTACCCAGAATTCCTTTGCCGGTTCTTTTCTCATCCTTCTTTCTTTGACCTTAAGTAGCATTTGTCCAATGGGGGTGTTGATAACGCATACGAATGCTGTGATTGGTCTGTTCGGATAACGTTCTAATTTGAAACGTTAACAGAGGTGAAGCGATTGTTTGGTGACTGAGGGGTGAACAGGGAAGCTGCGGTTGGACTCGCAGAAGAGGAAAAGGCGGGACTGGGAAGGAGAGCAGGAGTCTGGTGCATGGGTGGATGTGAGAAAGGGAAGCGGTAGTCTCGGGGCACAGGGATGCGGGTTGATATGGGGAAGGGGAGTGGCCTCATTTTATTGCCTGTAAGTTGCATTGCCTTTTATATGTGAACAGTGAACACATTTCAAGAAATTAAATCTATTTTGGGAGACTTGTTCCTCTTAGTTCATGAAGGGATGTAAGGAGGGAGCATGGGGGTGCATAGTATGTGGAGGACCAGAGAAAGTTTTTCTAAGGGGTGGGTATATCCTATCTGTTCTCAAAAATCATGATTTCCTCATAATTGTATTTTTAAAAATATGTTACTAGAAAGATTTGACACATTCCCCTTCCCCCATCCTGAGTTCCAAAGTTTCAAATTTGATGCTAATAGAACTTTTTCATGTTACTCCATATACCAAGGAGCATTCATAATAAACACAAATTTAAAAACATAGGGCTTCATATTCGAAAGAGTTTCTCTGCTGAGCTGACATCTGGTAATATTCTGTGACACACTGGCACTTAAGCTGATAGTCCGCTCCTGTTGAATATTGCCACTGTCTAGTAGTTAGTGCTGGGGTGGAGATGGAATTTAATTGGTTAATGGTAATATTAAGCCCCCCCTGTTTACTAAGCCATGCTAGAGGCTGCTGGTGCACTAATTCCGACGCAGCCTATTCACTTTCAGTGGGCAGTATTGGCGTTGCCACGCCGTAGTCACTAGTGCAGCTGAGTAAATAGGGGGGTAAGTTTGCTAACCAGCTAAGTAAGTGGATAAATAAAGTTAGGACAACAAGGCTGTTCTAACTTTTTTTTTAATTTGTACCCTGTGCTTTCCCACTCATGGCAGGCTCAATGCGGCTAAGGTACTTGTTTGGACCTGGGGCAATGGAGGGTTAAGTGACTTGCCCATAGTCACAAGGAGCTGCCTGTGCCTGCAGTGGGACTCAAACCCAGTTCCCCAGGACCAAAGTCCACCACTCTAACCACTAGGCCACTCCATCTGCTGAGCTAACTGGGCACAGATCTGATTATTGGCCAGTGCCTGGTTAACTTCCAAGTGACTGCCCATACCTAGATATTCAGTACTGGTGCCCGGACATGGCCCAACATTGGAATACCTGGAGTTAATGTAGCCTGTGGCTTTTGAAAAATTCTCTGCTAAAAGAGCACATCAACTGATCATTAAATAATTGAATCAATTCAATACAATTTTGATGGTAGACAACACAAACACCACTAAAATGTACAAGTGTTTATTGTAATGAGTTCTTTTGCTAACATATCATCCCAAAATGAACATGCTAACAAGCAATCAAAACGACATACTGTCACAGAAAGGGGCATAATCGAACGCGAACGCCCATCTCCTTGGGCGTCTATCTCCAAGAATGGGTACGTGAAGGGGCGGGACAAACCGTATTTTCGGAAAAAATGGGCGTTCATCTTTTTTCAGATATTACGCTTTGTGCCAGCCAAATGCATCGGATTTGTGCGGATTTGAGCTGGGCGGTTTCATTTTTCAGCGATAATGGAAACTGAAGGCGCCCAGCTCAAAAACAAATGAATCCAAGGCATTTGGTCGTGGGAGGGGCCAGGATTCGTAGTGCACTGGTCCCCCTCACATGCCAGGACACCAACTGGGCACCCTAGGGGGCACTTGTAACAATTAAAAAAAAAGTTAACTACCTCTGAAGTCCATAGCTCCCTTCCCTTGGGTGCTGAGCCCCCCCAAATCCCCCCCCCAAACCTACTGCCCACAACTCTACACCATTACCTTAGCACTTATGGCTGAAGGGGGGCACCCAGATGTGGGTACAGTGGGTTTTGTGGGCGGTTTAGAAGGCTCCTATTTACCACCACAAGTGTAACAGGTAGGGGGGGGATGGGCCTGGGTCTGCCTGCCTGAAGTGCATGCACCCACTAACAACTGTTCCAGGGACCTGCATATTGCTGTGATGGAGCTGGGTATGACATTTGAGGCTGGCATACAGGCTGGAAATAAAGTTTTTAAAGTTGTTTTTTTTGGGTGGGAGGGGGTTAGTGACCACTGGTGGAGTCAGGGGTGGTCATCCCCGATTCCCTCCGGTGGTCATCTGGTCATTTAGGGCACTTTTTTGGGACTTGTTCGTGAAAAAAAAAGGGTCCAAAAAAAGTGACCCAAATTCACGCTAAAAACACCTTTCTTTTTTCGATTATCAGCTGAGGACGCCCATCTCTCCTCGGCTGATAAACACGCCCCAGTCCCGCCTTCACCACGTCTCCGACACGCCCCCGTCAACTTTGGCTGTTTCCGCGATGGAGTGCAGTTGAAGACACCCAAAATCGGCTTTCGATTATACCGATTTGGCCGCCCATGGGAGAAAGACGCCCATCTCCCGATCCGGGTTGAAATATGGGCGTCTTTCTCTTTCGAAAATAAGGCGGATTGTGTTCCACAGATCAATCCAGAGACTTGTGGGTTATGTCCCTCTTTTTGAGGACATGTCTGGGTGTCCGGTCGGGTTTTGCCAGTCCGCCCGTTTGTCCGGATTTCTGGACAAACGGACAGGCGGGCAGCGGGCCTATCCTAGCCTCCCCTTCCCTTACTTACTATTTACTGCCCTGGTGGTCTAGTGACCTCTTCAGGGCAGGAAAGAGCCCCCTCTTTCCTGCCTGGAGCGCTGCCCTTGCCTCGCGAGACTTCAACTCTCGGTGGCCATTTTGAATCCTGAGACCGTCACAGCAACAGGATGCAGGGCAAGGACAGAGCTCCGGGCAGGAAAGAGGGGGCTCTTTCCTGCCCCAAAGAGGTCACTAGACCTCCAGGGCAGTAGATACTAAGTAAGGGGAGGGGAGGTGAATATGTGACAGGGAGCAGGGCGAGGATGCGAAAGGGGAGGGCCCTCTTTTTGGGAGGACAAAATATGGTAACCCTAGAGAGGGTGGACTTGCAAGGAAAGGAAAGGAACGACCTGGACAACACAGCCTCGCCCACACTGGTTTAACTAAGCAGTAGGGAAGGGCTTATAGCTACTACCTTGGCAAGCAAGACTATAAGTTACTGGTTCTAAAGATCTGAGTTATAGACTAACACTATTAGTTTTGGTGCACAAGTATTGGGTTAAGTATACAGACTGTTGAAATTTGTTGGTGTTTGTTTATGATAACTGAATTGATGTGATAAGAAATCCTCATTTCTTAGGTGCATAACACAGTATATATAGAGGTCTATGTAAATAGTTCATGAAAACCTGTTTAATTTATTAGCCAGCCCTGTTCACAGCAGTCTATTGGATTTTTCCTGGGGGAGAGAGGGGGTAATCCCACCAGCTAACACTTTTCTCCCCCGGGTGGAGGCACCGAGTGCCAAGAGAGTATGAGATCAATGGAGACTGTCCTCAGGAGGCTCCAGCTAGGTCAGGCCCCGGATCCCAGAGCGCCCTGTAAGGTGGCGTTACCCTACGTATTATGTTCACAGGCTACAGAAAAGAGAAATGATCTCCCTACTCCTATGTGGTGTATCCTGTCTGCTGTTTTCCCTTCAAGATATACCACACAGAAGGTCAGAATAGGTCTGGAAGCCTGGCTCTTGATACAGCATCAGCAAAACCCGAAGCCAAGTTGGGCAGAATTGGTGGCCTTTCTTTGTCCTAACAAACAAATTGTGAAACAGATGTATTTTTGAAGATGAATGCTGACATTATAGTATTTGCTATGCTAGCTCTGGGGTTTTTTTTGCTTTGGGACTCACAGTTATAAATTTTACACATGCAGAAAAAAAGAGGATTTTTATACTCAGTTGACTGTATGGACTTCTGCAGTTGTGGTAAACTTCTTCCAGTGGGTCCCTCTTATTTACATGAATTATCAGTGCTGTTTTCATCTGTTGATTACAGAGTGGTTTTGGCATATAGTTCTGGATATTTAGGCGATTTTTTGGCCATTGTTATTTTACAAAGGCAACACAGACCACATATATGACTTTATAAAATAGATACCTAAAGCCAGCCCTGCTACTGCATAAATTTACATCTACTCTGAGGGGAGGGGAAGGGAAGGGAAGGGAAATGGGACTTGATATACCGTCTTTCTGTGGTTTTTTCAACTACATTCAAAGTAGTTTACATAGTATATTCAATGGACACACCCCAACCTCCCACTTCCTCTCTAAATTTCCCCAATGTATCTACCATACTTGAACCTTATTCTATCATAATAACACCTTGTATTTGTTTCATACCGGAATTGGCGATCGCCTTCACGGTACTATCCACCTTATAATTGAAAGAGAAAAACGCCTAGATTTTGACCCAAATCGGGAGATAGACGTTTATCTCACAAAAACGAATAAATCGGTATAATGGAAAGCCGATTTTGGACGTTTTCAACTGCACTCCATCGCGGAAGCGTACAAAGTTGACGGGGGCGTGTCGGAGGCGTGGCGAAGGTGGAACTGGGGCGTGGTTATCGGCCGAGGAGAGATGGGCGCCTTTCGCCGATAATGGAAAAAAAGTATGCGTTTGTAGCTAGAATTTAAGGTACTTTTCCTGGACCCTGTTTTTTCACGAATAAGGCCCCAAAAAGTGCCCTAAATGACCAGATTACCACCAGAGGGAATCGGGGATGACCTCCCCTGACTCCCCCAGTGGTCACTAACCCCCTCCCACCACAAAAAATGATGTTTCACAACTTTTTATTTTCACCCTCAAATGTCATACCCACCTCCCTGGCAGCAGTATGCAGGTCCCTGGAGCAGTTGTTAGGGGGTGCAGTGGACTTCAGGCAGGTGGACCCAGGCCCATCCCCCCCTACCTGTTACAATTGTGCTGCTTAATGCTTAGTCGTCCAACCCCCCCAAACCCACTGTACCCACATGTAGGTGCCCCCCTCCACCCCTTAGGGCTATAGTAATGGTGTAGACTTGTGGGCAGTGGGTTTTGAGGGGCTCAACACACAAGGGAAGGGTGCTATGCAACTGGGAGCTCTTTTACCTTTTTTTTGATTTTTGTAAAAGTGCCCCCTAGGGTGCCCGGTTGGTGTCCTGACATGTGAGGGGGACCAGTGCACTACGACTCCTGGCCCCTCCCACAAACAAATGCCTTGGATTTATTCGTTTTTGAGCTGGGCGCTTTCATTTTCCATTATCACTGAAAAACAAAAACGCCCAGCTCACAAATTGTCGAATAAAACATGGACGTCTATTTTTTTCGAAAATACGGTTCGGTCCGCCCCTTCACGGACCCGTTCTCGGAGATAAACGTTTTCGTTCAATTATGCCCCTCTATGTAAGCCACATTGAGCCTGCAAATAGGTGGGAAAATGTGGGATACAAATGTAACAAATAAAAAATAAAAATACTTATTTGTACCTGGGGCAATGGAGGGTTAAGTGACTTGCCCAGAGTCACAAGGAGCTGCAGTGGGAATCAAACTCAATTCCCCAGGATCAAAGTCCAGTGCACTAACTACTAGGCTACTCCTCCGCTCGAGAAGTTATAAATTTGTGCATGTACTCTCAGTGTGTACTTGAGCAAAAGTAGGTGCACCCTATCTGCCACTGCCATGGGTTTTTCCGTTCCTTGGGTGGCAGAGTCTGGGCTTTCTGACATGCCAGGCTTCAGCTATTTTCACTGCCTTCCTTCCTTTATTTGAGTGATGCCCTTCATTTCCAAGGTGCACTTGCTTTTTTGACCTTTATTTCTACTGGTGCAGAAAAATAAACTTCACAGCATTAGAAGCTGTCCAGAGATACAGAGCAGTTAAGCTTATCAGAGAGAGGAGTACATAGGAAGGTGTACTCATTTTAGAACCCTCTCAGCCTCTCTCTCTCTGAGAGCCTTTTCTGTCACTCAAAGCCTTAGTGCCAGTGCACTGATCCAGATCACTGCTTTTCATGGTGAGCAAAGTCGGTGGCCCTTTCAGTAGGAAGAAATCTGAGCATACCTTCCTGTGTAATTTGCCTCCTCCTGCCCCGTTCCTTTTCCATGTACCTCCAAATACATGTGCTATGAAATCTACGCACACACTTTTATCCACTGATTGGAAGGTAGTTTTCAGCCCTGAGAACTGACCTGGGTAAGTGCTTAGTTACCTGGGAAAATTCCTTTGAAAATTATCCTAATATTGCCTCTACTCTGTCTATATCCTTCCAGAGGCACTAAAGAAAAGCAAATACCTTTCTATGTTGCTTCTTTCATTTACAAAACAATATAACACTTCAAGGCCTTTTTTTATATCCATGAATTTTTATTGAATTTGGTAAATGACAAACAAGTTATCAGCAATAATAACAGATGTAATATTAATTACAGAAATGTAAAATGAAATAACATTATACAAAGATTTAATAGCCTATTTAAACAATTTAAATGAGTATTTGCTGCATATAGATTATCATAACCTGGTAAAGGTCTACATAGAATGACACGATTCCAAATATTTATCCCCAGGAGACCAAATTCTCGCAACTGAACATGTCTTTCCAATTTATCTGCCAAAGGCGTTTCAAATTTATAGATTTGTAAGATTAAGTGCCACCAAAAAGTAGAATTGAGATTAGAATTGTCTTTCCGATGCATAAGAACTATTTTAAGTGCAGCAGTAACTAAGATATTCAGCAATTTTTGTTGGGAAATATCTAACTGATCTTGAAATAATATAGATCCAAATATGATAATGGAAGGTGTGATTGAACCTTGTGCAGGAAAAGTCGTAAATTAATCTGCATTCAAAAATCATATGAAGTAGGGTGCCTGGGTGTGAGCAACAGGACCAACATTTATTATTAGTGGAGAGTCCCGTAACAGCCATTTTATGTGGAGTCCAAATCGCCCTATGTTGAAAGAAATATAATGATTGTATATAACTGGCTGATACTATAGGTCTATTTATCTTAGACCAGAGATAGGCCCATTGTTCAGTTGTAATATGGGTTTGAAGATCATTTTCCCAAACTGAATATAGACTGAGTTTGCTGTTCGCACTTTTTTGTATTAATTTTTGTATAATTGTGATACTACATGGCCTTTATGGCAAATGTTAGAGAGGAAATCATGTATAGAAGGAGAATTTATACTTAAATTGGAGAGTAATTTGTTATGAGTTAAGCTGTGTATGATCTGTATCCATTTGCAATATTGGTTGGCAGGCAAAGAAAAATGAGAACATAAGTCTTCAAAAGGTGTTAACAGCATTACAAGAAAATACATGAGCTATTGTCCATATTCCACATTTAGACCATGCATTCCAATGTATGGGTAGATTATTCATTTTGATTAAGGGATTACCCCATAAAGTGGACTGTAGTTGAAATATTACTTGGAATTTCCATACGACTATCAAGCTCATGGAGGCATGAAAACGAAGAGAGAATTATATCATTAGATTTCAATTGTTCTGGTAGAAACATTGGTAGAAAATTGGAGTTTAAAGAAGAGTCCCATATTAATTGTTCTAATGATAACCATATTGGAGAATAATATAAAGGTTTTACCAACCAGTATGATGCTTGTTTTACCAACCAGTAAAATAAATGCTTTATGAGAAACAAAGAAATCGGGGAAGAGGACACCAGCCTTTTCTTTGGTGTTTTTGAGAGTTTTCAAAGCAATTTTGGGAGGTTTATTATCCCACAAAAGTTTTGTTAAGATGTTGTCTATTTGAGTATAAAAAGACTTAAGAAGTATAGGCCACATACTAAGAATAAAGTTAATTTTTGGCATCAACATCATTGCAATTGTGTCTAGCCGACCCTACCATGAAAGGTGTAAAGGATTCCAGGAGTTAGATAAAGTTTTAATCATCTCTAGAATGGGGACAGTGGGCAACCTTGCCTAGTGCCTCTTTCTAGATGTATAGTGTTCGATAGGGTATTGTTTATCAGTATACGTACAATTGGGTTATACTATAGTAATTGAACCTGATTAATAAAAAGATGTAGAGCTCCAAACCATTCAAGAGCTTTAATCAAAAAAGGCCATTCTATTCTATCAAATGCCTTCTCTGCATCTATGGAAAGAGCATTAATAAGAGATGAGTTTGTTTTGGCTAAAATAGAAATGTGGTGAAAGTGTATTGAATTGTCTATAATAAGACAATGAGGCATGAAGCCCACTTGATTTGGATGAATAATATTTACAATAATTTTTATAAGTCTATTGGATAATATTTTTGCGTATATCTTATAATCCACATTAGAGAATTTGGTCTATAATTAGAAATTAATGTGGGATCTTTTTCAGGTTTTGGAAGAATTGTAATAGAAGCTTCTGCAAATCTGTTATTTATGGTAGGATTAATTTCAAGCAACTGAAAAAAGGAGAGTAAATGAGGCGAAACATCTTTGAGAAAAATTCGATAGAATTCACAAGATACCATCGGGTCCTGGAGATTTTTTAGTTTGGAGTTCCTTTGATGTAATAGGGGATTGCATATGTTTGATATCATTAGCTTCCCATTTATTGCATGGAAGGTTTTGTAAGAAGGAATCTAAATCTGCTGAGTTTCCTGAAATTTCTGATTTGTATAGGGCTGTATAGTAAGAGAGGAATGCCTCGAGAATATCTTTAGAAGAGGATAAGATATTATTATTATAATTAATAATTGGAATTTGTGTTTTAAGTCTTTTACGTTTCAAATAATTGGCAAGAGACGTTCCAATTTGATTCATTTCAAAATACATAGAACGTTTTTGTATGAAGAGAGCATCACCAGCTCTTTGGCTCCAGATTTTATTATATTCATACTTATTTTTGATAAACGAGTTGACGATTTCTAGTTTCTGGTCTATTTGGTATTTATGTTCTAAATCCTTGTCACGTTTTCAAAGCTGGAAACTGGGTTTGTGAGCCCTTGGGCCACTGCTGAGGAGTGGCAGTGGCAGGCAAAACCACCCCACGCTAGAGACAGGGCAGATATCTGACAAACATTTAGGCTTCACCTGCACCTGGCCACTTTCCACCAAGAGTTGAGCTCAGGCTTCAGGTGGCCGGCAGGACTTTACTGGACAGGGCAGGACTGGCTAACAGCTAGGCAGCACAGGGACAGCAAGGCAGGGAAAGGATAGGCTAAAGGACAGGACTGAAAGCTGCGAGCAGCCACTGAAACAGGGAACAAACACAGCTAGACAGGAGACTGAAATGAAAGCTGCAAGCAGCCACTGAAGCAGGGAACAAACACAGATAAACCCAGAACTAGACAAAGACATACAAACAAGACTGGGAAACAAGCAATACAGTAAACAAGCAATACCCTAAACTAAACATAGAGTAACTAGAACAGGCAAGACTTCAGGCAAGAACAAGAGCAAGGAACATACCAGGGCCTTAGACGCAAGGCAAAGGCAAAGCCGCAAAGTTTCAGAATGGCTAATAAGCCCAGCAGCACCTGGAGCTCAGCTGCAACAATCACCAGGAAACTATGGGTGCTGTGTAGGTTCAATCCAAGCAAGCAAGTCTGGCAGCCCGGAAGATCTGGACCGGACTGGGCTGAAATCTGGAACGGGTGACGGTCCACAGCAGCCACCGGTTCTGGCCACCAGAGGGCGAGGTGAGCACAGACGTAACAATCCTTGATAAGAGTTTCTAACTCATTCAATCGTTTATTGTTTTCCTTATTTTGATGTGCAGATATAGAGATGAATTCTCCTCGTAGAGCTGCTTTGTAGGCCTCCCAATTTACTATTGCATTGGTCTCTAAAGGATCATTATGCTGAAAATTTTTTTTATTAAATTCTGTGATTCGTTGTTAATATGCATCAACTGTGAGTAATTGGGAATTTAATTTCCATTGGGGAGATCTAAGGGGATTAATCAAGTTTAAATACAAAGAAAAAGATGTCGCTGCATGGTCTGAGAGAAGAATAGGTTCGATATGAACCTTGAGAATGCTCCGGAGAAGATTATTAGAAATAAGAAAAAAATCAATACGTGAGAAACTATGATGGAAATAGCCCTACAGGGGCTGAGAAGAAAGTATATTCTCTGCCAGTGGATGAGAATTGTCTCCAAGGATCGGTGAGATGATATGAATCAATCAGTGATTGTAGGGTAATTCGAGCTTTAGGAATCTGGTAACAAGAGTTGGATTGTCTATCTAACCAAGAATCTAATGGCATGTTGAAATCACCTCCTATAATTAAAGGTAGTGGATCACATTCTGCAATTTTGTTGGCAATAGTATTGAAAAAAGATGGACAATTCTGATTAGGAACATACACATTTAACAATAAAAACTCTTGTTGTAATAGAGATACTTTTATCAGAATCCACCTTCCTTCATTGTGAGAATAATGATTCTTAATTTGACCTTTTAGATCTTTATGGAGAAGAATTGAAGCACCATTTTTTTCCTTGTGAAGGAGAGCTAATAGTTAATCCAATTAGTGTTCTTAGTAAAGAATTCTACTTCAGGAAGATGGGTTTCTTGTAAAAATATCACATGAGCATTCATTTTTTTCAAAGCAAGTATGATCTTCTTCCTTTTAATGGGGTGCCAAAGACCATGGACCATGGACATTCCAGGAGACAAACTTACATGTGTTCAAGTGTAGAAGTATCTATAGCACATGCATTGGAGAAATGGCACATAAGATACAATAATATTAAGAGATGGAACCTATAACATTTTACTAGACATGAAATTTTCAATATGCACTCAATTTTGCTTACCCAAAGGTAGTTCAATGCAAAAAAAGAAACGAACAGAACTAAGTTTATATACTACTGAAGACCCATCTCTTTAATAAAGCGTACCACAAAGATCAACCAATGTGAATATGCACAACTCGCCCATTTATATTTAGAACTGTTTCATAATATCTGCTTGTATACCAGTGGCATAGCCACAGGTGGGCCTGGGTGGGCCAGGGCCCACCCACTTGGGGGTCAGGCCCACCCAACAGTAGCACATGTTTAGTAGTAGCTGGTGGGGATCCCAAGCTCTGCCAGCTGAAGGCTTCCCCCATGATACCGGCACCTGCGCATGCTCAGTTTTCAGCGCATGCCTGCTGCAGACTGCCAAGGTGGAAAGAAGCATTTTCCCGCAAGCTGAAATATTTTTGGGGGGGTGGTGGGGGTGGGGGAGAACACTTGGTGCCCATCTAGTTCTTGCCTAGGCCCGCCCAAAATCTGTTTTCTGGCTACACCCCTGTTGTCTACTACTACTATGTCTTATTATCATCATGCTGACCAAGATCCTTCTGTAATACTAAATGTTTATTTTCTAGTATTCTTCCATGTGGGATACAGATGCAACAAATAAATAAATAACAGCAATAAGAGCAAGAGCTCAAGCTATTAAGAATAAAAGATTTATTTATTTATTTATTTTATGGCATTTGTATCCCACATTATCCCACCTCTTTGCAGGCTCAATGTGGCTTACATTTCGTCATGGATACTGGAAGTAGCATTGAATATACATTTGGTTTACAGAGGGTTTTGTGTTACATGGTAGTAAGATAGATGAGGGCGTTAGAGCAGAAAGACATTATGACACATTATAAGACAGTCTAGAAGTTTTAAGACTATACAGTTACACATGTTGAATTATACATTTACACATGCTGATCTTTGTGATATATCTTGTCGAAAAGATAGGTTTTCAATAGTTTGCGGAAATTGGTCAATTCATAGACCGTTTCCAGGTTGCGTGGCAGCGCGTTCCAAAGTTGCGTGCTCGTATAGGAAAAGGTAGATGCATGCATTGATTTGTATTTCAGATCCTTGCATTTGGGAGGATGTAAATTAAGGAATGTGCGAGAGGATCTTTTTGCCAAATCTGTGGGTAGAGGTGCGTGAAGAGAAGAGAGTGACGTGGAGAAGGAGTACTAGATGAAAAAGATACTCCCATATTAACAACTGATGAGATACTTGACTAATAATAGCAACAATAATATTTCAATGCTACAGCTTAAGTGCAGGTAAGGGATATCAAAACCTGTATTAGATAAAGAAATGGTCCCCAATCTTGATGTCTGTGATAAGATCATCAGAAGAGATTCATCCGATCATTCCTGAGGAGATTTTTTGATCCAGATAATTTTGGAGCTTGGAGGGTGAATCAAAGGACTTAGTAACATTGTGCAGGGTTACCGTCATCTTTGCTGGATACTGCAAACCGTAGCGTGCTCCAAGATCCTTTAATCGCGGTCTGAGCTGAAGAAATTGCTTCCTTTTAATTGCCAAGGTTTTAGCCAGATCTGGGACAAACAAGATTTTCCGTCCCTCATATATTATGGAAGGTAAGGTTTTGGCAGATAATAAGATTAACAAGGCTTGTGGAAATCTTAAATGTTTCACCACAATTGGCCTAGGAAATTTGCTGTTTGGTTTAGGCCTTCCAGGAGATCTGTGTGCACGTTCAAAGTCGAGTGGAGAGTCCAGTTTCAGTTTTAGAATCGCCGGAATCCAAGATGTAAGGAAGGCAATGATAGCCTTTCCTTCTGCCCCTTCGGTTAAGCCTAGGATTCTTATGTTGTTTCGTCTGCTTCGATTTGCCAAATCTTCTAGGTGTTGTTCTAGATGAGCAACCCTATCCACAGTCGTAGCAGAGAAATGATTGAATTCTTTAACGGTTTGACCCATTTTCTCTTCGGTTTGCATTAATCTGACCTGAAAATCAGTTACTGCTGAAGATAAAGTTGCCAAATCCGTTTTTACAGCACAGGTTAAATCTCTGAGAGCTCTCAATTCCTCCATAATTATATCTGAGGAAGAAGCTGTATGCGTTATTTTAAGCGGTGCCATCTTTTCCGGCGTCGATGGATCACACTTGGGTCTTTTCGTAGCCATCGATAAAGTCAAGGATCCATCCGATTTTTGTGATTTAGAGTGGGACATCTTTCTAGTAATGAGTTTACCAGAATTTGATAAATAGAAGCTTATCAATCCGCTATTATAACGATTTTCTGATATTAATGGGAGAGAGAGAGCTCCATGTTCACACATCCATCTCCGTCGCTTGCCTCTAGCGCGCCCCACTTAAAGGCCTTTTTACTAAAGTGTGGTAAGTTTGTTTTGCACTTACCGTGTGTTAGTTGTAAAAACTAGTGCACGATAAGTGCAAAGCCTGTGTGGTAAATGCAGGAGGTATGCCCGGGTGGTGGGGGGCCCAGAGGCAGCCTTGTCCCGGGCGTGGCTCTGGCTCTCGGCGGCCCTGAACCTACCCTCTTGACACCCATTGACACTTTCCCAATTCACTACCCTCCTGATACCCCTCTGGTTTAAGATCCACCCTCCTGACATACCCCTGGGTCAAGATCTACCCTCCTGAATTAAAACCCCACCCCTGTCCAAAACCCACCCTGAAGCTCAAGGCCCCCCTCAAAGCCCACCCCAGACTCACTCCAGGACCTACTGGGAATCTTCATTGGTGTTTCAGCAGCAGCCCTCCTTCACTCCTGCCCAGGCCTAGGTTGGGATCCAAAATGGCCACCATTTTTAAAGTAAATTCACGGTAGTCCTACAGATGCCTAGAAGTATCTTTCTTAGCTCTAGTAGCCCTTTCGAGAGGGTAAGGACTAGAGGAGTCAGGTGAGGCAAGTTAAGATCTGGGTCTGACTCTGGAGAAAGAGAGAAAAGTCTCCAGGAAAAACTACTTAAAGCAAATATCTGAGGACCAGAAGGGTGCTAGAGGACACAAAGGCCTGACTGGCAGAGGGTTACTACCTAGGAAAGGAAAGTCATATAAGCAGGCTGAACATATCTGTTGCTGTACTTAATGCAGCAAAGACACTGGTGCAAAATTTGTGATTTTAATGACAGCTATGAACGAAATGTAGCAAATGTGAAAACTGAAGATGCAAGAACAAATGTTTGTTACCTCATGTAAAGATAAACCACTGCATAGAAAACTCCTGTGGTTGTGTCGGCAGGAATGAGAAAAAATGGGTCAGTCATGCCAAAAAGAAAAAAAAAAAGATTGACTAGAAACCATAGGGTAATGGTAATTTTATTCTGAGAAAAAGAGAAAACAAACCAAAAATCTGTCAAAGAAAAGGGACGTGGTGACGTGTCAGAAGAAGGGAGCTATGAAATACCAGGACAGATGCTGGGTGTTAGGCTGTGTGGGCACAACAGACAGAAAAACATGCTGGGCTAGAATATGAGGCATAATAACCTGCAGGAAAATGATCACATTGTAGAAAATATGCAAACTTCATGTGGGTTTCTGTTTACCATTTAAGTTAGGAAGAGTTTGAGGTTTCTGGAACAAACCAGACGTCAGGTGATCAAATGACACCATGAAGGAGGAGAGGGTGCTGGGCCTGTGTCAAACCAATCTAAAGAGAGCAATAGACAGACATGGAGGGGCATAATCGAACAGAAACGCCTATCTCCATGGGCGTTTATCTCCGAGAACGGGTCCGTGAAGGGGCGGGGCGGATCGTATTTTTTAAAAGAAAAAGACGCCCATGTTTTATTCGTCAAGGTGTGAGCTGGGCGTTTTTGCTTTTCAGCGATAATGGAAAATGAAATCGCCCAGCTCAAAAACGAATAAATCCAAGACATTTATTCGTGGGAGGGGCCAGGATTCATAGTGCACTGGTCCCCCTCACATGCCAGGACACCAACCGGGCACCCTAGGGGGCACTTTTACAAAACCAAAAAAACAGGTAAAAGAGCTCCCAGGTGCATAGCACCCTTCCCTTGGGTGTTGAGCCCCCCAAATCCCCCTCAAAACCCACTGCCCACAAGTCTACACCATTACTATAGCCCTAAGAGGTGAAGGGGGGCACCTACATGTGGGTACAGTGGGTTTGGGGGGGTTGGACGACTAGTAGCATTAAGCAGCACAATTGTAACAGGTAGGGGGGGGATGGGCCTGGGTCCACCTGCCTGACGTCCACTGCACCCCCTAACAACTGCTCCAGGGACCTGCATACTGCTGCTTGGGAGGAGGGTATGACATTTGAGGGTGAAAGTAAAAAGTTGTGAAACATCATTTGTTGTGGTGGGAGGGGGTTAGTGACCACTGGGGGAGTCAGGGGAGGTCATCCCCGACTCCCTCTGGGGGTCATCTGGTCATTTAGGGCACTTTTGGGGGCCTTATTCGTGAAAAAACAGGGTCCAGGAAAAGTGTCCTAAATTCTAGCTCAAAACTGTTCCATTATCGGCGAAGGGCGCCCATCTCTGTTCGCCCGATAACCACGCCCCAGTTCCGCCTTCACCACGCCTCCGACACGCCCCCGTCAACTTTGTCTGCACCCGCGACGGAGTGCAGTTGAAAGCGTCCAAAGTTCGGCTTTCGATTATACCGCTTTATTTGTTTTTGTGAGAAGAACGCCCATCTCCCGATTTAGGTCGGAACTTGGGCGTTATTCTCGTTCGATTATAAGCTGGATAGTGGACAAATATGAGATGCCGAAAATTATGGAACATTAAACTGTTGAGAAGTTGATACGTTGGGAAGTGGCATGATAGATTATGCATAAAGATGAAAGGAAATAAATGATTTCAGTGAATAGTTAAGCTCTGGAACTTGCCAGTGGTTAGTGTATCTGGATTTTAAAAAGGTTTGGACAAGTTCTTGGAGGAAAAGTCCATAAGTCTGATAGACACGGGGAAGCCACAGCTTGTTCCTGGGAGCTATAGCATGAACCTTGCTACTATTCGGGATTCTGCCAGATACTTGTGACCTGAATTGGCCACTGTTGGAAGCAGGATACTAGGCTAAATAGACCACTGGTCTGACCCATTATGGCTATTCTTATGAGATGGGACTACATATGTTATAAAGTACATGGAACAGATTGACAAAGCACATGACTAGTGGGAAATGAAAATACATTCCTCTTCCACATTCCTTCATTTTATTGAAACATACACATCTGTAGACACGCTGCCCAGAGAATGTGGATTTCTGTAGTTAAGTAGTCCCCATTGACACTGAAAAAGAAGCCAGATTTTGGACTTGGATTGATTCTCCATTGGAAAGCAAACTTTTGAGGGTAATTTATGAGCATATAGAACAGCATTTTTACATAGTCAAGTAGGTGATTATAAATTACTACTACTACTACTTATCATTGCCCAATGTATTGTAAGATTACATCCTGACCAACCTTTATTTTGTGCATCTGAGAGGTGACACTTCTAAAAGACACTGCTTAGGTATGTTAGCTCTTCATTTCACTTCTTGTGAAATGAATTTTCATGTGGAAGCATTTTACTTTGGGCCAGATGCACTAATCTTAATGAGCCAGCAACGTGGTTTTTAAACTGGTTCTAGCCAGTTTAGCGCACAAGTAGTAAACTGGGACATGCACAAAAGGGTTCGCAGAGTCATTTTCCTGTCACGGTAGCAGCTAACGAAAACAGAATGCAAATGAGCTAATTTTTATTATAATGTGAATGCGATGCAATGCCCTACCATTTCCGACCCCATGCACAAAAGCAGTCCATACCTTTACCGTGGAAATTTTAACGGGACGTGTGGACCTGCCGGTTCTTCATTATTGCAAGTAGGAGAAGGGGAGAAACAAGGCAGGGAAGATGGCGCAAAAAATATTAGTATAACAGTTTACATGCAGCTTTCATTGCGTGAATGAAAGCCGTGCCACATATGTTTCTTTTTCACATTACATTTACTGGCAAGAAATTGGAGGGGGGGGGGGGGGGAGTACTGAAATATAAAGCATAAAAGTAATGGTGACTTACCAAAATGCAAGGAAGTTAAGGGTCTATCAAAGAAACAGCGTCTGTGGGACACGGGCTTGGTTCCACCCCCAGCTGTTCCTGCTGCTGCCTTCTATTGGCCGGCTGACATCCTAGAACGCCCATCTCCCTGAAGATGGACTCTCATTGGCTGGCTGCTGTCCCAACTCCTCCTCCCTGCAGGGCTTCCCTGATGACATCACTTTAGAGCTGTGAAGTGATTGGATCCGAATTTCCTGGTGTCCCCCCTCCACGGAGAGGGGCTAAACCAATTGGACAGCATCAGCCTGGGATGTCCCATCCACTCATTACTGGTCCCTCAAGGGCGGGACCAGCGCTTGAGAGACAGAACAAAGAGAAGGTGAAGGCGCGCCGAGCCAGCACGCATTTCACTGGTGCTGACGTGCTGTGTCACTGCCGATGCTGCCTTCCCTTAACCCCGAGCAGGTATCAAGTTTTAAATTTCGGAGGGGGGGGGGGCGGGAACGGGACCTGTGCTCAGTGGGAGGGAGGGAAGGAGGAAGGCCTGATGCTGGGTGGGTGGGAAGGAGGAAGGCCTGATGCTGCTGGGTGGGAGGGAGGAAGGAAGGAAGGCAGGCAGGCAAGCAGGCAGGCAGGCCTGATGCTGGGTGGGGTGCCTGGTGCTTGATGCTGGGTGGGTGGGTGGGTGGGTGGGAGGGAGGGGTGCCTGCCTGCCTGATGCTGGGTGGGAGGGGTGCCTGGTGCTAGGTGGATGGGAGGAAGGGGTGCTTGATGCTGGGTGACAATTATGGATTTAAGCTCCGCCCCAACCCCTCCCCCAACCCCACCCCCTTTAGCCTCCCCAAACAGTTGGGCCACCGACCGCCTATGCTTCTATCCCCTTTCACCTTCATCCTATGCCCACTTTTTCCAGAGCTTCATTTCAATTGAAGAGATGCCTCCTGTGCATTTATGCCTCATAGGTATTTAACCTCTACCACCTTTCTTCCAAAGTATACATATTGAGATCTTTAAGTCTGTTCTCATATGCTTTATGATGAAGACCACTGACCATTTTAGTAGCTGTCCTGTTTATATCTTTTTGAAGGTGCTATATTGTACACACCAGAGTGTGAGTATTGTCTCACCAGAGTCTTATACAGGGACATCTTCACCCCCTTTTTCCAACTGGCCATTCCTGTTCCTATGCACCCAAGTATCCTTCTAGCTTTTGCCATCTCCTTTTCTACCTGTTTGGCCACTTTAAGATCATCACATACGATCACCCCCAAGTCCTGCTCCTCCTTCCTGTACTAAAAGTTCTTCACTCCCTAAACTGTACCATTCCCTTGGGGTTTTGCAGCCCAAATGCATGACCCTGCATTTTCTAGCATTAAATCTAAGCTGTCAAATTCCAGACCATTCCTCTAGCTTTGCTAAGTCCTTCCTCGTGTTATTTACACCATCAGGGGGGTCTACCCTACTGCAGATTTTGGTATCATCTGCAAAGAGGCAAACCTTACCAGACAGCCCTTCAGCAATATCACTTACAAAAATGTTAAAAAGAACCAGCCCAAAACCCACCACTGGTAACATCCATTTCCTCAGAATGATTTCTATTTACCACTACCCTCTGTCGCCTTCCACTCAACCAGTTCCTAACCCAGTCAGTCACTTTAGGACCCATACCAAGAGCACTCAGTTTATTTATTAGTTGTCTATGCGGAACTGTGTCAAAGGCTTTGCTAAAATCTAAATACACCACATCTAGGGCTTTCCTTCGATCCAACTCTCTGGTCACCCAGTCAAAGAAATTAATCAGATTTGTCTGCAAGACCTGCCTCTGTTTGCCTCAGGTCCTGTAATCCATTGGAGTCCAAAAACTTTACTATTCTCTGTTTTAAAAGCGTTTCTATTAATTTACTTACCACAGAAGTCAGACTTACCAGCCTGTAGTTCCTAACCCACTTTTGTAGAGAGGCAGGGCCGCCAAGAGACTGGGCCAGGCCCGGGGCAAGGCCGCCCCTGGGGCCCCGCTGCCACCTCCCCCTCCACCCGCCCCCTCCGTCCGCCCCCAAGCCAGGCCCCCTGCATTGAAATCACAGCGCCTCTCACCTCCGTGTGAAAGCACTGCAGGCAGCAGCAGATCACCTCCCTTTAGGCCTCCTTCCCTCCCTGTGTCTCTCCCTCGTGGAAGTGACGTCAGATGAGGGTGGGACACAGGGAGGGAAGGAGGCCCGAAGGGAGGCGATCTGCTGCTGCCTGCAGCGCTTTCACACGGAGGTGAGAGGCGCTGTGATTTCAATGCAGGGGGCCCGGCCCGGTGGCAGACAGTCGACGACGGAGGGCAGGTGGAACTGTGGCGCCCGGGGAATTTTGTCCTCCCTGCCCCCCCCCCTCGGTTGCCCTGTGGAGAGGGACCACATCTGCTCTTCTCCCGTCTTCCGGGACTACGCCCAGTTCTAGAGAAGCATTGAAAAGGTCAGACAGCGTAGCCGCTAAAACCTCCTTAAGTTCCTTCAGTACCCTTGGATGTATGCCATCCGGCCCCATCAATTTGTCCACCTTTAGCCAGCTTCTCACAAATACAGTCCTCTGAAAATCGTTCAGAGGCTACCACTCCTCATTCCTATTTATAAACCCATGCCATAGAATTTTTTTTCCCAACAAAAGATATGTCCCAAATCAAAGCATCTATAGATAAAGTTCACCGCCTGGTAGCTATTTTGCCACCACTCTGTCCCCCCAGTATTTGCTTTGCTTTTATAATAATACATACATACATTCTGTTCATGTTTCCTTCTTACATACTGATCATTATGAACTCAGTTCTCTTCCAAGGAGACATTCACGTTCTGACTTCAAACACAGGGCTGCGGGAGTGCCTTAAAACTTCATTCAACTGTAGTTCAGACAGCTTACAAGCCCTGATTCTGTTCTAGCTCTCTGCTGGGTAGTACATTATCTGCCTCATTAAACATAGCATTCCCTAGTTATTTCTTTTAGATTATTCTGGGATGAAAAAAAAAAATCACACAGTGCAGATTCTAATTGTACAGACAGCTTTATCATGCAGTTTAGCAAACACAAAACCAGCTGGTTCTCAGCAGTTCGACTAACTAAACAAAATAAAGCATTCTTCAATAATGTTTCACTTTTTCGGGGTTGGGTGAAAAAGCGTTCTCTTAGTTTTGCTAAAGTATTTCCTAGCAGAGGTTTCTTAGGACGTTTCAGGTTTTCCCATAAACAGGGAAATTTGAGTTACCTGCTAGGCAGCCAACTCTGCCTGCAGAAAAAATGTGGGCTGGATTCCTGGGCAGGTAATTGAAGTCTATTTTCAGTTTGATGAAGTCCAGCCTGGATCACATATATGTAATCTGAAGACAAGCCAATATAAAAGCAGCTTTATCTCTCCACACCTGACATCACTGCGGAAACCCAGGCCAAAGTATCGGCCTGCTTATCCGACATTGCTGCCTGGATGTCCAACCGCCACCTGAAACTGAACATGGCCAAGACCGAACTTCTTGTCTTCCCACCCAAACCCACTTCTCCTCTACCTCCACTCTCTATTTTGGTTGATAACACCCTCATCGTCCCCGTCTCATCTGCCCGCAACCTCGGTCTCATCTTCGACTCCTCCCTCTCCTTCTCGGCGCATATCCAGCAGATAGCCAAGACCTGTCGCTTCTTCCTCTACAACATTAGCAAAATCCACCCTTTCCTCTCTGAGCACACCACCCGTACTCTTATCCATTCTCTCGTTACCTCTCGCATTGACTACTGCAACCTACTCCTCACTGGTCTCCCACTTAGCCATCTATCCCCCCTTCAGTCCGTTCAGAACTCTGCTGCACGTCTTATATTCTGCCAGAACCGATACACTCATATCACCCCTCTCCTCAAGTCACTTCATTGGCTTCCGATCAGGTACCGCATTCAATTCAAGCTTCTGCTACTAACCTACAAATGTACTCGATCTGCAGCCCCTCCCTACCTCTCAACCCTCATCTCCCCTTACGTTCCTACCCGTAACCTCCACTCTCAAGACAAATCCCTCCTTTCAGTACCCTTCTCCACCACCGCCAACTCCAGGCTCCGCCCTTTCTGCCTCGCCTCACCCCACGCGTGGAACAAACTCCCCAAGCCCATACGCCAGGCCCCTCCCTGCCCATCTTCAAATCTCTGCTTAAAGCCCACCTCTTCAATGTCGCTTTTGGCAACTAACCTCTACACCTCTACTCGGGAAAGCTAGACTGCCCCAACTTGACATTTCGTTCTTTAGATTGTAAGCTCCTTTGAGCAGGGACCGTCCTTCTTGGTTTATTTTGTACAGCGCTGCGTAACCCTAGTAGCGCTCTAGAAATGTTAAGTAGTAGTAGTAGTAGTAGTAGTAAATAAGTTCCAGGAGGAAAGGTTCGTAAACCATTGAGGTATGTAGGAATATGGAAGCCACATACCCAACGTAAACTGGTGCACGATGAAAGTTTATTCTCCCAAATAACAGATAAATGCTGACAAATAGACCCCTAGAGGAGAGGTGAAGATTTCATCACCCACTGACCCATTTCTAATCCTTTTCCTATTACAGTCTCTTCTGGTTTTAGGTGATGTGTTGATTTTTGTTCTATCATTCTCATCTACATTTGCTTTATCCTTGTCTACATGAGAAACCAGGGGTGTAGCCAGACAACAGATTCTGGGTGGGCCTAGACAAGAAGTGGGTGGGCACCAAGTGTTCTTCACCCCTACCATCACCACCACGCTTCTTTCAACCTTGGCTTACCATCAAAGTGAAGTCTTCAGCTGATACAGCTTGGGATTTCCACCAGCTACCACTAAACGTATGCTACTGTTGGGTGGGCCTGAACCCTAAGTGGGTGGGCCTTGGCCCACCCAGGCCCACCTGTGGCTACGCCACTGTGAGAAACATTTACTTGTGTAGGCCTGATGTAATGTGGTTTATCTTATCTTACTCATGCGACTGACCTATTCGATCTCTTGGTAAAATTAGGGTCCTTAGAAACTGCCCGTGGATATATTGGACCTCTTTTGTAATCGTCCATATCCCTTTTGAATTTTTCCATTTTTCCTTTTCTAAGGTCCCATTAAAAATCATCCATAGGTTTATCCATATCTCTCAACACAAAATCAAAATCTTTACCCTCTACTTTTAATTTGTCCATCTGCGAATTCAGCCTTAACTTAGTGGACATTTGATTTTTTGCTGTAACAATGAGTAATGTCATAAGATCCAGAGAACACTTGTTAAGAATTCTACACCACTTGTCTAAAAAGTCTTGATCTTCCAGATACATTGTGGGTCCCTTCATAACCCTGAGTGCATCACTCGGGCTTTGCCCATGAAAGTAGTGCTTCTTACATGTATAAGAAGCAATTTTGCTACTTACACATGTAAATGGCAGATTTTGGAAACTTGCACATCTAAAGGGAACAGGGAACCTATTAAGGAGCTATCATCCAGAATTCTAATATTTGCCGATTCAATGCTGGACAGGTAAACACAATTCCCCCTTCACTCTACTCACAATCTCAGGACCAAATAAGAAGTTAGCCCATGATTACATGTGGTGGAAAAGGTGTAAATACCGAGGACATTTTCCAAGTTATAATGTGCTATGTATGTTTACCTTAAAGGTATTCCTACACCATGCCCAAAACATACTTTCAGCTCCTTCAAATGTATGCATGACACCAGCATATATATATATATATATATATATATAAGCAGTAATTTTTCTAAAATCGTTGCTTTGGGTATACTGATTTACACATACAAATAAGCTGTTTTACCCATGTAAATGGCACCAAATCTTTCTAAAATTATCATTTTATTGTAGGATGTTAACTGCAGTTTTAGTATGCATTCCAGGAACAGTGGAATGCTTTTTTATTTGGGGTGCCCAAGCTCCGTTCCCTAACCCCACCCCCAGCTCTGCCCCAGGCTCCACCCCAACCCTGCCCTAGACCCTTCCCATGGTATTCAACATGTCTCTCCTTCCCTCCCTCTCAACCCCCCTCCCCCATGGTGTCAGGCATTTCTCTCCTTCCCTTCTCCTTTCCCCCTTCATGGTATCCAGCATCTTTCTTCTCCTCCTCTCTTCAGGAACCTGCCTGTCCATAGCAATTGAAAACACAATATTGAAGCACCCCCCTCCACCACCACCAATGTAGTTTGAGGACCCCCCACTCAGCTTAGAGGGAACAGTGGTGCTGAGGTACTACAGGTTAATGACTCACGTGTTAAATATTTCCGAGGCAAAATCTGTTATTTCACAGCAGCTTAGTAAATACACTCCCCCCCCCCAAGTCATCTACATTTTCTGACGGTAATAAAATATGTATTTGTTGCACTGTTATTCCACTATCCTATTTGAATTCTTGATTTTTGGTTAAAGCTAAAAATGATCAGTTTGATATACTTTATGCATATTCTACTCTCGAGCTTTATCTCATGCTTATTAAGGCACAGCAAGCGAAGTGGCCGCCCTCAACAGAGTGTGGAATATCTCGCTTGGTATTTCACCATTAGCCTGAAGGCAAGACCCTGCCTTGGGAGTTTGATGAGTTCTCTATTTACCTTGGTACTTAGCACTATATGAAATGGATGTTAAAGAGGACAACATTAAGACCTTTATCAAATGCAAAACCAATCCTATTCTGTTGATTATTTTAAATCTCAATTGCTGCATGGATTGCTGATTTAAGTATTACTCTTTATTTTTTTTTAACTTTTAACATAAAAACAACCATACTGGGTCAGACCAATGGCGGGAAGGCGGTTCGCGCATGTGCACGCGAGAGCTAGCAAACTTTGTTGCTAGGAAGATCTTCCGATCCTGGGGCTGCCGTCGGACGTCACCCCAATCGTGAGAACAAGCAACCTGCTTGTCCTCAGAGAAAAATGTATATTTTCCTTGATCCTCAAGAACAGGCAAACTGCAAAAGGGCTTGTTGCACTGGTCTTCATTAATTTTTAAGGTAGGGCCACTTTGGATTCTATTGAGCTGAACGAGAGCCACCAAATATCTTCGGCCACGAAACTGCTGACCAGTGGGACCAATCAAGGAGCACAAAAGATGGGTTTGTAGTCTGCACGTGGCACAGAGAGCAGTCAAAAGAGCAGAATACACATATCGGTGTTCTAAAGTTTTTATTTAGCAATGGCGATCTCACAAAGAATTTTCCAACGTGGACCATCCAGACATTGTATCCCCAGGGGCGTAGTATGATTTTGAACACTCTTTGACTGTTTGGGTCTATCGGGTTGTATTTTGGGGGGGGGGGGGGGGGGGGAAGGATGGCCAGGCTGGGGACTGCTTTATCTGTTACATGATAGTGGAGTGTGAGTTGGAAGTTTTCTTCCTTTGGTGATGGGGAGAATGTAAGACACAGGCTCTCTCCACATAAATATATAGCCTTGGACTGTTGGGGGTGGGGGGAGGGCTTGCCGACCCACGTGTTGGTACAATGCCAGCACACCAAGGGGCGGAGGAATTTTGGTGGTGTTGGGGGACGGGAGGGGAGAGATTTTGGTCCTGTTGTTTTAAAAAGCCAACATTGGTCCTGCAGCTGATTTGATAGTTGTACCATTTACTCAATAAAAATGTTTCAACATAAACTTAACTGCTCAAGTTAATATTTAGCGCTGGCCGATTAAGTTTTTAGCAGCCAAAGATGGGACTGATATTTAGGTAGTCTGCTTTGGACGCTAAACTTAGCCAGTGAAACGCTGAATAATCATAGCTACCCGGTTATATCATGTGATTTAGCCGGTTAGCCGTGATATAGCTAAGTGCTATTAACACTTAGCCGGTTAAATGCTACTTAACTGGTCAGGAGTCATTCCTGGCTGGTTAAATAGTACTGAATATCAGACAATTAGTCTCTTTTTGAAATAGGGATTAAACGTCTATCAATTTGCTGTGTCCTTGCCTCACCTAAAACATGCCAAGATGATACCACCTTGCCATTTGCATGCACTTGGATTTGAGATGTGCATATCCCAGCCAGTGGCGTAGCCAAGGGGGGCTTGCAGAACCAGGAAGCTGCATCAGTGGGAAGGATGTGGGGCCTACATGAATAGTGTGTATTAGTTGCTCCTCACTGCCGGTGAAAATCTGAAATTTAAAAGGTGTGCAGGAGAGGGGGGATATTTGAGAGACCATATGGCATACAGGCGAGAGGAGAGGCCAAATCACCTATGGGATGGAATGGGGTGGGGTTCTTCTGCCTACCCATCTTGGGCCCAGGCCCACCCAAAATTGGGTGTCTGGCTACGCCCCTGATCCCGGCTTTATAAAACGGGGATTTAGCAGTTTGTGTAAGATAAATGTGTAAGTGACAGTTTATGCATGTCTCAAACATGAATAGGGACTTGAAAAATGAGGGCCATAGAAAAACCCAAAACATTTATATTGTTAAAGGATGAGGATGATGGCAGGGATCAGGGATAATGTATGATTCTTGCTATTTTTAGCCTCTATCCCAAGGATTCCATCCCAGCTACTGTGCTTGCCCCTCCTCTCCTGAAACCCCTACACCCAGGGGTGTGCTGGTAAATTTTTAACAACAGGCTCTTTCTCCGGACGTAGCCAGCTCTGCAGTTGGAAGGGCCAGGGGTGGCCGGGGGGGGGGGGGGAGCAACACTTGCCTCTCTCTCTCCTCCCTCCCTTCGTGCGGGCACGCTAGGCATACCTTTGCTGGCAGCCAATAAATGGACTGCCACCACTCCCAACGTCTTGCTCTGAGCAGCATGCTAAAACTTCTCACACATGCTCGAGAAGTCCCAGCCTGCTGCTCAGAGCTGGAAACAAGGAGCTGGGAGCAGCAGCAGTCTATTTACTTGGCTGGCAGGTCTCAGCATCCCCACCAGCAAAGTAAAAGAGAATTCAGCAGGGGGCCCAAGCCCACATTTTGGGAGCCAGTTGTTAGAGTAGCCATGGAGGGCCCTACTTTAACAACCGGCTCCCAAAATTCTTAAAAACTTAACAACCGGCTCTCGCGAGCCTGTGAGAGCCTGCTCCAGCACACCACTGCCTACACCTACCAAGATTTAAATTTCCAAGGAAACCCAGGAAGAGTTTCAGCCTTCATAATCCTAGCCATTTCTAATTGAAGCATGAGAAGTGAATGTGAAAGATACTCTCCACTATAGACAGATTTTTAATAAGACAATTAAAGGGTTGAAGCTGTGGAGATTGGCTCAATGGCTCACAAGTCTCAAACTCATGCTAATTTGACCCTTTGAAAAGCTAATCTTTCAACTTCAGCTAATATCTTTCATTGATCTATTTGTCAAATAACCACAAGCTGAGTCAAAATCTGCCTCACCTAAATTGAACAGTATGAATGAATGAAAGGAAAAGAAAATAATCATCATATAAATCACTTCATAAAACAATTCTTCTGTATTGTATCAATCAAAGCCTAAATTGGAACCAAAGTAGCTTCCAGGATGTGAGCTTGCCGTAATTATTCACTGACTACAGTAACTACACGGCATTCTCGAAATATGAAGCAGCTATACTGTAACATAAAGGAATCAGAAGAGTTCTCCTGGTCTGTGTTTTTTTTTACTTGGCACTTTACGGGCTACGAATTCTGATATTTTGAGGCCACCTACTGTTAACTTTGATGTGTTGCACCTGGATTCTGCAGAGAGAAATCAGTTCTTCAGCTAATACTGAGCACTGTAGAGCATATGTTTTCATTAGAGCAGCAAGCTGGCAAGCATTATGACAAGCTGACAAGTCTATCAAGGGATTCACAAATGCTCTTTGTGATATTTTCTTAATTAACATGTAATACATGTTTATAGAAACAACTTAGTATCCTTAGGTTTATTTATTTATTTATTTTTGACATTTGTATCCCACATTTTCCCACCTATTTGCAGGCTCAATGTGGCTTAGATCCGTAAATGGTGAATACCAGTTCCGGAGCAGAGAAATACATAGTTAAGGTAGAGGATGCAAAGTGAATTTGGTTACAAGAAGGAAAGTTTGTCTTATAATAAGAATTGAAAGGTTAATTAGGTTAACTTTCTTCGTGAAAGATTAACTCGAACAATTAGGAATATTAAAACTACAAATCAAGATACTTTAGCAAAAAGCAATTAGGCTTAAGTTTATTAGCAGACAATCTCAAAGAAATATATAGATTAACCAAAACCTTAAAAGCATGAGTGTCATGTCATATATATATAGCATCTGATCCCATGAGAGTTTATTTACAATAAACTGTTGATGGACCATATTTAAAGTTATAAAAACATTCAGGTGAACTATTTCATTTGTATCCTCCTTACCCACATACTTGTTGACAATATTTAATGTAGTAGATCACTCTCTGTTTCCTGGGTCACCTTCAGGAAACTGGCTTAAAGGAATGGTGCTGAATTGGTCCCAACCATATCTTTCCTACTCCATATTTCATGTCACTCGCAGTAATGCCATCTCAAATTCCATCCCATTTCCCACAAAGTACCTTGGGGATCTATTCTTGCACCAATTCTGTTTAATATCTTCCTGGCCTCCTTAGCTACCGTAATTCAGGATTTAGGCATTAGTCCATTTATATAGGAAGATGACATCCAGCATTTAATAGTGGTCTTGCAACAATTTGCTCGCTGTTAACCCAGCACAAACTCATTCACAGTCCCTCAAAATCTGAAGTTCTTTGGCTCATTTGCTGTCACTCCCCTCTTCCTTTCCAGCCATTAATATAGTCTATACCAATTAAGGAGGCAGTGTTATCCTTGAGTGTCCTTTTTGTAAGCTCTCTTTCCTTAAGTCCCCACATATCTTAAGTGATACAGGAATGCTTCCATGGTTAGTTTGGGGGTCAAAATGACATCCAAGGAAGATTGCTGAGCTGGTGTCTCTACTATTTCTATTTCCTTGCCCAATAGAAAGGGGAGATCACAGGCTCCTTCCCTTCCCATATATCTCCTCATTACGTCAAACACATTAGGTCTTTTAGTCAATGGCTTCTTCATGTGTACCCATTGTTCAGGGCATGGGGAAGAGTCCTGAAATGGGGAGCGAGGCATTGCTCAGGCCACTAGGCCAGTTCCTCTTCCAGGTCTCTGAGGGATGGTGGCATCAGAGCAAGGTGCAGCAGGAGTACAAGCGCTGCTAGCTGTGGCTAGAGGAGTGGCATCTCCTTTATCCTTGACAATTGTTCCATTTTGAGCAGCAGTTGGATCCATTTCTCTACTGGAGGATGATGGTGGGATTCAATTATTGGGGGTGAAATTTGAGATACCCCTGCTTGTGAGACCTATGGAAGTGACATTAGACTGCTCTGGAGTCTCTCTAAAAGTTTTGTGATATTTCAGCAAATAGTCGGATGGTGAAAGAATCAGCATCTCAATCAGCCAGAGTAGAACATCTTACTATTCAGGAGAACACAAATGTCTTCAGTACAAGACAGAATATTGTTTCAACATAAAACAGAAAATGTTGATAATTATATAAAACAATTGAATTTGAGATGATTGAATTTTCCTCAGATTTTGACATCCACTGTTAAGGGTCTATTAGTATATTAGTAATATGCAATTTATCTCTAAAATCGAGCGTGGTACCGGAAGTTTGGAGGGCGGCCAATGTAACTCAGATATTTTTAAAAGGTTCCAGAGGGGATCCAGGAAATTATAGACCGGTGAGTCTGATGTCGGTGCCGAGCAAAATGGTAGAGACTATTATAAAGAACATAATTACAGAGCATATTGGAAAGCATGGATTGATGAGACAAAGCCAATATGGATTTAGTGAAGGGAAATCTTGCCTCACCAACCTATTACATTTCTTTGAAGGGGTGAACAAACATGTGGATAAAGGCTAGCCGGTTGACATTGTGTATCTGGATTTTCAAAAGGCATTTGACAAAGTACCTCATGAAAGACTCCAGAGGAAATTGGAGAGTCATGGGATAGGAGGTAGTGTCCTATTGTGGATTAAAAACTGGTTAAATGATAGAAAACAGAGTAAGGGAAAAGGGACTTGATATACTGCCTTTCTGTGGTATTTTGCAACTATATTCAAAGTGGTTTACATATATACAGGTACTTATTTTGTACCTGGGGCAATGAAGGGTTAAGTGACTTGCCCACAGTCACAAGGAGCTGCAGTGGGAATTGAACCCAGTTCCCCAGGATCAAAGTCTGCTGCACTAACCACTAGGCCACTCCTCCACTATTAAATGGTCAGTATTCTCAATGGAGAAGGGTAGATAGTGGGGTTCCCCAGGGGTCAGTGCTGGGAATGCTGCTTTTTAACATATTTATAAATGATCTAGAGATGGGAGTAACTAGTGAGGTAATTAAATTTGTTGACGACAAAAAATTGTTCAAAGTTGTTGAATCGCAAGAGGATTGTGAAAAATTACAAGAAGACCTTATGAGACTGGGAATCTAAATAGCAGATGATGTTTAATGTGAGCAAGTGTGATGCATGTGGGAAAGAGGAACCCAAACTATAGCTGCGAAATGCAAGGTTGCACGTTAGGAGTCACCAACCAAGAAAGGGATCTTGGCATCGTTGTTGATATGTTGAAACCCTCTGTTGAGTGTGCTGTGGTGGCTAAGAAAGCAAATAGAATGTTAGGTATTATTAGGAAAGGAATGGAAAACAAAAGTGAGGATGTTATAATGCCTTTGTATCGGTCCATGGTGCAACCGCACCTTGAATATTGTGTTCAATTCTGGTCACCACATCTCAAAAAAGATACAGTGGAATTAAAAAAGGTACAGAGAAGGGCGACTAAAATGATAAAGGGGATGGGACGACTTCCCTATGAGGAAAGGCTGAAGCATCTAGGGCTCTTCAGCTTGGAGAAAAGACAGCTGAGGGGAGATATGATAGAGGTCTATAACATAATGAGTGGCGTGCAATGGGTGGATGTGAATCATTTGTTTACTCTTTCCAAAAAAGGACTAGGGGGCATGCGATGAAGCTACAAAGTAGGAAATTTAATACGAATTGGAGAACATTTTTCTTCACTCACTGTGTAATTAAACTCTGGAATTCTTTGCCAGAGAATGTGGTAAAGGCGGTTAGCTTAGCGGAGTTTAAAAAGGTGTGGATGACTTCCTAAAGGAAGTCCATAGACCATTATTAAATTGAGTTGGGGAAAATCCACTGCTTATTTCTGGGATAAGCAGCTTAAAATGTATTGAACTTTTTTGGGCTCTTGCCAGGTATTTGTGACCTGGATTGGCCACTGTTGGAAACAGGATGCTGGGCTTGATGGACCTTTGGTCTGTCTCAGTGTGGCAATGCTTATGCACTTAAGTACTTATTATGTACTTATATTTTATAATTTCTCACCCCGTCCCCCTCTTTTTACAAAGCCGTGCTAGTGGCTGCCGCACAGCAATGTCAATACAGCCCATTCACTTTGACTGGGCTGTGTTGGCATTATCGCACTGGCAGCTGCTAATGTGGCTTTGTACAAAAGGGGGGGAGGGTTAGATAGGTATTTAGGAGCCCTTTTACTAAAGGGTTGCCGCATGGCAACCTGGAACTACCACCAGCTGAACGTAGCCTCTGGCGGTAGTTCCACCTCAAGCGCACCCCATTTCCGGCGCAACTTGCTAAGTGCATTCTGTAAAGTAGTGTGTGTAAATTCTAACGTGCGGATCTCTGAAAGTGATAAGAGACTGTCGGACTGACATCAAGTCAGCATTCTATATTTTGGCATCTCTGATCCAGCTGTTTTTTCAAATCAAGGTGATCTTCTTTATATTCAATTGCAGGACAGTGAAGGACTGTTGTGTAGCCCCTGAAGCAGCCCTGTTGGGCGAAACACGGCCTGTGTCGGGCTATTTGTGTGTGTATATTGCATTCTTTTTTACTAATAAAATACGTTTTGTTTTGTCAACAATCTGCTCCGTTTATTTTCCATCTTGGAGTTTGCAGACCATCTGGCTTTGTGCTTTCTTGGACCCTTTTTGATAACTTGCATTACAATTTATGCACACGTTTAGAATGCGCTTAGGGAGTTCTGCACATATGTTCTAATTAATGCCAATTAATGCTCCTAATTGCTTGTAAACATCCAATTAACAGTGCTGATTGGCTTGTTAACCAATTACGTTATGTACACTGTTATGGAATATGCTTGGATTTCCGTGCGGAAATCTAAACACGATATATAGAATCTGGGGGTTGTTTTGATTATAAAAATCTGGGATATGAATGTCAAACTGAAGGACATCCAACTGGTTTTGGGTGGGACTAGGGTGGACCTTTATTCCCCATTTCAGAAGGAGAATGAATATCTGTGTCCAAAAAGATGGATGCACTGGATTAGGGGATGCTGCTTCCTTCATCGCCCAGTGGTTGGTGGCCTCCCTCCCCCTCCAAAAGCGAAACTGAAAAGGGCTACTGGGTTCTGTGATAGCTTTGGGAGAAATATACGTCTATGTTTCTACAATGGCTGACAAAGCATTTATGTTCCAGCACATAAACATCTATGTTGCCATTGCATAAAAATACAGGTGTTCGTATGTTGCCATGGACATGCTTATGCTCTTGTGTTGCCCTGTTGATATTTTAGACATCTGTTTTTCTAACATGGAAGCTCATGCTACACACAGAGGTGGACCAATGCAATCTGCCACCTAAGGCAGGGATGAAATGGTACCCCGGCCCCCCAGCATCGCACCCTCCCTCCCACCACAGTCTAGCATCTCTTCCCCTCCCCCCGAGCCTACCTTTTTTGTTGTTGTTTTTGTTTTCAAAAGTCAGGGGCAGCAGCGATCCCCATATGCTGCTGGCAGCGGTGTCTCCTCTGTACTGTGGCCCAGCTCTGAAGAATCAGGAAGTTATGTCAGCGAGGCGGGCTGTAGTACAGAGGAGACAGCGGTGCCAGTGGCAGGGCAGCGTATGGGGATTGCTGCCACTGCTGAATTTTGAAAAAAAAAAAAAAAAAAGAAAGGCTGCGGAGGGGAGTTGAGGAAGGAAAGGGAGAAAGATGCAGCTCCATAATGAGTGCTGCCTGAGGCCCTCGCCTCAGTTGGCCTAGCGGTAATTCTACACGTTACCAGCGCATGAATGTCCATTTCACCATGTAAATTCTGGTTTGGAAGTTCTTCTAAAATGTCACTCCACGTAGCTTACTCTCCTTTATAGAACACTAGCCAAATAGGTGAAATACACACTTAGAATTTAGGTGTATTTACATCAGACACAGAGCTGATATAAATGTTGGTGCCTAAATGCCGCATATAAGAGCATAACTTACAGTATTCTATAAGTTATGAGGATAAATGGGAGACCTACCCAGGCTCCAACAATGTGTACATCCCCTCACAAATACACGTTATGCAAGTTAACTGCACATTTACAAAATAACAGGTGGAATCATGCCATTTATGGGGGAATGCTGTATGTGGAGCCGAACTTTATGTGCTACTTCTGCACCAAAACGTCAGCACAGAGAAACCTTCTAATTGATGCAAGGAGCTGAAATGGGGGAAAAAGCAGCCCATCTGCATGAAAACACACTTACACACCCATTTATAGAACAGCACCTATGTGTTTCATGTGGATCTGCAAAGGGGGCAAGGGCAGGTCAGGGGCATCCCTTAAAATGCACGCAGTGTTACAGAATAGTGCGGGATCCATGTGTAAATTGCGTGCAGGCACTTACAACTGGTTTCAGTTGCTGTAACTCCACATGCCCAAAGTTGAGCGTTGGATCCCGGTGCTACATGATATTCTATAAAGGGTGTTGATCCCGGAACACCCTTTACTGAATCCCAGGGGCGTAGCTAGGTGGGGCCACGGGGGCATGGGCCCCCACAGATTTAGCCCTGGCCCCCTCTATTTTCAACCCCCCCACTATCAACCCTCCCCCACCACTTTCGTCCCCCCCCCCCGCCGCCGCCAGGTACCTTTGCTGAGTCCGCCAGCCAAAGCCCTGTTCAGCGGTCCGGTCTCCGGCGCATTTGTTGATCTGATTCTGTGAGTCTTGACTCCTGACGTCCTGCACGTAGGAATGTGCAGGACATCAGGACTCACAGAAACAGATCAGCGGCGGGGGAGGGGCGGTGGCATGGGGTCGAAAGTGGCAGGGGGCTAAAATGTGCCCCCTCAACTCGGGCTCTGGACCCCCCTCCTGCTGAGGTCTGGCTACGCCCCTGCTGAATCCTGACCTTCCTGTACTCGCACGAGCATAAATGCCATTTTTCTTAAAATGTATGCGTGTAATAGACGACTAACTTTTAGTGCTTATGTTACAGAATGTCCCCCTTGGTGCATATTTTTATTATTTCTTCTTAGATCTTATACTCTGCAGAGCCCCAAATAATCATAAGACTATCTAGAAAAACTTGACCAGCGAAATGCAGCAATATGACTTATCCATAAGCACACACAAAGACAACAAACAAGAGTCAACACAAGTTTTTTTTCTTTATTTGAAAATTTGTATTAACCATCAAATTCTGGAAGTTACAAAGCTGTACACTGTAGATTTAGGAAAAAGAACACAAGACCTTAACATTGCCCACAGCGATATAAGGAGAAACAATTATCCTTGACTGAGGAACAAGCTTCCCTTTTGCATAAGACTTGTCTTTCTGTTGGTTCATGGGGAAATGGCGTACCTCAATAACTAGTTGAAATGGTACATAAATCGCATATCTAGCATCTGTGCAAACAAATTCATTAAAAAAGTCAATAAAAACATTGTCTTAAAAAAAACAAAACAAAACAGAAAAAAGTTAAATGAAAGAGAACCAAAAGGCAGATTACAGTACATTTAAAAAGGTTAATACCATTTTACCAATCTAAAATGTTTTGTTTCCTTCAGTTATGTTAAAATTGTATTCTTATTTATGACGACGTTCTTCAGAATTAGGTTATTTAAAGCAACCTGATTGGCATCAAATCTCTATAAAAGCCTGAAAATTTTTAAACTCCCATATATACATTTTTACAAACGTATTTTTTTTTTTTAAAACATGAAAACATACAACTTTACAAACCAGCCTGTTTACAACAGGGAAAAAATGTACATCACAATCTTTTGAATACAGTGCTTTAAAAAAGAACTCTTCTAATTTTGAAACACAATTGTCACGTTCCACAATGCAGTAGTATGGGCTTACAAAACGTGTTATAAGAGTGATTTAGGGGAATTACTATCACAACATGTTATTCAAAGATATGAGATTAGTGCATCCTGACCCTGGTAAAAACTAACCATAAGTTTTTTCTTCTAATACCACAGATTTATTATTGCTATTCATTATTAGAAAGAAGATTGCCCTTTTTTTTGTTTTTCACTTTCAATGAGCAGGCTAATTATGGACTGGGACTAGAAGGTAGAGATGAAATCAATGAATAGTAGGGTTCCAAAAAGTCACAATGTCTTGAAGCTTCTGCAGTGAGGGTGCCGATTACAAATCTTTCTTTACAGGGTGGAACAGTAAAGGGTGGTGAGTGTAGCTATCTTTAGAAACCTATACCTGTCTGTTCCTCAAATTGCGTTGACGGCAGGTTTCTCTTAGCAAGTCCACATATTGCCAGTAGGTTTGCGAAGGAACCTACATCTACAGCACAGCTCTGACTTGCTTTATTTTCTGGACATTAATGTAGACATGTATTTTCAAATGGCTTTTGCTAAATAACGCATTTGGAGGGTTATTTACTAACAGGTAATGCATTATTTGCCCCAGGGCCAAATTATGTAGTGGGCCCTGTGAAAATTATGCTGCTCAACTAACAAACTATACAGTAGAATCATCTTATGGCTTTTCTGAAAATTGGACTTAAATGTTTATTGTTACCAGTTCTTGGGAGTGAGATTATCACATGGACCGTTATTGTATGAGACAAGAAAGAAAGCATTACAGCTATGATGCGTGGAATAATGATTAAACCTGTGTATTCTTTGGTTATGTTTAAAAAGTAGTATGGTTAGTCCACGTCAGTGTTGACCATGTCATGTCGGTCCTCGAGTACCCCATTGCCGGTCAGGTTTTCAGGATATCCACAACGAATATGCATGAAAGAGATCTGCATATAATGAAGGAAGTGTATGTAGATCAATTCCGTGCAAATTCATTGTGCATATCTTGAAAACCTAACTGGCAAGGGGGTTACTGCAGGACCGACTCGGGAAGCACTGGTCTCTGTGGATCTTAAGATCCAGTTATATAATGTAAGTGATGCCTTGTGTGACTAACTTTCAAAGAATAAAATTCCTTTCATCGTGTCAGTGAACGTTTCATTATAATTACTGGACCTAGTCTTTCTGTAATAGCAAATCCTGTCTCTGTCTATTTTCTTAATACCACACAGACACTACTACATCATTACTGTAATCCAGCTCGGGGGGCCTTTTAGTAAAGTGCAGTAAACCTTTGCTGTTGTCGCATGTTAAATACAAAAATGAATGCACGGTAAGTGCAAAGACTGTGCAGTAACCTCGGATGGTATGACCAGCATCTGTCCCAGAAGCTCCTGCACAAGACAGCCATTAAAAGTGAATTGCTAATAGCATGGCTAAAGCTGTGCTATATAAAATGCACAAGAAAACAGGCCCCCTAAAGTGACTGCTTCATGAACCATATTGCCTGCACCCCATAGCATCTTTCCCGACATTCAAGACTGACACGCTCAATTCCTAAACCGAATAATCCCACCCCCAGACTCCTAAACACTGACATCCCTCCCTGGATCCTACTAATGGTGTCTAGTGGAAAGATCTTCACCTAACCTCAGTCATTCCTGCCATGTCTTGAGTGCTGGGTTTAAAATGGCAATTCTGACCCCTAGTGGTAGTTTCATGGAACTACTGCTAGGGTTGGGGATATTTGTTGAGTGGATCGAAGGCGGGGGTGAAGGATTAATCTTGAATGTAACAGTGATGGGTAGGGAATCAGGGAGAGAGGTAAGTCTTGAATGTGGGCGATGGTTGGGGGAAGGGCCAATTGGAGATGGGGGGGGGGGGGGGTCAGTCTTGAAAGTTGATGGGAGATCAGTGAGAGATGTGGATAACCTATCATGCTGCAAGTACATCAAGACTGGCCAGCTGCACTTACTACCATCTCTTGAGATGGTGGTAACTACAGCCATGTTAACTGCACAAGTGACAGAATATGCTAATGTCCCTCTGCAGTCCACGCCTACTCTCCCCCCCCCCAGTTCCCAACCCCTAACTATGCACACAGTTATCATGTGAGTTATAGATTTGGCCAACTTCGTGTCTAGCTCAATATGCATGGACCTGATATAGGGGACAGGTCTCGCAAAAGCTAATTTCACTTGCATTACATTAGTCTACTAAAAGGGTACCACCTAAAGAAAATGTATTTATTGACCTTTATTTCTACCTGTTTAAAAAGTGAATCACTTTAATTACAATGATGTGATCACTGACCCAACAGATGTTTTGTTCAATAAAAAAAAATGAATTTTTCTACTGAAATATATGAGCAGGAACCATGCTA
The DNA here is from genome assembly GCF_901765095.1 of Microcaecilia unicolor. Taxonomy (NCBI): domain Eukaryota; kingdom Metazoa; phylum Chordata; class Amphibia; order Gymnophiona; family Siphonopidae; genus Microcaecilia; species Microcaecilia unicolor. The sequence goes on along the minus strand of NC_044034.1, from coordinate 43,129,017 downwards.
CTGGCCATGTTGGAAAATGGACGGTATCTCAAGAATTTCACAAAAAAAGCGTTCATTATGATGGATTCTTTTGTAATGGATCTGGTTATCCATAGCTCAATTTAATTTTCCTTTCAGTGACACTTTTAATACGTTTCACTAATAGAAGCTTGTCTATGGCATTCCTCTTTCTAGTGTCTGCCCAATTTGCTTATTTCCGATCTGAGGAAGAAGGGCAACCTTCGAAAGCTAATCAAGAAATGTATTAAGTTATGTCCAATAAAAAAAGTATCATCTTATTTTCTTTTCCATGTTTTATTTTGTTTGATTTCTATAGATTCTACATGGAATGTTGCTATTCCACTAGCAACATTCCATGTAGAAGTCAGCCCTTGTAGATCACCAATGTGGCCGCGCAGGCTTCTGCTTCTGTGAATCTGACGTCCTGCAGACTCACAGAAACAGAAGCCTGCGCAGCCTTCTACATGGAATGTTGCTAGTGGAATAGCAACATTCCATGTAGAATCTCCAATAGTAGCAACATTCCATGTAGAATCTCCAATGGTATCTATTTTACTGTCATAGTAATGCTTGAATGTTTTCACTTATATACACTGTCAGCTAGCACATTTGCTTATTTCCGATCTGAGGAAGAAGGGCAACCTTCGAAAGCTAATCAAGAAATGTATTAAGTTATGTCCAATAAAAAGAGTATCATCTTATTTTCTTTTCCATGTTTTATTTTGTTTGATTTCTATTGATGCCCAATAAGAGAAATCTGGTTATACATTGCGGTTCAAACTGCAATCCAACATGTGATATAATTTGATATGCTGTATTTGAGTATAAGAGTCCTGAACGTTTCATAATTGTTGAACATGTTTTATGTAAGAATACTGAAGCAAATGCACAATGGCTAATCTGTTTTATCGGACTTTGTGATAACGTCCTTAAAGTAATACTACCTTCGTTTTCTGCACCACCCAAAGTTTAAAAACCATGTGAAATCCGCACCCTTACCGAAGAAGAACGTTGTCAGTGCTTCCATTGGAACTGCTTCCATTTCTTTTGTAATTATAATAAAAGAGCATTTTCCATATATTTACTATTTCTCTACATAAAACACTGTGATGAAGGGAAAACATTCAAAAGCGGCTCTGGTATGATAACAATGGATCACTATTAAAGACGTATCAAGCCAAATAGTTACATATATTCATAATAAGTAAAGGAGGTTTCTAGAAAGATCCACATCTCTTCGCTGAAGACAATGGCTTATAACAATCAGGATTCACAGATTTTATTGGGATGTGTGCATATAATTAATTCTGCTGCATAGATTTTAGCCTTATCCAAAGTTGTACTCCACACATTTTTCTGAAACCAGAACATTCCTGCTTCGGGAGTAAACCACTTGCACTCTCCTAGCTCACAGCACTGCATTGTTAACTTTTATAAAGCAGGCTGCTAAGTGCTAGAAAACAACTTTATAATTATTTGACGTTTCATGATTTTTGTGTTCTGCGGTTTTGCGTATGAATGGCCTAAAGACAAATAAATCATAGAGATGTCAAGTTACAAAAATAGATTGGGTATTATTATTCATTCATTTTCATTTTATTGCGTCAGATCGCTTTGATGTTACCCCCTTTGTGTCTAGACAGCTTGTTCTCCTCTAGGGATTTCTATTGTATTATTATTATTTATTACATTTGTACCCTTTCTTTGAACGTAATTTATCTGTTGACAACGCACGTTGAGGAGGGTATTTCTATAAACAGTGCCGAGATGTTGGTGCCAGAAAAAAAAAATCAACACGGAGCGCTATTCTATAAACGATGAACCAAGTTTGGCACCATTTATAGAACAGCGCTTAGAGATGATTTCTGCGCCAAAAGTTAGGCGCCGATTTTTATGCCAGCTGAAACCGGGTGTAAAATGCCAAGTCTGGGTGTTTTGGCCCAGAAATAGAGCTATTCTATAACCCCACATGCAAAAATTTAGGAACATTCCTGTCATGTCCCCTTTTGAGTTGAGCACTAGGGGGTCCTTTTACAAAGGCGCGCTACCATTTTTAGTGCGTGCTAAAAATAACTGTGCGCTAAATGTTAGACACGTCCATATCTTCCTATGGGCTTCTCTAGTGTTTAGCGTGAGCTAAAAACAATAGCGTGCCTTTGTAAAAGACCCCCCTAGGGGATTTAGGCACATAGGATTATAGAATAGGGTGCAGGGAGATATGCACGCAAATTTCAATTATTGCCAATTGACTGCCAATAATTGATAGCTTACAAGTCAATTAACTGATGTTAACAACTTAATTTGCGTGCGAATTTCAGTGCCATATATAGATTCTGGGGTTAATGGTTTTTTTTTTAAATGGTGTAATATGTGGAACCTCTTGTTAGAAGGCAAAAGATTTCAAAATTGATACTATTTTAAGTACGGAATATTAAATAGTAGATCAAATTCTAATGTAATAAGATCTGCATACCAGAAAATCACTTCACCATACCCAAGAAACACGAAGAACTTGCTTTGGTTACTCCTTAACTGGGAAATCACATATCTTAGGTCAAATAATCCAACTTAGTATCTGGATTTTATTTCAAATATTTTTCCAAATGTTAAGATGCCACAACCTTCTCAGACTCTGTGGCCAGCTGCTATCCAGTTGGGATTATATTCCCCCAGACTGCTTCTGTGCAGTTAACAGTCTGTATTTAATACTGTGTGCTCTTTTGGCTCAAGTACCTGAAATGACCCTTACCAGCATAAAGCCTTCCTACTTAGCATCAATATATATGTTACATTTACATTATGTTTATGTACTTCTTACTACAGTATCTCATTCATGTACATTTAAAGTTTCTTTTTGGACTTTGTCCTTGTCATTTTCTTTAGAACACATTCTCCATGGAGTACCTCAATTACACTGATTTCTCTATGCTACCTTCTCTTTCACAAGAAACTTTGACCGATTTTTATAAAGGAATCACATTCTGCAACCATAAATGTCTTCTTTACCTGATGGTACCCGTCCATTTCTTTTTTCTTTTAAAGAAGGAACATTGAATGAAAGTTTCTAAGCGACCCTCAGATTTCACGAACAATCATTTCTTGCTAATACTGTCCATGGCGATGGATGAGAATGCAAGAGGTACCTAATATTCTATCATTTTTAATAGAATAATAATGACAGCATTTTAAAGCTGGAATTATTAAAGGAAACTAAAAAGACCAGTTTCAAAAGCTGAAAGATGAAGTCTGTTTCGCTGTAAAAACACTGTACAAATGCTCTTTGCAATAAATAAAAGGGGACATACTGAGAGGATTGTCGATTGACTTGCAGTAACAAATTAGTGGCATACAGTTTTAAACAGGTGTCCTTTTTAAAGTATCTAAGCCTATAATTTGTTAACAAATTCCTATTTAAAATATTCATCCGCTCACAGCTTTCACATTTTTCGAGCATGACTCCTCATCGTACCTTTATTAATAATAGACCAAAAAGGGCCTTTTTCATACTTGTGTCTGATGTTGGGTCTCCCCAAAAGGAATGTGAACGTGAACCAGGCTTAGCTCTTCCACACTTTCATAGTCACTGACGGCTACTTCAGAATCAACAAAGTCACAGGTTGCTGAAATATCCGAAGAGGAAGCATCCATTGAACTCTGTACAGACAGGCTTGCCTTATCTACGTCAATGTTTTCCATCATCTGGCTTGAGCCCGCTGCAAAAGTACTAAATTCTTTGCCAGTCTGAGACGCAGTTGTGTCTGCTTCACTTGGGAGTTGATGGGGTGGGAGGTACTGGCTCGGATGGAAGTGTGGCCGCCGCCGACAGTCTGGACTGAGAGTGCTAGCCACAGAGGTGGGTTGCGACGGGGGCAGTGTATCATATTGGTCTGTGTATTCCTCGGGGAGTGGTGGAGGTAACTGGTCTTGGTTTAAAAATTCCTCATCCTGTGGAGGGGGATAATCGCTGTCTATATCATATCCACCAAGGTAGTAGTCTGTGTCTAGCTCCTTTGTACTCCCACGATGTGCCGAGGTCCCATCTGCTGAATCATAGTTGGGAGTCTCCTCAATATCAGATAAACGGGCATTTGGCATCCAGTCAGAGGTGTCCCAGTGATATGCTGTGAAGTGAAATAGACAAAAGAAAAATGAACTTTTCTAGGGAGAAATTAAACGGAAATATTTATGGCATGCACCTGTTAGAAACGGTTTAATTCCATAATTATGCATGCAAAGCAAAAACGACCAACATGCTTCTGTTTAGATCAGCCAAAGTGTTATACTGGAGGAAAAAAAGCTGAGGTAATGGATTATCATTCCATAAACAAACATCAAATTCCAACCATCGCAAAGCATTATACACATAGGGACATAAGCACACAGTAAATATAAGCAAAAACACTCTGGAGAACAGAAGAACTGATATCATCAATGGATTAACCAAAATATTATTACATGCCAGCAGTATAACTCGTACTCCGTATAGCGTTTATAGAACACACTTATTAACACAGTTTCAGCAACATTAAATCACACAATAAATGCCATGACGAATGAAATGAGTGACTTTGAGGTGATGCGCATGGCCTTGACGTGAAGAAGTAACCTTTTGATAAGTGCATATTTGTATTATATATGACAACTCACACATGCAGGAATTTGACACAACAGATTCAGTATGGGGGAAAACCAACAAACAAATCAGTAGGTCAAACGCAGGAGGCCAAGCGTGTGCTGGAAAAGTCACCTCGGTTGTAGTTCTGCCCTTGATCCATAACAGACACTGATTGGTTTAATGAAGAAAAAAAAAATAAATGTTGATACAAAAATAAGTAATAAAAGATAAAACTTTGTTTCAAATGCATGCTGAGCAACGACACGAATTGCTATTGTCTTTTCAGTTTAAAGACGGTATGAACTACCAGCGCTAAGGACGCGCTAGCGTTTTTAGCGCACGCTAACCGTGTAGGCACTATGTGCGCTTACATGGTTAACGCGTGTTAATTTTAGTCACACGCTAAAAACGCTAACGCATATCCCTAGGTCTCACTCATCTTAAAAAAAAAAAAAACGAGCATCAGTCAAGGAACAAGGTCTTCAAAATGACCAAAGATGCCTTAACAGACTGGAACTATGATTAAACTACCATTGCATAAAATCGCAGCTATATCGGCTGAATTATGAGTACAGCATTTATGCCATGTAACTTCCAACATTGCAACCTGTTACGTTAAGTATTGCAAGATATTAACAAATATGACAGAAAAAAAAGAGAGAAATACCTTCGTTTTCTACATTGTCAACAACGTTGTTGACTAGGTGTATGACAGTCACTATGGAAGCTTGTGGGTGAGGGAAAACAAAACAAAAAAATGGAAAGAGGGGGAGGGAAGGACATCTGTAAGTTAGTATTTACAACACACATTACATGTTACTACAGTCAATCTTTTTAACGAGGACAACATTGCAAAACAATTATACACTGCCTTGCATGGCTTTTCTTGGAGAATACAGCTATATACAAATGCAAAAAAACCAACCCAACCCTCCTTCGTAATCCAGGTCAGCGCTTCCAGAGGCAACAAAAACTGGGCTATACATTCAAACAAAATTGTGCTGCAGAATCATTTAACCAATGCATTAACCTGACTGCTTGACATCGGACGTTTAATTAATTTCTTCCTGGAGCTCTCCAGGGGCATCTTAATTGCTGGTAGGGATAATGCTCTTTACAGGGCAATCACAAATATGTTGGTACCTGAAATTTGTTTTTGCATATGATGAAAGCTTATATTTTTAATCTAAACATGAATATCCCACTCAGATATATGTGCCTTCATAATGCTGTATATTCCTCACCATCTTCCCCACATTATCCCCTTTTACTTCTGCCTATCTTATCTTTGTTGCACCTTTCTATGTTTAATCTACTTATTGTTAAGACCTTTCTAGTACCATGTTTATTTCAGTTGAAATACTCTCCTTACAAGACTTTGTAATTCTATTTACTATGTAAGCCACATTGAACCTGCTATTTGTGGGAAAGCCCGGGGTACAAATGTAAATAAATAAATAAAAATGATGCCCTTCTTAGTAACTTATAGGCAAATGATCAGAAGCAAACGCAGGTGCTAGAGGCTATTAGCGCCATACTAGTGCCTGGGTTTGCTGCCGCCCCATGATCAGAGCCCCTGAGCACGTAAAACAATGCGCTCGCGGGCTCTGAATGCAACTAGCATGCAAATGCATGCAAAACAGGGCTCTTAGCGTAAGTAGCATGCAAATGCATGCTAAACCTATTCATCCCCAATGATCAGTGACCAACACGCCAAAGGTTGGCACGCTGGCTGCGGCAAACCCTACACCAGCTCGGAGCTGGCATTAGGGTTTGCAGACCACTGGGGAGGAATGGTGAGCCCTGTCCAGCATGCATTTGCATGCTAGCTGGCCCCCATTCCCCCCAATGCAGCAGCCCTGGCAAGAACCCTAACCCTCCCTCCTCCCCACAGCAACAGGGGGCTGGAAGTCTGGTGGACCTGCAGTCCCCCCGAACACAGGCTGAGGGGGGGGGGGTGGGGTGGGCTGGAGGTCCGGTGGATCCCCTGAGCCTGTGTCGGGGGGACTGGAAGTCCACTGGACTTCCAGCCCCCGTTTTCAGTTGGCTCAGGTGGGGGTAGTTGGGATCTGCTGGTCCCATGGACATCCAGCCCCAGTGTTTGACAGGTCCGGGCTTTTGACAGCCCAGACCTGTCAAACAAGTGTGGGAGGATTGTCAAGTGCGGGAGGATGCACAATCCTCCCTGCTCTTCTACCCCATGATCAGAGAGAATTGCGTGCTTAAATTTGCATGCAATTATTGCTGATCATAGGTCCAGTAAAGCCCCACGCTGTTCTAGTGCTATTTTTAGAGTGCTGTTTGGAACAGCGCAGGGCTTTTGATCATCTGCCTATTACTGATATATTAGACATAAGGAGTTACTTTCACAGACATCTCAATGTAAACAGTGGTATTTTCACATGTAGATTGAATACCATGCAAAGATTTCAAGGGGGAATGGTTTTGGGCATGCCTTGGGCCAGAAAAAAATCTACATGAGTATTCCCCATTCTACAAAGGAAATACATGTATATGGAAAAGTTTTGCATCAGCTCAAAGGCCTGCATAATTTATTTAAAAGTGCTAATTTTGGCCAGAGCTTTACATGTGACACTAAGGGAGTAATTCTCATCGGGGTCCTTTTATTACGAAGCAGGTAAAAAGCCCCTACAAAAATGGCCATTTGGTAAGATAACTCTTACCGCATGGTCACGCGGCAGGAAGCACTTACCGCCACCCACTGAGGTGACAGTAGGGGCTCCCAGGGTAACTGGGCAGCACATGGTGATTCCCAATTACCGCTGGGTTAGTGACATGATATAAAAAAAATGTCTGCGGTGCACACTCGAGACAGAATACCACCGGCAGCTGCGTTGGGCTGGCAGTAGTTCCGATTTAGTGTGCGGTAAGCCTGCGTTGGGCTTACCGACGCTTCGAGAAAAGGGTCCCTTTATTTCTTGCCACCTGCAAAATGACAAAAAATAAAAACTGCAGCTTCACCAATTCATTGGTGGCACTTACATGTATAGGTTTGTAAAATGGGCCAGCTACATACAGAAGTGGTGCCACTTACACATGGAATTCGTGACATCGATACCTTCCTCATGGACACTGGTGGGTTGGTGACATTTATTTTACCATATTTATATTTGTAAAATGTTTGCTTCCACTGTGTGTGCTAAAATAAATAGGCCAATTATAAAAACTGACTTGTACTTCAACCAGCAATATTATACCATCTATCAACCCCCCCCCCAAAAAAATACCCAGCCCCTCATATACTCTCAATGTGTGGTAGTTCAATGTGGTATTAATAAATCATATACTGCTCCATCAATCACATCATACTCCATAAATAACTTAATTGTTTTGTAATATTTGAATACTGTGCTGTAATTTTCTGTATTTATCCTTATCTTTAGTGGGCCCAACCTTGACGCAGCCATGGAGGGGCATAATCGAACGGGGCGTCCAAGTTTTCCTGGGGCCGTCCTCGCAGGACGACTCCGTAAAGGGGCGGGGAAACCCGTATTATCAAAACAAGATGGGCGTCCATCTTTTGTTTCGATAATACGGTCAGGGACGCCGAAATCTCAACATTTAGGTCGACCTTAGAGATCGTCGACATAAATGTTGAGATGGTCGACCTTAGACATGGTCGTCCCTGGTTTTTGTCGATAATGGAACCCAGGGACACCCATCTCAAAAACGACCAAATCCAACTCATTTGGTCGTGGGAAGAGCCAGCATTTGTAGTGCACTGGTCCCCCTGACATGCCAGGACACCAACCGGGCACCCTAAGGGGCACTGCAGTGGACTAATTGATGCACTAACTGAACAGAAAAAGCCCGTCCCTTACCGATTTGGAAAGGAATGGGCATGCATGAAGGAAATCGCATGCAAATGAGCTGCTCGCTGTTAGCTCATTTGCACACAATTTCCTTCCTAAGGAGGGGAAGCCAGTGCAGAGCAGCCAAGCGTTATGCGTGGCTGCTCTGCGCATGCCAAAGACGGCTTCATACATGCAGACAAGCTACATGTATAATAGCAGTCTACAACCTTAAATAAATAGCCGTCTACAACCTTAAATCAATTGCCATCTACAACCTTAAAAAAACACAAGACCAGGTGAAAACGTCCAAGTGCTTGAGTATGGGTGAAGGACGTCCAAGTGTTAGGCGCCTTTGCTAAGCCTCCATCCCTGAGACAGGCAGTTGAGGACATCCAAAATGTGGATGTTTCTGTGAGAAGGATATCCATGCCTTTGCTATGTCTCCAACACCCCCTTTATTTGGATTTTGGATCACAAGTAGCAGCAGTGGGATTTGAACTGGCCACCTTGGGATTGCAAGACCAGTGCTCTAACCACTAGGCCACTCCTCCACTCCACTCCCTTGAAATTTGACTGTCCCTGTGGGGGTGGGGGGCAGTTCAGGACGTCCAAAATGTTTGAAAGAAGGACGTCCACGCCTTCGCTATGCCTCCGCTGACACACACACACACACCTACCCCCCAGGGACCTGTATATTGCTGTGATGGACCTGAGTATGATATTTGAGGCTGGCAAAAAAGTTTTTAAAGTTGTTTTTTTCAGCTTGGGAGGGTGTTAGTCACCACTGGGGGAGTCATGGGAGGTCATCCCCGATTCACTCCGGTGGTCATCTGGTCAGTTCGGACACCTTTTTGAGGCTTGGTCGTAAGAAAAAAATGGACCTAAAGTCGGCCAAGTGCTCCTCAGGGACGCCCTTCTTTTTTCCATTATCGCTCGAGGATGACCATCTGTTAGGCACGCCCCAGTCCCGCCTTCGCTACGCCTCTGACACACCCCCGGGAACTTTGGTCATCCTCGCGATGGGAAGCAGTTGGGGACACTCAAAATTGGCTTTCGATTATGCTGATTTGGGCAACCCTACTACTACTACTACTACTATTTAGCATTTCTATAGTGTTACAAAGCGTACACAGTGCTGCACAAACATAGAAGAAAGACAGTCCCTGCTCAAAGAGCTTACAATCTAGTAGACAAAAAATAAAGCAAACAAATCAATTAATGTGTAGAGGAATGAGAAGAGGAGGGTAGGTGGAGGCGAGTGGATACAAGTGGTTACGAGTCAAAAGCAATGTTAAATAGGTGGGCTTTCAATCTAGATTTAAACATGGTCAAGGATGGGGCAAGACGTAGGGGCTCAGGAAGTTTATCCAGGCATAGGAATAGCGAAACATGCCGCATGTCGGCCAGTGGTCCTGGTGTTTGCAACTAGCTGTAAAAGCTAAGTTCTAAATAATTGTAAAAAGTTCTTGATTTTTAAATGGATAAGTTTTCAGCGTTTTGAAATTATTGGAAAGAAATAAAATATATCATTGATTAAAATGAACAAATAATTCGGACCTATGAAGAGGCACTGTCGTGTTAAGAGAGTTACGAGTTTAGTGGTCTCTTGACAAATGAACCGCCTCTGCACTGCTTGTGCCGCTGAGGTCCTTGAAATTAAACATTAAAATTGGGCATACTGTAATTAATCTGGTGCCCACTGTGTGTGCTGGCAGATGTATGCACTCCTGCATGTCCTGATAGGTACTTTACAAAATGTACTACGTTTACAGAGCCTTTTGCAAAAAAAACAAAAAAAAAAAACAGCCCTCTGGACTTGAGCACATCCCAACCTATCCATCTGAAATCTGATCTCAGCATTCTAAGTAAAATGGCCCTTTTAGTAACATTCCTCTATACATAGTTTTATCGATATATTTTGTATTCTACTGATATCAATGCGCACTGGCAGCACAACTTAAATACTGGGTGACCTGAGATGACACAGGCAAACAAAATGACAAAAATTATCCTAAGATGAAGAAAGCTAAACCCAAAACATTCTATAACTGAAAATCATTTGTATCTTGCTGATCCTCCATATTTAACTTTACTATCTAGGGGAGGAGAGCAGAGGGGTAGCCAGACTTCGGTGGGAGGCGGGTCCAGAACCCGAGGTGAGGGGGCATATTTTAGCCCCCCCCCCAAGTGCAGCTCACCCCCGCCACTTTTGGACTTCCCCAGCGCCCCTCCCCCATCCCTTTCGACCCCCCTCCCCCTCCCGCCGCCGCCAACCGTCCCACGCCAGGTACCTTTGCTAGCGGGGGTCCCCAACCCACGCCAGCCGAAGTCCCCTTCAGCGCCAGTCTCCGAGTCCAGACGTCAGGACTCACAGAAACAGAATCCAGATCAGCAACGCGCCGGAGACCGGCGTTGAAGAGGGGACCCCCGCCAGCAAAGGTACCTGATGGCGACGGGGGGTTGGCAGCGGCAGGAGAGGGAGGGTCAAATGTGGTGGTGGGGGGGGGGGGGTGAAAGCAGGGGGGGCCAGGGCTAAATCTGCGGGGGCCCATGCCCCTGTGGCCCCACCTAGCTACGCCCCAGGAGGAGAGTGTAGTAGTGGAGGCGTGGGATGTACAAGAGGGAGGTAAGAGGAAGAGGTGTCCTAATTTAAACCACATAGCCGATGAACATCACATATCTGCATGGATAGGGTTACCATACGTCCGGATTTACCCGGACATGTCCTCTTTTTGAGGACATGTCCAGGCGTCCGGATGGATTTGGCCAGCCTGCCCGTTTGTCTGGATTTCTGGACAAACGGGCTGGCTGGCGGGCGCGGGACTCCTCTCCCCTACTCTATTCTACTATCCCTGGTGGTCTAGAGGTACCTCTTCATCTTCAGGGCAGGGAAGAGCCCCCTCTTTCCTGCCCGGAGCATTGCTGCTACCTGCCCTGAATACTGTGAATCCGGCTCTCGGCGTTTCAAAATGGCCGCCGAGAGTTGAAGCAGCCTCGCGAGACTTCAACTCTCTGCGGCCATTTTGAAACGCCGAGAGCCGGACTCACAGCCAGGATGCAGGGCAGCTGGCAGCAGCACTCCGGCCACGAAAGAGGGGGCTCTTTCCTGCCTCGAAGAGGTACCTCTAGACCACCAGGGATAGTAGAGTAAGGGGAGGGGAGGTGACGGGGAGGGGGGGGGAGTGGAGATGACGGGGGAGGGAAGGTGATTGGGGGAGGAGGGGGTGACCGGGGAAGGGGAATATGCGTCAGGGGCGGGGCGAGTGCGTGAAAGGGGCGGGGCAGGGGATGTGAAAGGGGCGGGGCAAGTGTCCTGTTTTTATGAGGACAAAAAATGGTAACCCTATGCATGGATAGCTGCTCTAGTTGCTGAATACATATTTATTTATTTTGGTTTAGCTCAAGGTGAGTTATATTCAGGTGCTCCTTAGCATTTAGTGCACGCTAAATCCGTCACCGCACCTTAGTTAAAGGAGCCCTAGCTTTGTACCTGAGGGTTAAGTGATTTGCCCAGGCTCACAAGAACAATTGCTGGGAGAGTGGGATTCGAATCCTTATGCCCCAGCAGGTAGGCATACCCAAAAGCAGAGTTTGGGCACTGGTATTCTATAAGGATAAGCAGGCACTGCTTTACAGAATCACCCTTTAAACTACTCGACCAATTCACGTAACCTTGGATACAAACCTCAGTCAATTTTTGGACCCTTTAAACTAATCAACAAAGAAAAGAAGCATAATATATTATATGTACTGCCAGTATTTAGAGGGACACTGTTGTCCTTTTCTAGTGACACTATCTGCATGACAGATTTTTCAGATATTAGAAGAATCTGATTTTATACAGCACCTTACATTCAAATAGGATCTCAACTTAACTTACAAGAAGGCACATGCTGACGAAATTCAACAACCTCCTCCTGTCACTTTTGCAAGAGCGCTAGAGAGTCTCAACACCGTGCTGGCCTATCTGGAGGCCACTGGATGTCAGTGCTATGACAGTTTTTACCGTCTGGCACACGTAGTCTATGGAACTCACAGACCCAAGATTGTACAGAGGACTATAACTGAATACTTATATGTCAGTTAAGGGAGACTGTATACTGTACGTATAATAATAAACAGTACTGTACGTATGTTTATCAGATGTCAAGCTTCTTTGGGTCACAACGGTTAAGTGCACGCTCTGGTTAACTGCATGCTTTCTTTGGTCCCAGACCCGTGCACAACTTCAAAGTGCCAGGCTTCATATAACTTCAATGCCTTACAGCAGAGGCTTTGAACACAGCTTCATCACTAGTCCACCATAATTTTAGTGAAAAATGTGATTATTCGGTGAATTTTTAGTGATATTCATTCTAATCAAAACAATTTATTTTCCAGAATGTTTCAGCTTTCAGTAAAATTAAATTCAAACAAACTTATCTTATGGCATTCCTTCTTTGAAATGCTCAGAGCTGCCAAGGCGGCCCGACCTCCTATGTGGGAAATTTTGGACCCGCCCGCCCCACCCACACCTCCGTCCTGCCCTGCCCACAGTGGCACCAGCGGTAGCCTCTCCTTCCAGCAGCAGCAGGAGATGACGTTTTAGGAAGGCCTCTCCTGCTGCTGTTCTAAGGGGAGGCCGCTCAGCGAGAGAGCCCAGCTCCTCAGCAGGACGGCGGGAAGTGAACCACAAAAGTGGGAGACTTGGCAGGTCTGCATGTTAGATCATAGTGTAGAGATGCTAGGAGTGGCCCATCCTAAAGAGTGAGATGTACCTCTCCAAGGAGTGAGACTGAAGTAGTTTTTTCTTGCAGTGCATTGTGTATAAAGTTAACATGGCTGTGAGACCCACAGAAGGGTTGCTGGCTACTCGTATTTATGAAGAATGGAGGAGTAGCCTAGTGGTTAGTGCAGTGGACTTTGATCCTGGGGAACTGAGTTCGATTTCCACTGTAGCTCCTTGTGACTCTGGGCAAGTCACTTAACCCTCCATTGCCCCTGGTACAAAATAAGTACCTGAATATATGTAAACCGCTTTGAATGTAGTTGCAAAAACCTCAGAAAGGCGGTATGTCAAGTCCCAGTTCCCTTTCCCTATTTGAGATTCTACATGGAATGTTGCTACTATTGGAGATTCTACAAGGAATGTTGCTATTCCACTAGCAACATTCCATGTAGAAGGCTGCGCAGGCTTCTGTTTCTGTGAGTCTGACGTCCTGCACGTGCAGGACGTCAGACTCACAGAAACAGAAGCTGGCACGGCCACATTGCTGATCTGCAAGGGCAGGCTTCTACATGGAATGTTGCTAGTGGAATAGCAACATTCCTTGTAGAATCTCAAATAGTAGCAAGTCACTTAATCCTCCATTGCCCCTGGTACAAAATAAGTACCTGAATATATGTAAACCGCTTTGAATGTAGTTGTAAAAACTTCAGAAAGGCGGTATATCAAGTCCCATTTCCCTTTCCCCTTTATGTGCACCTAAAAATGGATTTCTGCCTCACGGGTGACATGTTTACATATTTTTAAATTGATTATTTGAAGCACTTACCAAAACTAAACTATATACACATCTATGGAAACAATTCAACTGTATTTAAATATCCCTCAAGATACAGTGTTTCATATTTTAAACCTGATTATGCACAAACCCCCCCCCATCTCAACACACATCAGATCCTGCAAAATTTTCTAAAACCATGTCTGATGTCAAGACAAACTAAAATTAAAGTTTTTGATGTCACTTCAGTAAGGCCAACACACAATCCCTCCACTGCAAAACACTATACACAAATTTGTGCAAAAACACATTCAGAAACTTACCATACAATAACAGCACTAACTCCTGGACTCAAAGAGCAACAACCTTATGCATGAAAAGGCAACACCATGAATATTATACCAGGCCCTAAAACACCAAATCACCGCCTAGTGAAAAAAAACAGGACTGCCACAAGATCTCTACACAGACACTACATGTTAGGAGAATACCACTCCTTGGTCACATACTCAAAACAAAGACAGATACTCAACAAATGTGAAACAAGGGACCACAGTTCAGTAATAGAGATATGAAGGCAAAAAACTGAACTGGAAACCTCAAGAGGTCAGACTCTACATGTACAGTTATATTAGAGAAACTGAAACGCAAACTATCAGAGATGTGCATTTTCAAAGCTGAACTATTCCTATCATTACATTCAGAATAAGATAAAGATAAAAATAAAAATGCATTGCTTTGTAGCTTATTGTGAGTATTTAGTTGCTGCCCGCCTAGAAGTGTAATGATAGGTTGGCTATAAATAAATGAAAACATTAAATCAAATGTTACTCCTAATCCTGCCCTCTTCTGTAGCCTCATATCATGAACTCTTCTTGCTTTAGAGCTTCTTTTTTTGGTGAAAAAAGTTTATACCTCAAGAGTTACTGAAATGTCTCTTTTTGTCTTATCTCTCCTGTCCCTCTGCTATGTGCAAGTGCAGCTCTGGTACAGAGTGTTCTAATGACTAGTTCTTATTCCCAGTGGCGTTCCTAGGGGGGCCTGACACCCGGGGTGGATCGCCGATGCGCCCCCCCCCCCGGAACAGCGCGATGCCCCCCCCCCACCGGCGACCCCCCCCCCCCGATCCCCCAGCGAAAGAACCCCCCCGGGTGCACGCCGCTGGGGAGGGGTGCCGCGCGCCTGCCGGCTCTTCGTTTTCATGCTCCCTCTGCCCCGGAACAGGAAGTAACCTGTTCCGGGGCAAAGGGAGCATGAAAACGAAGAGCCGACAGGCGCGTGGCACCCCCCCCCCAGCGGCGTACACCCGGGGCGGACCGCCCCCACCTTGGTACGCCACTGCTTATTCCTAAGTGGATACTTTTATGAACTTAGTCAGATCTGAACTTAAATGCTAAGCAGCAATAGTTAAATATCAACGCCTCTACAGGCCCCAAGTCTCAGGCATACAAAAATGAATTAAAAATTAAAGGGGGGGGGGGGAGGGGGGAATGTATCAACACTGGCAACCGTTAAGATGGGTTATTTTGTCACAAGTCGTGCTATTTTAGCACAGGGAAACGGGACTGCAAAAATGGAACAACTTGTAGTAAAATAACCCATCTTAATGGTAGCCCACGTTGATAACTTACCCTCTTAATATAAAAAAAAAAGAAAAAATACAGTGGACCAAGCAAATGTTGACAGTTATTAAGGTAAGTGTTAAGGGCATAATTCATAATTTAAATGTTAAACTGAAAAGTGAAGGAAGCCATTTATATACAAGATTATAGAGTGGTAGATACTTGGAATGCCCTCCCGCGGGAGGTGGTGGACATGAAAACGGTAGCGGAATTCAAGCATGCGTGGGATAAACATAAAGGAATCCTGTGCAGAAGGAATGGATCCTCAGAAGCTTAGCTGAGATTGGGAGGCGGGGCTAGTTCTGGGCAAGACTTCTACGGTCTGTGTCCTGAAAATGGCAGATACAAATCAAGGTAAGGTATACACAAGAAGTAGCACATATGAGTTTATCTTGTTGGACAGACTAGATGGACCGTGCAGGTCTTTTTCTGCCGTCATCTACTATGTTACTAAGTATATACAAAATTATCAGGAATAATCTCCATATGATTCCTGAATAGCAGGACCAAATTAAACAGATTCTACTGGCACAGTCATCAGCAAATATGTATACTGAGCACTGCTACCTACGGGGCCTTTTTACTAAGCAGTGGTAAGCCCAATACGGCCTTACCACATGCCAATATGGAGCTACCGCCGAATCAACTTGGGTGCCAGCGGTAGTTCCAGCCTAGCGTGTGCCATTTCCCGCACTAGGGAAAAATTGGCCACAGTCTTTTAGTGCAGTGCTAACCCGGCGGTAATCGGGCAGCGCCGTGCTATACCCGGTTACTGCGGGAGCCCTTACCGCCACCTCAGTGGGTGGCGTTAAGTGCTCCCCCCACATGGTGCATGAAATCTTACCGCACGGCCATGTCTTTTTTAAAAAAAATCTTTTTACCCGCTGCGGTAAAAAGGGCCTCAGCGCATGGCAAAATCGGCCGCTGGTGCAGGGCCTTTTTTACCGCAGCTTGCTAAAAGGGTCCCTATATGAATAGTGGCGCTGAATACACTATTTAGGTTAGACTGTGGAGCAGCTAATTAACATTAGTCAGTGACTGCGTCAGCTAAGTACCGACTCTTGTGTTTCTGTGCACCTATTCTATATACAAACAGAGCAGAAGTCCTCCACCTACAGTCCTGCCAGTAGGGGATGCTTTTCAACTATCACTTTTTTCAATAGTAAGGGACAAGCAAGCTCTGCAAGACTCCAAAGAACCATTAGTAATTCAAAACACAATATTGAGACACCAAACCCCACTCCTACTTAGCTTAGAGGAAGCAGTGACAAATCCCTGCCTAAAATTGTCCCGCGTGTTCATCGTTAGACCAGTGCCGTAGCTACGTGGGGCCTGAGGGGGCCGTGGCCCCCGCAGATTCACCCCAGGACCCCCCTCCTGGCGAACCTGCCCCCGCCGCCGCCTACCTTTACTTTTGCTGGCGGGGGATCCCACTCCCCGCCAGCCGACGTCTTCTCAGTCCTTCCTGCTCTTCAATTTGTTTGCTGACGTCCTGCACGTAATTGCAGGACGTCAGCAAACAAATTGAAGAGCAGGAAGCGACTGAGAAGAAGACGTCAGCTGGCGGGGAGTGGGATCCCCCGCCAGCAAAAGTAAAGGTAGGCTGCAGCGGCGGCGGGTTCGCGGCGGGAGGGGGGGCGGCAATGTCGGCGGTGGGGGGGGGGCGCCGCCGGGGGGAGGGCTAAAATGTGCCCCTCCCCCCGGGCTCTGGACCCCTCCCCCACGGAAGGCTGGCTACGCCCCTGCGTTAGACATGTAGTGTCCGACTTATGATGTACAAAAAACATATCCGGGATATATGTCAGGCCTCATAGACCTACCAACCAGGAACTCTACTAGCTCATCTCGTACGTTCCTAAATCTACATTATCCCATCTGTAAAGGACTAAAATATAAACTAACATATGCATCTAGTTTCTCCTACATAGGCAGGCAAATCTGGAATGAACTACCAAAAACCATAAAATCAACCCACGACATAATTAATTTCTGTAAATTATTGAAGACCAATTTATTCAAGAAAGCTTACCATAATAACGCACCCTAATTATCAATTAATAAGATGTACACTGGACTTTCACAATATCTAATTCTTTATTTCCTATGTTTAATATTCATGATTGTTTCAAACTAAGTTATCCCGATTTTTATTATAAGATGACCTTTCCTTCCTGAATACCTACTCCATTCTATCTCCTCTACCTTAACTATGTATTTCTTTTTTTCCGGAACTGGTAATCACCATTACGGTACTATGTAAGCCACATTGAGCCTGCAAATAGGTGGGAAAATGTGGGATACAAATGTTGTAAATAAATAAATATCCAAAAGCAGCATCCTTCTGTTCTCATGTTTATAATATCACTTAAGTTTCTATAACTTTAGAGATACCCTAATTTCTACGAGGAAATCTACAGCACCTTATTCTATAAAGGTTATGCTCCTAAATTTATGCTCTTAAATTACGAGCATACTCTATATATGGCGCCTAAAAAATCTGCACGGAACTCAGTTTCCCCTAAGCATATTCTATAAGATTTACGCGCGGTATATAGAATACGCTTAGTCGATATCATTGTGCTTAAATCTGCGCACGCCCATTTATAACCATGAAAACCTGGCGTAAATCCCAGCGTGTAAATTTAGGCGGACTGCACCATATTCTATAACTATGCGCGTAAATTTTGGAACACCCACGAAACATGGCCCTTTTGAACTGCACGCATTTATTTTGAACTGCGCGCTTCACCGTTTAGGCACAGTTCATTATAGAATGCGCTTACCGAGTTGTGCGCGTAACTTGCAAATATCGTCAACTAGTGCTCATTATTGCTTGTTAAGTGCTTTTAAAAATGTTGATTGGCTTCTTGAGCCAATTAAGTTATGTGCGTAGCTTTAGAATGCACCTGAATTTCGGTATGCAAATCTAGGCACCATATTATAGAATCTCCACCATAGTGTGTTATATTACTCTATATTTTAAAAATTAAAATAAAGCAGATGTACTAACAGGAATATCTGTGGGATAATACACTCCTTTATAAATCCCTATACCATCAGTGAACAGTCCAGGTCTTAAGGGCTGACCAAAAAGCATGCAATTTCTTCTTATTCTGTATGGACAGAATTTCAATCAATGGTGAGAAATCTGGGGCTTAAGGCATGTTGACATTCTTGATGAAAAACTAAGTGGCTAGGAGTACCTGATGGTTAAGTAATGCAGATATTTGGATGAATTATGAAGTGAGTTGGTCGCTGCTTTGTTAGAGATCAATTTAATCGAAAGGAATGGCTATGAATGAGTTCTGAAGGCATGGAAAATAACCAGGTCCCAGCAATACACAAGAATGCAATATAACTACAAGGTCAAGCTTACCGTTGTCATCCCCCGAGTCTGACTGGAAGGAGCTGAGAGACTGAACTTCTGAATTGCTGCCTTTATTACTTCCCGTGAAACAGGTCACCTCTTCAGCTGCATCAATTCCTTTATCTGAATTAACAGCAAAACAAAACCGGGCATGACAATCTGGTCTGGAATCACTTCACCTGTATAGGCAGTACTCTGGCAAGGCATTTAACATATTGGCTGTTGGTCTGAAGAAAGAGCTTCTGCATTTTCCAGATATTATAATTTTACATATCTACTGCTATGATTGTTTTCTTAGTGTTCAATAGAAATTGGGACCTTTCTAGCCTCTTGTAAGTTGGAGAGAAACTGGCTATCTTCAGGTCTTCTAGAAGACAGATTGAAATGGAGGGAAAAATTAAGCAATACAAGTTTTATGCAAAGGTTATCAATAAAGGGGTAATAAGGCTTATATTTATTTTGCCTAGTGAATAGCCTGTTTAGGATTTATGATTTGGACTGTGGGTTGAGCGGGCCTATGGTCATTTCATTGGCTGAATTTTTTTCAGGTAAAGAGTAAAAAACTGTGGGCCCCTTTTACTAAGCCGCTTATGTGTCTAAACATGCCCAACATGTGCCAAAATGAACTTACTGCCCGACTACCGCGTGGGCTCTTGTGGTAATTTCATTTTTGACACACGTCCGCTACGCACGTCTGAAAAATACTTTTTTATTTTCTGCCGTGCGTAGCAGATGTACGTAGGTCGTTACTGGGCAGATTCCTTAGCGCTAGGTCTATGACTGGCAGTAAGGTCAGATACCCAAAATGGGCGCACGCCTATGTTGATTTTGCCACACGTCCATTTTCGGGGGGGGGGGGGGGGGGGACGACCCCACATTTTTGGTACGTGTGCTGAAAAATATTTCTGCGCGCACCCAAAACCCATGCCTACACTACCGCAAGCCACTTTTTACAGTGGCTTAGTAAAAGGACCCCTGTGTGACAAGTTACTTGGAGAGAGATCTGGCGAGTCATTTCAGGACAGTCAGAAGCAGGCATTGGATTTGAATGTACAAAGTCTACTGCACAGGTGATCCCAAGTGCTTATTCTTGGGATAGTTTCACAAAATTTTCAGTCTCAGAGGCATTAAAATTTAATGCCAAGAAGTGCAGAGTGATGCATTTGGGGTGTAGAAACCCAAAAGAGAGATACCAAATAGGAGGGGAGAGATTAGTAAGCTCGACTCAGGAGAGACCTTGGGGTGTTGATGTCAGAGGATATGAAGGTGAAGAAACAATGTGACAAGGTGACAGCCGTGGCCAGAAGGATGCTAGGCTGCATAGAGAGGGGTATAAACAGCAGAAGAAAGGAGGTGTTGATGTCCCACTCAGGGGTGTAGCTACGTGGGGCCACAGGCCCCCACAGATTAAGCCCTGGCCCCCTCTACAATTGACACCCCTCCAGCCGCCGCCACCGCCACATCAGGTACCTTGTTTGCTGGAGGGGAGGGGGTCCCCCAACCCTCGCCAGCCGAAGAGTCTTCTTCAGCGCCGGTCAACTCCGGTGCCTTCGTTTTGTGATAATCTGTTTCTGACGCCTTACATCCTGCACGGGGCTCCATACAGGACGTGCATGGTGCAGGACGTCAGGAGTTCGAAACAGATCATCACACAGCGAAGGCGCCAGAGTCGACCGGCGCTGAAGAAGACTCTTTGGCTGGCGGGGGTTGGGGACCCCCGCCAGCAAACAAAGTACCTGGCGGCGACGGGTCTTTGTGGTGGCGGGGGGGGGGGGGGGGGGGTTGCGTTTGCGGTGGGTCCAAAGTGGCGGGGGGGGGGGGGGGTAGGTGGCGGGGGGAGGCGGCTAAACAGTGCCCCCCACCTCGGGCTCTGGCCCACCCCTCCCGTCGAGGTCTGGCTACGCTCCTGGTCCCACTTGGAGTACTGTGTTCAGTTTTCGAGGCCATATCTTACTAAAGACATAAAAAGACTGGAAGCAGTGCAAAGAAAAGCTACGAAAATGGTATGGGATTTGCACTGCAAACCATACAAGGAGAGACTTGCTGACCTGAACATGTATACCTTGGAGGAAAGGAGAAGCAGGGGTGACACGATACAGAAGTTCAAATATTTGAAAGGTATTAAACCGCAAACAAACCTTTTCCGGAGAAGGGAAGGTGGTAAAACTAGAGGACATGAATTGAGGTTGAAGGGGGGGCAGACTCATTAATGTCAGGAAGTCTTTTTTCACGGAAAGGGTGGTAGATACATGGAATGCCCTCCCGCAGGAGGTGGTGATGAAAACAGTAATGGAATTCAAACATGCGTGGGATAAACACAAAGGAATCCTGTTTAGAAGGAATGGATCTACGGAATCTTAGCGGAGATTGGGTGGTGACGCCGGTATTTGGAGAGTAAAACTGGTGCAGGGCGGACTTCTACGGTCTGTACCCTGATTGTGACTGAATAGATATGGATGGGCTGAAGTGTAAATTTTAAGGGGCTTCGACGTTAGCTTCAGAACTTTTAGTACAGGAACAGTGCTGGGCAGACTTTTACGGTTTGTGCCCTGAGAAAGGCAGGGACAAATCAAACTCGGGTATAGTATCACATACCATGTAAAATGAGATTATCTTGTTGTGCGGACTGGATGGACCATTCAGGTCTTTATCTGCTGCATTTACAATGTTACTATGTAACTTGTCTAGCTAAGAAATTTAGTAAGGGGTTCTGTGATTATGATCCTTGTCCTGCCTCTTTGTTTAAACAACGTGACAAGGCTGTGGCAACAGCCACAAAGATGCTAGGCTGCATAGAGAAAGGTATAACCAGCAAAAGAAAAGTGGTGTTGATGCCCCTGTACGAGCGGGACCCCACTTGGAGTATTGTGTTCCGTTTTGGAGGCCGTATTTTGCTAAGGACATAAAAAGACTTGAAGCGGTTCAGAGAAAAGCGATGAAAACGTCATGGGGTTTGCACCACAAGACGTATGAGAAGAGACTTGCTGATCTGAACACGTATACCTTGGAGGAAAGGAGAGATAGGGGTGATATGATACCCGGACAATTGGCTAATTTGAGCACCTTCTTATCAAGAGAGCCTTCGCAGTACACAGACAGCGTTGTCTCTTCTTTCTGCGCTGGGTTGGGTGGCGAATTACAGCAAGAGTCACCTCACCCCCACCTACACCCTGGAGTTGACCCTGGAGTTTCTGCGAGTGTGCTTCAATACCCAGGCAGGGAAGGTTTTCCTGCCTCAGCATCGTCAGCTCAAGCTCGAACTGCAAATTCTTAGGCTTCTCTCTCTTTCCTGCCCATCGACGTGGGATTATGCTCAGGTTCTTAGTTCTATGGTGGCAATTTTGAATGTTCTGCCTTGGGTGAAGTTCCACATGCGGCTCCTACAGTCATCCCTGTTGAGTTGGAGGTCTTGGGGACTTACGACCAGCTGGTGCCGAGGACACCTCAAGCCACACAGAGTCTGACTTGGTAGCTTTTCCCTGCGTACACTAAGGCGAGGTTGCCCTTACAGACTCCCAGTTGGTGTGTTCTCACCAAAATGATCACTGACAATTCAAGCAGTAATCTCATGAGACTGCCGCAGGAAGTCTCGCCGGCCGTTTAGAAAAAGCGGTGGCACCGGCCCAGAAAAGCGGCAGCAGGCAATAAAGAGTGGGGTTCTTTCCTGCCCCGAAGAGGTACTCCCATGCAGCTCCTCCTGCTCCTACCTCATGGGTGAGAGCAGATGCGGCTGAAAAAAATATGGTTAGCTTGTGCGTGCAGGTAGGAAGGAAGGCAGGGGGCTGTAAAAAAAAAAAAAAGGTGGATGCTATATGTGTGTGTGCATAGAGGGAGGGGCTGTAAAAAAAAAGTGGATGCTATTGGTGGAGAGAGGGCAGTCAAAAAGGTAGATGCTATGTGTGCATGTGAATAGAGGGAGACTGTAAAAAAGGTGGATGCTATGTGTGGGTGGGTGGTGGGAGGGAGGGACAGGGGCTGTAAAGGTGGATGCTATGTGTGGGTGTGCTATTCTGAGCCCAGGCCGAGGCCTAGTATAGGATTCTGGCCAAGGCCTAGGGTAGACCAAACAGACCCTATGCACCACCCCAGCCACCAAGCCCCACACGGACACATCAGCCAACAGGCACCACCAGAAAATGGGAGATAGAGCATTCAGGCAGGCCTCATGGCCGATCGGGAACCTAGTCACACTCTGGGAAGGGAGAAAGAACAACAAGGGTTCCCCACGGAACTGGAGCACAAGCAGCACAGGGTAGAGACACAAGGGAAGAGGTGAGAGGCAGAAGCCTCTAAAGGTATACAAGGCTTTGCCACAGGACGATCAAGAATACAGGAAGGCCCAGAGCGGAACACTCTAGGCTTGTACCACACAGCACTCCAGGGAAAAAGGGAACCAACTATGGGAATACACTCTAGGTTGAACCATTCAGCACACAGGGAAAGGGGAAGCCACTCAAGGAATACTCTAAGGTGTGCCACGAGGCACCCAAGGAAAAAGGGAAACCACTCACAGGAATACACTAGGCTGTGCCACACAGCAGACAAGGGAACTAGGATGCACCTACAGCATACAGAGATACAGGAAGCCCCATAAGGGAAAACACTAGGCTGACTATACAGCACACAATGGGATAGGGAGAACTACCTATAAGAATATACAAAGCTGGCCCCACAACAGCCAAGGGAAAAAGGGAACTGCTAAAGGAATAAACAGGGCAGAGCCACTCAGCAGACAAGGTAAAGGGTAGTGTAAGCAAACAGAAGAAGCTGCCTTGACACACACAGACCAGAAAAGGAACACTGCTCCCAGGAAACAGGAGACAGAGACAGCAAACAAAGAGCACTAAAACAAACAAACAGGAGCAAAATACAGGGACAAGGGAAACTGTCAAACGGAGGCAGAACCATGGGAGCAGAGCCAAAGCTCAGCACAACAAAAGGGAACACAAAGAGAAAGCAAAACAAAGGAACAATACGAGGCAAAAGCTTACCACAGACAGCACAACGTTAGAGAAGCAGAAAGCAGACCAGGTGTGGAGAAGTGGGGCAATCAAGGTCCTGCTGGGGAAGCCCAGCACACACACACACACACACACAAAATAAACAAGCACCGAGGAGAAAGGCTAAACTCCAACGGAAATACAAGCGACCAAGCACAGGCTGGCTT
Organism: Microcaecilia unicolor; assembly: GCF_901765095.1. NCBI lineage: Eukaryota > Metazoa > Chordata > Amphibia > Gymnophiona > Siphonopidae > Microcaecilia > Microcaecilia unicolor. The sequence goes on along the minus strand of NC_044034.1, from coordinate 43,104,948 downwards.
CAGCTGAGCAAACAAAGCAATCAACACTAAAGCAATGATTGCAGGGAAAGACAGGCTTAAATGGATCAGGCTTCTGATGTCTGCTGGCTCAGCCCCTGACAAACCAATCAGGAGTGAGTCCCAAACATTCCCCTGCCTATCCAGCAGAATCATAACAGGGTGCAGGGAGGGAGCTGGAAAAAATATGGATGCTAGGAAAATATGGATGGTATCTGTGTACAGGGAGGGGGGGCTGTAATATTGGTTAAATTATGACTAATAAAATAGCAGAATTTGCAAATTTTGTGTGCAGAATTTTGATTTTTTTTTTTTTGGCACAGAATTCTGGCAGGAGTAGTATATTTAGTACTGCTCACTACCAAATAGTGGCACTGAATATACATGCATCATTTAAGCACTGCAGCCAGCATATAGACAAAACCCCCGTCAACAGCAGAATTTAAATTCTGGGCCATCTATTTATTTATGTGTCAACATTTTTATTGATGATTCCACCTGGTAACACATCCATTAGAGTACATACAAAACAAATTTTAAAGCTATCATTCTTATATACATTAAACTTAAGTTGCTATCATCAGTTTTTGTTTTATAACAGTACCCTCTCTTATCCCCCTCCCCCCTTACTACCTTCACTTTTGCCATGTACACTGAAAGAAACAATAGTCAGCATGTTACATTAAACTCAAAGCGTAATTCCAATAGTAACACCTTACATTATTCCGTGATTGAACCTCTTATTACTATTATTCCCCCCTCCCCTCCCACTCATCTCCTCCCCCCTATCTTTTTAAAAACTCCATGCTCATTCGTAATCCTTTCATGGTCTAGTCATAGCCATCCTCTTTATTTTCCTATATTTAATGTGTTGGTAAAGGTTCACTGCCTTACTGGTGCTTCTTAAAGCTCTATATACCATTATCCTCTCTGTCTATTGTATTCCTTGTCCAGACTCCCCCCCCCCCCCCCCCCCCCAAAGATACCCTGAGACTCCCTCTCCCTCATGACTCTTCCTTCTCCTTCTTATTGTGTAGAAAATTTATTTAACACTGCACTTCTCGCTTTATGGGAAATACTTTGCAAATATTTATTCCAAATAGAAACAAACCGCTTTCTTTTCTTTGGAGAATCCTGAGCTTCCCTGGCCTCCCATAACATCAGTTCATGAAATGTATTCCTCCAATACCAAAAGGAGGGCGATTCCTCCTGCATCCAGTGCCTGATGGGCCATCTATTTATTTAATATATACACTTATTCAACCTATATGCCATAAAATGGTACCTTTGTATGAACCAAACAAATGCAGCATATTATACAACCTCTTCTATCCTGATTATATTAAATCACATTTTCAGTAAAAAAAACTGTAGCAATAGCAAGGGCATTGTCTTGTATGTTATTCATCAAGGTTTTCGTGTTTTCCCAGTCACATCTATGAAAACTTTGTGTCCTGTTGGGAAGGGGTTATCAATAAGTCCACACTGCTCTGCTGCATTGTATTTGAGATAAACATCCAACAGTACAACTTACATTCTCTGTCATGAAAAAATATCATGGAAGCTTCTACTCACCCTCAGTCTCTGTATCCCAGACAGTCTTTCTAAGAGAGTCACAGTCAGACCGACAAGGAGACATGGCTGGAAGATTTGGAGCAACACTACACACAACTACACCCCGTCTTGCTGTAAGTATCCGAGGAGATTCAGGGTGAAATGTAGTCATCTCCTGATGCTCCACCCCAAGACCGTCAACCATTTTATCCAAGTTGCTCCTTGAATCGCTTTGGAAACAGGGAGTATAGGCCATTGGCCTCACAGGTACCTGCGGTGGCCCAACTTCTTGGTAGATGTTTCTAGTGTCTCCACTGTTCCTCAGATTTTTGAACTGAATTCCATTGGTTTTATTTAGCAAAGCGGCAGTGGCTGGGTCTTGCACCAAGGTGATATTGTTGCGTGAGTAGTTTTTTCGAAATACTTTCTTGCGGAAAACTATAAACAGGATAATTAAAACAAAGATAACAAACAAGACAACTGCTATTCCAATTAGCTCTTCTTTCCCAACGTAGGAATGTCCAGCTTGTATATTGGGTACCACCATAGGTCTGAGACCACAGTACTGTCCCATATATCCAGCAGTGCAGTTGCATAAAAACGAACCAAATACATTGACACATGTTCCGCCATTTTCGCATTCTTCTCTCTCACATTCATTGATATCTTCTTCACACCTTAAAAAAATATATACACGTTTTAGAGGAAAGGACTAAGCGATTGCTGAATACAATATAACTTAAAGCATGCTACAATACAACAATTGGTGCCATTTTTTTGGCCCAGTTTTCTTTCTCCTGGTCACTTATGCTACCACCTCAATTGGAACCGGCCTCTACTGGGCTACAGTGCCATTAGTCTTTATTTACAACTGCTTTTGTTTCCCACTCTCTATAATGACCCCCTGCCCAATGCTACTTGGCTGTCACAGCATCAGGTCTTGGTTAGGAGACATATATCACAGCTCCTTCTGAAGACTAGCTAACTTGGACCTATGCCTGACTAATAGTTGTCACCATCAAGCAACGGTCAAGACTCCCTCCCCACAGAAGCTATGAACACTGCCTCTGCAACAGCCCCCTCTGTCCAGTTCACAAATTAAATTTTGGGCTTCTGTATGACACTGCAGAATAACTGCCACTGAACATCTCAAACAATCAAAACCACTCCAAAAAGATGACACTTTCTAAACAATCATATGGAAGCCTGTAGAAGAAAATGATCACAATCCTTAAAATAAAAGTAACATTTATAAAAAGGAAAAAATGTAGAAAGCAATTAGAAAGATGTACACTTACACTGAGGCATGTTTTCCCCTCTTCCCTTTCCTCTCAGGCATGCTGTGTGGAGGACTTGGTGAGAAAAGACCTGCTAATATGTATTTTAGTAGGGTGACAATGGCTGTATGGATTAGTGGTGTGGAGGAGGATATGGAGTGTTACTTGTCATTGATGGTATGTGCGAGGTGCATGTACACTATGGTGTGTACATTTATCTCTCTATGGAAAGTGATTCTCTGCAGCAATGTGTGGATAGGATGTCAGCTGAAAGGAGGGGATGAGTATATGTCAAAGAGTGTGGGAGGTGTGTGTGTGTGTGTAAGGGTGCGAGGATATGGCCAAATGGACTTTGCCCTACTTTGCACTCTATCCTGCCCTTATTCCCTTTTTCTTCCCACCCCTCTGTACTCTCTGCCCTCCTTTTTCTTAGTCTCATAAGTACATAAGTAGTGCCATACTGGGAAAGACCAAAGGTCCATCTAGCCCAGCATCCTGTCACCGACAGTGGCCAATCCAGGTCAAGGGCACCTGGCACGCTCCCCAAACGTAAAAACATTCCAGACAAGTTATACCTAAAAATGCGGAATTTTTCCAAGTCCATTTAATAGCGGTCTATCTCCCCTCTTGTGCTCTCTCTCCCTTACTCCTATACCACCCTCTCTCTTGTACTCTTTCCTTCCATCTTACACTTCCCAAGCTCCAACCCTACAACCACTGCTGTATCCCCTTCCCCAGAACTAAAAATCATATTGGTTTCTTGATACTGACGCTCTTCACTGTGACTGTGGCTCAGCAGTTTTCTCCTGCTGGCAGGGGATAGGTACTTGCTGGCACTCTCCTCCGTGATTTGCAGCAATTCTCCTTCTGTTCAAGTGTTGCAGCCAGATTCCCCTGCAACTTACAGCTTCTCCGTTTCACCCCCCCCCCCCCAACCAGGGCTGCCGAGAGACTGAGCCAGGCCCGGGGCAAGGCCACCTCCGGGCCCAATCGCTACTGCTGTCGCCTCCCTCTCCTGCTCCCAGGCCGCTGGCCTGCAGTCCCCAGTCTCCACCTGCCTACCCTCAGCTCCCTCGACAGCCCCCTTCTGTGTGCTACCGAGCCCCCTGCATTAAAAAAAATCTCTAAATCGGCAGCGCAGCGCCAGCAAGCAGTGCCTCGCGTCTGTGTGAAAGCGGCAGATCGCCTCGGGCCTTCCCTCACTGTGCCCCGCCCTCGCGGAAATAGGAAGTTACATCAGTTGAGGGCGGGACACAGTGAGGGAAGGGCCGAGGCGATCTGCTGCTTTCACGCAGACGCGAGGCGCTGCTCGCTGGCACTGCACTGCCAATTTAGAGATTTATTTTTTTTTTAATGCAGGGGCCCGGTGGCACACAGAAGGGGGCTGTCGAGGGAGCTGAGAGTAGGCAGATAAAGACTGGGGATTGTGGCGCCAGCGGCCTGTGAGCAGGAGAGGGAGAGACCCCTGCACAGGGCCCCCCTCTCGGTGGCCCTGCCCCCCAGGACACCCTCCTCACAAAAGAAATGACTTTTGGTTTCTTCCAGCCTTTATGCAGTCCTTAGCCACTCCTTGATAATGTGGCTTATTCCGATTAGGTCTCTAATAATGCACTTTGGCCCAGTTGGTTCCCAAACCTGTCCTCTAACCCCGCAGTCGGTCAGGTTGTCAGTATTTTTATGAGATATTTTCAAAACTGGAGACCCAGTATATTTGGATTCAATTCATACATACTCACTGTGGATATTCTAAAAACTTAATTGGTTATCGAATGGCTATCAGCCTTCACAGTAGTATATGTTTCCTTACGTCACTCCTCTGAGTCCAATCCTGCAGCTGCAGATGAAAGCATTCCCTATGGGATCACAGGATCCTCCGTTGCGACAAGGATTTGGAAAACAGGCTGTAATCTCAGATTCACAATTTCTGCCAATGAACTGAGAGGGGCAGCTGCACTGATAACCTGCATAGGCAGAAGAAATAGAAAAACAAAAACCCTTAAACCAAACTATAAATGATTTGCTGGCAGATATACTGAAGGATTTTCCCAAATGTTTAGTGTAAAGGCCTGTTAGCTACAATATTGATGTGCACAGAGTTCCATTTATCAGCTTTCAAACTTTCATAATTAACTTAGAAATACACAGGTCAATATTAAAACACTGTGGTCAGCATTTAAATATTTTGGGGCTGATATCTCAGACCGCAGGAGGTAGCCGAACTGCCTGCCGCAGTCAGTGCTGAACCCTGATATTCAATGCTGGGTTGTTTCCGGTGACCAGCATTGAATATCCGTTGTATTTTTGGCTGGTTCCAACTTAACCGGACAAGCTGATATTCAGCGCTGGCCGGTTAAGTTGGAGGCAGCCAAAGATAGGCCTGCTAATCTGGCCACAAACCTCAGCTGGCGAGGCACTGAAAATTGGCGGATATCCGGTACTTAGCCAGCTTGCACACCCTTACACACACACACACACACCTCCCACACTCTTTGACATATACAGTGGTGGAAATAAGTATTTGATCCCTTGCTGATTTTGTAAGTTTGCCCACTGACAAAGACATGAGCAGCCCATAATTGAAGGGTAGGTTATTGGTAACAGTGAGAGATAGCACATCACAAATTAAATCCAGAAAATCACATTGTGGAAAGTATATGAATTTATTTGCATTCTGCAGAGGGAAATAAGTATTTGATCCCCCACCAACCAGTAAGAGATCTGGCCCCTACAGACCAGGTAGATGCTCCAAATCAACTCGTTACCTGCATGACAGACAGCTGTTGGCAATGGTCACCTGTATGAAAGACACCTGTCCACAGACTCAGTGAATCAGTCAGACTCTAACCTCTACAAAATGGCCAAGAGCAAGGAGCTGTCTAAGGATGTCAGGGACAAGATCATACACCTGCACAAGGCTGGAATGGGCTACAAAACCATCAGTAAGACGCTGGGCGAGAAGGAGACAACTGTTGGTGCCATAGTAAGAAAATGGAAGAAGTACAAAATGACTGTCAATCGACAAAGATCTGGGGCTCCACGCAAAATCTCACCTCGTGGGGTATCCTTGATCATGAGGAAGGTTAGAAATCAGCCTACAACTACAAGGGGGGAACTTGTCAATGATCTCAAGGCAGCTGGGACCACTGTCACCACGAAAACCATTGGTAACACATTACGACATAACGGATTGCAATCCTGCAGTGCCCGCAAGGTCCCCCTGCTCCGGAAGGCACATGTGATGGCCCGTCTGAAGTTTGCCAGTGAACACCTGGATGATGCCGAGAGTGATTGGGAGAAGGTGCTGTGGTCAGATGAGACAAAAATTGAGCTCTTTGGCATGAACTCAACTCGCCGTGTTTGGAGGAAGAGAAATGCTGCCTATGACCCAAAGAACACCGTCCCCACTGTCAAGCATGGAGGTGGAAATGTTATGTTTTGGGGGTGTTTCTCTGCTAAGGGCACAGGACTACTTCACCGCATCAATGGGAGAATGGATGGGGCCATGTACCGTACAATTCTGAGTGACAACCTCCTTCCCTCCGCCAGGGCCTTAAAAATGGGTCGTGGCTGGGTCTTCCAGCACGACAATGACCCAAAACATACAGCCAAGGCAACAAAGGAGTGGCTCAGGAAGAAGCACATTAGGGTCATGGAGTGGCCTAGCCAGTCACCAGACCTTAATCCCATTGAAAACTTATGGAGGGAGCTGAAGCTGCGAGTTGCCAAGCGACAGCCCAGAACTCTTAATGATTTAGAGATGATCTGCAAAGAGGAGTGGACCAAAATTCCTCCTGACATGTGTGCAAACCTCATCATCAACTACAGAAGACGTCTGACCGCTGTGCTTGCCAACAAGGGTTTTGCCACCAAGTATTAGGTCTTGTTTGCCAGAGGGATTAAATACTTATTTCCCTCTGCAGAATGCAAATAAATTCATATACTTTCCACAATGTGATTTTCCGGATTTAATTTGTGATGTGCTATCTCTCACTGTTACCAATAACCTACCCTTCAATTATGGGCTGCTCATGTCTTTGTCAGTGGGCAAACTTACAAAATCAGCAAGGGATCAAATACTTATTTCCACCACTGTACTCATCCCCTCCTTTCAGCTGACATCCTATCCACACATTGCTGCAGAGAATCACTTTCCATAGAGAGATAAATGTACACACCATAATGTACATGCACCTCGCCAGTGCTTTTTTTGTGCCGGTACGCAACGGTACGGCGTACCGGCACCTTTTTTTTTTTGCTCCCCCCGCCCCGTGAGTCCATGTCCCGCACGCAGTACCGGCCCCCATTTCCGGCCGCTGCTGCTTCTCCTGTTGAGCAGCAGCGGCCGCTACACAAAGAAAAAGATTTTTTTAAAAATTGAAACCTGGCTGAAACGCGGCACCCCGGCACTGTAGACAGCCATTAGCCATTGGCTGTTGCCCCGCAGCCGCTCCTCCTCTTGCCTCTACGTCACTGCGCTCCTCCGGGGTCTTCCTCCAGGGGCAGTGACGTAGAGGCAAGAGGAGGAGCGGTTGCGGGGCAACAGCCAATGCCTAATGGCTGTCTACAGTGCCGGGGTGCCGCGTTTCAGCCAGGTTTCAATTTTTTTTCAATCTTCTTTTTCTTTGTGTAGCGGCCGCTGCTGCTCAACAACAGGAGAAGCAGCAGCGGCCGGAAATAGGGGCTGGTGCCGCGTGCGTCGCGTCTTCGCGCCGTTCGCGTCAAACTTGGCAGGGAGAGGGAATCCAACAGAGGGAAGGATTGGGGAGAGAGAGAAAGAGGGAAACCAACAGAGGGAAGGATTTGGGAGAGAGAGGGAAAACAACAGAGGGAAGGATTGGGGAGAGAGAGAAAGAGGGAAAACAACAGAGGGAAGGATTGGGGGGAGAGAGAGAAAGAGGGAAACCAACAGAGGGAAGGATTGGGGAGAGAGAGAAAGAGGGAAAACAACAGAGGGAAGGATTGGGGAGAGAGAGGGAAAACAACAGAGGGAAGGATTGGGGGAGAGAGAGAAAGAGGGAAAACAACAGAGGGAAGGATTGGGGAGAGAGAGAAAGAGGGAAACCAACAGAGGGAAGGATTTGGGAGAGAGAGGGAAAACAACAGAGGGAAGGATTGGGGGAGAGAGAGAAAGAGGGAAACCAACAGAGGGAAGGATTGGGGAGAGAGGGAAACCAACAGAGGGAAGGATTGGAGAAAGAGGGAAAACAACAGAGGGAAGGATTGGGGAGAGAGAGGGAAAACAACAGAGGGAAGGATTGGGGAGAGAGAGAAAGAGGGAAACCAACAGAGGGAAGGATTGGAGAAAGAGGGAAAACAACAGCGGGAAGGATTGGGGAGAGAGAGGGAAAACAACAGGGAAGGATTGGGGAGAGAGAGGGAAAAACAGATGGAAGGATGGGGAGAGAGAGGGAAAAACAGATGGAAGGATTGGGGAGAGAGGGAAAAACAGATAGAAGGATTGGGGAAAGAGAGAGGGAAAACAGATGGAAGGATGGGGAGAGAGAGGGGGAAAACAGATGGAAGGATGGGGAGAGAGAGAGGGAGATGCTGGATGGAAGAATGCAGAAAGAAATAGGGGAGACACTGGAAGGATGGGGAGAGAAAGCAGAGCTGCTGGATGGAAAAGGGGAATAGAGAAAGACTGGAGAATAAGAGGAAGGGGCATGGGGAGAACAAGGGTGAGGAAAAGATGAAAAGCCACAGGTAGATGAAGGACATTAAAGAATGGATAGTAAGAATGAATTAAATCTGGACAGAGAGAGAGCCTGAAAAATATTGAAGAAAGCAAAGAAAAAGGAGACAAAAATGACAAATGGCACAGAAGAGTTAAGCGAAAAGAAAAGAAAGCAGAATCACAGACTGGGACCAATATGGAAAGAAAAACAGTCACCAGACAACAAAGGTAGAAAAAAATCATTTTATTTTCATTTTAGTGTTTGTAATTATGTCCAATTTGAGAATTTACATTGGCTGTCTTATTTTGCACTGGGTATACTGGAGCTGTAAGAGCTTACAGAGATTATTTATAATGAAAAAAATCACGTTATTTTTTTCTCCTATAGTACTATAATATTTTCAATGATGTCTGTTTATATGCACCATGGCTGGTATAGGGGGTGTGATTAATGTGGGTGTGGCTATCATAGGGGTGGAGCCATATGTGGTGACCCCGCCCATAATGAGTACCGGCACCTTTTTTTCTACAAAAAAAGCACTGCACCTCGCACAATACAACTGGCTATGTGCTAAGCGCTAATTGGCAATAGTCAGTGGGAGACAGCTGGCTAAGTACCATTTAACCGGTTAGGTGTTGTTCCTGGCCAGTTAAGTGTTTTTCAGTATTGTGGGGTTTATATTTATTCAGCTACAGCATTTAAGTACATTGTAAATATTCAGTTATCTGCAGAAACGGCAGAACTAATTATACAAATAAAGCACTGCATGCAGTCAATATACAGATAGCTGGAAATATTCAGCCACTATTCATACAATTATATGGATAAATTTAGGAGAATGGCTCTGAACTTATCTATATAGCTAAGAAGAAATATTGCCAGCTCTCCACAGACTCAGGTGTAACGCCCACTCTCTGCCCCAGCACTATCCAGAAGAATTTTAAGCAGCGTTATCTATGCAGTGCTGCTAAACACACAAAGATAGGAGGATTTTACATTTAGCAGCCAATGCTAAATGTATAAACCCTTTTAAATCGTGGCCCAATAGTTAAAGAAAAAAAAAGTTCAATTTATCAATATTTTCACAATGACTGAGCCTCTGTTAAAAATAGGAGAACTCAGGGGTCCTTTTTCTAAGTTGCGGTAAAAGGTGGCCTACGGTAATGTAGGCACGTGTTTTGGTTGCACGCTGGGCCAGTTTTTACCGCGCCTGCAAAAAAGGGCTTTTTTAAAAAATGGCTGTAGATACAGATAATTCTAGACAAAATTTCAGCGAACCAAGAATGGTTTATAATACTATTAATGAGCTGAAATGAGCTTAACTGACCCAGTCTCTTCAAAGTATGTGGTATCAAGTTGGTGGCTTAGCTTTTTTTCTATTTAAAGTGGAGAAACAACCTCAGTAGTCACCGCGTGGCAGCAGTGTTGTAAATGCACTCAACGCCAGCGTTATGTTGACTCCGTTATCATCACCGGTCAAAAAACTCCACTTGTGTGTAAATAAAGGCTCTACGTGGGGTTAAATATTACCCTATAGTCAAAATTGTGATGCTTGGAAGTTGCTTAAACAAATAATGTTACTTAGTTTTTACAATTTAGCCCAATGGGGCTCACCGTTTCACTCTTCGATTAGCTTGCTCAGGGGGCCAAGTAACTAGTGGCAAATCACGATGCCTTATACAATGACGCCCAAAAAAGCACTAGCATATGCTGTGATTTCAGCCTGCCACAACTGAGAGAAAGCCATCCGATGAGCGGGTTGAGCCAATGGTTTCCCACGACGCTTGGCATAGTTTCCAGGAAAAGATAAGAAAGTGGCAGAACAGATCCTCACGCGTCTCACACCACAGTGGCCATCTTGGTTCTCCCACCACTATCCTTTTTGATCTCCCTTTCTGCCTTTGATTGCGTGTGTCCTATAGTTTATGGAGTTCCTTTCCTGATTTTGATATTTTTGATTGTTCATTGCTCTGATTTGCTTTTGTAATAAGGGTGATTTTATCAAATCTGAACAAACAAATTTAAATAGCTGTTGGTGGAAGGAGGTTTGCAGAATCCTATCGTACAACTGATTTTGTTACTTTGGGAAGTGGTGTAGGGGAAAATGTTGGAGGGCAAACAATATTTGGGCCTGATGCCCATTAGCTTTAATAAAGAGTTTATTCCAGGTCACATGTATGGAAGCTTTATTGGGTGGGAGGGGGGAGGATGGGTTGAACAGGTTAGGGCAATTTCTGATGCCTCAGGGGGAGATGAGTGAGTTTACAGAGTTGAAGAACACCTATAGGCTACTAAATCTGGATTTACAGGTGAGAAGTTAATTGATGGTGGAAAATGTTAAGAGTGATTTAAGGAAAAAAAACCAATAAAATAGAAGAATATATGATCAAAGTCTGCTGTGAAAGGGAACAATATCTAAATCAAGCCAGATGGAGACAAAACAGCTTTTACGAGGGACTGGGAGTCAGATTTGGGGATCAAGCTCTCAGGGGAGGAAAGGGACAGGTTTGTTTTTTTTCCACACGAAACAGATACAGACCTTGACTCAGCTATAGGAAATAGATAGGTTCTCTCATATGTGATTCCTTTTTTTCAGGTTTTTCATGTCTACCCTTGTTTCAGGGATTTTTTTTCCTTTGGCTCTCCTCTCTTTATTGTGATCTGCCAAGGCACTAATAATTTCCTTTCCTTTTTGCATTATTATCGAGTTGCTTTTCTTATCAAGTAGATACTTGTAATATTTTGTTAAATTCAATAAATATATATATAAAAAAAGAAATAGCTCTTTATAGGGTGTACATAATGCCTATGCAGACAGAAGAGTGGTACCATCAGTGGGGAGTGCTGGAGAGGATGCGGGGCTTGGGGAAAACATTATCATATGTAGTGGGCCTGCTCTAAGCCTCAGGTTTTCGGGAACAGGTGTATACAAAAAAACTCAAGAGATAAGTGGGGATACAATACCATATGATTTTATTTACTCTTGCAGAGTTTTTGAAGTGGGAAAATCCGCCATCACAAGATGTGAGGTGTTATGAAAAATGTGAAGAAATTGCATGGATGGAAAAAATAGCAGCTTGGTGACAAGCAGGGAGTAACCAGGTACGAGAAAATATGGGGATCGTATGAGAACTGGAAACGGCAACAAGGGGTAGGTGGGCTAAGCGGAGGGGAGGGGGAGGGTGGTTAGAGAGTAGGTGGGAAGGGATGAAGGAGAGGGGAGGCTCTATGGTGGGTGTCATGCAGTTAAGAAGTGGAAGAGCCACACTGCTAAGTGAAGGATTAATGACAAGAGGTGCAGTATTTAGATGAGGTTAACCCACTGTTTAGCTATACCCCAGTTGATTCTTCTTTTTCTTTAGTAGAGGAGTGTGGTAGCCGTGTTAGTCCACTCTTAAGGTTATCAATAGAAATCAAACAAAATAAAACATGGAAAAGAAAATAAGATGATACCTTTTTTATTGGACATAACTTAATACATTTCTTGATTAGCTTTCGAAGGTTGCCCTTCTTCGTCAGATCGGAAATAAGCAAATGTGCTAGCTGACAGTGTATATAAGTGAAAACATTCAAGCATTACTATGACAGTAAAATAGATACTATTGGACATTCTACATGGAATGTTGCTACTATTGGAGATTCTACATGGAATGTTGGAGATTCTACATGGAATGTTGCTACTATTGGAGATTCTACATGGAATGTTGTTGCTATTCCACTAGGAACATTCCATGTAGAAGGCTGCGCAGGCTTCTGTTTCTGTGAGTCTGACGTCCTGCACGTACGTACGTGCAGGACGTCAGACTCACAGAAGCAGAAGCCTGCGCGGCCACATTGGTGATCTACAAGGGCTGACTTCTACATGGAATGTTGCTAGTGCATGTAGAATCTATAGAAATCAAACAAAATAAAACATGGAAAAGAAAATAAGATGATACCTTTTTTATTGGACATAACTTAATACATTTCTTGATTAGCTTTCGAAGGTTGCCCTTCTTCCTCAGATCGGAAATAAGCAAATGTGCTAGCTGACAGTGTATATAAGTGAAAACATTCAAGCATTACTATGACATTCTGACTGTAATTATTGTTATTGTCATTGATTTGGGGAGGAGGGAGGGAAGGAAGTGTGGGGGTAAACAGGGGTCCTACGTACTTGTTCTGATGAGTTGTTCTTTGTCTATGGTTGAAGACTAAAAAAAAAGTATAAATAATAACAACAACAACAAAAGACCTAAAGAAAATACCCATATTTTTGCCCTATTTTGAAATCAAGAAGTTAAATCTTCCTTTATCAAAGAGGGTATGATACATACCTGTAGCAGTTGTTCTCCGAGGACAGCAGGCTGATTGTTCTCACGACTGGGTGACGTCCGCGGCAGCCCCCACCAACCGGAAATAAGCTTCGCGGGACGGTCGACACGCAGGGCACGCCCACCGCGCATGCGCGGCCGTCTTCCCGCCCGTGCGCGACCGCTCCCGCCAGTTGAATGACTAGCAAAAAATATGAAATACACAACTCCAAAGGGGAGGAGGGAGGGAAGGTGAGAACAATCAGCCTGCTGTCCTCGGAGAACAACTGCTACAGGTATGTATCATACCCTTTCTCCGAGGACAAGCAGGCTGCTTGTTCTCACGACTGGGGTATCCCTAGCTCTCAGGCTCACTCAAAACAAGAACCCAGGTCAATTGAACCTCGCAACGGCGAGGGAACAACAGAAATTGACCTACGAAGAACAACTAACTGAGAGTGCAGCCTGACCAGAATAAATTCGGGTCCTGGAGGGTGGAGTTGGATTTACACCCCAAACAGATTCTGCAGCACCGACTGCCCGAACCGACTGTCGCGTCGGGTATCCTGCTGGAGGCAGTAATGAGATGTGAATGTGTGGACAGATGACCACGTCGCAGCCTTGCAGATCTCTTCAATAGTGGCTGACTTCAAGTGGGCCACTGACGCTGCCATGGCTCTGACACTATGAGCCGTGACATGACCCTCAAGAGTCAGCCCAGCCTGGGCGTAAGTGAAGGAAATGCAATCTGCTAGCCAATTAGAGATGGTGCGTTTCCCGACAGCGACCCCTAGCCTGTTAGGGTCGAAAGAAACAAACAATTGGGCGGACTGTCTGTTGGGCTGTGTCCGCTCCAAGTAGAAGGCCAATGCTCTCTTGCAGTCCAATGTGTGCAACTGACGTTCAGCAGGGCGGGTATGCGGCCTGGGGAAGAATGTTGGCAAGACAATTGACTGGTTAAGATGGAACTCCGACACCACCTTCGGCAGGAACTTTGGGTGGGTGCGGAGCACTACTCTGTTGTGATGAAATTTGGTATATGGAGCATGAGCTACTAGGGCTTGAAGCTCACTGACCCTACGAGCTGAAGTAACTGCCACCAAGAAAATGACCTTCCAGGTCAAGTACTTCAGATGGCAGGTATTCAGTGGCTCAAAAGGAGGTTTCATCAGCTGGGTGAGGACGACGTTGAGATCCCATGATACAACAGGAGGCTTGATAGGGGGCTTTGACAAAAGCAAGCCTCTCATGAATCGAACGACTAAAGGCTCTCCAGAGATGGCTTTTCCTTCCACACGATAATGGTAAGCACTAATCGCACTAAGGTGATTCCTTACTGAGTTGGTCTTGAGGCCAGACTCTGATAAGTGCAGAAGGTATTCAAGCAGGTTCTGTGCAGGGCAAGAACGAGGTTCTAGGGCCATGCTCTCACACCACACGACAAACCTCCTCCACTTGAAAAAGTAACTCTTTTTAGTGGAATCCTTCCTAGAGGCAAGCAAGACCCGGGAGACACCCTCAGACAGACCCAACGCAGTGAAGTCTACGCCCTCAACATCCAGGCCGTGAGAGCCAGAGACTGAAGGTTGGGGTGCAGCAACGCTCCGTCGTTCTGCGAAATGAGAGTCGGAAAACACTCCAATCTCCACGGTTCTTCGGAGGACAACTCCAGAAGAAGAGGGAACCAGATCTGACGGGGCCAAAAGGGCGCGATCAGAATCATGGTGCCGCGGTCTTGCTTGAGCTTCAGTAAGGTCTTCCCCACCAAAGGTATGGGAGGATAAGCATACAGGAGGCCGGTCCCCCAATGGAGGAGAAAGGCATCCGACGCTAGCCTGCCGTGTGCCTGAAGTCTGGAACAGAACAGAGGCAGCTTGTGGTTGGTCTGAGAGGCGAAAAGGTCCACCGAGGGGGTGCCCCACGCTCGGAAGATCTTGCGTACCACTCTGGCATGGAGCGACCACTCGTGCGGTTGCATGACTCTGCTCAGTCTGTCGGCCAGACTGTTGTTTACGCCTGCCAGGTACGTGGCTTGGAGGAGCATGCCGAACCGACACGCCCAACGCCACATCCCGACGGCCTCCTGGCACAGGGGGCGAGATCCGGTGCCCCCCTGCTTGTTGACGTAATACATTGCAACCTGATTGTCTGTCCGAATTTGGATAATTTGACAGGACAGCCGATCTCTGAAAGCCTTCAGTGCGTTCCAGATCGCTCGGAGCTCCAGGAGGTTGATCTGCAGATCCTTTTCCTGGAGGGACCACAGACCCTGAGTGTGGAGCCCATCGACATGGGCTCCCCACCCCAGGCGAGATGCATCCGTCGTCAGCACTTTTGTGGGCTGCGGAATTTGGAATGGACGTCCCAGGGTCAAATTGGTCCGGATGGTCCACCAGAGCAGTGAAGTGCGGCAACTGGTGGAGAGGCGGATGACATCTTCTAGATTCCCGGTGGCTTGAAACCACTGGGAAGCTAGGGTCCATTGAGCAGATCTCATGTGAAGACGAGCCATGGGAGTCACATGAACTGTGGAGGCCATATGACCCAGAAGTCTCAACATCTGCCGAGCTGTGATCTGCTGAGACGCTCTGGTCTGCGAAGCCAGGGCCAAGAGATTGGTAGCCCTCGCTTCGGGAAGGTAGGCCTGAGCCGTCTGGGTATTCAGCAGCGCTCCTATGAATTCCAGAGACTGAGTAGGCTGGAGATGGGACTTTGGGTAATTGATCACAAACCCCAGCAGCTCCAGAAGTTGAATAGTGCACTGCATGGACCGGAGGGCTCCTGCCTCCGAGGTGCTCTTGACCAGCCAATCGTCGAGATATGGGAACACGTGCACTCCCAGCTTGCGTAGATACGCCGCCACCACCACGAGGCACTTTGTAAACACTCGTGGGGCAGAGGCGAGCCCAAAGGGCAGCACACAATACTGAAAGTGCCGTGCGCCCAGGCGGAATCTGAGATACTGTCTGTGAGCTGGCAGTATCGGGATGTGAGTGTATGCGTCCTTTAAATCCAGGGAACATAGCCAATCGTTTTTCTGAATCATTGGCAGAAGGGTGCCCAAGGAAAGCATCCTGAACTTTTCTTTGACCAGGAATTTGTTCAGGCCTCTCAGGTCTAGGATGGGACGCATCCCCCCTGTTTTCTTTTCCACAAGGAAGTACCTGGAATAGAATCCCTGCCCTTCCTGCCCGGGTGGTACGGGCTCGACCGCATTGGCGCTGAGAAGGGCGGAGAGTTCCTCTGCAAGTACCTGCTTGTGAAGGGAGCTGAAAGACTGAGCTCCCGGAGGACAATTTGGAGGCAGGGAGGCCAAATTCAGGGCGTATCCGCACCGCACTATTTGGAGAACCCACTGGTCGGAGGTTATGAGAGGCCACCTTTGGTGAAAAAATTTTAACCTCCCTCCGACCGGCAGATCGTCCGGTACGGACACTTGTAGGGCGGCTATGTTCCCGTGGATCCAGTCAAAAGCCCGTCCCCGGCTTTTGCTGTGGAGGCGCAGGGGGCTGCTTAGGCGCACGCTGTTGACGAGAACGAGCGCGCTGGGGCTGTCCCTGTGCCTGGCGAGGCCTTCGGGCCGGCTGGTTGTACCTACGCTTTGCAAAAGAATAGGGTGCAACCTGCCGTGCCCGGGAAAAACGCCCACCCGTGGGGGCGGGTGCTGAAGGCGCCCGGTGGGAGAGCTTGTCGAGAGCGGTTTCCCGCTGATGCAGTTGGTCCACCATCTGCTCGACCTTCTCACCGAAAATGTTATCCCCCCGGCAAGGGACGTCAGCCAGTCTCTGCTGGGTGCGGTTGTCCAGGTCAGAGGCACGCAGCCATGAGAGCCTGCGCATCACTATACCTTGGGCCGCAGCACGAGATGCCACGTCACAGGTGTCAAAAATCCCCCTGGACAGGAACTTTCTGCACGCCTTCAGCTGCCTGACCACCTCCTGATAAGGCCTGGACTGCTCCGGCGGGAGCTTATCGACCAGGTCCGCCAGCTGTTGCACATTGGTCCGCATGTGGATGCTCATATAGAGCAGGTAAGATTGGATGCGGGTCACGAGCATGGAGGATTGGTAGGCCTTCCTCCCAAATGAGTCCAGAGTGCGAGACTCCCGCCCCGGGGGCGCCGAGGCGGTATCCCTCGAACTCCGTGCCCTCTTGAGAGCAGAATCCACGACCGCTGAGTCATGGGGCAACTGGGGCCGCATGAGCTCTGGGTCAGAGTGGATCCTGTACTGGGACTCTGCTTTCTTGGGAATGGTGGGATTAGTTAGTGGTCGCACCCAGTTCCGGAGCAGCGTCTCCTTCAGGACATTGTGCAGCGGTACCGTGGAGGACTCTCTAGGTGGTGATGGATAGTCGAGGACCTCGAGCATCTCGGCCCTCGGCTCTTCCACAGAGACCACGGGAAAGGGAATGCTTATAGACATATCCCGCACAAAGGAGGCAAAGGAGAGACTCTCAGGAGGGTGAGAGCTTCCTCTCCGGTGACGGCGTGGGGTCCGAGGGAAGGCCCGTAGACTCCTCTGAGGAGAAATATCTCGGGTCCTCCTCTTCCCCCCACGAGTCCTCATCCTCGGTATCGGACATTAGCTCATGTAGCTGCGTCCGGTACCGGGCCCGGCTCGACGTCGAGGCACCGAGGTCTCGGTGTCGTCGAGCGGTGGACTCCCGCGCCGGCGGGGACGGAGCTCCCTCCATCGACGTCGACGGGGACTCCACCTGCGTGGCTGTCGAGACCGGCACCGCAAGCGGCGGCGGTGTCGACTGCCCCGGCGCCGGGCTAGAGCTCGCCGGCGCCACAGTCATCGGCGCCGAGGGCGCAAGCACCCCCGGCGCCGGCACAGCCTGGCGCATCAGCCCTTCCAGGATCCCCGGAAGGATGGCTCTGAGGCACTCGTCCAGGCCCGCTGCCGGGAAAGGCGGTGGGGCCGGTAAGGGTGTCGGTGCCGGAAGCTGCTGGGGGCCAGGAGACGGCACCGAGGTGCCGGAACCCCGACGCGTCGGTACCTCCACCACCGACGGAGATCTCTCCTCTCTGCGATGACGCTTCGGCGTCGACTCCTCTTCAGGGTGCACCGAGGGCTCCCGGTGACGGCGCTTCTTGTCTTTTTTCCGGTGCACGTCACCGGTGCCGGAGGGCATGGAGGAGGAGGAGGTCGATCCCCCTCGGTCTCGGGGTACCGGGTCCGACAGGGTTCGGTCCCGTGGCTCACGAGTTGAGGGAGTGACCGGGGCCGACTGCCCACGCGGTCTCTCTACCCCACTCTCGCCGGCGGACCGGCGGGCCGACGGGACCTGTTCTCCTGGGGTCGCTGCCATCGGTGCCGATGTCTCGGGCATCGATACCGGTACCGAAGAACCGGTCTTCGATACCGATGCCGTCGAGGTCGACGTCGAGGGGCCGGCGCAAGTTCCAAAAAGACGGTCCCGCAGAACTTGCCTCGCAACCTGAGTCCGTTTCCGGAGACCGAGACACAAAACGCACGACTTGAGATTGTGCTCCGGCCCGAGGCACTGGAGGCACCAAGCGTGGGGGTCGGTCTGCGAGATCGGCCGGCCGCAGCGACCACACTTTTTAAATCCACTCGGGACCTTCGAGGACATCGACGGAAAAATCGCGTCGGCGAAGTCAAAGTCGGCAATGGTGGCTAAAATCACACCACGAAAACTGAAACCGACCGAGCGGCCACTAGGCCGCAACGAGGCGTCCCCGCTAGAAAGCGAGGGAAAAGAAGGAGCGCGTGCTCCACACGCGCAAATTTCTTTTTTTTTTTTTTTTTTTTTTAATAAAAGAGAAAGAAGAAGAAGAAGAGGCCGAACAGGCCAAAAGCGACGATCCGCGTAAACGCGGTCGAAAAATCCGGCGGCTGAAACGAGAGAGAGGGGAAAACACAACTCTCTCAGTCGCGGAAAAAAGTAACTGGCGGGAGCGGTCGCGCACCGGGCGGGAAGACGGCCGCGCATGCGCGGTGGCGTGCCCTGCGTGTCGACCGTCCCGCGAAGCTTATTTCCGGTTGGTGGGGGCTGCCGCGGACGTCACCCAGTCGTGAGAACAAGCAGCCTGCTTGTCCTCGGAGAATAGGGTATACACAAAAAGCAGCAAATATGAGTTATCTTGTTGGGCAGACTGGATGGACCGTGCAGGTCTTTTTCTGCCGTCATCTACTATGTTACTATATTACTATGTTTTAGTCCATACTGTCAATACAGTCAGCAACCAGCAATCTTGCCTCATGAAGAACGGGCTGCAATTTATGGCTTTAACTGATATCTGCCACCGTGTAGTATTCTGCTTCACTCGGTTTTAACTGCCTGCTTTTAAATATAAGAAATGTGGCTTGCATTAAAGAGTTGTAATGCACAGTGAGAGGCTGACTACGATATGACTATTCTACTGAAGCAGCTCACGTAATCACCAAAGTACACAGAGCAGGAAGAGTTCATCACTATGAAAGTCCTTCATTTATAATAGATGCTGAGGGCAGTTAAAAAAAACAAAACCTCCAAACAAAGAATCCCAGGTGAGACATGGCTCCAGTTGTGGCTGTATTATAAACCTAAAATATCCTGGTCTCCGTATTTCAGCAGTGCTTTAGTACAGACTGAAGAACATATCATTATATTCTTTATTATGAATCCTGAATACAGGGCTGCTCTTGATGGTTATGATATCTAGGCCGCACAAATTATAGGCCTTCAAACAGATTTATTCAAAATAAAAGATTTTAGTTATGCTCCAGTTACAGCCAGTGACACAATGGTTTCTGCTTTACTCAGCTTATCAGTAAATACTTGACCTACTTTACTGAAACATGTTTGGAAAACTAATTTCTCAAAAGTCCCTACATCTAATCACTTGGATAACTTAAGGGGGTCTTTTACAAAGCATTGGTAAGCCCAATGCGGGCTTACCGAACGCTAAACTGGAACTTCCACCGGGCCCAACTCGGCCGCCGGCATGCACCATTTCTGGGGGGGGGGGGGGGGGGGGGAGAAGAAAACCCCTGGAAATGGCTTGCGTGATGCAACCCAGCAGTAATCGGACATAGCTGCTGGGTTACCATGGAGCCCTTATTTATTGCCACCTCAATGGGTGGCAGTAACCACACTGCCATGCAGTAAGAGTTCTCTTACCACATGGCCATGTTGTCTGGAGGCTTTTTACCCGCTGTGGTAAAAAGGGCCATGGAGTGCAGGAAAAACAGCCCCAGCCGCTACCACAAGGCCCTTTTCCCGCAGCTTGGTAAAAGGACCCCTAAGAAAGGTATTAATCCGCAAACAAAATCTTTTCTGGAGATGGGAAGGGGGTAGAACTAGAGGAGATGAAATGAGGTTGAAGGGGGGTAGACTCAAGAAAAATGTCAGGAAGTATTTTTTCACTGAGAGAGCGGTGGATACTTGGAATGCCCTCCCGCGGAGGTGGCGGCGGCGATGAAACGGTAACGGAATTAAAAAATGCGTGGGATAAACATAAGGAATCCTGTTTAGAAGGAATGGATCCTCAGAAGCTTAGCGGAGATTGGGTGGCAGCACCGGTGGTTGGGAGGCGGGGCAAGTACTAAGAAGACTTCTACGGTCTATGCCCTGAAAATGGCAAGGATAAATCAAGGTCAGGTATACATATAAAGTAGCACATATGAGTTGGGCAGACTGGATGGACCATACAGGTCTTTATCTGCCGTCATCTACTATGTTACTATCCAGCTTATTTTCGAAAGTGATAGCCGGCTATCTTCCGACACAAATCGGGAGATGGCCGGCCATCTCCTAAAACTGGCCAAATTGGTATAATCGAAAGCCGATTTTTGGACACACTCGCCGGCATTCCGTCGCGGAGGCGGCTAAACTTCAAGGGGGCGTGTCGGCAGGGTAGTGAAGGCGGGATGTGGGCGTGCTTACGAGATGGCCGGCTTCAGCTGATAATGGAAAAAGAAAACCGGTGATGACGAGCATTTGGCCGGTTTTACTTGGTCTATTTATTTTCACGACCAAGTCTCAAAAAGATGCCCAAACTGACCAGATGACCACCGGAAGGAATCGGGGATGACCTCCCCATACTCCTCCAGTGGTCACCAACCCCCTCCCACCCAAAAAAACCTTTAAAACATTTCCTACTTAGGAGGGGAAGCCAGTCGGCCAGCTCGTAAAAAAAAAAAAAAAAAGGGATCTTGCTGATCAGTTATGTTATGACT
Organism: Microcaecilia unicolor; assembly: GCF_901765095.1. Classification (NCBI taxonomy): domain Eukaryota; kingdom Metazoa; phylum Chordata; class Amphibia; order Gymnophiona; family Siphonopidae; genus Microcaecilia; species Microcaecilia unicolor. The sequence continues at coordinate 43,083,964 of NC_044034.1, read as the reverse complement.
TACTTGTTCTGGAGTGCTGTATTTTGTGATACTGTTTTGAGAAATGTTCAAGAAAGACTTCATACAAATTAAAAAAGTCCCTGCTGTTCATTTTCCCTTGATGGCCGTCCCTGACGTGCACTTCCCTTAATAGCCGTCTTTCTCTTGATGGCCCTCTTTCTCTCCGAAAGTGCACTTCTCTTAATGGCCGGCTTTCTCCCCAAACAGGGAAATCAAAACAGTTTTTGCTCACAGTTTTTTTAGTGGTAACAGTGGGATTCGAACCAACCACCTCTGCATTACAAGGGCCATGATGTAACCACTTGGCCACAGCTCCACTTACTTGGCTGTCCCTCCCTTTTGATTATACCCCTTCAGGTCTCTCTCAGCCAATCACACTGTTACTACAAAAAAAGCAGTGTGCAAAAACTTTTGATTTCCCTGTTCAGGGAGAAAGACGGCCATTAAGAGAAGTGCGGCCATCAAGAGAAAGACGGCTATTAAGGGAAGCGCACGTCAGGGACGGCCATCAAGGGAAAATGAACGGCAGGGATTTTTTAAAATTTGTATGAAGTCTTTCTTGAACATTTCTCAAAATAGTATCACAAATACAGCACTCCAGAACAAGTAAGTCATAACATAACTGATCAGCAAGATCTAAACATCCAGAAGTACCAGTGCACTACGAATGCTGGCCCCTCCCACGGCCAAATGCCTTGGATTTGGCCGGGTTGAGATGGCCGGTTCCAGTTTCCATTATCGCTGAAAAACAAAGTCGGCCATCTCAACCCGGCGATCTGTGGCATTTGGCCGGCCCCAACCGTATTATCGAAACAAAAGTTGGCCGGCCATCTTTTTCAATAATACGGTTCCGGCCAGCTGTTGCGGCGGCGCCAAAATAGATCGCCGGCGATCAATTTTGCCGGCGCCGTTCGATAATGCCCCTCTATGTTTCTTGAAAGGCACTATGCTCTTGACAATTTGTTTGGTTTTGCTTCTAGGGGTAGATTAAAGAAGTGTGTTACCACATGGGTGTATGTTAATGCACCTTAATACATTATTAGCATCTAGGTTCTATGCATAAAATAGGACCTCAAGTAATAATACCCAATAAAACGGCAGCACACTTTAGTAATCAAGGCCTCAGATTGTCTTCTATTTTCCCCTCAGGATATCTTATTTTCTTCACTGTCATTTTCTGAAATGTCCTAAAACCGTGCAGTTTTAATAGTGCTCTAATATTTTTACAATTGACATTACTGACAAAGTGCAGCTGTCTTCTTGGAATCTCAAATGATTTGCAGGTTCATTTCTTGCCTAGAGGAAAACGGTTCTATGAGGAATATAAAACATTAAACAGGGTCAGTCCCTGAGCGGCCCTTTTACTAAGGTGCGGGAGGGGGTATTGATGTAGGCTGGGGAGGGAGGGAAAGAAGGGAACATTGGCGGGTGGGGGGTGGGGGGGGGCTGAGGGAGCTCTAAGCTTAAGTTAAAAAAAAAAGAAATTAAAATTTTTTTTTTTTAACTCACATTTATCACATAAATGTAAGGAAAAACAGAAATTAATATAAAGGAAAAAGAAAACATTTTCTCTCATCAATATATATTATATAATTGTCCATAACTGGGAGATCCAAGATCAGGAAAACAACCTCAAAGAAAATAAGAAAAACTCAAAATGTTAATCTTACAATTCACGTTTTCTGAGGGAGGAAGGTAATCGGTTAATTGCAGCCGGTACAGTGGTAACTAAAGGAAGTTGCTGCAGAGGATTCTTCATCTGTTCTTTCAACTCCACAAACTCTTGTAATTTCTTAGGTTCAACAACGACAACAAAAAAATTGAGCTGTCCTAAATGAAGCCGCTTAGCTATGTGGTGGCTGGCACTGAATATTAACGGAACCCACATAACCTGGGGCTCCTTCCTAGTGCTGCCCCTGACCTGCCAACTTTTGGATTGGGCGGTCTCAGGGAATATTCAGTGGCACTGTCTGGTTAACTGTCGCTGAATATCCCCAGTTAGGCGGCAGGTACCTATTTAAGCGGGCAGGAGAGGCTCCTGCCTGCTTAAATCGTTTTGAATATTGGCCTAAATATTTTTATTGAAAACCTCTTAATAAAATCTACAATGCGATAATACCTTATATTAAATGACTAGTAAAAAAACCCCGTTTCTGATGCAAATGAACGGGGGCTAGCAAGGTTTTCTTCAGAGTGTGCATGTGGGAGTGTGTGTGTCCCTGCCCTCTGCCCTCTCTCCCTCCCCCTCCCCCCCCTCCGAGTCCAGTCCTTCAGTGTTGTTTCCTGCTGTTCTGTGTTTTTGTTACAGAGAGAGTGAGGGCATCTCTCTCCCCTCCCCCCTCTGAGTCCTTCACAGTTTCCTGGGATTTCCTGCTGTGCTGTTTTCCTTCACTCATGGGGAAACCGGATATCTCTGGCGCTTCACACTTCCGGCTGGAGGCTTCAGTGGTGCCTTTTATAATATAGATTTGCTCAATAAATCATCAGACATGAAGCTTCAAATCAATTTATCATCACAAATTGGAAGTTGCTGCTGTCATCTAAATAACAGGCTACAGATTTGTATTTATGGTGTTTTGTCACAGTGCAATTTTTCATGATGGCTTTGGACAGTTTTACTAAACTTGAATTAGAATAGTATGTTTTTTAGATGCAGCAAAATTGATATGAAGCTTCATGTGTGAAGATAAAACGCTTGTTGAGTGCAGTGGCATTGCTACAGGAGGCCACGGGGGCCTGGGCCTCCCAATTGGCTCTGACTGCAGGGGCGTATCTGAAAGTCGGCGGTAGCGGGGGCCGAAGCCAGAGTGAGGGGGCACATTATAGCCCCCCCCAGCCGCCGCCGCCATTTCCGACCCCCCCCCTGCCGCCGTGGGTACCTTTGCTGGTGGGGGACCCCAACCCCCACCAGCCGAGGTCCGCTTCCTCCTGCCGCTGCGAGATTTTTTAAGTTCTTCATCGGGATTCGTCCTCCGTCACTCTGTGCTGCTGTTCAAAGAAGCTGCTAGCTGAATAAATGCAGTTTCGGACTGAGTCTGACGTCGCTGCTGCACGTTGTACGTGCAGGACGTCAGACTCATGTACAACGTGCAGCAGCGACGTCAGACTCAGTCCGAAACTGCATTCAGCTAGCAGCTTCTTTGAACAGCAGCACAGAGTGACTGAGGACGAATCCCGATGAACTTAAAAAACCTCGCAGCGGCAGGAGGAAGCGGACCTCGGCTGGTGGGGGTTGGGGTCCCCCGCCAGCAAAGGTACCCACGGCAGCAGTAGGGGGGTCCAGGGCGAAATCTGCGGGGACCCAGGCCCCTGTGGCCCCACGCAGATACGCCCCTGGCTCTGAGGCCCCCGGTTTGGCTAGCTGGGGGTCCCTACCTCCACCAGCTGAATCCTTTATCCCGCGCTGGTCTCGCCACATTGCCTACCCTGCTCTTCTCAGTCGAGCTGCGCATGCTCGTTTTAGGTGAAAATGAGCATGCGTGAAAACGAGCATGCATGGTGCAACTGAGAAAAGAGCAGGTCGGGCAATGTGAGACCAGCGCGGGACAAACACTTCAGCTGGTGGGGGTGGGGGCCCCTGCCAGCCCAGGTACCATCGTGCAGCGGCGGCGGGGAGGCAGGCTAAAATGTGCCCCCCCCCACACACATTTGGGGTTTGGCCCCCTCTCCCGTCAAGGTCTGGCTACACCCCTGGTGAGTGAGTAATATGCTGTATCATTTACTACATTTTAGATTTTGTTAAGAGATTTTCAATAAAAAAATATTATATTTAAATTACTAAAACCACCTACAATAATTTTCACCTTTAGAGTTATATAACATTACCACTTTATTAGTAGATTGTGAACCTGGTTTAATTTATATACAATGAATATGCATGAGAGAGATCTGCATACAATAGATGTAGTAGGCATGTAAATCTTTCTCACACATATTAGCGATATTCTGAAAAGCTGGTTTGTTTACAGCCCTCGGGGACTGAACTTAAAGCCTGATCTTAGGGCTAGATTTACTAACCTGCATTAATACATGTTCATGTGAATTGATCACGTGTTTATCAGTGGTGCTAGTATTCTAAATATTTACATGCACAAGGGACATGTAAACGAGGGGGCTTAGATTATAGACTTGCCTTTCATGGGGGTAAAAATATGGGCATGTAATCTAAATCTGCATAAGTTTGTCCAAACACAATGGAGGTGTATCTGGGGATGGGGTAGGTAAGGAGTTATTGTTTACATGAATATACTTAATACATTGTGCATTAATGCCTGTAAAATAAGCCAGGAAATATGTGTATACTACATAGCAGTTGTGGTTGTGTATATCTACTTTCGATGGGGCAACAATGAAAGGAAAAGCATGCATAAAATGTTCCACTGAAAATGAATGTAACCTTTTGTGCACACTTGTCACAAACGTATATCCATTATAAAGATACCTTAGTTGACTCAACATCTTGTTTCTTTGAAATTCCAATATAGGTTCATTTATTGGTAGAAAATATGTTCCCTAAATTAGAGAGTGAATCTAATTTTCCTTTCCTTCTTTCTTTAGTGTGTATTCCCATCTTGGAATGGATTCACTAATTTCCAAAACATCATTTAAGACTGCTCAGTCTTATGAATTTGTAGGAGTCACCAGCCAAATACTCAGGGGTCCTTTCATTAAGCTGCTGTTAAAAAGTGGCCTGCGGTCCTGCCACCCACTGACCTAGCAGTAAGGGCTCATGCGCTACCTACTGGTAACCATATATATATTGCTTGTGCCAACTGCTGATTACCACTGGGAATTCCTTCGCGTGGTAGAAAATAGAAAATTATTTTCTACCGTGGATCGGCGCAATGCCAAACTCAGATTTACCACTGGGCACACACGCTAGCCCAGTGGCAGTGTCAATTTGGTGCGCACGTTAGCCCTGGGGGGGTGGGGGGTGTCTTGATGTTGGCTGGGAGGGGGAGGTAAAGAAGAGAACATTGGCAAGGGGGCATGAGGAGGTTTAAAAAAAAAAAAATTAAAAAAAGGTTATGCAGGCCAGCCGGGCCTGTATAACTGTCGGGCGCCCAGGCCGTCCCCAAAAATCCCTGATATTAAGTGAATATCACTGGCACTTATATTGGGGGATAAGTTAACTGGCGACGATCAGTGTTTAAAAAAAACACTGACTGCCACTGCTGATATCGGGGGGGGGGGGGGGGGGGGGGGGGGTGGGGGACTGTATTTAAAGGTAAAAATTATTGTAGGATGGTCTTAGTAATTTAGAGATGCATATTCAGTAGGGATATCCCTGAAAACCTGGTCTGCCTGCAGTCCCTCAAGGGCTAAACTTGGATAAGTCCGCCTTAGGGGTCTTTTACAAAGCGCAGTAAGCTCAATGCGGGCTTACCGATTGCTAAATCGGGACTACCGCCGGCCCAACACGGCCGCTGTCAGTAGTTCTGCCCTGAGCATGCGCAATTTTCGGGGGAAAAGAAACCCCCAGAAATGGCTTGCGCGGCGGTCAGCTGACAGTAATCTGGCATCGCCACGTGCTACCCGGTTACCGCTGGGTTACCCTGGGAACCCTTATTGCCACCTGAATGGGTGGCGGTAAGGGCTCCCAGCTGCATGGCCAGGCGCTAGTGTTCTCTTACCGCATGGCCATGTTTGTCTGGGAGCTTTTTACCTGTTGCGGTAAAAAGGCCCCTGGCGTGCAGGAAAAACGGCCCCCGCCACTAGCGCAGGGCCCTTCTTCCTTAGATCGTAAGCTGTCTATGATCAGGAAATAGTTACTGTAACTGAATTTAACTTGCCTTGTGCTACTGCTAAAAGGTGTGAACTAAATCCAAAAATATTATAAAGCCCAGACTACAACCAGTTTTTCTGGCATTAGACACATGCACTTTTTAAAGAATAACAAGCCTGGAAAATAGAAAGTAAAGCATTTACCACCAATGGCATACTTGCACAGCTCCCTCCATTCTGGCAAGGGTTCCTCTCACATTGCGTCAGGATACAAAACGCAGCCCAGTTTTAATTCAGTCAAGCCAACCACTTCTGCAAAGCTGCTCCGCTTGTTTTGAAGTGGTAGCTCATTGTTATTCAGTACAACCGAATCCAAACATCCCTGGAAGCCACCCAAGATCTGTGTCGTCCTTTTGTCAGTCAGGCTTCGGACATTCTCCACTTGCACCTGAGCTCCAAAATAAACAGAGCTATCTGTGCTTAGGGTCTGGAAGTACAGGGGGGCCTTGCGGCGCTCAACGTAACTGTCATCCAGCGACAAGCTTGTGAAATTCCTGATTCAGTTCCAAGAAGACGGTGTGCCAATTTCCATCATTAACCGCTCTGCCAGAAATTCCCAAGATTCCAGGGCCACTTCTACAGTCTAACTGGAACCACAGCTTGCCGTCTACAATCTATGAAAATAAACACACAATAAATGCATAATTTAGTTATAACTCGAACAGGTGTTTTTGTGTGCATGCATTTAGTTATGTGTGCACATATGTATTTAAACACATTTATTCCACTTGTTTGCCTTGATAATCTTTCTTTGTACCCTTGTTTTGATTTACCACTTTACAGCACCACGTGCACTATTCTCACTGTGAAATCACTGAACCAGGACACTGTACCAGTGATTTCACAGTGAGAATACTGAAAGGTAACTTTAAACCATACAAGAACGTAAGACCTTTGAAGTCAGAATGATTGAATATTTAACACCCAACAGAAAGGACTTAACAAAGATCTGGGGTTCCTAGCCCATTATAAACCTAAAGCTGTATGTCTCTGTTGATCACCCCACCCCTCACCTATCCAAAACCATCCTGTTAGAATATCAATGATATGCTTTGATGTCCCCATGCTACCTCCTACCCACCCCCATCCTCCCACCCTGTCAGACTGTCATAGTAATGCTTGATAGTTTTCACTTATATACACTGTCAGCTAGCACATTTGCTTATTTCCGATCTGACGAAGAAGGGCAACCTTCGAAAGCTAATCAAGAAATGTATTATGTCCAATAAAAAGGTATCATCTTATTTTCTTTTCCATGTTTTATTTTGTTTGATTTCTATTGATAACCTTAAGAGTGGACTAACACGGCTACCACACTCCTCTACTTTAGCTCACGGTAGAATCAGCTGCGGGTAACGCTGAGGCGCCCATAGGAATATAATGAGTGTCTTGGCATTTACCGCCAGCTGATTTCTTCCACACGCTAAAGACCCCCTCAGTGAATAATGTCATTTTAAGGTTATTTATTTAATTTTCAGCACTTGACATAACCACAAGTGATCCCTGAGACACATGGTTACAATCTCTATCTGAAAACTGGATGTAGCCATTCAGCATGTTTACAATGAGATGTAAGCTCAAACAAATTCATAAAGTCAAAATGCCTGCTCATATTTCAGTCATCACACTGCCCTCTTTAATATGGTCAAACCTTCTTACAAGCCCAGTGTACTAATTTCATTCTTTGCACAATAAAAACATGGTTATAAATGGAAGGTAAATGTAAGAGTTGACCAGCTGGAAAAAAAAAGTACCATCTTTTTCACAGCTTCCCCCCTTCCCCTCCATGCCTTATCAGCAGCACCATACTTCAAGAGGTAGCAGTGCCTTCATAAATATATGCATGTTTTTCTCTAACTGAAGCAGCAGTAGCCTCTCTATCCCTAACACAGGTTGCTCTGACAAATCAGAACCGAGCATAGCAAGAAACACACAAGAAGCAAGGACAAGGAAGAGATGCTTATCAAACAATACAGACATCCTCAGCTTTCAATGCTCCTCAAATTGAAATATACACTACTGGAGAGACACAAGCTGGATGACGATAACATATCATTGATGAAAAGCCTACAGCTGAGTTTACATTTTCTGTAATTAGTTATCAAATGAAGAAAAATCCACAAATCGTGTCACACAACTATAGGACAAGAGATTTGTGATAATGATCTATGTCATGAAGAGGGGCACTCAGGTTCTGCTTGTTAAAATCAGCTCAGCAAAGATCAATAGTGACAGTACCAGTGATAGTATTTGCTGAACTTTTGTCTTTGGAAAGTTCTACCTCTTTCAGACTAGAGGGCTGGCTACCTTATTTGTGATTGACAGTGTGGGAGAAGACAGTCTTTGAAGGGAAACTTTGTTGGTATAAACACCAAGCTCAGTACAGGTAGCCTTCTCTTTGGTTATGATACCGGGCCACTGTACCAGTGCTGTAAGGGGAGAGGCTTGGCTCCTGCCTTCCACATTGAAATACATCTACTAAAAGGGAAGAGGGTCTCTGACATTTTCCTACTTTTGCTGCCTGAGAATTGCTTTGGTCCCAGTGTCTCTTTTTTGTTTTTTTCCTCTCTTTCCAGGGTGTCCTGTCCAGCACTGCCCCTTTGTGTCCGTGCCCCTATGCTCCTTTCATGTTCAGCATCTCTTCTCTGTGTCCCTATCCTTCCCATGTCTAGCCTCTCCCCTCTTTCTTCTTTCCCTGCTGTATCCCCTACCCCGAGACCAGCATTTCTCCCTCTTTCTCTCTTCCGTCACTCCTGCCTCCTACTCCCCACTTTTTGCCCAGCATCTCGCCCTCTGGCACCCTGAATCCTCCATGGTCTTGCATCTCTCTCTCCTTCTTTCTATTGGTCCAGCATCTGTCTCCCTCTCGCCCTCTGTTTTAGTCTGGGAGTCTCTCTCTCTATTTCTCAACCCTCCCCAAGGTCCAACATTTATTTTCCTCTCCTCCCCCCATGCAAGTCTGGCGGGGGGAACAGAAGAAGATGCTGGACCCGTGTGGGGAAAAGAAGGCAGAGGAAGGGAGAAAGTAGTACTGGACGCTGTGGGCGATTGATCGAGGAAGGCAGACTGTGAGGACAGAAATCAGAGAGCAGCAGGCGGCCCCTGCCACTGGACGACCTCGCTCAATGGTATCTACTCCCCTGCAAAGGAGGAAAAAAACTACTTGCCACACATACGTGCCCATGAACTTCTCTTTTGGATAGTACAGGATCCCAGAACATTAACAAAGATTCAGATAATATCCCTTTTGCATGACAATTCCTTTAGCTGTTTCATTACCTGCATCCCTGTAGATCAAAGTTCTACAGAAAGTTAATTAGTTGAGAAGCAGATATATCAATGCAATAGATCTATTTTATCTTCTGCAATTATTTTTACGTACTGCAACTAAAGGAGACTCTTTACAAAGCTGCAGTAACAAATGGTCTTAGAATGCCCTTATATACAGAAAAAAAGTGAGGATAAACCAAAGAGGAATACCCAAACCTTTATTAAGGATTTCAAGAAACGACCCGACACGGCCGTGTTTCGGCCCAAAGGCCTGCCTCAGGGGTCTTAATCAATCTCAGGTGTAGCAGTGTAAAGAAATACACCGATGAGAATTCATGCTCAATTATTAAGCAATTCAATCTGTTCTCCGTTTTGGTATTCCTCCTTGGCTTATCCTCACTTTTTTCCTATATCTCACGGTGCGTGAAGTGTTTTACTTCCTTTTTTTGTTGATCTTAGAATGCTCTTATGCAGGTTATCCCCGCACACTAATGCCATTTTTAATGTGGCTATAAACCCCCCCCCCCCCAATTTTCTATTTATTTCATTAATGCCCATGCGCTAATGTTGCCATCAGTGTACAGCCATTTTTAAAATTTACTGTGGGAGCACTTACTCTCTCCTGTTTTGTACTTAATAATGGCTCTCACATTATCCACGTGCTAACCAGTTAGAATGAGGTAATGCAGATGTGCTAACTGGTTGCCGAAGGAATACCCCCTCAAAAAAAAAAAAAAAAAAATTATTTTTTTTAAATTAGCGTGTGCACATCCCAAAACCGATGCATGACACTTTAGTACGTCCCGTGTTAGGCCATTTTCGCTCCATTGGGCACATGTTAGCACCTAATGCAGCTTAGTAAAAGGACCCCAAAAGTAGTAATGACAGTTATGCTCTTCAAAATAAGTTCCATCATCTTTGTAGATATTCAGCTCCTGGCCGGTTAAATCATGATGTCCAGGTGGGGAGCAGATAATCAGTGGCACTTAACCACGAAGTGCCACTGATATAGGCTTTGACTGCCGTGGCACTCTCCAGTTTCGTGTCGGGGAGGTCTAGGAGTGGAGTTGGAGCAGATCTGGACGTTTTCTAGCTACTTTTGTTGTTCAGGAAATAATTAAAAACATACACGTTACAAAAGGCATTTAAGGGGCCCTATTAATACAGCTTAACACACGTTAATGGAATTAGTGTGCACTAAATGCTAAGAAACCCATTTTATACCTATGGGCTTCTTAGCATTTACGGCACAATAATTCTGCTAGCATGCACCAGGCTTTAGTAAAAGGGCCCCCTTACTGAAACACTTGGAGGAGCATTTTCGATATGACATTTAAGTCCAACTTTGAACGTTTTGCTTAAAATGTCCAAAATTCAAGTGGGAAATATAGCCATTTTTTTAAAATGGCTATTTGCTAGATGATTTTGTGCTCTGTGTATTTATCTTTTTGGTCCATTTTCAAAAAAGATATGTCGAAGTGAAAAACGCCCAAAATGAAGCCACTGAGATGTAGAAGGAACCAGCGTTCTTAGTAGTCTGGCCACACAGACATCCCAGGAGAGCAATAGGGCACCCTAGGGGGCACTGCAGTGGACTTCAAATAAGTGCTCCCAGGTACACATCTCACTGATGCTCCCTTATCTTGTCTTCTTAGCCCCCCCCCCCAAAATCCACTACCCCCAACTGTACACCACTACAATAGCCCTTATGGGTGAAGGGGGCACCTATATGTGGGTACAATGGGTTTCTGGTGAGTTTTGGAGGGCTGACAGTTTCCACCACAAGTGTAACAGGTAGGGGGGGAGGTATGGGCCTGGGTCCACCTGTCTGCAGTGCACTGCACCCACCACTAGGCTACTCCAGGGACCTGCATGCTGCTCTAATGGACCTGAGTATGACATCTGAGGCTGGCATAGAGTCTGGTAAGTAATGTTTTAAATCACATTTTTAGGAGGTGGGAGAGGGTTAGTGACCGCTGGAGGAGTAAGGGAAGGTTATCTCTGAGGCCATCTGGTCATTTAGGCCACTTTTTGTGGCTTATAAAACAGGTGAAGACCAAAATGTCTAACTTATAGCCCTGGATGTTTTTGTTTTGTTCCACTATGGCAGAACGAACACCCAGATCCCACTCTTAATATGATCCCTTATGATTTGAAAGCATTTCTGAAGGACTTCATAGAAAAACGTTGGTTTTGAAAATACTACTTTGGATGTTTTTGTGAGAAAAATGTCCAAATACAGATTTATACCACTTTTTGGACGTTGTTCTCTTTTGAAAATGAGCACCTTGGTCACTGAGAAAGAATGTATAAATTGTGTTGTTGTTTTTTTAGGGTCCTGGGGTCTTTGTTTAAGGTTGTTCTATCAGTCATGTCTTGAGTTGTTTCATGTTTATAATGATATCTTAAATTGTGTATGCTCATTCTGTTATCTGCTAGCGCAGCTTATTAAAAGGACTCCTTAATTACTAATAGATCTATAAGATAAAGAAATGCACTGGCATGGATGATACCCTGATGGCATGATGCACATCAATATAGAAATAATTACATTTATTTATGTCTGTAAAAAGCTTATAGACCCTCTTCTTGGCTGAAAGCTATTCAAGATGGTTTATAATTTAAAAGCAATATACACCTACTCAAACAATAGTAGAATGCAAAGTCTTAAATGTTGACATCTGCAAATAAATAAGTTTTCAAAGCCTTCCAAAAGTCTTTAATAGAGGTGGGGGGGGGGGGGGGTAGTTATTAATATGGGCTATCGTTAAGATGGGTTATTTCACCACAAGTCATGCAATTTTAGCGCTGGATCTCATTACATAAAATGGGACCCTGTGCTAAAATAGCATGACGTGGTAAAATAATCTGTCATAATGACAGTCCTTGTTAATAACTTCTAAGTTCCTTAACTTATCGGGCAGTTTATTCCACCCTACCGCTAAACTTGACTAAAAGCCTTTTTGGTCCATAATTTGCTTTTTTATAAATAGTTTTATCTGGAATAGTCAATAGTTTCTTCTGGGCAGTATGCAAAATAAGTACATAAGTATTGCCATACTGGGAAAGACCAAAGGTCCATCGAGCCCAGCATCCTGTTTCCAACAGTGGCCAATCCAGGTCACAGATACCCGGCAAGATCCCCAAAATGTACAAAACACTTTATACTGCTTATCCCAGAAATGGATTTTCCCCAAGTCCATTTAATAACGGTCTATGGACTTTTCCTTTAGGAAGCCGTCCAAACCTTTTTTAAACTCCGCTAAGCTAACTGCCTTTACCACATTCTCTGGCAACGAATTCCAGAGTTTAATTACACGTTGAGTGAAGAAACATTTTCTCCGATTTGTTTTAAATTTACTACATTGTAGCTTCATCGCATGCCCCCTAGTCCTAGTATTTTTGGAAAGCGTGAACAGACGCTTCACATCTACCCGTTCAACTCTACTCATTATTTTATAGACGCTTTGGAACCTAAATTTAGACTAAATGATGTATTGGTGATATGTCCTGATTTTTCTGCTTTTTGTACCCTGTTTATTGTATATTTTATAGATGTTTTTATTGTAATCCACCTTGGATAAAGGAAGAAAACAAATAATAAATCTTATCTAACACTGGATATGGGCACCTAATAAAAATGGCACATTAAAATTTAAAATCTTAACAGTAAGCAGTAAAATCTCAAACATAGCACATTTATGCACAGGCAACGCATGTGAAATCAGACAAACGTAATGCATTTGTCCTCCTAGGACTCTTTGTATAAAATCTGTCCATTGTATTTTAAGCTACCTGCAATTTCCTTAATAATTTCCCAGGTAAGCCAACACATAAAGAATTGTAAAAATCCAAAGAACATAAAATAAGTAATTACCCCAGACTTTTGAATAAACCTTTATCTAAAAATGGCCTGAACTTTAACAATCTGCCTCTTAAATTAGATTTCATCTCCTGGAAAAATGCTGTTTATATTTTGGTGACTAAGGGGCCATTTTACTAAGGCGCTTAGGCACCCATGCATGTCCAACGTGCGTCAATTTGGAACTACCGCCTGGCTACCACGAGCCCCAGGCGGTAATTCCATTTTTATGCATGTACGATACGCGTGGCAAAATTTTTTTTTTAAATTTTCTACCACATGGCGCTAACCAGTCGGTAATCAGCAGTGTATGCAGGCTGACGATTACTGCCCGGTTAACATGTGAGACCTTACCAGCTAATGTCAATGGGGTGGCGGTAAGGTCTCAGGCCCAAAATGGATGTGCGCCAATATTTATTTTGCCGCATGTCCATTTTTGGCCCCCAAAAAGGCCTTTCTTGCAGGTGCGCTGAAAAATGGACCTGTGCACGTCCAATACACGCATCTACAACAGTGCAGGGCCATTTTTCAGTGCACCTTAGTAAAAGGATCCTTAAATTTTCTGTGCAGTGGAGTAAGAGGATATTTGTGGCATAACAGAAGTGACTGCTTAGGATATACCCCTGGCAGTAATTTTCTCTTACAGATTCTTCGTGGTCCATAATAAGAATGCTTACTTAGGACCAGGGGCGTATCTGGAATCCGGCGGTAGGGGGGGCCAGAGCCAGAGAGGGGGGGCACATTTTTGCCCCCCCCCCCCCCGCCGCCGCCTCTCTCCACCCCCTCCCCGCCGTCAACCCTCCCCCGCTGCTTACTTTTGCTGGCGGGGTCCGACCCGCAATCTCCATATTTCGGCTTCCTCCGTGGCCATGTGCTCCAGGAAGTAACGCTGCAGCGCTGATTCGTTGAATCTAGTTCGGCGTCTGACGTCATCAGCACTGCAGCGTTACTTCCTGGAAGCACATGGCCACGGAGGAAGCCGAAATATGGAGATTGCGGGTCGGACCCCGCCAGCAAAAGTAAGCAGCGGGGGAGGGTTGACGGCGGGGAGGGGGGCCAGGGTGAAATCTGCGGGGGCCCAGGCCCCTGTGGCCCCACGCAGATACGCCCCTGCTTAGGACCCTTCACAATTTGCATTACCTCCTCCGCTGATGTCCTTCACTGACTGTGGAACAGTAACACATTCCTCTGATTGATGGCACCTAACTATAATTACATTTTGATTTGTGGAGCTGGTGGAAAATGGTGACTGATAGATGTAATGAAAATTATATTGACTCTTTCCCCCTCCCCAGTGCAAAGTCTGAAACCTACTGATTTATGAATTACCTTAACTGCAGTTTCCACTGGATGGTAGGAGGCCTTAATGCTATTAGGCAGGGAACACTTTTCACATATTTATTCAATTTTCATACCAGAACAAACCATTATACAACCAGAAAACATAACCAATAGTGTGCACTGTTAACAGGAAGGTAATAAACGGAAATAATACAGAACAAAAAGAAAATGAATGATACCTTTTTATTGCACTAATACACTTTAGTCCAATAAAAAAGATATCATTTTTTCTTTTTTTGTTCTGTTTCATTTTTATTTACTACTTTTAAAAGTGCACTAACATGGCTACCATACCATACCATTTTATCCATGAACAAGCAGGGGCCGATATTCAGTCGGCACTAAGGCCGGATGTTCAATGCCAGACTGTTTCCAATGACCAGCATTGAATATCTGGTTTATTTTATGATGTAGACATTTGAATACTTGTGTCACGACCCTTACCTGGGCAGGGCCAGAACGCTGGGGGCCGGATGACGGCAGCTTCAGGTGGCGCTGCTGCGGCGGAGCCTCCACAGCAGCAGGACCAGGGTGCCGGTGACCGCGCGGCGGCAGCTTTGGCCAACGCTTCCGGGATGGCGCAGTGCATTCCTTCATGCCGTGGCCCTGCCTTCTCCTGCCAGCAGCGGCTCACCCTCCTCTCCGCGGTTTCTCTGTCTGCAGTTCCCACTGCCATGGCTCCTCCTATTGGCTCGCTTGAGAGCACTTCCGGTTCTGCCCTCCTGACGTCAGACACCGACAATATTTAGCTAGACTGGTTCCTCTCTCAGTGCTTCGGCTACAACTTCGGTTGCTCTCTGACTTCTCAATCTGCTCTTGCTTGCCGCCTGCCTGAACTTTCACCTGGACCTGGACACCGTCTCATGACTCCCACCTTCCTGAACCTTCACCTGGACACCCCCTTCTTACTGCCACCTGCCCAAACCTTCGCCTGGACCTGGAGGCAACCTTCTGACTGCTACCTGCCTGAACCTTCGCCTGGACCTGGACATCGCCTTCTGACTGCCGCCCATCTGAACCTTCCACTTGGATACCGCCTCCTGATTGCCGCCTGCCTGAACTCTTGCCAGAATCTTGACACAGCCCCTGTGAGTCCTCCTGACTCTGTTCCTCTCCGCCTTGTTCCAGCAGTTTCCTCTTCCCTGGCACCTGAACCCCAAATCCTGTCAGCCGCCTGCACCCAGGGGCTCAACTGCTGGGGAACGGCGGTCACCACAGGTGAAGCACCAGGATTGCCCGACAGCTACTCCTGGAACAGTGTCCTTTCCCTGTCTTGGGCATCTCTGCTTCAAGGACAGCACAGGGACTCACCACACCTAACATACTTGAAAGGTATTAATACAGAAACAAATATTTTCCAGAGAAGGGAAAATGGCAAAACTAGAGGACATGAATTGAGGTTGTGGGGTGGTAGACTCAGGAGTAATGTCAGAAAATTCTTTTTCACGGAGAGGGTGGTTGATGCCTGGAATGCCCTCCTGAGGCAGGTGGTGGAGAAAAAAATGGTGGAGGAGGCACGGGCTGCTAGGAATTCCCCAACAGGAAGAAGGGCTTTCATGTCTATCTGGAATTGTTACTTGCAAAGTATCTCCCATAAAGCAAGAAGTGCTGTATTGAATAGGTTTCAGAGTGTTTCCTAAGTTGGTACTGTTACATTAGGAGTTGTTCTGGGGTCTCTGCTTGGATAGGGGAGGGAGGATTAGGAATAATGGATGTTATCCTTTTAAAGATGACCTGGTTCGCTAGGGGTGCTGTAGAAGGGGGCCTATCCTGGACTTGGTCTTTGTTATTAGAATAGGTTAAATCAGAGGGAGGAGGTTGGAGAGGGGGGAATGGCGAGGGGAGTGGGGAGGGTGACAATTAAAATGTGTTGTAGGCTGTTTTATTTGTGTACTTAGTGTTTATATTGAGGCTCTATATAATAGGCATCTTATTGTGGTTTTCTTGTTAATAGAAACATGTTAAACTCATAGAAATGAGTTAACAGATAGAGGGGGGAAATCCCATGAAAAGTCAATTTTGATAATTATCCTTGCTCTTGATCGCTTTGATGTTTGATGTTGTTCATGGAATTTAACACGTGTGTTGTGTATGTCATGCCATCAATAAAAAACAGTTGAAACATAAAGATGACCTGGTGTTATAAGAGTCCAGATACCCGGGTCATCCCAGTTATATTTTTAAGATGATGGGTTATGGTAGGGTTGGGTAAGGGGGGTGATCCTGACTAAAACCGTTAAAACTAGAACGGAAAATAGGGTTGTGGGGAACGGTGGTAGTGAGAAGTTTTTCATAAAATGGGATCATATGTTACTCAGATTTTTGCTATAAGATGTTTTTGCTTATTATTCTCTTTCAATTGTAAGATGTTGGGTTCTTTTGATCCTGAATAAAAACCGATACACCTTAAAAACGGTGGAGGAATTCAAAAAGACATGGGATGAACACAGAGGATCTCTAATTAGAAAATAAATGGTACAAAAAACAAAACTTAAGGGTTACATGTGTGTTTGCATGTCAAGTGGTGCTTAGATGGCAACTCTGGCTGTAAAACTAAGGCCATCAGAGGCATAGCTAAGGGGGGTGCCAGGGGAGCAGCCGCTCCCCCCAAACGGACTTCTGCCGGTGCCTACTTTTTATGTGATCCGTTGCATTTAAAACATGCACCGGCGCTGTCGGCAGTCCGCTCCCCCTGCGCCTTCAACCTGGCTAAGCTTCTGAGGCCTGTGCTAGGCTGGCTTCTACAGTCTATGTCCCGTTTATAGCAAACCAGTTTAGGATGAGCTGGAGAGGGTTTTGACGGAGACTCCAGTAATTTGGAACGTTGAGGACAGTGCCAGGCAGAGTTTTATGGTCTGTGTCCTGCAAACAACATGACAGATTCAGATACGCTGGAGTGGGCTTTGATAGCAACTACAGTAGTTGGAACATAAGGACAGAGACAGGTGGACTTCTATGGTCTATGTCCCAGAAATACCAAAGAAAGACCATGATCAAGTATATAATCTCACATTCATTGTTGTTTTAATCTTGAATTGATAATGAATGTGACTGTTAGGCAGATTGGATGGACCATTCAGGTCTATATCTGCCGTCATTTACTATCTTCTCTATATATAAAAGGTACCTCCAACGTTCTAAAATTGTATTTGCAAGATCCCATGAGTGTCTGCCCCACCCCCCGCGTCACAACGTGATGACGTTGCGGGCGGAGCAATGACACTCAACAAATTGGATTGTCATTGGGTAATCTGTTTCCACTCCTCAATGCAGCCATCATTCCCATACACTCAAAACCAACCAACAACGGCGCTGGACCCCGTCCCCCCGCCCACAGTCCCTCTCACCCACCCTACCGCAGCCGCTCGCTCACCGTTCCACCGCCCTCCCTCTCCGACTCCGGCCATGGTGCACGACGATTACTATACACGAGCAAGGAAGCCCATTGGTTAATCTCTGTTTCCACTCCCCAACACAGCCGTCATTCCCATACACTCAAAACCAAGCACACAGACGTTTTTTTTTCTTCCGAGGAGCACACACACACACATTCACTATCTCTCTCACACACAGTCACTCTCACATACACTCTCTCAAACATACACACTCTGAGGAAAACCTTGCTAGCGCCCGTTTCATTTGTGTCAGAAACGGGCCTTTTTTTTTACTAGTGTTACTATATTTTTGGCCAGTTTAAACTTAATAGGCCAAAAAAATATTCAGCGCTGGTTGGTTAGGTTTATAGCAGCCAAAGATAGGCCTGTTATTTGGGCAGCTCAATTTGGTCACCAAACATAACCAGTGATGTGTTGAATATTCACAGCTAGCCAGTTATATTATGTGTTATAACCGGTTATCCGCTAAACGCTGACTGCGGATATTCAGCACAGAGCACATTTCCGTGAATTGATATCAGTTTCACATATCCATAACGGTTCCCGCATGCATTACTTTTTTCCACCAATTAACAGTAGCAATCAGAGTTACAGCTTTCCAGTTTGTGAAAATACTCTAATGTGCCAATGACAATAGCATATTGAAAAGTCTTTTCCTATATAAAAACAAATAAGGAGTCGTAACTAAAGATCTCTAAATAATTACTTTATATGACAATGTCACTTGGATGTGCAACAATCTACAAATATTTGCCCAGATATATTGCTAATCAGGCTTAAAGCTTCATAATAGCATTCTATAAAACTTTAGTGCCTAAATGTAAACGCCGTTTGCAAGTTAAATTTACAGAATTCTTGCCCTTACAGTAAGTGCTAGATGAGTATTACACAGAATTCTATCATTTTAGCACTCAACTCGCTTAGGGACAAATTCTACATTTGGCGCCTACAAAATCAGCGCCAAAAAAACGTACTTAGCACGATTCTATAAAATATATGTGTACCTTAGCACATACCTGCACCTAAAAGTAGGCGCGATTCTATACTTTATTATTAGGATTTATTTACTGCCTTTTTGAAGAATAAATCAAACATGAACAACAAACAATTACAGCAGTAAAAATATTCAAATAACAATACAAAGCATGGCACAGTATACTACTAACAATGTCAACAAAATATGTGCTTAGTGCGATTCTATAAAGGGTATGCGTCCCTTAGCACATATCCACACATAAATGTAGGCACGATTCTATACTTTACTTATTATGAGGATTTATTAACCGCCTTTTTTAAGCAATTCACTTAAGGCGGTGTACAGTAGGAGTAAATCAAACATGAGCAATAGACAATTACAGCAGTAAAAATATTCAAGTAACAATACAAAGCATGGCATAGCATACTACTTGCAATGTCAACACAATACGTAATCTTCTCTATGAACATCCAGAATCCACTGGTCCTATGTGATTTTGGTCCACTCCTCCCGAAACTTCTAAAGACGTCTTACCACAGGAGGAAGATAAGAGTGGGCTAGCCTTGCATCACTGCCAAGCTCTGGAGGCATTAGGTGCTCTAGATGAATGAGAGGAGGACTTCCTGTCTGCAGGAATGGAAGATTGTCTATGCCTGAAAGTGGGACTTCTGAACATATGCTGAAACCAGACCGACACTATCTGTTGTTTCAAAATCGAGAGCACCCTGAAGATGGACAACCAGAGGCTTTCGGCTTATCCTCCAGCAACCGCTGTGGCTTAGTTTGTTCTTCCATCAAGTTACTTAGATCTTCTCCAAATAGACAGTTGACCCAAAAGGGCAGTTTAACTAGACAAAGTAACATAGTAAGTGACATTAGATAAAGACCTGAACGGTCCATCCAGTCTGTCCAACAGTCACACTCATTATCAATTCATGACTGACGCTGCATCCACTGCCCAATGCCGCAACCAGAGTTGCTGATGTGCCATGACAGCCAAAGATATACTGCAGGCCTTAACCCGTAACATGTCAAACACCATCTGCCAAATAGGCCAACCCAGCTTCAAGCTGGGTGTTACAGCACCTGTTTTGTGTTTCAGACTGCTGATACTACTTCAGGCATGCTCTTGCCACGAATGAGCTACACACTGTCACTTGAACACCAAAGAGACCACATCATAGGCTTGTTTCAGCGAACCTTCTAGCTTCCTATCTTATAAGTCTTTTAGGGCAATGCCCCCTTCCACCAGCAAGGTGGTCTTTAGTCACTGCCATAAGGGAGTCCACCCTGGGACGCTGCAATTTATCTTTCTCTTCCATGGCTCTTCTCACTCTCAGCCCTACTTCCAGTGAGACCCATTCTGCTGTAATCATGTCCTTAATGTCTGGATGCATAGGGGAAGGCCTTAGAAGGACCTCTAAGCTCCCTCATGATCGACAAAGATGAAACTCCTGATGCCAAAGCAGAAGGCTCCTCAATGGAAAGCACCACCAGTGCCTCAGAAATATAACTGTACTTAGCTCTTCTTTATGAAACAACCTCAGTACTTTTTGATCATCTTCCTCCTCTAATGGCTCCTTCAAAAATGGCTCCTCTGAATCGACCAAGGACCAGATGCATCAACCAAACGTAAAAAAATCTAAAACATAAAAGTCCTTACCGAACTTGAAAAAACAAAGAATGCACTAAAAAAACCAAGTCGCACATGTTCGATGCGGTATTCTAAAGTCGAATGCATTAAAGAAGTGTAATCTCTGTCATTAATCTGCCCGTAAAGCATGTGCATCTTTTACCAACGTCCTTGCCCGCCCGCCCGCTGGAGATTGCCGCTGCTCCCCGCTCGTCAGGAGCGTCTTTTACTGCCTCGCCCCCCTGCCCGAGGTCGCAACTGCTCCCCGCTCCCCCCTGCATCAAAATCACAAGTTAAGGCAGCTCGGCCCCCCTCCTCCCTCCCTCCCTTGACAGCTCCCGCCATCCTCCGCCCCTGTGCCAAGCCCCCCCTGAGGTCATCGCCGCCACTCCATCCCTCCACCGGCCTCCCCTCCGTCTTACCGGGCCTGTGCAGCTCCTCTCACCTCTGTGTGAAGGCGCTGCACGGGCAAAAACAGCTGATCGGCGATCAGTGATGCCTCCTCCGACGTCCCTCCTTTCTTCCTGGGCCCACCCTCCTCTGACGTAAGAAGTAGGTTACGTATGTCAGAGGAGGGCGGGCCCAGGAAGAACGGAGGGACGTCAGAGGAGGCATCACTGACCGCCGATCAGCTGTTCTTGCCCGTGCAGCGCCTTCACACAGAGGTGAGAGGCGCTGCACGGGCCCGGTAAGACGGAGGGGGGGTCGATGGACGGGGGAGCGGCAGCGATGACCTCAGGGGGTCGGCGGGGCGGAGGATGGTGGGAGCTGTCCAGGAAGGGAGGGAGGAGAGGGGCCGGGCTACCTCAACTTGTGTTTTTGATGCAGGGGGGGGGGGGCGGGGAGCAGCGGCGACCTTGGGGGGGGGGGGGCAAGGACGTCAGTAAAAGACGCCTCTGGCGGGCGTTTTTACTCTCTCCCGATTTTGTTTTGTTTTTACATTTAAAGACGCTCCTGGCGAGCGTTTTTACCCTCTCCCAGTGTTTTTTTTTTTTTGGTTTTTACATTTAAAGACGCTCCTGACGAGCGTTTTTGTCCCCCCCGCGATTTGTTTTTTTTAAAAAAACATATTACTTTTTTAGGCCGGACAGACCTCTCATTAGCTTTCCCGGAGTTTTCCTGCGTTAGGGCAAGCAGAAAACTTTAGTGCATCTCATTCCAATAGGGTTTCTAAACAATTTGCTCATCTGCATTCCGTTGTCGTTAGCTGCTGTCGTCTTCAGAAAAAGGCCTTTAATGAATGTCACGGTTTAAAACTTTGGCCCGATCCAACATGGTAGTTGTTAGGTTCTTTTAAAATCCTGTTTCATTTTCAGTGAAAGCATATCCCTATTTCCCAGAGGCAGACCATGAATCAAAAGAATCTTCAGCAAATGTTAGTTCTTATTAAGCAAACGTTGCATGAGCTTCCTGAAGATGAATAATTTATCTGCAAGTGTAGTCTGATGATCATTTATAACTCATTAATAAGCCATCAGTAATCCATCTTAATGGATATTTGCCTTGCCAATGTATTTTTCTTGGGGCAATATCTCTCTTGAGCACACCCAGAAAACTATAGAAATGAAGTACAAAAGGGGTACGTTATTAAGCATGTTTGGGGGGGGGGGGGGTTGCCAGTTGTAGGTTATATTATGAGGTTTTCAAACACCATGTGGACAAACAAATTAGCATCCCTTCTTACAGGCACACTAGCCAACACATTTACAGAACATAAAGATAAGCCTGAATGTGTGAACTATTTAGAAAAACTCCAGCCATGATTATATAACTCAGCATGCTGCTTTAATTCTTTTCCTTGAAGAGTAGGACAAGTTGAACTATTACAAATGACATTAGTACTCTAGCGTGGCAAAGATAACTTGGATCTTGTTCATGTCTACATATTAACACAAACAATATAATGATCCTTTTGGGACCCACTCAGTCATAGATAACCCATCTGCAGTCACATACCATGGATGCCTACTAAGCTATCCAGGGAAATATTTAGTCAGTGGGTAATACATTTCATAAGCATTTCTTAGAGTTGGTGTGTATAATTAAAACACTGCTTGCTCCAAGTTGGGTCATACCTGGGATCGATTCCAAGCTCTGATCTTATGTAGCATACAGGATCCTGCACTAGATAAACTGAAACACTGACAAAATCGCTTTCTCAAGCCATATAAGATAACATACTGAATTTATAGAGGCTTAGGTAGTTAAACTGCTGTGTTTATTGTACAAAGGAATCATTAGTACGGTTTTAAACACGCAGATCTTCTAAGCCATGTAGGGACTCTACTGGAAAGCCCCTGGAAAGACAACACCATAATCTTGTTAAAGTTTCCAACCTTTGTTTCTTTTTAAATTTCAGCAACAGATGGTAAGAGAGAGAATAGTACTAGCTCCATATGCCTGGTAATTACACCAAAGACAAGGCAATCAAAGAAATGTATATTTAGCTTTATTCCAGTTTTGTCTTTTCCCCCCCCTCCTTACTACAAGAACCAGTTGGAAGAATCTGTATTAATATTAAGCCTATGGTGATTAATTCATTAATGAAGGTAAAATTATGTTAATCATACCTGATAATTTGTCTTTCCATTAATCATAGCTGATCAATCCATAGACTGGTGGGTTGTGTCCATCTACCAGCAGGTGGAGATAGAGAGCAAACTTTTGCCTCCCTATATGTGGTCATGTGCTGCCGGAAACTCCTCAGTATGTCGATATCAAAGCTCCATCCGCAGGACTCAGCACTTAGAGAATTACACCCACGAAGGGACACTCTGCCCAGCTCACCACCGCCGAAACGGGGGAGGGGAATTAACCCAGCTCATCCCACACAAGTGGGGGAGGGGAATCCGTCCAGCTCATCCCCGCGGAGCGGGGGAGGGACACCACACCCGCCGATGCGGGGGGATCTGGCTTATCCTGCAACCGCAACCGCGGGAGGAGCTGACTGACCCTAACACCGCCGAAGCGGGAGGGGTACAAAGCTGCCCTACAGCCGCACGAAGCGGGAGGGAGTGCCGGCAGAATTTAAGTCTCAATCCAGCCCGTAAAACGGAGGGGAGAGGAATGCAGCAGCTCACTGTAACACAAACTCGTCTTAACTCTTGAAGAATCCAAGTGAAAAAACTTGAACACGAAGTCTTTCTGAAGTAACTGAAGACTAAACTTGAACCTGAAATGCAACCAGAATAAAAACAGTACAGATATCTGGGAGGGGCTATGGATTGATCAGCTATGATTAATGGAAAGAAAATTATCAGGTATGATTATACATAATTTTACCTTCCATATCATCAAGCTGATCAATCCATAGACTGGTGGGATGTACCGAAGCAGTACTCACCCAGGGCGGGACATTGAAATCCTTGACCTCAACACTGAAGCTCCAAACCGGGCCTCCGCCCGTGCAGCCACAGTCAAACGGTAATGCTTGGAGAATGTATGAGCCGAAGCCCAAGTTGCCGCCTTGCATATCTCTTCCAAGGAGACGGATCCGGCCTCTGCCATCGAGGCCGCCTGAGCTCTCGTGGAGTGAGCCTTCAGCTGGATAGGCGGCACCTTCCCCGCGGCCACATAAGCCGCTGCAATGGCTTCCTTGACCCATCTTGCCACTGTAGGCTTAGCAGCCTGCAGACCCTTACGAGGACCTGCAAACAGGACAAACAGATGATCCGATTTCCGGAAATCATTGGTCACTTCCAAGTATCTGATGATGACTCGTCTCACATCCAGATATTTAAGAGCAGAGTACTCCTCTGGGTAGTCCTCCCTATGAAAGGAAGGGAGACAGAGCTGCTGATTCACATGGAAGCGAGAAACAATCTTGGGCAGGAAGGAAGGCACTGTGCGAATAGTCACTCCTGCCTCAGTGAACTGCAGAAAAGGCTCTCGACATGAGAGCGCCTGGAGCTCGGAAACTCTTCTGGCTGAAGTGATAGCCACCAAAAAGACTGCTTTCAACATCAGGTCTTTCAGAGATGCCCTCGACAAGGGTTCAAAAGGCGGCTTCTGCAATGCTCTTAGTACCAGGTTGAGATTCCACGCAGGCACCACTGAGTGCAGAGGAGGGCGCAGGTGATTAACTCCCTTGAGAAAGCGCACCACATCTGGCTGCGAAGCCAGGGAAGCACCCTTCAGGCGGCCCCTGAAGCAAGCCAGAGCCGCTACCTGGACTTTAAGGGAACTGAGCGACAGGCCTTTCTCCAGACCTTCTTGCAGGAACGCCAACACTGAAGAAATTGGAGCAGTGAAGGGAGAAAGTGAGCCTGCTTCACACCACACTGCAAAGATACGCCAAACCCTGGCGTAAGCAGTAGAAGTAGAGCGCTTCCTCGCTCTCAGCATAGTGGCGATGACCTTGTCTGAGAAGCCCTTCTTCCTCAGACGCTGCCGCTCAATAGCCAGGCCGTAAGACCAAAGGGGGAGGGATCCTCCATCACCACGGGACCCTGATGTAACAGGCCCTGCTCCACTGGCAGCCGCAGAGGATCGTCGACTGAGAGCCTGATCAAGTCCGCATACCAGGGACGCCTGGGCCAATCCGGACCCACCAGGATTACCCTGCCGGGATGCTTTGCCACCCGGTCTAGCACCCTGCCCAACATGGACCAGGGCGGGAACACATAGAGAAGCTCTTGTGTCGGCCACTGTTGGAGAAGAGCATCTACTCCCAGGGATCGAGGGTCCATCCTCTGCTGAAAAAGCGCGGCACTTGGCAATTGGCCGATGACGCCATCAGATCTAGGCTCGGCTGGCCCCAGCGCTTCGTGATGTCCAAGAACGCCTGAGCAGATAGCTGCCACTCTCCGGGCTCCAAGGTATGGCGACTGAGAAAGTCCGCCTTGACATTCATGACTCCGGCAATGTGGGCCGATGAAAGCTGCTCCAGGTTCGCTTCCGCCCACTGGCAAAGATTCATAGCCTCCTTGGCTAGAGGGGCGCTCTTGGTACCTCCCTGGCGGTTGACATAGGCCACAGCCGTGGCATTGTCCGACAGGACCCGTACAGGCTTCAACACCAGTACCGGGATGAACTCCAAAAGCGCCAACCGAATGGCTCTGAGTTCCAGGAGGTTGATAGACCACTTTGCCTCTGCAGGAGACCAGAGCCCCTGCGCTGTCCTTCCCAAGCAGTGGGCTCCCCAGCCCGACAACGAGGCGTCCGTCGTGACGACAATCCACTCTGGGTCACCAGAGGCATTCCCGCAGACAACTTGTCTGTCTGCATCCACCAGCTCAGCGCCTTGCGCACTGCTGGGTCCAAGGGAAGGCGCACAGCATAATCCTCCGACATCGGAGTCCAGCGCTGCAGCAAAGAGTGTTGAAGTGGTCTCATATGAGCCCTGGCCCAGGGCACAACTTCCATCGTGGCCGTCATAGAGCCCAACAGCTGCACATAGTCCCAAGCCCGAAGGGGAGAGGCTACTAGGAACTGGTCCACCTGAGCCTGAAGTTTGACAATCCGATTGTCTGGCAGGAACACTCTGCCCACTTGGGTGTCGAATCGAACTCCCAGGTACTCCAGGGACTGAGTCGGGCGCAGCTGGCTTTTCTCCCAGTTGATGATCCATCCCAGGGAGCTCAAAAGAGCAACTACCCGGTCCACAGCTTTGCCGCACTCTGCATAAGAGGGGGCTCGGATCAACCAGTCGTCCAGATAAGGATGGACTTGTACCCCTTCCTTTCGTAGGAAGGCCGCGATGACCACCATTACTTTGGAAAAGGTCAGCGGAGCAGTAGCCAACCCGAAAGGGAGGGCTCTGAACTGGAAGTGTCGTCCCAGGACTGCAAAACGCAGAAAGCGTTGATGAGGAGGCCAGATGGGAATATGCAGGTACGCTTCCTTGATGTCCAAGGATGCCAGGAACTCTCCTGCCTTCACTGCCGCTATAACAGAGCGGAGAGTCTCCATGCGAAAGTGCCGCACTTTCAAGGCCCGATTGACCCCTTTGAGATCGAGGATAGGCCGGACAGAACCTCCTTTCTTTGGTACCACAAAGTAAATGGAGTAACGTCCCTTGCCAAGCTGACTTTCTGGCACCGGAACGACCGCGCCCAGGCGGATCAGATTGTCCAAGGTCTGCTGCACTGCCACAGCTTTGACCGGAGACTTGCAGGGAGAGAGTACAAACCCGTCTTTTAAGGGTCGGCAGAACTCTAGTTTGTAGCCGTCTCTGATGACTTCCAGCACCCACGCGTCTGAAGTTATTGTGGTCCACTCGCCAGAAACGAGGACAGCCGTCCTCCAATCTGCACTGGGGCGTGGACCAAGACCCCGTCATTGGGTACGAGACCCTGGGGGAGGACCGGAGGGAGCACCTCCGGGACGGCGGTCTCTGCGAAAGGAATGCTGCTTGGGGGAGAAATTCCTCTTGAAGGAAGAGGGGGCAGAGGAACCCGACTTGCCCGGGTGGTACCGACGGGCTTCCTGCAACCGTCCTCTGGAGGTACCGGGACGAGTACTAGCCCGAGCCCTGACCTCTGGTAATTTCTTGCCCTTAGACGTGCCGAGATCGGTCACGATTTTGTCCAGCTCGACCCCAAAGAGCAGCTTGCCTTTAAAAGGCAACCTAGCCAGGCGGGGATTTAGAGGCGTGGTCAGCAGACCAATGTTTCAGCCAAAGCCACCGCCGCGCAGAGATTGTCTGAGCCATGCCTTTCGCTGAGGCCCTCAAGACATCATACAGCAAGTCTGCCAAATAGGCTAAGCCCGATTCCAGGGCCGGCCAATCAGCCCTCAAGGAATGATCCGAGGGGGAAGCCCGCTGCACCATAGTCAGGCACGCCCTGGCCACATAGGAGCCGCAAACTGAGGCCTGCAAACTTAAAGCAGCCGCCCTCAAAGGACGACCTTAAGGCCGCCTCCAATCTTCTGTCTTGGGCGTCCTTTAGGGCCGTGCCACCTTCCACCGGCAACGCCGTTTCTTAGTCACCGCAGTGATTAAAGAATCCACGGTAGGCCACAGATAGGCCTCACGTTCACTCACAGCCAAAGGATAGAGGCGGGGACATAGCCCTAGCCACTTTAAGGCTCGCTTCTGGGACATCCCATTGAGCCGAAATTAAGGTGTGCATGGCATCATGCACGTGGAAGGTTCTAGGCGGGCGCTTCGTCCCCAGCATAATGGCAGAGCCAACAGGGGCTGAGGGAGAGACGTCCTCCGGAGAGGAAATCTTCAAAGTGTCCATGGCCTGTAACAACAGGTTGGGCAAATCCTCTG
This sequence comes from Microcaecilia unicolor, assembly GCF_901765095.1. Lineage (NCBI taxonomy): Eukaryota > Metazoa > Chordata > Amphibia > Gymnophiona > Siphonopidae > Microcaecilia > Microcaecilia unicolor. The sequence goes on along the minus strand of NC_044034.1, from coordinate 43,056,484 downwards.
GGCTAAAAAGCCGCGCTGCAGAGGGGTCATCCGCTCCATCCGAGCGGGGATCCGTCTCCTCCAAGGAATCCGCAAAGGACCGTTGGGAGACCTCAGACACGCTGCCCTCATCTACATCGGAGGAGACAAATTCCTCCAAGGCCTGGGAATCAACCCGAGGACGTTTATCTCTGGCAACCTCAACCTCTTTACCAGACGAGGGAGCAGGGGCAGCGTTGTGCATGAGGAAGGCCTGATGCAGCAGCAAAACAAACTCGGGGGAGAAACCCCCCAGACTGTGCACTTCCGCAGCCTGGGCAACAGCCCTAGACGCACCCTCAACCGGCGCTCGCAATAGCGGGGGAGAGACATGCTGCGCATCCAAAATGGCGTCCGGCGCGAAACTCCGCAAAGGAGCCGCGCGGGAAGAACGGCTCTTAACTTTAGCCGCTTCTGTGCCGTCGCCCAAATTAAGGGCGTTCATGGCATTAATGTCTCCAACCTCAAGGGCGGCCCAAGAAGAAGCCGTCCGAGCCGCGTGGCCGGCCAAGATGGCGGAGGCGAGGAGCGGGGGATGGCCGTTTTTGGCGGGAAAAACCGCCACGCCGGAGGAAGGACCGGGACATTCATCGGTCACGAAACTGTCACCCAACAAGGGCGAATCAGGCTTTAAGACCCCCGCATCCCCTCTAGAAGCACTCAAGCGACCCGGGGAGCGACCCTTTGCGCCCTCGCCCTCCGACGCCATATGCCACGAGGAGAAGAATCGGGGAACCCCCTGCCCGCTATAAAAAGGTAAAAATTACCTGCTGTCCGCTCCGAGTTGTAACGACCTGGTGTCCCAGTGAGTAGCTGCAATAGACGCTTAAATAAACGTCGAAATAAACGCCTTTAAGGACGTTCAAATTTTTTTTTTTTTTTTTAACGGAGCCAGCGGGAGGGGGGAGAAAAGGAGGGACCTGGCACCACCAGGTTTGCACTTGCTCAAAAGAGCCCTCAACCCCAGGCACTCAACAAACCTAAAAATTAGGCTTGGAGGCCTAGCCAGAGCTGCTGCTGTGTGTGACCACCACCTGCTGAGATAGAGAACATACTGAGGAGTTTCCGGCAGCACATGACCACATATAGGGAGGCAAAAGTTTGCTCTCTATCTCCACCTGCTGGTAGATGGACACAACCCACCAGTCTATGGATTGATCAGCTTGATGATATGGAATAACCTTTATAAATCAATTGATTAGTTCCAGTTTTAAATCAGTTTTCAGGATTTTGATAATGAATATGCATATGACCTATTTGCATGCACTGCCTCCATTGTATGAAATAGAACATATAACATAGTAAATGACGGCAGATAAAGATCTCTAAGGTCCATCCAGTCTGTCCGAGAAGATAAACTCATCAGGGAAAACACCGTAGAAGTCTGACTGGCACTGTCCTTGATCTAAAATTTCTGAACTTATCATTGAAAAGCTTCATTCGAGCCACGATCAGGGCACAGACCATTGTGGAAATCATAAGAATAGCCGTACTGGGTCAGACCAATGGTACATCTAGCCCAGTATCCCGTTCCAACAGTGGCCAATCCAGGTCACAAGTACCTGGTAGGGACCCAAACAGTACCCACATTCCATGCTATACCAATCCCAGGGCAAGCAGTGGCTCCCCCCATGTCTATCTCAATAGCAGACTATGGACTTTTTCTCCAGGAACTTGTCCAAATCTATTTTAAACCCAGATATGCTAACTACTGAGAATATGACTGGGTTGCGGCCCTTGAAGATAGAGGTCATTCATGCTGTTCTAGAACTTCTTCTTGTGTGCATTCTACTATATCTTCTCCCATTCTACAATCCAACTAATGGAACAAGTTGCCTTCTGGACTGAAAAACAAGACTGACCTATCGACATTTAAACATTAATTGAAGGCACATTTATTGTGCATGGTTATTATGTCTCTGCTGAACACGTATAACTCTCTGTTTAGGACATTTACATTCTCTTTTTGGGGATACACAGGATACCAATGAAGTGTGTTGCATAGATTGTTCTTTTTCCATTTATTGCTTGAGTATGTTACTGTGTATGCTTTCTACTATGTATATATTTTATGTATGTTATTCTGTTTCCCGCCCTGGATAAGGGCAGGTTATAAATAATAGATCTAAATCTGAAAACTTATTTCATAGGTATGATATTCCAGACTATACACTCTTTTGACAGTTCTTTGAACTGGCTCTAATCTTACTATATCCTTTTGGCTACAAAACTCAACATACCATCACCTCCCTGTGACTTTGATGAAAGTGACTAAAACAATGGATCATGAAGGGGCAGTGGTATGGCTGCCTCTACTTCAGTGATTGTTCTGACACAGTTTTACACATAAAGCTGATAAACTAGCTAGCATGGGATATGGGCAGAAAGCTATACACTGGCTGGAGAACTGGGTCAATCAACAAATTCAGAGTGATATTCAAAGGAGTCAAGTCTGGCAGAAGTGAAGAGAACAGCGGGGTACCTCAACATTCAGTGGTAGGGCTGCTTTTTTTTTTTTAATATGCATTTAAGTTTAATTTACAAGTACCAACTTGAAAAGAAAAGCAGTTTAGCAGTGTTATAAACGTAAAATTAAAAAAAGAAATTCAAATGTACTACATAATCAACAAATGAAAAGGGGGGGGGGGGAGGGAGAAAAGCTACAGGAAAACTAATCCCTAAAGTCGCTGAGGTTCTCGCAGTCATTCAAGAGCAAAGCAAAAAAAAAGAAAGCAATTCTAAGAGAACAGAAAAACAAAGATTTTCAATTCCAATCATTAAATCTCAACTTCACCGGCTGCATCATCTTGAGTCTGAGACTATAAAGGACAGTAGTTGCTCCACATCAAAGAAGATATATCTACTGGAGGAAATCACTATCAAACATTTAAAGGGAGAGACTAAATTTCTTGTCGGAGTGCTAGGGCTGCTTCTGTTCAATATCTTTATTAGCAACACTGCAGAGAAACATAAGAGAAACATTTCTATTGACAGATAATGAACAGACCTGTAACAAGGTAAACAAACAGGGTGAAAAAAATAAAGAGGCTCAGGACAAAAAAAAGTATAAAATTACACATCTAGGGAACAGAAGTTCATTAGACGTGTAACTTCTTAGAAGGACAAGAGCTGCGAAATATCCAGTTGGAAAGGAACTAAAGGCTAACCATCTCAGATTAATTAAGGGATGCCAGCTGACAGCATGGTCTGGAATATAAAAGAAGACAGCACCAGCAAGAAAAAGAAATATTGATTTTGCACAGGTCACTTAGTGTGTCTCCCACTTCAAATACTGATTTCAGTTCTAGAGGCCACATCCTTCTAAAGACATTGACAAAGATAAATGCAGTGCAGAAAAGGGCTACCAACATGATACAGGGTCTGCAACACAAGCCCTACCCAGAGTGGCTGGAACACAGGAAGATATGTTTATATGGGACGTGCAGGTCATGAACCATAAAATAAATTTACAACAGTAACTGAGAATTATGAGCAAAGCTAGGCCTCTGTGAACCGGCTATGAACAGGTTAAGAGTCACTGAGAAGCTAAATAATAAGAATTACTACTACAAATCATTTGTACAGTGCTACCAGTCATACGCAGCGCTTCACAACTGAACATGAAGAAAGACAGTTCCTGCCCAAAGAGCTTACAATCTAAATCAGGACAGACAGACAAGACAACACAGAATGTGAATCTCATGTCAGCTTGCCCTTCTGTTGGACAGACAGGCAGATATGGAGTCATAACAGAGATATGTGTGGCAGAAGAATACTGTACATGAATGTAGTAATAATGTAAGGGGAAAATTGCTGCTGACCATGAAAGCAGATAATGAAGAGACACAGCTTTGGTTGCTGGGAAGATGTTTTTTACAAAGTAGGATAACCTTACTGACCTTACTTATGATAAGCTTCTGTAAGATAGAATTTACGAATATGTTGGAATATGTTAGAATATGTTGACTTTGTACTTCCAATACTAGCCTATGAGAGAAAAGGGTATAAAAGGAGAATCATGGACAGAGGCAATCAGAGAGCTAGTGTCAGAGGTCAAGTTTGTGTCCCGGTTGCTGTCTCATATGATAATTAATTAATTATATTTCGTATTCTAATTGTAGTCCTGATTGGTAAGTGTAATAAATAATTACTGATTATTCTCATATTACTAAAGCCTTCTGTGTCTTTCTGTCTCTCCACCTGGTGGGGTTAGGACCATAATCCCTGGAGTGCTGGACATTCCAGGTTATAGGTAACTAGTACCTTTATACCTGGGAGAGGGCAGAAAGATAAACAGATATTACATAAATATTCAAATATTTAGCAAGCTTCAATAAGGCAGGAAAAAGCATTTTCTGTTTAAAAAATATATCCAAATTTTCCTCTATGCTGTGCGGGAATCCTTCACCTACATTTCTACCAGTTGGGGGTGCTGTTTCAGTATCACATTTTGAATAGCGAGGGACAGGCATGCTCTGCAGGACTCCAGAGAAGCTGCCTATCCCTAGCACATGAAAACACAATATTGAGGTACCCCCCCCCTAATCCCTCCACGGGCAGGAATGCAGTTGGAGGACTCCCACACTGCTTAGAGGGAACACTAAAACCAACAAATCATGCACCAGTGCTCAGAGGAAATGCTTCTTTATTGAGAGGGAAGCTGATGTCTACACAGGTGGCACTCTTTCGGGAGTGGCATCTCACCCTTCCTTCCTCCAATCCGTTCCCTGAGTTTACCTTCTTTCTTCATGTTCCGGCGGCAGCAGGCGTGATTCCCATATGCTGCCCTGCTGCTGGCACCTGCCTCTTCTCTTTACTGTGGCTGCTTTTCTGATGTAACTTTCTGTTTTCTCAGAGACGGCTGCAGTAGAGAAGAGGTCGGTGCCAGTGGCAGGGCAGCGACTGGGAATTGCTGCCAGCTTTTGGAACATGAAAAAAAGAAGGTAAACTGAGGGAATGGGGTGGAGGAAGGAAGGGGGAGATGACAGAACTTGGCTCATCTTGGCCCCGGAGGTGGGGGTGGCATCTCAGCCCTGCCTCAGGCAGCATCTTGCCTTGGGCCACCCCTGCCTTCACGTACAATAGTGGCAGTAGGGCCACACTAGGTGGTCTTACTGGTCCTTATCTGCTGATATCAACTAGATTAAAGTATATGTTATTACATGGGACCATCCCACTTTGCATGTCAGATTTGTTTTTTAATCACATCACCGCATATCCTCCTTAACAGATTCACATTTTCACAATGTTTAAATATATTTACCTTACTGTACACACAGTTGCTGCAGAGCGACTGAAAACAATGTTGCAGAATACAGGGTAGAGGTTTAATTATCCGTAATTGCTTAAAACGCCAATTTTATGTAAGAGTTTCATTGAAAAGTGCTAATTTATCCACAAAAGGCTTTTGACCCACTATGAAGAGTAATTGTCTAGGGCAGGAGCACAACCAGTCATTATCCAGCTGTAACACTTTATCTCATGGGTAATACACATTACAAAGAAGGAGGGGAACGGAAAAGCACTCATTTCTTTTACAACTCATTCATCAAATCTTTGGTGTCCTCATGAAGATGGTTTTAGGGCATCTCAGGGAAGCTTTTGCATGTCTAAGAACAGCTGAAACCAGGTTAACCGTGGTTATTGTAAGTTTTCCTTGAGGGCATAAAACTATTTTATAGCACTACACAGAATCATTGGAATCAAATATATAGCACACAAGTACAGAGCAGTGGAACCATGGGGCATCTCTCCTGGAACATGGGACCATCCCTTTGATATTTCACTTCAAAGATGAAGATAGAGATGCCCTGTTTGTAATGGATTTAGAAAAACACCTTTTAGGAAGACTAGTCTTGCTCACAGCCATGACCTCCTGGCAAGCACCAGGTGCCTCTGCCCCTCTGATCATAATCGGAAATTTTTGTGCCAAACTGGAGCTCATTTTGCAGGGAATGAAGGGAAGCCAGAGCATACGGTGTAAGAGATAATCAAGAAGAAATTTACACCTGGTTCCTGGTGCAACCATTATGACTTCATGGCACAATCACAATATTATTTAGCTGCAGATTAAGAAGGATAATTTGCATTTGTAAAAAACTTATTATCCAGATAAGATAATCAATGTGACTTTTTAATTCAGTTCTTCGGAAAAATATCTATAGCCATCTCTGGGTAGATGTTGTAATAGCAAATTTTTGGCTCCGGTACTGTATGAGATCTTCAAAAAGAGCTTGGAAGAACGAACAATATTACTTTCCCCCCTTGAAGTCACATAAATTAAGGAGTCAATTTTATCATACACATTAATGAATGATAAATGCTTGCATTTTCAAGCAGAAGTGCCCAGTGCATGTAAATAAGCCTTGGTTAATAGGCTAATGAGATGCAAACTGTGCAAAATAGCTCATTACAACATAGTACAAAAAAAAGTATGTGCATTAAAATGCTGCTCATAGACACATTAGTCTGTGAATTTCTGAAGCTGAAAATATTTTACTTTGAACTTGCTTATGCTCAGGTGAGCTAAGCTGGGTATTTTAATTCAGGTTTGATGATTGGGGAAGACAATAGCAAACCACCCTGCTAACAGTCTACCTAAAAACTGTCATGCAAGTAGCAGCTTTCATAAGTCATTCACAACTTGTGTACAGGGAACTACCTTTGGCTTTTAATTCTCTAAAGCAGTAGTCCAGCAGATGTCACTAAAGACTGTGCTTTAAGGGAAAAGGTCAGCTGTATTTCTTCTGTACTGCCAGAGGAACACAATTTAAAATTTTTAACCCTTATAAAAGTAGGCTAGAACAGAAAATACTGCCCACAAAATTGAGATTGTTTGGTTCAGTGAATCCATGTCTATTTATTTAAGGGTCCTTTTACTAAAGGAGTGGCGGAGTGGCCTAGTGGTTAGAGCACAGGTCTTGCAATCCAGAGGCGGCCAGTTCAAATCCCACTGCTGCTCCTTGTGATCTTGGGAAGTCACTTCAGGGGCATAGCCAGACACCCAATTTTGGGTGGACCTTGGTCCAAGAATGGGTAGGCAGAAGAACTCCGCCCTGTCCCACAAGTGATTTGGTCTCTCCCTCTCGCCTGCATGCCATATGGTCTCGCATACATCTTCCCCCCTCCCCCGCCTACCCTTTTAATAGCAGATTTTTACCGGCAGCGAGCAGCAACTAATACACACTGCTCATCCTGTGGGAATACATCAGAGGGAAGGCTGTGGGGCTGGTGCAAGCAGTATGTATCAGTCGCTTGTCACTGCAGGCGAAGATCTGCTTTTTACAAGTTTTGTAGGAGGAGGGACAGTTATTTGGGAGTTTTCACCCAGGCCCCCCCTTGGCTACGCCACTGAGTCACTTAACCCTCCATTGCCTCAGGTACAAACTTAGATTGTGAGCCCTCCTGGGACAGAGAAATATCCAGAGTACCTGAATGTAACTCACCTTGAGCTACTACTGAAAAAGGTGTGAGCAAAAATCTAAATAAATAAAATAAATAAAGGATGTTAGAGTCTGGGCTTAATGCATTTTAACATGGGTCTTTCCCAAGCACTAAGCCCAGATTCAATGTTGCACAATTTAAGGCATTTAAAAATAGTTTTATTTTTAGGTCATGAACTGTTTGCATTAGTTACCTGTAAAAAGTTAATATGGGAGCATTTACCACCTCCTATTTAGGAGGCACTAAGTGGTTCCACGTTGTTAACCAGTTAGCGCACGCTAATCCAAATGCGATAACTGGTCGAAACTTCCATGCCCAATTCTCTGCTCATGACACATATCCTCCAAAAATATACTTTAAAAAACCCCAGGGGTCCTTTTACTAAGGTGCGCTGAAAATGGCTTGCAAGAGCGTAGGCGCAGGTTTTGGGTGCACACCGATCCATTTTTTAGCACGCCTGTAAAAAGGCCTTTTTATTTTGCCGAATATGGATGTGCGACAAAATCAAAATTGCCGTACATCCATTTTGGGTCTGGGACCTTACCGCCAGCCATTGACCTAGCAGTAAAGACTCACGCAGTAACCGGGCAGTAATGACCTATGTGCACCAAATGCCACTTGGCGCACGTCCATTACACGCGCCTGAAGATAAAAAATATTTTTCAGACGCGTGTATTGGACGTGCACCAAAAATGAAATTACCGCAAAAGCCACGAGGTATTCGGGCGGCAACTCCATTTAGGCGTGTGTTGGGCATGCGGAGACGCTTACGTAGCTTAGTAAAAGGGCCCCCCAATAATTAACATGCACTAACAGGCCAAATATCCTAAAGTGCACTTTTGCGGTAGTCTTGTTTTCATATGCTATGAGTGCATAAGGGCTTAATGCCCTTTAGTAAAAGAGTCGTTTAATGAACTTATGAGTAAAACGTTATCAGGTCAGCATTCATGACAAATGGCTTTGCTTCATTACCTTGAGGATTATACAGGGATTTGCTCTGGTGTACATGATAATACCATTGTTTTGCAGGGTTCGGAGTCGCAGGGCCAATTTGAACTCATCCTTCTTACTATTCTCAGAAATCCGATATTTGATGTAGCTGTTTCCAGCAAAACTAAGTGATGTGTGTCCTGAAAGAAAAATTGCACAGTGGTATATTCTTTTTACATCCACTAAAAAAAGAAGGAAACAAACTTAATAATAATGCATAACACAAGCAGCAAGCAACCATTGGTAAGTGAGATTAACCAACTTTCAGCTGGAGCAGGCACAAAAAAAGTGTAAATTTTCTATTCTTTGCTTTACTTCTGAGTGCCAGTTCTCCGTGCTCACAGTCCCAGTTTCATGTGTGCGCTTCCAAAACATGATTGCCTGATTTTCAGCCAGTGGCGCGCAGTGCGGTTAAAGCCTGCCGCCAGCACCGAACTCGGATCTTCAATGCCAGGCTGTTTCCAGTTACAGGCACTGAATATCCAGTTTCACTTTAGGCCACCAGCCGATAATCGGTTAAGTTGATATTCAGCCCGGTTAGCGCTGAATATCAGGTCCTAAGTATGACCTACCCTTGAAATGCCCCTGAGATAGCTGCCTCCCTGTTATGCCCTAACCGCGAATATTCAGCAGCGACAACCCTTTATCTCCTGCTGAATATTCACGGATAGGTGGTGGCTGCTGCTGACCGG